>NC_092725.1:21403445-22150079 GCF_047496885.1 Scyliorhinus torazame | reverse complement strand
ATCTAACCCCATGCTGTACCTGTCCTGGGAGTGTTTGATGGGGACAGTGTAGAGGGAGTTTTACTCTGTATCTAACCCGGTGCTGTACCTGTCCTGGGAGTGTTTGATGGGGACAGTGCGGAGGGAGCTTTACTCTGTATCTAACCCCGTGCTGTACCTGTCCTGGGAGTGTTTGCTGGGGACAGTGCGGAGGGAGCTTTACTCTGTACCTAACCCCGTGGTGTACCTGTCCTGGGAGTGTTTGATGGGGACAGTGCAGAGGGAGCTTTACTCTGTTCCTAACCCCGTGCTGTATCTGTCCTGGGAGTGTTTGATGGGGACAGTGTAGAGGGAGCTTTAGTCTGTATCTAACCCGGTGCTGTACCTGTCCTGGGAGTGTTTGATGGGGACAGTGCGGAGGGAGCTTTACTCTGTATCTAACCCCGTGCTGTACCTGTCCTGGGAGTTTTTGATTGGGGAAATGCAGAGGGAGCTTTACTCTGTACCTAACCCCGTGCTGTATCTGTCCTGGGAATGTTTGATGGGGACAGTGTAGAGGGAGCTTTACTCTGTATCTAACCCCGTGCTGCACCTGTCCTGGGAGAATTTAATGTGGACAGTGTAGAGGGAGCTTTACTCTGTATCTAACCCCGTGCTGTACCTGTCCTGTGAGTGTTTGATGGGGACAGTGTAGAGGGAGCTTTACTCTGTATCTAACCCCGTGCTGTACCTGTCCTGTGAGTGTTTGATGGGGACAGTGTAGAGGGAGCTTTACTCTGTATCTAACCCCGTGCTGTACCTGTCCGGGGAGTGTTTGATGGGGACAGTCTAGAGGGAGCTTTACTCTGTATCTAACCCCGTGCTGTACCTGTCCTGGGAGTGTTTTATGGGGACAGTGTAGAGGAAGCTTTACTCTGTATCTAACCCCGTGCTGTACCTGTCCGGGGAGTGTTTGATGGGGACAGTCTAGAGGGAGCTTTACTCTGTATCTAACCCCGTGCTGTACCTGTCCTGGGAGTGTTTTATGGGGACAGTGTAGAGGAAGCTTTACTCTGTATCTAACCCCGTGCTGTACCTGTCCTGGGAGTGTTTGATGGGGACAGTGTAGAGGGAGCTTTACTCTGTATCTAACCCCGTGCTGTACCTGTCCTGTGAGTGTTTGATGGGGACAGTGTAGAGGGAGCTTTACTCTGTATCTAACCCCGTGCTGTACCTGTCCTGGGAGTGTTTGATGGGGACAGTGTAGCGGGAGCTTTACTCTGTATCTAACCCCGTGCTGTACCAGTCCTGGGAGTGTTTGATGGGGACAGTGTAGCGGGAGCTTTACTCTGTATCTAACCCCTTGCTGTACCTGTCCTGTGAGTGTTTGATGGGGACAGTGTAGAGGGAGCTTTACTCTGTATCTAACCCCGTGCTGTACCTGTCCTGGGAGTGTTTGATGGGGACAGTGTAGAGGGAGCTTTACTCTGTATCTAATCCCGTGCTGTCCCTGTCCTGGGAGTGTTTCATGGGGACAGTGTAGAGGGAGCTTTACTCTGTATCTAACCCCGTGCTGTACCTGTCCGGGGAGTGTTTGATGGGGACAGTGTAGAGGGAGCTTTACTCTGTATCTAACCCCGTGCTGTACCTGTCCTGGGAGTGTTTGATGGGGACAGTGTCGAGGGAGCTTTACTCTGTATCTAACCTCGTGCTGTACATGTCCTGGGAGTGTTTGATGGGGACAGTGTAGAGGGAGCTTTACTCTGTATCTAACCCCGTGCTGTACCTGTCCTGGGAGTGTTTGATGGGGACAGTGTAGAGGGAGCTTTACTCTGTATCTAACCCCGTGCTGTACCTGTCCTGGGAGTGTTTGCTGGGGACAGTGTAGAGGGAGCTTTACTCTGTATCTAACCCCGTGTTGTACCTGTCCTGGGAGTGTTTGATGGGGACAGTGTAGAGGGAGCTTTACTCTGTATCTAACCCCGTGCTGTACCTGTCCGGGGAGTGTTTGATGGGGACAGTGCAGAGGGAGCTTTACTCTGTATCTAACCCCGTGCTGTACCTGTCCGGGGAGTGTTTGATGGGGACAGTGTAGAGGGAGCTTTACTCTGTATCTAACCCCGTGCTGTACCTGTCCGGGGAGTGTTTGATGGGGACAGTGTAGAGGGAGCTTTACTCTGTATCTAACCCCGTGCTGTACCTGTCCGGGGAGTGTTTGATGGGGACAGTGCAGAGGGAGCTTTACTCTGTATCTAACCCCGTGCTGTACCTGTCCTGGGAGTGTTTGATGGGGAGTGTAGAGGGAGCTTTACTCTGTATCTAACCCCGTGCTGTACCTGTCCGGGGAGTGTTTGATGGGGACAGTGTTGAGGGAGCTTTACTCTGTATCTAACCCCGTGCTGTACCTGTCCGGGGAGTGTTTGATGGGGACAGTGTAGAGGGAGCTTTACTCTGTATCTAACCCCGTGCTGTACCTGTCCGGGGAGTGTTTGATGGGGACAGTGCAGAGGGAGCTTTACTCTGTATCTAACCCCGTGCTGTACCTGTCCTGGGAGTGTTTGATGGGGAGTGTAGAGGGAGCTTTACTCTGTATCTAACCCCGTGCTGTACCTGTCCTGGGAGTGTTTGATGGGGACAGTGTAGAGGGAGCTTTACTCTGTATCTAACCCCGTGCTGTACCTGTCCTGGGAGTGTTTGATGGGGACAGTGTAGAGGGAGCTTTACTCTGTATCTAACCCCGTGCTGTACCTGTCCTGGGAGTGTTTGATGGGGACAGTGTAGAGGGAGCTTTACTCTGTATCTAACTCCGTGCTGTACCTGTCCTGGGAGTGTTTGATGGGGACAGTGTAGAGGGAGCTTTACTCTCTATCTAACCCCGTGCTGTACCTGTCCGGGGAGTGATTGATGGGGACAGTGTAGAGGGAGCTTTACTCTGTATCTAACCCCGTGCAGTACCTGTCCGGGGAGTGTTTGATGGGGACAGTGTTGATGGTTTCAGTACTCTGCCTTTGTCAGGTTCACTGTGTTGTGCAGATCACGATGCCTCACCTGGAGGGTGAAATCCCTTACAACTGAACTCCAGGAATGGGATCCTGCTGTCCATCGGGGCTCGGCGACACCTGTCCGCATCTCCGTCTTGCAGAATGAAATCCACAATTTCCTGAACCCACGTCGCTCCTGTTGGGAGAGCATCAGAGAGAGAGGATAGAGAGGAGGGGATTAGTGAGGGATCTGTATGGAGCAGAACAGGTTCAACAATGAGGATTCTTGGGGTAGTTCCTGCTCTGGATGTGTGTGATGGGCTGTATGTCCTCTCCTTTCCCGTCCTGACGATATTATCCTGGGCTCCCTCGGTGCCAGAGGACTGGAGAATTGCAGCGGCTGCAGGTCACTCAGAGCCAGCTTTCAAAATCACCCCAGCAATGTCTGACCAGTTTGTTTCCCCTCCGTGCCGGGGAACCTTCTAGAAACAACACTTTGGGACAATATTATTTGTCATAAGGTGAAATGTGGGTTGCTTCGGCAAAACCAGCATGGATTTCTAAATCGGATTTAACAAACTTGCTGGAGTTTTTTGAAGAGGTACCAGAGCAATGGGCGGGGAGTGGGGGGGGCTCAGTGGCAGGTCGGTAGGGGGATGGGAGCAGGGGTTGTTGCTGGGGGGGAGGTGGGGGGGGAGGTACTGCTGACAGGGGTAGAGCTTGTAGAATGTATGGGGAGGAGGGTCGATGACGGTGGGCGCCCGAGGGTGGGCCTGGGGAGGTGCGGGGCACGGGCCGGAGGCTGGCCCAAGTGGGGCTATCGTTGATTGGTGGGGGGGGTTAGGGTGTAAGGTGCCCCCCCGACCAGGCTCGTCACGTGGAACATGTGAGGATTGAATGGGCCGGTCAAGAGGGCCCGCGTGTTTGCACACTGAAAGCAATTGAAGGCTGATGTGGCCATGCTGCAAGAGACACACCTGCAAATGGGGGACCAGAGTAGGCTTAGGAAGCGACGGGTTGGGCAAGTATTTCACTCAGGGTTGGACTTGAAAACAAAGGGGGTGGAGATTTTGGTCAATGGGTGGGTGGCGTTCGAGGTGGGGAGGATATATGGTGGACTCTTGGGGAGGTACGTTATGGTAAGTGGGAAACTGGTGGTGTTGGTCAACATCTATGCCCCGAAGTGAGACGACGTGGAATTTATGAGGCAGGTGACGGGGAAGGTTCCGGACCTAGACTCTTATTGGCTGATTATGGGGGGTGGACTTTAATACGGTGCTGGATCCGAGACTGGACCGGTTGAGCTCGAGGACGGGGAGGGTGTCGGCTATAGCTAAGGAGCTCTGGGGGTTCATGGAACACATGTCAGGGGGGGAGGGATCCGTGGAGATTTGGGAGGCCGAGGGCTAAAGAACTTTCGTTTTACTCCCATGTGCACAAGGTGTATTCCCGAATAGATTATTTTCTGGTACATGAGACATTGTTGGCAGGGGTAGTTGATGTTGAGTATGCAACAATAATGGTATCGGACCATGCCCGCTGGGTAGATTTACAAGTGAGTATGGGGGCGGGGGGGGGAGGGTTAGAATCCATAATGGAGGCTGGATGAGGAAATCCTGCAGGTGAACAAGAGATATGCGGAGGCCCCAGAGAAAGGGCTGCTAAAAGGAACGGCAGAGGCTGCAAATGGAATTTGTGTTGGTAACCACGGGTAAGGCGGTAGGGCAGCTGCGAAGGGTGAGCGGGCCGGTATACAACTACGGGGAGAATGCGAGCAGGGCGTTAGCGCACCAGCTGAGGAAACAGGAGGCGGCGAGAGAAATTGGGAAAGTGAAGAACATAAGAATATAAGAACTAGGAGCAGGAGTAGGCCATCTGGCCCCTCGAGCCTGCTCCACCATTCAATGAGATCATGGCTGATCTTTTGTGGACTCAGCTCCACTTTCCGGCCTGAACACCATAACCCTTAATCCCTTTATTCTTCAAAAAAATAACCATCTTTATCTTAAAAACATTTAATGAAGGAGCCTCTACTGCTTCACTGGGCAAGGAATTCCATAGATTCACAACCCTTTGGGTGAAGAAGTTCCTCCTAAACTCAGTCCTAAATCAACTTCCCCTTATTTTGAGGCTATGCCCCCTAGTTCTGCTTTCACCCGCCAGTGGAAACAACCTGCCCGCATCGATCCTATCTATTCCCTTCATAATCTTATATGTTTCTATAAGATCCCCCCTCATCCTTCTAAATTCCAACGAGTACAGTCCCAGTCTACTCAACCTCTCCTCATAATCCAACCCCTTCAGCTCTGGGATTAACCTAGTGAATCTCCTCTGCACACCCTCCAGTGCCAGTACGTCCTTTCTCAAGTAAGGTGACCAAAACTGAACACAATACTCCAGGTGTGGCCTCACTAACACCTTATACAATTGCAGCAGAACCTCCCTAGTCTTAAACTCCATCCCTCTAGCAATGAAGGACAAAATTCCATTTGCCTTCTTAATCACCTGTTGTACCTGTAAACCAGCTTTTTGCGACTCATGCACTAGCACACCCAGGTCTCTCTGCACAGCAGCATGTTTTAATATTTTATCATTTAAATAATAATCCCTTTTGCTGTTATTCCTACCAAAATGGATAACCTCACATTTGTCAACATTGTATTCCATCTGCCAGACCCTAGCCCATTCACTTAGCCTATCCAAATCCCTCTGCAGACTTCCAGTATCCTCTGCACTTTTTGCTTTACCACTTATCTTAGTGTCGTCTGCAAACTTGGACACATTGCCCTTGGTCCCCAACTCCAAATCATCTATGTAAATTGTGAACAGTTGTGGGCCCAACACTGATCCCTGAGGGACACCACTAGCTACTGATTGCCAACCAGAGAAACACCCATTAATCCCCACTCTTTGCTTTCTATTCATTAACCAATCCTCTATCCATGCTACTACTTTCCCCTTAATGCCATGCATCTTTATCTTATGCAACAACCTTTTGTGTGGCACCTTGTCAAAGGCTTTCTGGAAATCCAGATATACCACATCCATTGGCTCCCCGTTATCTACCGCATTGTTAATGTCCTCAAAAAATTCCACTAAATTAGTTAGGTACGACCTGCCCTTTATGAACCCATGCTGCGTCTGCCCAATGGGACAATTTCCATCCAGATGCCTCGCTATTTCTTCCTTGATGATAGATTCCAGCATCTTCCCTACTACCGAAGTTAAGCTCACTGGCCTATAATTACCCACTTTCTGCCTACCTCCTTTTTTAAACAGTGGTGTCACGTTTGCTAATTTCCAATCCGCCGGGACCACACCAGAGTCTAGTGAATTATGGTAAATTATCACTAGTGCATTTGCAATTTCCATAGCCATCTCTTTTAGCACTCTGGGATGCAATCCATCAGGTCCAGGAGACCTGTCTACCTTTAGCCCCATTAGCTTGCCCATCACTACCTCCTTGGTGATAACAATCCTCTCAAGGTCCTCACCTGTCATAGCCTCATTTCCATCAGTCACTGGCATGTTATTTGTGTCTTCCACTGTGAAGACCGACCCAAAAAACCTGTTCACTTCCTCAGCCATTTCCTCATCTCCCATTATTAAATCTCCCTTTTCATCCTCTAAAGGACCAATATTTACCTTAGCCACTCTTTTTTGTTTTATGTATTTGTAGAAACTTTTACTATCTGTTTTTATATTCTGAGCAAGTTTACTCTCATAATCTATCTTACTCTTCTTTATAGCTTTTTTAGTAGCTTTCTGCTGCCCCCTAAAGATTTCCCAGTCCTCTAGTCTCCCACTGATCTTTGCTACTTTTTATGTTTTTTCCTTCAATTTGATACTCTCCCTTATTTCCTTAGATATCCACGGTCGATTTTCCCTCTTTTTACCGTCCTTCCTTTTTGTTGGTATAAACCTTTGCTGAGCAATGTGAAAAATCACTTGGAAGGTTCTCCACTGTTCCTCAACTGTTTCACTATAAAGTCTTTGCTCCCAGTCTACCTTAGCTAGTTCTTCTCTCATCCCATTGTAATCTCCTTTGTTTAAGCACAAAACACTAGTGCTTGATTTTGCCTTCTCACCCTCCATCTGTATTTTAAATTCCACCATATTGTGATCGCTCCTTCCGAGAGGATCCCTAACTATGAGATCCTGAATCAATCCTGTCTCATTACAAAGGATCAGATCTAGGACCGCTTGTTCCCTCGTAGGTTCCATTCCTTCTGTTCTAGGAAACTATCGCGGATACATTCTATAAACTCCTCCTCAAGGCTGCCTTGACCGACCTGGTTAAACCAATCAACATGTAGATTAAAATCCCCCATGATAACTGCTGTACCATTTCTACATGCATCTGTTATTTCTTTGTTTATTGCCTGCCCCACCATAATGTTACTATTTGGTGGCCTATAGATTACTCCTATCAGTGACTTTTTTGCCTTACTATTCCTGATTTCCACCCAAATGGATTCAACCTTATCCTCCATAGCACCAATGTCATCCCTTACTATTGCCCGGATGTCATCCTTAAATAACAGAGCTACACCACCTCCCTTACCATCCACTGTGTCCTTCCGAAAAGTTTGATACCCTCGGATATTTAACTCCCAGTCGTGACCATCCTTTAACCATGTTTCAGAAATGGCCATTAAATCATAGTCATTCACGATGATTTGCGCTACCAGCTCATTTACCTTATTCCGAATACTACATGCATTCAGGTAAAGTACACTTATGTTGGCTTTTTTACCTCTGTTCTGAATGTTAACACCTCGATCAGTAACCTCTCCTAAGTTATATTTCCTCTTAACCTTTCTCCTAACTTTCCTTGTCGTTGAACCCATATCTTCATGTAACAACCTGCCGCGTCGCTTACCATTAATGTTTTCACCTCCCTGTTTTATTTCTTTTAGTATTCCTGGTCCTATTCACTGAGCTCCCCTCAGTCACTGTACCTTGTACTGTCACCCTTTTTGATTTTTGACTATGGCTTCTCTGCCTTACACTTTCCCCCTTACTGCCTTTTATTTCTGTCCCTGTTTTACTACCTTCCAACTTCCTGCATCGGTTCCCATCCCCCAGCCACATTAGTTTAAACTCTCCCCAACAGCTCTAGCAAACCCCCCCCCTCCCCTAGGACATTGGTTCCAGTCGTGTCCAGGTGCAGACCGTCCGGTTTGTACTGGTCCCACCTCCCCAGAACCGGTTCCAATGTCCCAGGAATTTGAATCCCTCCCTCTTGCACCATCTTTCAAGCCCCACATTCATCCTCTCTATCCTGCCATTCCTACTCTGACTAGCCCGTGGCACTGGTAGCAATCCTGAGATTTTTACCTTTGAGATCCTACTTTTTAGTTTAACTCCTAGCTCCCTAAATTCAGCTTGTAGGACCTTGTCCCGTTTTTTACCTATATTGTTGGTGCCTATGTGCACTGCGACAGTTGGCTGTTCACCTCCCCCCCCCCCCCCCCCCCCCCAAGAATGTCCTGCAGCCGCTCCGAGACATCCTTGACCCTTGCACCAGGGAGGCAACATATCATCCTGGAGTCTCGATTGCGTCCGCAGAACCGCCTGTCTATTCCCCTTACAATTGAGTCCCCTGTCACTATAGCCCTGCCATTCTTCTTCCTGCCCAGTTGCGCAGCAGAGCCAGCCACGGTGCCATGAACCTGGCTGCTGCTGCCTTCCCCTGGTGAGCCATCTCCCCCAACAGTATCCAAAGCGGTATATCTGTTTTGCGGGGAGATGACCGCAGAGGACACCTGCACTGCCTTCCTACTCTTGCTCTGTCTTTTGGTCACCCATTTTCTATCTCCCTCAGTACCTTTCACCTGCGGTGTGACCAACTCGCTAAACGTGCTATCCACGACGTCCTCAGCATCGCGGACGTTCCAAAGTGAGTCCATGCGCAGCTCCAGAGCCGTCAAGCGGTCTAACAGGAGCTGCATCTGGACACACTTCTTGCATGTGAAGGAGCCAGGGACAGTGGACGTGTCCCTGAGCTCCCACATCGCACACGAGGAGCATGACACGGGTCTGAGATCTCCTGCCATGTCTTAAACCTTCGGTTAACTTCAACAACTACAATTTCAACAACAACAAAAAAACAACAAAGAAAAAATAAATAAATATACCAATGAAAAGAAACAGAAAAACAGAAACACTACTTACCAGTCACTTACCAGGGATAAAAAGCACTTCCTCCCCACCCAGCTTCGAATTCCCACCTAGATTCAAATTCCCAAACTCACTCTTAGCTGTGTCTCACTCCTGGCTCTGTCTTCTCTGGCTCACTGGGAGAACTCACTGGGAGTGGGTTTACAAGTAGCTCTTTTTAAACTGTCCTGAATTGACTCCCCTCCCCCACCTGCTTTTAGATCAAGGTAGATTTAAGTGACTGACACTTAACTGCCAACCAGTTATGTGAGGGGGTGAGGCAGCCCTTGTTAACCCACACTGCACAATACTAGCTTAATTTAAATTAATTTAAACTCCTGAAATTTAAAAGGAGCTGCCTTACTGATTTAATTCAATTCCCACCGAGATTCAAATTCCCAAACTCACTCTTAGCTGTGTCTCACTCCTGGCTCTGTCTTCTCTGGCTCACTGGGAGAACTCACTGGGAGTGAGTTTACAGGTGGGAACACGGTCTTGGACCCGGCGGGGGTGAATCGGGTGGTTCGGGAGTTTATAGTAAACGGCCACGGAGGAGGGGATGGGGAGGTTTCTGGGAAGGTTAGAGATCCCGAAGGTGGACAATGAGCTGGTGGGGGGCTTGGGGGCCCCAGTCGGGCTTGTAGAAGTAGTGGAGGGGCTGGAGGCGATGCAGTCGGGTAAGGCCCTAGGTCCGGACGGGTACACGGTGGAATTCTACAAGAAGTTCTCGGGGGTGTTGGGACCGCTGCTGGTCAGGGCCTTCAATGAGGCAAAGGAGTTGGGAGTACTCCCCCGGCGTTGTCACAGGCGTCAATCTCCCTCATTTTAAAACGGTATAAGGACCCGGAAAACTGTGGGTCATATCGGCCGATCTCCCTGTTAAATGTGGACGAATGTTGGCGAATTTCCTGGCTACAAGGATTGAAGTCCCAGGGGTAATTGGGGAGGGCCAAATGGGGTTCGTTAGGGGGCGGCATTTGGTGACCAACTTGAGGAGGTTACTCAATGGAATCATGATGCTTCCAGAGGGGCGCGAGATGGAGGTGGTGGTGGCCGTGGACGCAGAGAAGGCCTTTGACCGGGTGGAGTGGGAATACTTGTGGGGGGTCCTGGGGCGGTTTGGGTTTGGGCAGGGGTTTGTGGACTGGGTCCGGTTGTTATTTCAGGCACCGGGGGCGAGTGTGTGAACGAATCGGGTGAGATTGGCCGACTTCAGGTTACACCGGGGGGCGGGATAGGGATGTCCACTTAGCCCACTGCTGTTTGCCCTGGCTATAGAGCCGTTGGCATTGAGAGGCTCGAGGGTCTGGCAGGGGATAGTATGGGGTGGAACACAGGAACTCGCTGTCTACGGGGTCTAAGCGGACGATCTGCTGCTGTACATCTCGGACCCGCTGGGGGGAATTGGAGGGATTATGGGGATATTTGATGAATTCGGCCAGTTTTCGGGAAACAAATTGAATATGAGCAAGAGTGAGGTCTTTGCGATCCAGGTGAGGGGGGCAGGAGAAGAGATTGGGAGAGCTGCCGTTCAAGGTGGTGGGAGGGAGCTTTCGATATTTGGCTATCCAGATGGCCCGGGAGTGGGAGCAGCGACACAAACTGAATCTGGGGCGGCTGGTGGAACAGATGAGGGGGGATTTCCGGAGGTAGCGCGCGCTCCCGTCGTCATTGGCGGGGCGGGTACCGACAGTTAAAACGATGGCCCTCCCGAGGTTTCTGTTTGTTTCCCAGAGTCTCCCAGCCTTTATTCCCAAGACGTTCTTCAAAGAGGCGAATGCAGAGATGCCGGGATTTCTTTGGGCGGGTAAAACCCCGCGGGTGCAGAAGGTGCTGCTGGAGCGGGGGCCGCGGTGGGAGGGGCCGGGGGGGGGGGGGAGGGAGGGGGAGAGGGGCAGGCCCTCCCGAATTTCACAACTATTACTGGGCGGCGAATATTGCGATGGTCAGGGAGTGGGTAGCGGGGGAGGGGTCGGTATGGAGACGGGTGGAGGCGGCCTCTTGCACGGACACGGATTTGGGGGCATTGTTAACAGCACCTCTGCCCAGCACGCCGGCTCGGTACTACACCAGCCCGGTAGCAGTGCCAGCCCTGAGGGTTTGGGGATTATTATTATTATTACATGGGGTTGGGGGGGGGGTCGGTGTGGACGCCAATTTGTGATAATCGCCGGTTTGCTCAGGGGGTGTTTCGGGGGTGGATGCGGGCAGGGACCGAGAACAGGAGTGGGAGAGGGGAAGGTCTCAGAGATCTATGAGGAGCTGATGGAGTGGAAGGGAGCCCCCATAGGGGAGGTGAAGAGAAAGTGGGAAGAAGAGCTGGGGGGGGGGGGGAGTTGGAGGCCGGGTTATGGGAGGAGGCCCTGAGGAGAGTTAATGCGTCTTTGCCGTGTGCCAGGCTCAGCCTGATACAGTTACAGGTTGTCCACAAGGCACAAATAACTGTGGCCTGGGTGAGCAGGTTCTGTGAGGAGGTGGAGGATAGGTGCGGGCACTTTGCGGGTGGAACTGCGAACCATGCCCATATGTTTTGGGCATGTCCAAGGCTGAGGGGTTTCTGGCAGGGGTTTGCTGACCTCATGGTATCAGAGGCATTACAAACGAGGGTGGCGCCAAGTCCAGAGGTGGCGACCTTCGGTGTGTCGGAATAACCCGGGAGCCCAGGGGGCGAGAGAGGCCGACGTCCTGGCCTTTGCCTCCCCAGTGGCCCAGAGACGGATCTTACTGGGGTGGAGGGACTCGGAGCCCCGAAGTCGGGGGGTGTGGGTGAGCGACATGGTGGTGTTTCTCAGGCTTGAGAAAATTGAGGGGTTCCTTGCAGGGGTTTGCTCGGAGCTGGCAGCCTGTCATCGATGTCTTTGAGGAAAATGAAGCTGTCAGCAGGGAGGGGGGGCTGCAAAGGGAGGTGTGGGAGGTGGTTGGGGAAGGTGGTACTGTTTGTGTGAGCCATGTTGGCTGGGGTTTGTGCCCAGGGGAGTTTGTTGGATATATTATTGTGGTTTTGTTTATATTAAAATTTGTTAAAATTGTTTCAATTATAAATGCCTCAAAAAAAAAAATTCTAAAAAAAAAAGAGGTACCACAGAGGGTCGATGAGGGTGATGCTGTTGATGCGATGTACTTGGACTTTCAGAAGACATTCGATTCCGTGCCACACAACAGGCTTGTGAGAAAAGTTCAAGCTCCTGGAATAACGGGGATAGTGGCAATTTGGATGCAAAATTGACAACGAATAGAAAGCAGAGAGTAATGGCCGATGGATATTTATCGGGCTGGAGGAAGGTTTGTAGTGGGGTTCCTCAGGGCTCTGTATTGGGACCCTTCCTTTTACTGATATATGTTAATAATCTTGGTGTGCAAGAGATCATTTAAAAGTTTGCCGATGACACAAAACTTGGAAGTATGGTAAACTTTACGGAAGACAGTGTGTAACTTCAAAAGGACATTAACAAGTTGGTGGAGTGGGTACCCGTCTGTCAGATCAGTGCGGAGGAGTGTGAATTGATTCATTTTGGTGGGGAAAAGGTGGATTGACACGATTAAATAATCTTAAAGTGGGTGAAAGAGCAGAGGGACCTGGGGGTACACATGAATAAATCACTGAAGTTGACAGGACAGGGTGAGGGCGGGGTTAATAAAACAAACAGTACCCTGGGGTTATTAACGGGCACAGAATTCCAGAGCCAGGACGCTCTGTTAAACCTGGATCAAACACCAGTTCTACCCCAACTAGAGTATTGTGGCCAGTTCGGGGCAGCACGGTAGCCATGTGGATAGCACAATTGCTTCACAGCTCCAGGGTCCCAGGTTCGATTCCGGCTTGGGTCACTGTCTGTGCGGAGTCTGCACATCCTCCCCGTGTGTGCGTGGGTTTCCTCCGGGTGCTCCGGTTTCCTCCCACAGTCCAAAGATGTGCAGGTTAGGTGGATTGGCCGTGATAAATTGCCCTTAGTGTCCAAAATTGCCCTTAGTGTTGGGTGGGGTTACTGGGTTATGGGGATAGGATGGCGGTGTTGACCTTGGGTAGGGTGCTCTTTCCAAGAGCCAGTGCAGACTCGATGGGTCGAATGGCCTCCTTCTGCACTGTAAATTCTATGTCTACTATAGGAAGGATGTGGAGGAATTGTACAGAGATACAGAGAGAGAGGGAGATACAGAATGAGAGGGAGAGACAGAGCGAGAGGGAGAGAGGGAGACAGAGAGAGGGAGACAGAGAGGCAGACAGAGAGGGAGAGACAGAAAGGGAGAGAAAGAGAGAGAGAAACAGCGAGAGAGCGAGACAGTGAAATAGGCAAAGAGAGAGAGAGACAGTGAGACAAAGAGAGAGACAAAAACTGAGACAGGCAGAGGATCAGAGACATGCACAGAGAGAGAAAAAGAGAGAAAGTGAGAGAGTGTGACAGAGAGAGAGAGCAAGAGAGAGATATAGAGAGAGCAACACAGAGAGAGACAAACAGAAAGACAGAGAGAAACAGAGAGAGAGTGTGTGGAGACAAGATTGACGAGCATGGTTCCAAGGTTGAGGAAGCTTCGGTGATGGGGAGAGATCGGAGAAGTTGGGGAATGTTCTCCTCGGAGAGAGAAGGTTGAGAGGAGATTTGGGTCGAGGTTCAAAATCAGGAGGGGGTCCCGGACAGAGGCGAGGGATGAAACCGCTCCCATTGGTGGGAGGATGGAGAACCCGAGGGAGGGGGACACAGATCGGGGAGAGAAGCGAGGGAGACACGAGGGAAACAGATTCACACAGCGAGCGGTGAGGGTCTGGCACACACTGTCCCAGAGTGTGGTGGAGGCAGCTTCGAGCGAGGATTTCAAGAGGGAATCGGATTGTTATCGGAGAAGGGAGAATGTGCAGGGTCACGGGGAGAAGGCTGGGGTGGTATTGCTGAATTGCTCGTTTGACACATGAGTGAAATGCCTCCTTCTGCACTTTAACCATTCTGTGAGTCTTTGCACTGACCAGCCATGTTCTGATAGATTAAGAAATCTTTGCCTGAGAACTCTAGGAAGAAGCCTAGGCGAGAAGCTGTGGAGTTTGAGGCCTAGGTGAGAGGCAGTAGAATTTAGAGCCTCAGAGAGAGGCCGTGGGGTTGTGATGATTGATTACTGCACCTTTAATGTAATGATCCCTTTAAGACTGGGTTTGGAACCCTGGGGGGCTCCACCTCTAGCTCCCTCTAGCAGGGAGCCGTATTTAAGGTAATGTTCAGTGGGCAGTGTGCATTGAGCACACTTCTCGGCAGCTGTCTGGTTCTCTGCTAATTAAAGCCTTTGTATTACCAATCATCTCTCTCGAGTCGTAATTGAGGGTATCTCAATTTAATTAGCAGATTACTTCAAGATGGACAGCGGTCTAAAGCCGGAGAAACTCAATTTGGACGCTCGGTCGCCGGAGGCCGCTGAAATTTTTAAATACTGGCTCCGGTGCTTTGAGGCCTACCTGAACTCCTCAGGCACTCCAGTTGGCGCAAGCTGAGCATACTACATACCCGGGTGGGCCACAGACTCTCCTCCACGATCGAAAAGGCCACCACATACGAAGCGGTGGTCAAAATCCTGCAGAAGCGCTTCGTTAAGCCAATAAACGAAGTACACGCCCGGCATTTGCTCTCGACCTGCCGGCAGCACTCCGGGGAAACGCTGGACGAGTACGTGGAAAGACTTACCGCGCTCGCTAGGAACTGCGACCACAAGGAGGTGACGGCAGGAGTCCATATGAACTTGCACCTCCGAGATGCTTTCGTGTTCGGTATACGATCCACATACATTAGGCAGCGACTCCTCGAAGACGGAGCAAAAGACCTCCAAGGCACTGGAAGCGGCCCACCATAATCTCCGCATGTACTCCGCGGACCTTGCGAGCCCCTCTCGATCCCCTCCAGACTCGGCCATGCTACAGACCTGCGCGGCGTGGCGACCGGCTCACACCAGGGGCACACCGTGCTATTTCTGTGGGCAAGGCCCGCACCCACGTCAGCGATGCTCAGCCCGCTCCGCTATCTGCAACGACAGCGGAAAGAAGGGGCACTTTGCAAAGGTCAGCCTAGCTGGGCCCAAGGTCCAGGAACAAAAGTCTCATCGGGCCCGAAAATTGAGCTCACAGGCCCCCAGGCCCCGCAACGCTGGCTGCGCGCCGGCCGGACACGCCCCCTTCTGACGCGTCATCGGCCTCTTGTGAGTCATGGGGGCGGCCATCTTGGCGGTGGCCATCTTCAAAATCCGACACGTGCAACCGACGGCGTCGGCCATTTTGTGACTCCGGGCAGCCATTATGTGGGTCCGACTCAACCGAGGACTCTGACTACCCGCAACTGGGAGTGATCACTCTCGATCAATCACGGCCAAAGCACCTACGGAACGCCATGATGCAGGTCCAAATCAACGGACGCGACACCCCCTGCCATTTTGACTCCAGGAGCACGGAGAGCATTATTCACCCAGAAACGGGAAGGCGTTGCTCCTTGCGCACCTATCCCGCCTCCCAAACTATCGTCCTCGCGTCCGGGTCCCACTCGGTCCAAATCACGGGGTATTGTGTCGCGAACCTCGCGATCCAGGGCGCCGAATACACCCGTTTCAAACTTTATATCCTCCCTCACCTCTGCCCCCCCCCTGCTGCTCGGTCTGGACATTCAGTGTAGCCACCGAAGCCTGACCCTGAAGTTCGGCGGACCCCTGCCCCCACTCACGGTATGCAGCCTGGCAACACTCAAAGTTGCAACCCCCCCCCCCCTTCGCCAACCTCACCCCCGGCTGTAAGCCCGTCGCCACCAGGAGTCGGCGGTACAGTGCCCAAGATATGACTTTTATCAAGTCAGAGGTTCAGCGGTTGCTGAAAGAAGAGGCGAGCAACAGCCCTTGGAGGGTACAAGTACTGGTAGTCCGGTCTGGGGAAAAGAAACGAATGGTGGTGGACTATAGTCAGGCCATAAACCGTTTTACGCAACTCGATGCGTACCTCCTTCCCCGCATAGCAGAAATGGTTAACCAGATCGCCCAGTACCGAGTATTCTCCACGGTTGATCTAAAATCCGCCCATCATCAGCTCCGTATCCGCCCGGAGGACCGCCCCTACACGGCCTTCGAAGCAGCCGGTCGGCTTTTTCACTTACTGAGGGTCCCTTTTGGCGTCACAAACGGGGTCTCCGTCTTTCAAAGGGCGATGGACCAAATGGTGGACCAGTACGGTTTGCGGGCTACATACCCGTACTTGAACAACGTCACCATCTGCGGCCATGACCAGCAGGACCACGACGCAAACCTGAGGAAGTTCCTCCAGACCGCCCGGGCCCTCAATCTGACCTACAACAAAGAGAAATGCGTTTTCCACACAACCCGACTAGCCATCCTCGGCTACGTCGTGGAAAACGGGGTCCTAGGCCAAGGCCCTGACCACATGTGCCCCCTAAAGGAACTTCCCCTCCCCGTAGCCTCAGGGCACTCAAACGGTGCCTGGGGCTCTTTTCCTATTACACCCAGTGGGTCCCCAGATATGCGGACAAAGCTCGACCACTCATTAAGACCACGGTCTTTCCCCTGACGGCTGAGGCTCAGTCGGCCTTCAGTCGTATCAAGGCCGATATCATCAAGGCCGCCATGCACGCGTTGGACGAAACCATCCCCTTCCAGGTAGAAAGCGATGCATCAGACGTCGCCCTGGCTGCTACCCTCAACCAGGCGGGCAGGCCAGTAGCCTTTTTCTCCCGAACCCTCACCGCCTCGGAGATTCGACACTCTGCAGTCGAAAAGGAGGCACAAGCCATTGTGGAGGCTGTGCGGCGCTGGAGACACTACCTCGCCGGTAGGAGGTTCGCCCTCGTCACCGACCAACGGTCGGTCGCCTTCATGTTCGATAACGCACAACGGGGCAAAATAAAGAATGATAAAATTCTGAGGTGGAGGATCGAACTCTCCACCTACACGTACGATATTACATATCGTCCGGGGACGCTCAACGAGTCCCCAGGTGCCCTGTTCCGCGGCACGTGCGCCAACGCGCAGAAAGACCATCTGTGGGCCAGCCACGATGACCTCTGTCACCCGGGGGTCACCCGGCTTGGTCATTTCATCAAGTCCCGCAACCTACCTTACTCCACCGAGGAGGTCAAGGCCATGACCAAGACTTGCCAGATCTGTGCGGAGTGCAAACCGCACTTCTATCGACCAGACAAGGCTCGCCTGGTAAAGGCCTCTGGGCCCTTTGAGCGACTAAGCATGGACTTCAAAGGGCCCCTCCCGTCCACCAACCGCAACAGTTATTTCCTCACTGTCATCGACAAATTCTCCCGCTTCCCATTCGCTGTCCACTGCCCCGATATGACCTCGGCCACCGTAATCAAGGCACTGCACAGCATCTTCACCGTGTTCGGTTTCCCCGCCTATATCCACAGCGACCGTGGTACATCGTGCATGAGCGATGAGCTGCGTCAGTATCTGCTCAACAAGGGCATTGCCTCGAGCAGAACGACCTGCTAAAACCGCGGGGAAACGGGCTGGTGGAGAGGGAGAACGCGACAGTTTGGAAGGCTGTCCTTCTAGCCCTACGGTCAAGAGGTCTCCCAACCACCCACTGGCAGGAGGTCCTACTCGATGCCCTACATTCCATTAGGTCACTCCACTGCATGGCCACAAACGAGACCCCTCACAATCGCTTGTTTGTCTTCCCCAGGAAGTCCACATCTGGGGTCTCGCTTCCACGTTGGCTGATGACTCCAGGACCAGTTCTACTCCGGAGGCACGTGAGGAGCCATTAGACGGTCCAGAGTGTCCAGCTGCTGCATGCGAACACGCCTACGTCGAGCACCTCGACGGAAGGCAAGACACAGTTTCCTTGCGAGACCTGGCACCCGCTGGCTCTCCCACTGACGCCCCCCCTCTACCGACGCTCCCCTCCCCGCACCGGCTGCCAATACCGATAGCCCCCCCCTCTAGCGCCCCTCCCCCCCCCCCCCCCCCCCCGCCGGCGCCGGCCCCAATCACCCTAGTCACCCGAGATACCCCCCCGGCTCCAACACGGGCAAAGGCTCAGACCACCGTGCTCCCGGTTATACCCCCAGTGAAGATGACCATGTCCGCCGCACCACCGGCGGAGCTGAGAAGGTCAACACGGACAATCAGACCACCCAAAAAATATTGGACATGTAATTCCACTTCACCTCCAATGGACTCTGTGTTTTCTTTTAAAACAGGGGGTGAATGTGATGATTGATTACTGCACCTTTAATGTAATGATCCCTTTAAGACCGGGTTTGGAACCTTGGGGGACTCCGCCTCCGGCTCCACCCCCCAGGGAGCCATTTTTAAGGTAATGTTCAGTGGGCAGTGTGCAGTGAGTACACGTCTTGGTAGCTGTCTGGTTCTCTGCTAATTAAAGCCTTTGTATTACCAATCATCTCTCTCGAGTTGTAATGTCTCAGGCGTTTGAGGCCGAGGAGAAAGGCTGTGGAATTTGGAGCCTAGGTGAAACACTGCATTGTTTGACGCCTAGATTAGAAGCTACAGAGTGTGAGGCCTAGGTGAGAGGCTTGTGGTGATTGTTGTCGAGGGGAGAGGTTGCTGTATTTTTGGCCTAGTTGAAAGGCTGATGTATTTGTGGCCTGGGTGAAAGGCTGTGTGGGGTTTGAGGCCTCGGGGAGAGACTGCAGTATTTGAGGCCTAAGTGAAAGGCCTATAAGGCCTAGGTGACAGGCTGCAGTGTTTGAGGCCCAGATGAGAAGCTGTTCAGTTTTAGGCTGAGGTGAGAGTCTGCAATGTTTTATGCTTTGGCAAAAGGCTGCGGTGTTTGAAGTCTAGATGAAGGTGCGCTGAGTTTGTGGCTCAAATGAGCAGCTGCGATGTTTGAGTCTGAGGTGAAAGGATGTGTGAGATCTAGGTGGAAGGCTAGAGTGGTTGAGGCCCAGAAGAGAGGTTTCAGAGTTAGAGGCCTATTTGAGTTGCTGTAGGATTTGAGGCCTAGCTGAGAGGCTGTGGTGTGTGAGGCCCAGAGAGGCTGTGAAGCTTGTGGCCGAGGTGAGAGGCTGCAGTCTCTGACACCCACGCGAGAGGCTGTGGTGTTTGAGGTCTATCTGCTTTCCATGGCTTGTCGTCAGATGGAGGAGCAGGTGTTGGGGGGACGGCTGTCACGGTCCCAGCTGACGTTACCATTGGACAAGTCAGATCTCAGGGTGGAACCTGGCTTGATAGATCCTAACTTTAATTAATTGTTCAGAAACATGGATAGCTACTACTGAACAGAGTCAAAGGAGTCAGCTGATGAATTTTTAACAAAAGATTAAAAGATTTATTCAACAAGAAAAGATTAACTATAATACACTATTCCTTCACCCCAACGTTATAGATATATTCAAATTCATAAGAAAGTTATGAATTAAGTTACAAAACCTACCTAATACTTCAATGATCTCAATAAGTACACAGGAAGCCAACAGGCAAAATGTAGTCAGACGCCCCAAACACTGAAACCAACTTACAGATTCTGCCTGAAACCTTCTGAGGATGTCTCATCAATCCCCCCCCCCCCCCAAATCCTCCATACACGTGTCAGATTGTGGACCAACTGGTCTGACTGGAACTCTGGCCGGGAATACCCCCTCTGGGCCACGCCAAATGAACGTCACTTCTTCTCAGGCCTGTAGGCAGGAGTTACAGACCTTAGGCTATTCCAGTAGGTCCTCTGGCACACGTTATTTCCGCTCTGCGGCCTTGTCTTTCAGTTTGAAGCCTCTGCTCCTCGCTCTTAACTTCACTGAAGAGAAACCTTTCCCGCCCCCCCCCCCCCCCCCCCGCCATTCATGTTCCTTCCATTTGATGAGATGGTCGACTGGGAACATCCTTCCGAAGGATTTATGCCCATTTGGAAACAAATGGACACGGAAGCGATAGACAGCATGGTTTTGTGAAGGGGTGGTCGTGCCTCACTAACTTGATCGAGTTTTTTTGAGGAGGTGACAAAGGTGATTGATGAGGGGAGGGCGGTGGATGTTGTTTACATGGACTTCAGTAAGGCTTTTGACAAAGTGCCTCATGGCAGACTAGTACAAAAAGTGAAGTCATGCGGGATCAGAGATGAGGTTGTAAGATGGATACAGAACTGGCTCGGTCACAGAAGGCAAAGGGTAGCAGTAGAAGGGTGTTTTTCTGAATGGAAGGTTGTGACTAGTGGTGTTCCACAGGGATCGGTGCTGGGGCCTCTGTTGTTTGTGGTGTACATAATCGATTTGGAGGAAAATGTAGCTGGTCTGATTAGTAAGTTAGCAGATAACACCAAGGTTGGTGGAGTGGCAGATGGTGTTGAGGATTGTCAGAGGATACAGCAGGACGTAGATAGCTTGAAGACTTGGGCAGAGAAATGGCAAATGGAGTTTAGTCCGGACAAATGTGAGGTAATGCATTTTGGTAGGTCTAACATAGAGGGGAAATATACAATAAATTGCAAAACTCTCAGGAATATAGAAAGTCAGAGAGATCTGGACGTGCATGTCCACAGATCTTTGAAGGTGGCAACACAAGTGGACAAGTTAGTGAAGAAAGCATACGGAATACTTGCCTTCATTGGACGGGGCATCAGTATAAAAACTGGCAAGTCACGCTACAGTTGTACAGAACCTTGGTAAGGCCGCACTTGGAATATTGCGCACAATTCTGGTTGCCACACTACCAGGAGGATGTGAAGGCATTGGTGGACGTTTACCAGGATCTTGCCTGGTCTGGAGGGTGTTAGCTGTGTGGAAAGGCTGAGTAGACTATGACTGTTTTCATTAGAACGACGGAGGTTGAGGGGTGACCTGTTAGAGGTCTACAAGATTATGAGGACATGGATAGAGTGGATGGGCAGGCACTCTTTCCCAGGGTGGAGGGGTCAGTCACCGGGGGGCATAGGTTTAAGGTCCGTGGGGCAAAGTTTAGAGGAGATGTGCGAGGCAGGTTTTTTACACAGCGGGTGGTCAGTGCCAGGAACGCGTTGCCAGGGGAGGTTGTGGAAGCAGATACATTAATGGTGTTCAAAAGGCATCTTGACAAACACATGGATAGGACGGGTATAGAGGGTGTTTTGTTATGCTTCCTTTGTAACATAAGCGGCTTCCTTGTGTTGCATTTGTCAAGGAAGGTCGAGACGTGTAAATAACTTCAACTCATTGATTTACACTATGTACACTTTTATAACTTGAGTTCGACACTACTGCTAATCCTATTGTAGCTACCTAACTGACTAACCAGCTGCTGTCTTCCACGTGGTGGGTGTAACATTGAATCAACCCTGTGCCTCTCCTCACTGACTGTCTCCACTGGCCAAAGGGGCAGATCACGTGTGTGGTGTCCTTTATGTATGGGTTGGTGTAATGCCCTCCTGTGGTCGTGTCACCTCCTTGTGTATCGTGAATGTCCATTGGTCGCCTCCTATCTAACTTATCTATTGGTTGAGTGTGTGTGTGTGATGTTTCTGGTGCTCCCGCTAGTGTCTGTCTAGCTTACATGTATTTACAGTGATGCACATCACCACATCCTCCCTTTTTTATATGTTCATATTTTCTGTACACTTTAAGAAAAACTGAACAAAGAACAGGTCGAGAAGGTAAGGTATATACAAGTCATGGGAACGGTGATTAAACAATAAGTCCAAATCATTCATGTGAGTCCATAAACCATCAATCGTCATGGTCAAATGTCTCTCTTGGTTATGAACGCCATCAACAGGAACCAAGAATTGGTCGAATCACTGCGCTGTCCGATTTGGAGTCTTTTTCTTTTTATGTTTGTGGTGGTGCTGTCGGATGGCATCTTGTAGCTGATAGGTCGTTGACATTGAAGAGGTACCATCACCAGTATCATTCGAGGTCATGGATGTGCCAGATGTTGAAGTCGGATGAGACTGGGCATGCTGGTCCTGGCCACATGCTGTGCTGGAAGGGTGATTCTGCTGAGAAGCGTTGAAGCTTGTCGATTTGGAGACAGAATTGCTGCTCGCATCAATGTCTGGTGATGGTGTGAAACTAGAACCTTGCATCTGATAGGAATATGCAGTCTGGCCAGGCTGTGGTGCAGCAAATCCTGGGCAGTAACTAAGGCATCCAGTCTGTAGTGCAGATTGCGCTGGCGGGAGTCCTCCTTCGGTCTTGATTCCATTAGTGGGCAATCCGTAGTGCTGGCCTGTTTGAGAATATGCTGCATAGACTGCTGGCTGCTGCAGGCTTGAATACTGGGTTTGTCCAGCATGAGCTGTCATTGGCCGCACTGTCGGTGTGGAACAAATGTGTGGACATAGCTGTGGTGAAAATTGGTGTATTCCTCTTGGACTGTCGCTGCTGCTTGTCATTGCTGACCCAGTGTGATTGTCACGTGATCCATCTCCTGTCGTTGTGGCATCTGCTGTCACCCTGAGCGTGCCATCACTGAGGTTGCGGCACTCCCTGTCTGGAGTAAAGTCTGGCTTACGTGAATCAGAGTCGGCGTTTGGTTGCTCCCCATCTGGAGTCTGGTCTGTTTTTTGTTGATGCTCCCCGTCCGGAGTCTTAGCAGGTTCACTGGAGTCAGCTGAGATTTCTTGAAGCTGCACGTCTGGAGTCGGAACATGCAGGAATGCATTGACTAGTGGAGAGGTTCGAGCAGTTGAGGGTGGAAGTAGTGTGGTGTCACCGGAGTCACCAGTGGTCTCACCGTGATCGTCGAGTGCCTCTGTACACACTAGCTGAGGTCTGTCACTTTGCACCTCTTGCATGGGAAGTGGGATGCTGTCGTCACTCATCTCACATTCCGTGGGTAGATCCTCAGTAGCTGCTTGCTGTTCCCTAGGGTTGGGTAAATTGTCAGAGTTTTCATCTGGTGGTGCAAACAATGTGGGTGGACTGTCATTGTCTTGCCGTTGTCCTTCATTTGGGCTTGAACAGTCATCATCGCTTTGTCCTTCATTGTAGCATGATAGACCGTCATGGTCGTCCTGCTGTGCAGTGGAGCCTGGTAGACTGTTCTAGTCTTCTTGCTGTTTACGTGAGCATGGCAGACTTGCATCGTCTGCCGCTAGTTGGTCAGAGGAGGTTGCTAGACCCTCATGGTCTTGTTCCTGCAAGGACTGCGCTTCGGAGTCTTGCGTTTCTGCCATTGTGGAGTCTGTCCACGAGCTTGCTGTGGAGACTTGTGACACTGGAGTCACGTCTTGTTCCTGCAAGGACTGCGGTGTGGAGTCTTGCATGTCTTCTTTCGTAGAGTCGGGAACCCTGAGCGGGGCGTGGACCACGCTCTGTGTGGCAGCAGGGCGCTCTCCGTGGGCTTGTACCGCTCTCTGTCTCTTAATTTAAGGCTGGAGCATCATCCTGCACTGATGAGTTGGGACGTCATATCTGCTGGGTTGAAGATCCTCAAATCCGAAGAATGAATCTGCGTCTGCGTCGGATTCAATACGGGGGTCGCCAATGTACAACACGTCCAGTTGCGGTTCAGATTTGGTCTTGTGGTAGCCTCTCAAGGTGAAAGGTTTGTCCGAGTCATAGTCGTCCAGGACCATGGAGCTGTCATTGGGCTCGCGAGGTCCAGAGAAAATGTAAAGGTCAGTATCGAAGTATTCGAGGTCGGAATCATCGGTTTGTGCGTAGGTAACTGCTTGTTGCAGGGTTCTTCGGAGGTTAAATTCATTTCCTGGGTCAATTTGCGGCACTGTGCTGTCATTCCAGGTGAAGGAAGGTTGTTTTACAGCTTTAAAAGATTTTTTCTTTGATTTGGGACGTTTCCCCTTTAAATTGGATTTGGGACGTTTCCCCTTTAAATTGGTGCGGTCTGGGGCCTCTGACGTCATGACGCGCGTGACGTAGCACATAGGAAGCGATTGCGCATGCTCAGATCGCTGTTCCTTTACCGATGGCCGTTTTCTTGATTGCGCGTGCACGGCGTCTCGCGCATGTGCAAACGAACCTTCCGGTTCTGCGCACTTCTCGCGCAACTGCGCTAGTGTAGTCCCTTTAGCAAGATGGCCGCCGACCTCGACCCAAATCGCTCTCTGGTCCGGGCCCTCGGCCTCGAGGTGAGTACTGCCGCTTCTCTTACCTTTCCTCGCCGATTGGAGTGTGTTTTCCTCACAGTATTTGCCAAATTTGTCCAGGACTGCCTGGAAGTCGCATTTGTTTTGCCCCTTGGAGAACTTGAATTTTTAAAAGATTTCTTCTGCTCTGGCACCGGCGAGGGTGAGGAGAAACTCTGTTTTTTCAACATCGGCCAGGTCTTTTAGTTCGGCTGCCACCAGAAAGAATTCAAACGTTTGCCGGAATCGCTGCCAGTTTTCGCGGAGATCGCCGTGGCACTGGAGCGGCTGCGGAACCGGGAGCCCGTACATCTTGCCTGGGTATTGCTGGTTGTCTCTGTACGCTGAGGTATGGCTATCTGGATTTAAGCAGTTCACTACTGGTACCATGTTTTGTTATGTTGCCTTTGTAACATAAGCGGCTTCCTTGTGTTGCATTTGTCAGAGGAAGTGTAAATAACTTCAACTCATTTATTTACACTATGTACACTTTTATAACTTGAGTTCAACACTACTGCTAATCCTATTATAGCTACCTAAACTGACTAACCAGCTGCTGTCTTCCACGTGGTGGGTGTAACATTGAATCAACCCTGTGCCTCTCCTCACTGACTATCTCCACTGGCCAAAGGGCTGATCATGTGTGTGGTGTCCTTTATGTATGGGTTGGTGTAATGTGGTCGTGTCACCTCCTTGTGTATCGTGAATGTCCATTGGTCGCCTCCTATCTAACTTATCTATTGGTTGAGTGTGTGTGTGTGATGTTTCTGGTGCTCCCTCTAGTGTCTGGCTAGCTTACATGTATTTACAGTGATGCACATCACCACAGAGGGTACGGCACAAAGATGCGCTGAGGGTTTTGGCAAAGGTTGGTACCTTGACCGGTACAGGGTTGGAGGCCGACGGGCCTGTACCTGTGCTGGATTGTTCTTTGTTCTGCTCGTCGCCTTGCTTTTGAGGCACCCCATTCTTCTATTTGGGACTTACTATCTGCCCCGTTTCCATGTCCCGCCCGTCTCCACGCTTTCTGTGAACCCGTTTCCATCTGGGTCGTTCTCTTGCAACTGAACTGAAACTGCTTTGTTCTGTCTCTGTGGGCCCCCTGTTGCTGGGCAACAGCATCATTCTCCTCCCCCCCCCCCCTACTTTCAGGGTCGTAAAACCTCATTGAAATGCAGGCAACGTTTCAAATGAAATTAAAACTCAAGTTTCCTCAACATGCGACTACAGAAAGATAAATTAAGATCAATCTTCAAGTTGAAAAGTAAACTTAAAGCTGTAACTTATGCCTGACGCACACATGAATATAAATTTCCAGAACCATGTTCTAACGCGGCCGTCACCTGCTTTGGGATAGGTAGCAATCAGAAGGTCCTGGGGATCTGCCTGGAATTTCTCCACAGCCTCCCAGTTCTCCAGAAAGATGTCCGGCATGGGAACGCCATGCAAGGGCACAAGTTTCGGCCTCTGGAGCTCAGCGCTGCCTCCCCCTGGCCCATCGTGCCTCGACATGTTAGTCAGCTGACTCCGGGTCCTCGCTCTCTTCTGACGCCTGCTTCCTGGTCTGCCTGTCACACACAAGAATTGAAAGGAGATTCCGCAAACCATGCACTTTGGAACTTGGCAGAGTGAAAATTGCGCAACGCAGCGATGGGAGCAGGAGAGTTAGAGAGTCTCCAATAAGACAGTGACAGCACTCACTAAGATACAGTTACACTCACACCATTACAGACATCCTCAAATATACACCCATACACAGTGAAATACACACTCTCACACACACACTAACAAACTGACACACACAGATTATCACACACACTCACATACACTCACACTGACACACACATTCTCACAGACACTCAGATACACTGACACACACTCTCACACTCACACACACTGACACACACATACTCATAGATACCTGCTCACACACACACTCCGATACATTCACACTCTCAGACACACGCTCACATTCACATACACACACGCTCACACACACAAACTCACATACACACACAAACTCACACACGCTCATACTGACACACACACTCACATACAAAACACACTCACACATGCTCACACACTCACGCTCACACACATGTCCACACTCACCCACACATACTCAGATACTCGCTCACACTCACACACACGTTCACACACTCAGATGCACACACACACAGATATACACACACTCACATACGCACACTCACATGCACACAATTAGATACACACTCACTCATACACACTCACTCACATACACACAACACACTCATTCTCACACACACACTCACACACATACACAAGATTCACGTACACACACTCACACATAATTACAAACACACACACTGACACAAACTCACACACACCCTCACACAATCACAAACACATACAGACTGCCCCTCACACAGGCATACTCTCACACACAATTACACAAACTCAGACTTCTGGACACTCGCACACACTCTTGCACACACACACAAACACTGATTCACACTCCCACATGCACTCTCACACACACACACACACACACACTGATTCACCCCCCCACATGCACTCACACACACACACACACGCACACACACACTGATTCACACTCCCACATGCACTCACACACACACACTGATTCACACTCCCACATGCACTCACACACACACTGATTCACCCCCCCACATGCACTCACACACACGCACACACACACTGATTCACACTCCCACATGCACTCACACACACACACACTGATTCACACTCCCACATGCACTCACACACACACACACTGATTCACACTCCCACATGGACTCACACACACACACACTGATTCACACTCCCACATGCACTCACACACACACACACTGATTCACACTCCCACATGCACTCACACACACACACTGATTCACACTACCACATGCACTCACACACACACACACTGATTCACACTCACGCACACACACACACTGATTCACCCCCCACATGCACTCACACACACACACACTGATTCACACTCACACACACACACACACACACACTGATTCACACTCCCACACGCACTCAAACACACACACACTGATTCACACTCACACACACACACACACACACACTGATTCACACTCCCACATGCACTCACACACACACACAGATTCACACTCCCACATGCACTCACACACACACACACACTGATTCACACTCCCACACGCACTCACACACACACAAACACTGATTCACACTCCCACATGCACTCACACACACACTGTTTCACACTCCCACATGCACTCACACACACTGATTCACACTTCCACATGCACTCACACACACACACACACTGATTCACACTCCCACATGCACTCACACACACACACTGATTCACAATCCCACATGCACTCACACACAAACACACACACACTGATTCACACTCCCACATGCACTCACACACACACACACACTGATTCACACTTCCACATGCACTCACACTCACACACACATGATTCACACTCACACATGCACTCACACACACACACACATGATTCACACTCCCACATGCACTCACACACACACACACTGATTCACACTCCCACATGCACTCACACACACACACACTGATTCACACTCCCACATGCACTCACACACAAACACACACACACACACTGATTCACACTCCCACATGCACTCACACACACACACACACACACACTGATTCACACTCCCACATGCACTCACACACACACACACTGATTCACACTCCCACATGCACTCACACACACACACACTGATTCACACTCCCACATGCACTCACACACACACACACACTGATTCACACTCTCACACGCACTCACACACACACACACTGATTCACACTCCCACATGCACTCACACACACACACTGATTCACACTCCCACATGCACTCACACTCACACACACACTGATTCACACTCCCACATGCACTCACACACACACTGATTCACACTCCCACATGCACTCACACACACACACACACACACACTGATTCACACTCCCACATGCACTCACACACACACACACACACACACTGATTCACACTCCCACATGCACTCACATACACACACACACACACACTGATTCACACTACCACATGCACACACACACACACATACTGATTCACACTCCCACATGCACTCACACACACACACACTGATTCACACTCCCCCATGCACTCACACACACACACACACTGATTCACACTCCCACACGCACTCACACACACACACACTGATTCACACTCCCACATGCACTCACACACACACTGATTCACACTCCCACATGCACTCACACACACACACACACACACACTGATTCACACTCCCACATGCACTCACACACACACACACACACTGATTCACACACCCACATGCACTGACACACACACACACACACTGATTCACACTCCCACACGCACTCACACACACACACACTGATTCACACTCCCACATGCACTCACACACACACACACACACACACTGATTCACACTCCCACATGCACTCACACACACACACACTGTTTCACACTCCCACATGCACTCACACACACACACTGATTGACACTCCCACATGCACTCACACACACACACACACACTGATTCACACTCCCACATGCACTCACACACACACACACACACTGATTCACACTCCCACATGCACTCACACACACACACACACACACACACACTGATTCACACTCCCACATGCACTCACACACACACACACTGATTCACACTCCCACATGCACTCACACACACACACTGATTCACACTCCCACATGCACTCACACACAAACACACACACACACTGATTCACACTCCCACATGCACTCACACACACACACACTGATTCACACTCCCACATGCACTCACACTCACACACACACTGATTCACACTCACACATGCACTCACACACACACACTGATTCACACTCCCACATGCACTCACACACACACACACACACACACTGATTCACACTTCCACATGCACTCACACACACACACACACTGATTCACACTCCCACATGCACTCACACACACACACACTGATTCACACTCCCACATGCACTCACACACACACACACTGATTCACACTCCCACATGCACTCACACACACACACACACACACACACTGATTCACACTCCCACATGCGCTCACACTCACACTCACACACACACTGATTCACACTCCCACATGCACTCACACTCACACACACGCTGATTCACACTCCCACATGCACTCACACACACACACACACACACACTGATTCACACTCCCACATGCACTCACACACACACACACACACACTGATTCACACTCCCACATGCACTCACACACACACACTGATTCACACTCCCACATGCACTCACACACACACACACACACTCACACACACTGTTTCACACTCTCACACGCACTCACACACACACTGATTCGCACTCCCACATGCACTCACACACACACACACACACACACTGATTCACACTACCACATGCACTCACACACACACACACATACACACACTGATTCACACTCCCACATGCACTCACACACACACACACACTGATTCACACTCCCACATGCACTCACACACACACACACACTGATTCACACTCCCACACGCACTCACACACACACACATTGATTCACACTCCCACACGCACTCACACACACACACACTGATTCACACTCCCACACGCACTCACACACACACACACACTGATTCACACTCCCACATGCACTCACACACACACACTGATTCACATTCCCACATGCACTCACACACACACACACACTGATTCACACTCCCACATGCACTCACACACACACACACACTGATTCACACTCCCACACGCACTCACACACACACACACACTGATTCACACTCCCACACGCACTCACACACACACACACTGATTCACACTCCCACACGCACTCACACACACACACACACTGATTCACACTCCCACACGAACTCACACACACACACACTGATTCACACTCCCACACGAACTCACACACACACACACATTGATTCACACTCCCACACGAACTCACACACACACACACACACTGATTCACACTCCCACACGCACTCACACACACACACTGATTCACACTCACACATGCACTCACACACACACACTGATTCACACTCCCACATGCACTCACACACACACACACACTGATTCACACTCCCACATGCACTCACACACACACACACTGATTCACACTCCCAAATGCACTCACACACAAACACACACACACACTGATTCACACTCCCACATGCACTCACACACTCACACACACACTGATTCACACTCCCACGTGCACTCACACACACACACACACTGATTCACACTCCCACATGCACTCACACACAAACACACACACACACTGATTCACACTCCCCCATGCACTCACACACACACACACACACTGATTCACACTCCCACATGCACTCACACACAAACATACACACACACACTGATTCACACTCCCACATGCACTCACACACACACACACACTGATTCACACTCCCACACGCACTCACACACACACACACTGATTCACACTCCCACATGCACTCACACACACACTGATTCACACTCCCACATGCACTCACACACACACACACACACTGATTCACACTCCCACATGCACTCACACACACACACACACACTGATTCACACTCCCACATGCACTCACACACAAACACACACACACACACACTGATTCACACTCCCACATGCACTCACACACACACACACACACACACTGATTCACACTCCCACATGCACTCACACACACACACACACTGATTCACACTCCCACATGCACTCACACACACACACACACACACTGATTTACACTCCCACATGCACTCACACACACACTGATTCACACTCCCACATGCACTCACACACACACACACACTGATTCACACTCTCACACGCACTCACACACACACACACTGATTCACACTCCCACATGCACTCACACACACACACACACTGATTCACACTCCCACATGCACTCACACAAACACACACACACACACACACTGTTTCACACTCCCACATGCACTCACACACACACTGATTCACACTTCCACATGCACTCACACACACACACACTGATTCACACTCCCACATGCACTCACACACACACACACACTGATTCACACTCCCACATGCACTCACACACACACACACACTGATTCACACTCCCACACGCACTCACACACACACACACTGATTCACACTCCCACATGCACTCACACACACACTGATTCACACTCCCACATGCACTCACACACACACACACACACACACACTGATTCACACTCCCACATGCACTCACACACACACACACACACTGATTCACACACCCACATGCACTGACACACACACACACACACTGATTCACACTCCCACACGCACTCACACACACACACACACTGATTCACACTCCCACATGCACTCACACACACACACACACACACACACTGATTCACACTCCCACATGCACTCACACACACACACACTGTTTCACACTCCCACATGCACTCACACACACACACTGATTGACACTCCCACATGCACTCACACACACACACACACACTGATTCACACTCCCACATGCACTCACACACACACACACACACTGATTCACACTCCCACATGCACTCACACACACACACACACACACACACACTGATTCACACTCCAACATGCACTCACACACACACACACTGATTCACACTCCCACATGCACTCACACACACACACTGATTCACACTCCCACATGCACTCACACACAAACACACACACACACTGATTCACACTCCCACATGCACTCACACACACACACACTGATTCACACTCCCACATGCACTCACACTCACACACACACTGATTCACACTCACACATGCACTCACACACACACACTGATTCACACTCCCACATGCACTCACACACACACACACACACACACACTGATTCACACTTCCACATGCACTCACACACACACACACACTGATTCACACTCCCACATGCACTCACACACACACACTGATTCACACTCCCACATGCACTCACACACACACACACTGATTCACACTCCCACATGCACTCACACACACACACACACACACACACTGATTCACACTCCCACATGCGCTCACACTCACACTCACATACACACTGATTCACACTCCCACATGCACTCACACTCACACACACGCTGATTCACACTCCCACATGCACTCACACACACACACACACACATACTGATTCACACTCCCACATGCACTCACACACACACACACACACACTGATTCACACTCCCACATGCACTCACACACACACACTGATTCACACTCCCACATGCACTCACACACACACACACACACTCACACACACTGTTTCACACTCTCACACGCACTCACACACACACTGATTCGCACTCCCACATGCACTCACACACACACACACACTGATTCACACTACCACATGCACTCACACACACACACACATACACACACTGATTCACAGTCCCACATGCACTCACACACACACACACACTGATTCACACTCCCACATGCACTCACACACACACACACACTGATTCACACTCCCACACGCACTCACACACACACACATTGATTCACACTCCCACACGCACTCACACACACACACACTGATTCACACTCCCACACGCACTCACACACACACACACACTGATTCACACTCCCACACGCACTCACACACACACACACACTGATTCACACTCCCACATGCACTCACACACACACACTGATTCACATTCCCACATGCACTCACACACACACACACACTGATTCACACTCCCACATGCACTCACACACACACACACACTGATTCACACTCCCACACGCACTCACACACACACACACACTGATTCACACTCCCACACGCACTCACACACACACACACTGATTCACACTCCCACATGCACTCACACACACACACACACTGATTCACACTCCCACACGCACTCACACACACACACATTGATTCACACTCCCACACGCACTCACACACACACACACTGATTCACACTCCCACACGCACTCACACACACACACACACTGATTCACACTCCCACATGCACTCACACACACACACTGATTCACATTCCCACATGCACTCACACACACACACACACTGATTCACACTCCCACATGCACTCACACACACACACACACTGATTCACACTCCCACACGCACTCACACACACACACACACTGATTCACACTCCCACACGCACTCACACACACACACACTGATTCACACTCCCACACGCACTCACACACACACACACACTGATTCACACTCCCACACGAACTCACACACACACACACTGATTCACACTCCCACACGAACTCACACACACACACACATTGATTCACTCTCCCACACGAACTCACACACACACACACACACTGATTCACACTCCCACACGCACTCACACACACACACTGATTCACACTCACACATGCACTCACACACACACACTGATTCACACTCCCACATGCACTCACACACACACACACACTGATTCACACTCCCACATGCACTCACACACACACACACTGATTCACACTCCCAAATGCACTCACACACAAACACACACACACACTGATTCACACTCCCACATGCACTCACACACTCACACACACACTGATTCACACTCCCACATGCACTCACACACACACACACACTGATTCACACTCCCACATGCACTCACACACAAACACACACACACACTGATTCACACTCCCCCATGCACTCACACACACACACACACACTGATTCACACTCCCACATGCACTCACACACAAACATACACACACACACTGATTCACACTCCCACATGCACTCACACACACACACACACTGATTCACACTCCCACACGCACTCACACACACACACACTGATTCACACTCCCACATGCACTCACACACACACTGATTCACACTCCCACATGCACTCACACACACACACACTAATTCACACTCCCACATGCACTCACACACACACACACACACTGATTCACACTCCCACATGCACTCACACACAAACACACACACACACACACTGATTCACACTCCCACATGCACTCACACACACACACACACACACACTGATTCACACTCCCACATGCACTCACACACACACACACACTGATTCACACTCCCACATGCACTCACACACACACACACACACACTGATTTACACTCCCACATGCACTCACACACACACTGATTCACACTCCCACATGCACTCACACACACACACACACTGATTCACACTCTCACACGCACTCACACACACACACACTGATTCACACTCCCACATGCACTCACACACACACACACACTGATTCACACTCCCACATGCACTCACACAAACACACACACACACACACACTGTTTCACACTCCCACATGCACTCACACACACACTGATTCACACTTCCACATGCACTCACACACACACACACTGATTCACACTCCCACATGCACTCACACACACACACACACTGATTCACACTCCCACATGCACTCACACACACACACACACTGATTCACACTCCCACACGCACTCACACACACACACACTGATTCACACTCCCACATGCACTCACACACACACTGATTCACACTCCCACATGCACTCACACACACACACACACACACACACTGATTCACACTCCCACATGCACTCACACACACACACACACACTGATTCACACACCCACATGCACTGACACACACACACACACACTGATTCACACTCCCACACGCACTCACACACACACACACACTGATTCACACTCCCACATGCACTCACACACACACACACACACACACACTGATTCACACTCCCACATGCACTCACACACACACACACTGTTTCACACTCCCACATGCACTCACACACACACACTGATTGACACTCCCACATGCACTCACACACACACACACACACTGATTCACACTCCCACATGCACTCACACACACACACACACACTGATTCACACTCCCACATGCACTCACACACACACACACACACACACACACTGATTCACACTCCAACATGCACTCACACACACACACACTGATTCACACTCCCACATGCACTCACACACACACACTGATTCACACTCCCACATGCACTCACACACAAACACACACACACACTGATTCACACTCCCACATGCACTCACACACACACACACTGATTCACACTCCCACATGCACTCACACTCACACACACACTGATTCACACTCACACATGCACTCACACACACACACTGATTCACACTCCCACATGCACTCACACACACACACACACACACACACTGATTCACACTTCCACATGCACTCACACACACACACACACTGATTCACACTCCCACATGCACTCACACACACACACTGATTCACACTCCCACATGCACTCACACACACACACACTGATTCACACTCCCACATGCACTCACACACACACACACACACACACACTGATTCACACTCCCACATGCGCTCACACTCACACTCACATACACACTGATTCACACTCCCACATGCACTCACACTCACACACACGCTGATTCACACTCCCACATGCACTCACACACACACACACACACATACTGATTCACACTCCCACATGCACTCACACACACACACACACACACTGATTCACACTCCCACATGCACTCACACACACACACTGATTCACACTCCCACATGCACTCACACACACACACACACACTCACACACACTGTTTCACACTCTCACACGCACTCACACACACACTGATTCGCACTCCCACATGCACTCATACACACACACACACACACACTGATTCACACTACCACATGCACTCACACACACACACACATACACACACTGATTCACACTCCCACATGCACTCACACACACACACACACTGATTCACACTCCCACATGCACTCACACACACACACACACTGATTCACACTCCCACACGCACTCACACACACACACATTGATTCACACTCCCACACGCACTCACACACACACACACTGATTCACACTCCCACACGCACTCACACACACACACACACTGATTCACACTCCCACACGCACTCACACACACACACACACTGATTCACACTCCCACATGCACTCACACACACACACTGATTCACATTCCCACATGCACTCACACACACACACACACTGATTCACACTCCCACATGCACTCACACACACACACACACTGATTCACACTCCCACACGCACTCACACACACACACACACTGATTCACACTCCCACACGCACTCACACACACACACACTGATTCACACTCCCACACGCACTCACACACACACACACACTGATTCACACTCCCACACGATCTCACACACACACACACTGATCCACACTCCCACACGAACTCACACACACACACACATTGATTCACACTCCCACACGAACTCACACACACACACACACACTGATTCACACTCCCACACGCACTCACACACACACACTGATTCACACTCACACATGCACTCACACACACACACTGATTCACACTCCCACATGCACTCACACACACACACACACTGATTCACACTCCCACATGCACTCACACACACACACACTGATTCACACTCCCAAATGCACTCACACACAAACACACACACACACTGATTCACACTCCCACATGCACTCACACACTCACACACACACTGATTCACACTCCCACATGCACTCACACACACACACACACACTGATTCACACTCCCACATGCACTCACACACAAACACACACACACACTGATTCACACTCCCCCATGCACTCACACACACACACACACACTGATTCACACTCCCACATGCACTCACACACAAACACACACACACACACTGATTCACACTCCCACATGCACTCACACACACACACACACACTGATTCACACTCCCACACGCACTCACACACACACACACTGATTCACACTCCCACATGCACTCACACACACACTGATTCACACTCCCACATGCACTCACACACACACACACTGATTCACACTCCCACATGCACTCACACACACACACACACACTGATTCACACTCCCACATGCACTCACACACAAACACACACACACACACACTGATTCACACTCCCACATGCACTCACACACACACACACACACACACTGATTCACACTCCCACATGCACTCACACACACACACTGATTCACACTCCCACATGCACTCACACACACACACACACACACACTGATTTACACTCCCACATGCACTCACACACACACTGATTCACACTCCCACATGCACTCACACACACACACACACTGATTCACACTCTCACACGCACTCACACACACACACACTGATTCACACTCCCACATGCACTCACACACACACACACACTGATTCACACTCCCACATGCACTCACACAAACACACACACACACACACTGTTTCACACTCCCACATGCACTCACACACACACTGATTCACACTTCCACATGCACTCACACACACACACACACTGATTCACACTCCCACATGCACTCACACACACACACCCTGATTCACACTCCCACATGCACTCACACACACACACACACACACACTGATTCACACTCCCACATGCACTCACACACACACACTGATTCACACTCCCACATGCACTCACACACACACACACACTGATTCACACTCCCACATGCACTCACACACACACACACACACACTGATTCACACTCCCACATGCACTCACACACACACACACTGATTCACACTCCCACATGCACTCACACACACACACTGATTCACACTCCCTCATGCACTCACACACACACACACACTGATTCACACTCCCACATGCACTCACACACAAACACACACACACACTGATTCACACTCCCACATGCACTCACACACACACACACAGTGATTCACACTCCCACATGCACTCACACTCACACACAGACTGATTCACACTTTCACATGCACTCACACACACACACTGATTCACACTCACACATGCACTCACACACACACACTGATTCACACTCCCACATGCACTCACACACACACACACACTGATTCACACTCCCACATGCACTCACACACACACACACTGATTCACACTCCCAAATGCACTCACACACAAACACACACACACACTGATTCACACTCCCACATGCACTCACACACACACACTGATTCACACTCCCACATGCACTCACACACACACACACTGATTCACACTCCCACATGCACTCACACACACACACACACACACACACTGATTCACACTCCCACATGCGCTCACACTCACACTCACATACACACTGATTCACACTCCCACATGCACTCACACTCACACACACGCTGATTCACACTCCCACATGCACTCACACACACACACACACACATACTGATTCACACTCCCACATGCACTCACACACACACACACACACACTGATTCACACTCCCACATGCACTCACACACACACACTGATTCACACTCCCACATGCACTCACACACACACACACACACTCACACACACTGTTTCACACTCTCACACGCACTCACACACACACTGATTCGCACTCCCACATGCACTCACACACACACACACACACACACTGATTCACACTACCACATGCACTCACACACACACACACATACACACACTGATTCACACTCCCACATGCACTCACACACACACACACACTGATTCACACTCCCACATGCACTCACACACACACACACACTGATTCACACTCCCACACGCACTCACACACACACACATTGATTCACACTCCCACACGCACTCACACACACACACACTGATTCACACTCCCACACGCACTCACACACACACACACACTGATTCACACTCCCACACGCACTCACACACACACACACACTGATTCACACTCCCACATGCACTCACACACACACACTGATTCACATTCCCACATGCACTCACACACACACACACACTGATTCACACTCCCACATGCACTCACACACACACACACACTGATTCACACTCCCACACGCACTCACACACACACACACACTGATTCACACTCCCACACGCACTCACACACACACACACTGATTCACACTCCCACACGCACTCACACACACACACACACTGATTCACACTCCCACACGATCTCACACACACACACACTGATCCACACTCCCACACGAACTCACACACACACACACATTGATTCACACTCCCACACGAACTCACACACACACACACACACTGATTCACACTCCCACACGCACTCACACACACACACTGATTCACACTCACACATGCACTCACACACACACACTGATTCACACTCCCACATGCACTCACACACACACACACACACTGATTCACACTCCCACATGCACTCACACACACACACACTGATTCACACTCCCAAATGCACTCACACACAAACACACACACACACTGATTCACACTCCCACATGCACTCACACACTCACACACACACTGATTCACACTCCCACATGCACTCACACACACACACACACTGATTCACACTCCCACATGCACTCACACACAAACACACACACACACTGATTCACACTCCCCCATGCACTCACACACACACACACACACTGATTCACACTCCCACATGCACTCACACACAAACACACACACACACACTGATTCACACTCCCACATGCACTCACACACACACACACACACTGATTCACACTCCCACACGCACTCACACACACACACACTGATTCACACTCCCACATGCACTCACACACACACTGATTCACACTCCCACATGCACTCACACACACACACACTGATTCACACTCCCACATGCACTCACACACACACACACACACTGATTCACACTCCCACATGCACTCACACACAAACACACACACACACACACTGATTCACACTCCCACATGCACTCACACACACACACACACACTGATTCACACTCCCACATGCACTCACACACACACACTGATTCACACTCCCACATGCACTCACACACACACACACACACACACACACTGATTTACACTCCCACATGCACTCACACACACACTGATTCACACTCCCACATGCACTCACACACACACACACACTGATTCACACTCTCACACGCACTCACACACACACACACTGATTCACACTCCCACATGCACTCACACACACACACACACTGATTCACACTCCCACATGCACTCACACAAACACACACACACACACACTGTTTCACACTCCCACATGCACTCACACACACACTGATTAACACTTCCACATGCACTCACACACACACACACACTGATTCACACTCCCACATGCACTCACACACACACACCCTGATTCACACTCCCACATGCACTCACACACACACACACACACACACTGATTCACACTCCCACATGCACTCACACACACACACTGATTCACACTCCCACATGCACTCACACACACACACACACTGATTCACACTCCCACATGCACTCACACACACACACACACACACTGATTCACACTCCCACATGCACTCACACACACACACACTGATTCACACTCCCACATGCACTCACACACACACACACTGATTCACACTCCCTCATGCACTCACACACACACACACACTGATTCACACTCCCACATGCACTCACACACAAACACACACACACACTGATTCACACTCCCACATGCACTCACACACACACACACAGTGATTCACACTCCCACATGCACTCACACTCACACACACACTGATTCACACTTTCACATGCACTCACACACACACACTGATTCACACTCACACATGCACTCACACACACACACTGATTCACACTCCCACATGCACTCACACACACACACACACTGATTCACACTCCCACATGCACTCACACACACACACACTGATTCACACTCCCAAATGCACTCACACACAAACACACACACACACTGATTCACACTCCCACATGCACTCACACACTCACACACACACTGATTCACACTCCCACATGCACTCACACACACACACACACTGATTCACACTCCCACATGCACTCACACACAAACACACACACACACTGATTCACACTCCCCCATGCACTCACACACACACACACACACTGATTCACACTCCCACATGCACTCACACACAAACATACACACACACACTGATTCACACTCCCACATGCACTCACACACACACACACACTGATTCACACTCCCACACGCACTCACACACACACACACTGATTCACACTCCCACATGCACTCACACACACACTGATTCACACTCCCACATGCACTCACACACACACACACTAATTCACACTCCCACATGCACTCACACACACACACACACACTGATTCACACTCCCACATGCACTCACACACAAACACACACACACACACACTGATTCACACTCCCACATGCACTCACACACACACACACACACACACTGATTCACACTCCCACATGCACTCACACACACACACACACTGATTCACACTCCCACATGCACTCACACACACACACACACACACACACTGATTTACACTCCCACATGCACTCACACACACACTGATTCACACTCCCACATGCACTCACACACACACACACACTGATTCACACTCTCACACGCACTCACACACACACACACTGATTCACACTCCCACATGCACTCACACACACACACACACTGATTCACACTCCCACATGCACTCACACAAACACACACACACACACACACTGTTTCACACTCCCACATGCACTCACACACACACTGATTCACACTTCCACATGCACTCACACACACACACACACTGATTCACACTCCCACATGCACTCACACACACACACACACTGATTCACACTCCCACATGCACTCACACACACACACACACTGATTCACACTCCCACACGCACTCACACACACACACACTGATTCACACTCCCACATGCACTCACACACACACTGATTCACACTCCCACATGCACTCACACACACACACACACACACACACACTGATTCACACTCCCACATGCACTCACACACACACACACACACTGATTCACACACCCACATGCACTGACACACACACACACACACTGATTCACACTCCCACACGCACTCACACACACACACACACTGATTCACACTCCCACATGCACTCACACACACACACACACACACACACACACTGATTCACACTCCCACATGCACTCACACACACACACACTGTTTCACACTCCCACATGCACTCACACACACACACTGATTGACACTCCCACATGCACTCACACACACACACACACACTGATTCACACTCCCACATGCACTCACACACACACACACACACTGATTCACACTCCCACATGCACTCACACACACACACACACACACACACACTGATTCACACTCCCACATGCACTCACACACACACACACTGATTCACACTCCCACATGCACTCACACACACACACTGATTCACACTCCCACATGCACTCACACACAAACACACACACACACTGATTCACACTCCCACATGCACTCACACACACACACACTGATTCACACTCCCACATGCACTCACACTCACACACACACTGATTCACACTCACACATGCACTCACACACACACAATGATTCACACTCCCACATGCACTCACACACACACACACACACACACACTGATTCACACTTCCACATGCACTCACACACACACACACACTGATTCACACTCCCACATGCACTCACACACACACACTGATTCACACTCCCACATGCACTCACACACACACACACTGATTCACACTCCCACATGCACTCACACACACACACACACACACACACTGATTCACACTCCCACATGCGCTCACACTCACACTCACATACACACTGATTCACACTCCCACATGCACTCACACTCACACACACGCTGATTCACACTCCCACATGCACTCACACACACACACACACACATACTGATTCACACTCCCACATGCACTCACACACACACACACACACACTGATTCACACTCCCACATGCACTCACACACACACACACACACTCACACACACTGTTTCACACTCTCACACGCACTCACACACACACTGATTCGCACTCCCACATGCACTCACACACACACACACACACACACTGATTCACACTACCACATGCACTCACACACACACACACATACACACACTGATTCACACTCCCACATGCACTCACACACACACACACACTGATTCACACTCCCACATGCACTCACACACACACACACACTGATTCACACTCCCACACGCACTCACACACACACACATTGATTCACACTCCCACACGCACTCACACACACACACACTGATTCACACTCCCACACGCACTCACACACACACACACACTGATTCACACTCCCACACGCACTCACACACACACACACACTGATTCACACTCCCACATGCACTCACACACACACACTGATTCACATTCCCACATGCACTCACACACACACACACACTGATTCACACTCCCACATGCACTCACACACACACACACACTGATTCACACTCCCACACGCACTCACACACACACACACACTGATTCACACTCCCACACGCACTCACACACACACACACTGATTCACACTCCCACACGCACTCACACACACACACACACTGATTCACACTCCCACACGATCTCACACACACACACACTGATCCACACTCCCACACGAACTCACACACACACACACATTGATTCACACTCCCACACGAACTCACACACACACACACACACTGATTCACACTCCCACACGCACTCACACACACACACTGATTCACACTCACACATGCACTCACACACACACACTGATTCACACTCCCACATGCACTCACACACACACACACACTGATTCACACTCCCACATGCACTCACACACACACACACTGATTCACACTCCCAAATGCACTCACACACAAACACACACACACACTGATTCACACTCCCACATGCACTCACACACTCACACACACACTGATTCACACTCCCACATGCACTCACACACACACACACACTGATTCACACTCCCACATGCACTCACACACAAACACACACACACACTGATTCACACTCCCCCATGCACTCACACACACACACACACACTGATTCACACTCCCACATGCACTCACACACAAACACACACACACACACTGATTCACACTCCCACATGCACTCACACACACACACACACACTGATTCACACTCCCACACGCACTCACACACACACACACTGATTCACACTCCCACATGCACTCACACACACACTGATTCACACTCCCACATGCACTCACACACACACACACTGATTCACACTCCCACATGCACTCACACACACACACACACACTGATTCACACTCCCACATGCACTCACACACAAACACTGATTCACACTCCCACATGCACTCACACACACACACACACACACACTGATTCACACTCCCACATGCACTCACACACACACACTGATTCACACTCCCACATGCACTCACACACACACACACACACACACTGATTTACACTCCCACATGCACTCACACACACACTGATTCACACTCCCACATGCACTCACACACTGATTCACACTCTCACACGCACTCACACACACACACACTGATTCACACTCCCACATGCACTCACACACACACACACACTGATTCACACTCCCACATGCACTCACACAAACACACACACACACACACTGTTTCACACTCCCACATGCACTCACACACACACTGATTCACACTTCCACATGCACTCACACACACACACACACTGATTCACACTCCCACATGCACTCACACACACACACCCTGATTCACACTCCCACATGCACTCACACACACACACACACACACACTGATTCACACTCCCACATGCACTCACACACACACACTGATTCACACTCCCACATGCACTCACACACACACACACACTGATTCACACTCCCACATGCACTCACACACACACACACACACACTGATTCACACTCCCACATGCACTCACACACACACACACTGATTCACACTCCCACATGCACTCACACACACACACTGATTCACACTCCCTCATGCACTCACACACACACACACACTGATTCACACTCCCACATGCACTCACACACAAACACACACACACACTGATTCACACTCCCACATGCACTCACACACACACACACAGTGATTCACACTCCCACATGCACTCACACTCACACACACACTGATTCACACTTTCATATGCACTCACACACACACACTGATTCACACTCCCACATGCACTCACACACACACACACACACACACACACTGATTCACACTCCCACATGCACTCAAACACACACACACTGATTCACACTCCCACATGCACTCACACACACACACACACTGATTCACACTCCCACATGCACTCACACACACACACACTGATTCACACTCCCACATGCACTCACACACACACACACACAGATTCACACTCCCACATGCCCTCAGACACACACACACTGATTCACACTCCCACATGCACTCACACTCACACACACACTGATTCACACTCCCACATGCACACACACACACACACACACACACACTGATTCACACTCCCACATGCCCTCACACTCACACTCACACACACACACTGATTCACACTCCCACATGCCCTCACACTCACACTCACACACACACACTGATTCACACTCCCACATGCACTCACACACACACACACACACACACTCACTGATTCACACTCCCACATGCACTCACACACACACACACACACACTGATACACACTCACACACAAACACACTGATTCACACTCCCACATGCACTCACACACACACACATACACACACTGATTCACACTCCCACATGCACTCACACACACACTGATTCACACTCCCACATGCACTCACACACACACACACACTGATTCACACTCTCACACACACTCACACACACACACACTGATTCACACTCCCACATGCACTCACACACACACACACACTGATTCACACTCCCACACGCACTCACACAAACACACACACACACACACTCTTTCACACTCCCACATGCACTCACACACACACTGATTCACACTTCCACATGCACTCACACACACACACACACTGATTCACACTCCCACATGCACTCACACACACACACACACTGATTCACACTCCCACATGCACTCTCACACACACACACACACACACTGATTCACACACCCACATGCACTCACACACACACACACACTGATTCACACTCCCACATGCACTCACACACACACTGATTCACACTCCCACATGCACTCACACACACACACACACTGATTCACACTCCCACATGCACTCACACACACACACACACACTGATTCACACTCCCACATGCACTCACACACACACACACTGATTCACACTCCCACATGCACTCACACACACACACTGATTCACACTCCCACATGCACTCACACACACACACACACTGATTCACACTCCCACATGCACTCACACACAAACACACACACACACTGATTCACACTCCCACATGCACTCACACACACACACACAGTGATTCACACTCCCACATGCTTCACACTCACACACACACTGATTCACACTCACACATGCACTCACACACACACACTGATTCACACTCACTCATGCACTCACACACACACACACACACACTGATTCACACTCCCACATGCACTCACACACACACACACACTGATTCACACTCCCACATGCACTCACACACACACACACACTGATTCACACTCCCACATGCACTCACACACACACACACTGATTCACACTCCCACATGCACTCTCACACACACACACACACTGATTCACACTCCCACATGCCCTCACACTCACACACACACACACTGATTCACACTCCCACATGCACTCACACTCACACACACACTGATTCACACTCCCACATGCACTCACACACACACACACACACACACTGATTCACACTCCCACATGCACTCACACACACACACACACACACACACTGATTCACACTCCCACATGCCCTCACACTCACACTCACACACACACACTGATTCACACTCCCACATGCCCTCACACTCACACTCACACACACACACACTGATTCACACTCCCACATGCACTCACACACACACACACACACTGATTCACACTCCCACACGCACTCACACACACACACACTGATTCACACTCCCACACACACTCACACACACACACACACTGATTCACACTCCCACATGCACTCACACACACACACACACTGATTCACACTCCCACACGCACTCACACACACACACTGATTCACACTCCCACATGCACTCACACACACACACACTGATTCACACTCCCACATGCACTCACACACACACACTGATTCACACTCCCACATGCACTCACACACACTGATTCACACTCCCACATGCACTCACACACACACACACACTGATTCACACTCCCACATGCACTCACACAAACACACACACACACTGATTCACACTCCCACATGCACTCAGACACACACACTCACTGATTCACACTCCCACATGCACTCACACACAAACACACACACACACTGATTCACACTCCCACATGCACTCACACACACACACACACACTGATTCACACTCCCACACGCACTCACACACACACACACACTGATTCACACTCCCACATGCACTCACACACACACTGATTCACACTCCCACATGCACTCACACACACACACACTGATTCACACTCCCACATGCACTCACACACACACACACACACTGATTCACACTCCCACATGCACTCACACACAAACACACACACACACACTGATTCACACTCCCACATGCACTCACACACACACACACGCACACTGATTCACACTCCCACATGCACTCACACACACACTGATTCACACTACCACATGCACTCACACACACACACACACACACACTGATTCACACTCCCACATGCACTCACACACAAACACACACACACACTGATTCACACTTCCACATGCACTCACACACACACACAGTGATTCACACTCCCACATGCACTCACACTCACACACACACTGATTCACACTCACACATGCACTCACACACACACACTGATTCACACTCCCACATGCACTCACACACACAGACACACACACACTGATTCACACTCCCACATGCACTCACACACACACACACACTGATTCACACTCCCACATGCACACACACACACACACACACTGATTCACACTCCCACATGCACTCACACACACACACACACTGATTCACACTCCCACATGCACTCACACACACACACACACACACTGATTCACACTCCCACATGCCCTCACACTCACACACACACACACTGATTCACACTCCCACATGCACTCACACTCACACACACACTGATTCACACTCCCACATGCACTCACACACACACACACACACACACTGATTCACACTCCCACATGCACTCACACACACACACACACACTGATTCACACTCCCACATGCCCTCACACTCACACTCACACACACACACACTGATTCACACTCCCACATGCACTCACACACACACACACTGATTCACACTCCCACACGCACTCACACACACACACACACTGATTCACACTCCCACATGCACTCACACACACACACACACTGATTCACACTCCCACACGCACTCACACACACACACACTGATTCACACTCCCACATGCACTCACACACACACACACTGATTCACACTCCCACATGCACTCACACACACACACTGATTCACACTCCCACATGCACTCACACACACACACACACTGATTCACACTCCCACATGCACTCACACACACACTGATTCACACTCCCACATGCACTCACACACAAACACACACACACACTGATTCACACTCCCACATGCACTCACACACACGCACTCACTGATTCACACTCCCACATGCACTCACACACAAACACACACACACACTGATTCACACTCCCACATGCACTCACACACACACACACACACACTGATTCACACTCCCACATGCACTCACACACACACACACACTGATTCACACTCCCACATGCACTCACACACACACTGATTCACACTCCCACATGCACTCACACACACACACACTGATTCACACTCCCACATGCACTCACACACACACACACACACACACTGATTCACATTCCCACATGCACTCACACACAAACACACACACACACTGATTCACACTCCCACATGCACTCACACACACACACACGCACACTGATTCACACTCCCACATGCACTCACACACACACACACTGATTCACACTACCACATGCACTCACACACACACACACACACACACTGATTCACACTCCCACATGCACTCACACACACACTGATTCACACTCCCACATGCACTCACACACACACACACTGATTCACACTCTCACACGCACTCACACACACACACACTGATTCACACTCCCACATGCACTCACACACACACACACTGATTCACACTCCCACATGCACTCACACAAACACACACACACACACACTGTTTCACACTCCCACATGCACTCACACACACACTGATTCACACTCCCACATGCACTCACACACACACACACTGATTCACACTCTCACACGCACTCACACACACACACACTGATTCACACTCCCACATGCACTCACACACACACACACACTGATTCACACTCCCACATGCACTCACACACACACACACACACACACTGATTCACACTCCCACATGCACACACACACACACTGATTCACACTCCCACATGCACTCACACACACACACACTGATTCACACTCCCACATGCACTCACACACACACACACACACACTGATTCACACTCCCACATGCACTCACACACAAACACACGCACACACTGATTCACACTTCCACATGCACTCACACACACACACACACTGATTCACACTCCCACATGCACTCACACTCACACACACTGATTCACACTCCCACATGCACTCACACTCACACACACACTGATTCACAGTCCCACATGCACTCCCACACACTGATTCACACTCCCACATGCACTCACACACACACACACACTGATTCACTCTCCCACATGCACTCACACACACACACACACACTGATTCACACTCCCACATGCACTCACACTCACACACACACTGATTCACACTCCCACATGCACTCACACACACACACACACACTGATTCACACTCCCACATGCACTCACACACACACACACACACTGATTCACACTCCCACATGCGCTCACACACACACACACACTGATTCACACTCCCACATGCACTCACACACACACACACACTGATTCACACTCACACGTGCACTCACACACACACACTGATTCACACTCCCACATGCACTCACACACACACACACACACACTGATTCACACTCCCACATGCACTCACACACACACACACACTGATTCACACTCCCACATGCACTCACACACACACACACACTGATTCACACTCCCACATGCACTCACACACACACACACTGATTCACACTCCCACATGCACTCACACACACACACACACACACACACTGATTCACACTCCCACATGCCCTCACACTCGCACTCACACACACACACTGATTCACACTCCCACATGCACTCACACACACACACACTGATTCACACTACCACATGCACTCACACACACACACACACACACACTGATTCACACTCCCACATGCACTCACACACACACTGATTCACACTCCCACATGCACTCACACACACACACACTGATTCACACTCTCACACGCACTCACACACACACACACTGATTCACACTCCCACATGCACTCACACACACACACACACACTGATTCACACTCCCACATGCACTCACACAAACACACACACACACACACTGTTTCACACTCCCACATGCACTCACACACACACTGATTCACACTCCCACATGCACTCACACACACACACACTGATTCACACTCTCACACGCACTCACACACACTGATTCACACTCCCACATGCACTCACACACACACACACACACTGATTCACACTCCCACATGCACTCACACACACACACACACACACTGATTCACACTCCCACATGCACACACACACACACACACTGATTCACACTCCCACATGCACTCACACACACACACACTGATTCACACTCCCACATGCACTCACACACACACACACACACACACTGATTCACACTCCCACATGCACTCACACACAAACACACGCACACACTGATTCACACTTCCACATGCACTCACACACACACACACACTGATTCACACTCCCACATGCACTCACACTCACACACACTGATTCACACTCCCACATGCACTCACACTCACACACACACTGATTCACACTCCCACATGCACTCACACACACTGATTCACACTCCCACATGCACTCACACACACACACACACTGATTCACTCTCCCACATGAACTCACACACACACACACACACTGATTCACACTCCCACATGCACTCACACACAAACACACACACACACTGATTCACACTCCCACATGCACTCACACTCACACACACACTGATTCACACTCCCACATGCACTCACGCACACACACACACACACACTGATTCACACTCCCACATGCACTCACACACACACACACACACACACACTGATTCACACTCCCACATGCCCTCACACTCACACTCACACACACACACTGATTCACACTCCCACATGCCCTCACACTCACACTCACACACACACACACTGATTCACACTCCCACATGCACTCACACACACACACACACACTGATTCACACTCCCACACGCACTCACACACACACACACTGATTCACACTCCCACACACACTCACACACACACACACACTGATTCACACTCCCACATGCACTCACACACACACACACACTGATTCACACTCCCACACGCACTCACACACACACACACTGATTCACACTCCCACATGCACTCACACACACACACACTGATTCACACTCCCACATGCACTCACACACACACACTGATTCACACTCCCACATGCACTCACACACACTGATTCACACTCCCACATGCACTCACACACACACACACTGATTCACACTCCCACATGCACTCACACAAACACACACACACACTGATTCACACTCCCACATGCACTCAGACACACACACTCACTGATTCACACTCCCACATGCACTCACACACAAACACACACACACACTGATTCACACTCCCACATGCACTCACACACACACACACACACTGATTCACACTCCCACACGCACTCACACACACACACACACTGATTCACACTCCCACATGCACTCACACACACACTGATTCACACTCCCACATGCACTCACACACACACACACTGATTCACACTCCCACATGCACTCACACACACACACACACACTGATTCACACTCCCACATGCACTCACACACAAACACACACACACACACTGATTCACACTCCCACATGCACTCACACACACACACACGCACACTGATTCACACTCCCACATGCACTCACACACACACTGATTCACACTACCACATGCACTCACACACACACACACACACACACTGATTCACACTCCCACATGCACTCACACACAAACACACACACACACTGATTCACACTTCCACATGCACTCACACACACACACAGTGATTCACACTCCCACATGCACTCACACTCACACACACACTGATTCACACTCACACATGCACTCACACACACACACTGATTCACACTCCCACATGCACTCACACACACAGACACACACACACTGATTCACACTCCCACATGCACTCACACACACACACACACTGATTCACACTCCCACATGCACACACACACACACACACACTGATTCACACTCCCACATGCACTCACACACACACACACACTGATTCACACTCCCACATGCACTCACACACACACACACACACACTGATTCACACTCCCACATGCCCTCACACTCACACACACACACACTGATTCACACTCCCACATGCACTCACACTCACACACACACTGATTCACACTCCCACATGCACTCACACACACACACACACACACACTGATTCACACTCCCACATGCACTCACACACACACACACACACACTGATTCACACTCCCACATGCCCTCACACTCACACTCACACACACACACACTGATTCACACTCCCACATGCACTCACACACACACACACTGATTCACACTCCCACACGCACTCACACACACACACACACTGATTCACACTCCCACATGCACTCACACACACACACACACTGATTCACACTCCCACACGCACTCACACACACACACACTGATTCACACTCCCACATGCACTCACACACACACACACTGATTCACACTCCCACATGCACTCACACACACACACTGATTCACACTCCCACATGCACTCACACACACACACACACTGATTCACACTCCCACATGCACTCACACACACACTGATTCACACTCCCACATGCACTCACACACAAACACACACACACACTGATTCACACTCCCACATGCACTCACACACACGCACTCACTGATTCACACTCCCACATGCACTCACACACAAACACACACACACAGATTCACACTCCCACATGCACTCACACACACACACACACACTGATTCACACTCCCACATGCACTCACACACACACACACACTGATTCACACTCCCACATGCACTCACACACACACTGATTCACACTCCCACATGCACTCACACACACACACACTGATTCACACTCCCACATGCACTCACACACACACACACACACACACACTGATTCACACTCCCACATGCACTCACACACAAACACACACACACACTGATTCACACTCCCACATGCACTCACACACACACACACGCACACTGATTCACACTCCCACATGCACTCACACACACACACACTGATTCACACTACCACATGCACTCACACACACACACACACACACACACTGATTCACACTCCCACATGCACTCACACACACACTGATTCACACTCCCACATGCACTCACACACACACACACTGATTCACACTCTCACACGCACTCACACACACACACACTGATTCACACTCCCACATGCACTCACACACACACACACTGATTCACACTCCCACATGCACTCACACAAACACACACACACACACACTGTTTCACACTCCCACATGCACTCACACACACACTGATTCACACTCCCACATGCACTCACACACACACACACTGATTCACACTCTCACACGCACTCACACACACACACACTGATTCACACTCCCACATGCACTCACACACACACACACACTGATTCACACTCCCACATGCACTCACACACACACACACACACACACTGATTCACACTCCCACATGCACACACACACACACTGATTCACACTCCCACATGCACTCACACACACACACACTGATTCACACTCCCACATGCACTCACACACACACACACACACACACTGATTCACACTCCCACATGCACTCACACACAAACACACGCACACACTGATTCACACTTCCACATGCACTCACACACACACACACACTGATTCACACTCCCACATGCACTCACACTCACACACACTGATTCACACTCCCACATGCACTCACACTCACACACACACTGATTCACACTCCCACATGCACTCCCACACACTGATTCACACTCCCACATGCACTCACACACACACACACACTGATTCACTCTCCCACATGCACTCACACACACACACACACACTGATTCACACTCCCACATGCACTCACACTCACACACACACTGATTCACACTCCCACATGCACTCACACACACACACACACACTGATTCACACTCCCACATGCACTCACACACACACACACACTGATTCACACTCCCACATGCGCTCACACACACACACACACTGATTCACACTCCCACATGCACTCACACACACACACACACTGATTCACACTCACACGTGCACTCACACACACACACTGATTCACACTCCCACATGCACTCACACACACACACACACACACTGATTCACACTCCCACATGCACTCACACACACACACACACTGATTCACACTCCCACATGCACTCACACACACACACACACTGATTCACACTCCCACATGCACTCACACACACACACACTGATTCACACTCCCACATGCACTCACACACACACACACACACACACACTGATTCACACTCCCACATGCCCTCACACTCGCACTCACACACACACACTGATTCACACTCCCACATGCACTCACACACACACACACTGATTCACACTACCACATGCACTCACACACACACACACACACACACTGATTCACACTCCCACATGCACTCACACACACACTGATTCACACTCCCACATGCACTCACACACACACACACTGATTCACACTCTCACACGCACTCACACACACACACACTGATTCACACTCCCACATGCACTCACACACACACACACACTGATTCACACTCCCACATGCACTCACACAAACACACACACACACACACTGTTTCACACTCCCACATGCACTCACACACACACTGATTCACACTCCCACATGCACTCACACACACACACACTGATTCACACTCTCACACGCACTCACACACACTGATTCACACTCCCACATGCACTCACACACACACACACACTGATTCACACTCCCACATGCACTCACACACACACACACACACACTGATTCACACTCCCACATGCACACACACACACACACACTGATTCACACTCCCACATGCACTCACACACACACACACTGATTCACACTCCCACATGCACTCACACACACACACACACACACACTGATTCACACTCCCACATGCACTCACACACAAACACACGCACACACTGATTCACACTTCCACATGCACTCACACACACACACACACTGATTCACACTCCCACATGCACTCACACTCACACACACTGATTCACACTCCCACATGCACTCACACTCACACACACACTGATTCACACTCCCACATGCACTCACACACACTGATTCACACTCCCACATGCACTCACACACACACACACACTGATTCACTCTCCCACATGAACTCACACACACACACACACACTGATTCACACTCCCACATGCACTCACACACAAACACACACACACACTGATTCACACTCCCACATGCACTCACACACACGCACTCACTGATTCACACTCCCACATGCACTCACACACAAACACACACACACACTGATTCACACTCCCACATGCACTCACACACACACACACACACTGATTCACACTCCCACACGCACTCACACACACACACACACTGATTCACACTCCCACATGCCCTCACACTCACACTGATTCACACTCCCACATGCACTCACACACACACACACTGATTCACACTCCCAAATGCACTCACACACACACACACACACACACTGATTCACACTCCCACATGCACTCACACACAAACACACACACACACAGATTCACACTCCCACATGCACTCACACACACACACACGCACACTGATTCACACTCCCACATGCACTCGCACACACACACACTGATTCACACTACCACATGCACTCACACACACACACACACACACACACTGATTCACACTCCCACATGCACTCACACACACACTGATTCACACTCCCACATGCACTCACACACACACACACTGATTCACACTCTCACACGCACTCACACACACACACACTGATTCACACTCCCACATGCACTCACACACACACACACTGATTCACACTCCCACATGCACTCACACAAACACACACACACACACACTGTTTCACACTCCCACATGCACTCACACACACACTGATTCACACTCCCACATGCACTCACACACACACACACTGATTCACACTCTCACACGCACTCACACACACACACACACTGATTCACACTCCCACATGCACTCACACACACACACACACTGATTCACACTCCCACATGCACTCACACACACACACACACACACACTGATTCACACTCCCACATGCACACACACACACACTGATTCACACTCCCACATGCACTCACACACACACACACTGATTCACACTCCCACATGCACTCACACACACACACACACACACACTGATTCACACTCCCACATGCACTCACACACAAACACACGCACACACTGATTCACACTTCCACAAGCACTCACACACACACACACACTGATTCACACTCCCACATGCACTCACACTCACACACACTGATTCACACTCCCACATGCACTCACACTCACACACACACTGATTCACACTCCCACATGCACTCACACACACTGATTCACACTCCCACATGCACTCACACACACACACACACTGATTCACTCTCCCACATGCACTCACACACACACACACACACTGATTCACACTCCCACATGCACTCACACTCACACACACACTGATTCACACTCCCACATGCACTCACACACACACACACACACTGATTCACACTCCCACATGCACTCACACACACACACACACTGATTCACACTCCCACATGCGCTCACACACACACACACTGATTCACACTCCCACATGCACTCACACACACACACACACTGATTCACACTCACACGTGCACTCACACACACACACTGATTCACACTCCCACATGCACTCACACACACACACACACACACTGATTCACACTCCCACATGCACTCACACACACACACACACTGATTCACACTCCCACATGCACTCACACACACACACACACTGATTCACACTCCCACATGCACTCACACACACACACACTGATTCACACTCCCACATGCACTCATACACACACACACACACACACACTGATTCACACTCCCACATGCCCTCACACTCACACTCACACACACACACTGATTCACACTCCCACATGCACTCACACACACACACACTGATTCACACTACCACATGCACTCACACACACACACACACACACACTGATTCACACTCCCACATGCACTCACACACACACTGATTCACACTCCCACATGCACTCACACACACACACACTGATTCACACTCTCACACGCACTCACACACACACACACTGATTCACACTCCCACATGCACTCAAACACACACACACTGATTCACACTCCCACATGCACTCACACAAACACACACACACACACACTGTTTCACACTCCCACATGCACTCACACACACACTGATTCACACTCCCACATGCACTCACACACACACACACTGATTCACACTCTCACACGCACTCACACACACTGATTCACACTCCCACATGCACTCACACACACACACACACTGATTCACACTCCCACATGCACTCACACACACACACACACACACTGATTCACACTCCCACATGCACACACACACACACACACTGATTCACACTCCCACATGCACTCACACACACACACACTGATTCACACTCCCACATGCACTCACACACACACACACACACACACTGATTCACACTCCCACATGCACTCACACACAAACACACGCACACACTGATTCACACTTCCACATGCACTCACACACACACACACACTGATTCACACTCCCACATGCACTCACACTCACACACACTGATTCACACTCCCACATGCACTCACACTCACACACACACTGATTCACACTCCCACATGCACTCACACACACTGATTCACACTCCCACATGCACTCACACACACACACACACTGATTCACTCTCCCACATGAACTCACACACACACACTGATTCACACTCCCACATGCACTCACACTCACACACACACTGATTCACACTCCCACATGCACTCACACACACACACACACACTGATTCACACTCCCACATGCACTCACACACACACACACACTGATTCACACTCCCACATGCGCTCACACACACACACACACTGATTCACACTCCCACATGCACTCACACACACACACACACTGATTCACACTCACACGTGCACTCACACACACACACTGATTCACACTCCCACATGCACTCACACACACACACACACACACACTGATTCACACTCCCACATGCACTCACACACACACACACACTGATTCACACTCCCACATGCACTCACACACACACACACACTGATTCACACTCCCACATGCACTCACACACACACACACTGATTCACACTCCCACATGCACTCACACACACACACACACACACACTGATTCACACTCCCACATGCCCTCACACTCACACTCACACACACACACTGATTCACACTCCCACATGCACTCACACTCACACACACACTGATTCACACTCCCACATGCACTCACACACACACACACACTGATTCACACTCCCACATGCACTCACACACACACACACACACACTGATTCACACTCCCAAATGCACTCACACACACACACTGATTCACACTCCCACATGCACTCACACACACACACACACACACACACACTGTTTCACACTCTCACACGCACTCACACACACACTGATTCACACTCCCACATGCACTCACACTCACACACACACACACACTGATTCACACTCCCACATGCACTCACACACACACACACACACTGATTCACACTCCCACACGCACTCACACACACACACACTGATTCACACTCCCACACGCACTCACACACACACACACTGATTCACACTCCCACACGCACTCACACACACACACACTGATTCATACTCCCACAGGCACTCACACACACACACACTGATTCACACTCCCACATGCACTCACACACACACACTGATTCACAGTCCCACATGCACTCACTCACACACACACACTGATTCACAATCCCACATGCACTCACACACACACACACACACACACTGATTCACACTCCCACATGCACTCACACACACACACACACACACTGATTCACACTCCCACATGCACTCACTCACACACACACACTGATTCACACTCCCACATGCACTCACACACAAACACACACACACACTGATTCACACTCCCACATGCACTCACACACTCACACACACACTGATTCACACTCCCACATGCACTCACACACACGCACACTGATTCACACTCCCGCATGCACTCACACACAAACACACACACACACTGATTCACACTCCCACATGCACTCACACACACACACACACTGATTCACACTCCCACACAAACACACACACACACTGATTCACACTCCCACATGCACTCACACACATACACACACTGATTCACACTCCCACACACACTCACACACACACACACACTGATTCACACTCCCACATGCACTCACACTCACACACACACTGATTCACACTCCCACATGCACTCACACACACACACACTGATTCACACTCCCACATGCACTCACACACACACACACACACGCTGATTCACACTCCCACATGCACTCACACACAAATACACACACACACTGATTCACACTCCTTCATGCACTCACACACACACACACACACACTGATTCACACTCCCACATGCACTCACACACACACACACTGATTCACACTCCCACATGCACTCACACACACACACACACACACACTGATTCACACTCCCACATGCACTCACACACACACTGATTCACACTCCCACATGCACTCGCACACACACACACACTGATTCACACTCTCACACGCACTCACACACACACACACTGATTCACACTCCCACATGCAGTCACACACACACACTGATTCACACTCCCACATGCACTCACACTCACACACACACACTGATTCACACTCCCACATGCACTCACACACACACACTGATTCACACTCCCACATGCACTCACACACACGCACACTGATTCACACTCCCGCATGCACTCACACACAAACACACACACACACTGATTCACACTCCCACATGCACTCACACACACACACACTCTGATTCACACTCCCACATGCACTCACTCACAAACACACACACACACTGATTCACACTCCCACATGCACTCACACACATACACACACTGATTCACACTCCCACACACACTCACACACACACACACACTGATTCACACTCCCACATGCACTCACACTCACACACACACTGATTCACACTCCCACATGCACTCACACACACACACACTGATTCACACTCCCACATGCACTCACACACACACACACACACACTGATTCACACTCCCACATGCACTCACACACAAACACACACACACACTGATTCACACTCCCACATGCACTCACACACACACACACACACACTGATTCACACTCCCACATGCACTCACACACACACACACTGATTCACACTCCCACATGCACTCACACACACACACACACACACACACTGATTCACACTCCCACATGCACTCACACACACACTGATTCACACTCCCACATGCACACACACACACACTGATTCACACTCTCACACGCACTCACACACACACACACTGATTCACACTCCCACATGCACTCACACACACACACTGCTTCACACTCCCACATGCACTCACACTCACACACACACACTGATTCACACTCCCACATGCACTCACACACACACACTGATTCACACTCCCACATGCACTCACACACACACACACACTGATTCACACTCTCACACGCACTCACACACACACACACACTGATTCACACTCCCACATGCACTCACACACAAAGATTCACACTCCCACATGCACTCACACACACACACACACACACTGATTCACACTCCCACATGCACTCACACTCACACACACACACACAGATTCACACTCTCACATGCACTCACACACACACTGATTCACACTCCCACATGCACTCACACACACACACACTGATTCACACTCCCCCATGCACTTACACTCACACACACACACACTGATTCACACTCCCACATGCACTCACACACACACACTGATTCACGCTCCCACATGCACTCACACACACACACACACACACTGATTCACACTTCCACATGCACTCACACACACACACACACACACACTGATTCACACTCTCACACACACACACACACACACACTGATTCACACTTCCACATGCACTCACACACACACACACACTGATTCACACTCCCACATGCACTCACACACACACTGATTCACCCCCCCACATGCACTCTCACACACACACACACACACACACTGATTCACACTCCCACATGCACTCACACACACACTGATTCACACTCCCACATGCACTCACACACACACTGATTCACACTCCCACATGCCCTCACACACACACACACACACACACGGGTTCACACTCCCACATGCACTCACACACTCACACACACTGATTCACACTCACACATGCACTCACACACACACACACTGATTCACACTCACACATGCACTCACACACACACACTGATTCACACTTTCACACACACACACACACACACACACACTGATTCACACTCCCACATGCACTCACACACACACACACTGATTCACACTCCCACATGCACTCACACACACACACTGATTCACACTCCCACATGCACTCACACACACACACACTGATTCACACTCCCACATGCACTCACACTCACACACACTGTTTCACACTACCACATGCACTCACACACACACACACTGATTCACACTCTCACACACTCACACACACACACACACACACTGATTCACACTCACACATGCACTCACACACACACTGATTCACACTCCCACATGCACTCACACACACACACTGATTCACACTCTCACACACACACACACACACACACTGATTCACACTCCCACATGCACTCACACACACAGACACTGATTCACACTCCCACACGCACTCACACACACACACACACACACACACTGATTCACACTCTCACACACACACACACGCACACACACACTCACACACACACACACTGATTCACACTCTCACACACACACACACACTGATTCACACTCCCACATGCACTCACACACACACACACTGATTCACACTCCCACATGCACTCACACACACACACACTGATTCACACTCCCACATGCACTCACACACACACACTGATTCACACTCGCACATGCACTCACACACACACACTGATTCACACTCTCACATGCACTCACACTCACACACACACACACACTGATTCACACTCCCACATGCACTCACACACACTCACACACACACACACACTGATTCACACTCCCACATGCACTCACACACACACACACACTGATTCACACTCCCACATGCCCTCACACACACACACACTGATTCACACTCCCACATGCACTCACACACTCACACACACACTGATTCACACTCCCACATGCACTCACACTCACACACACACTGATTCACACTCACACATGCACTCACACACACACACACTGATTCACACTCCCACATGCACTCACACACACACACTGATTCACACTCTCACACACACACACACACACTGATTCACACTCCCACATGCACTCACACACACACACACTGATTCACACTCCCACATGCACTCACACACACACACTGATTCACACTCCCACATGCACTCACACACACACACACTGATTCACACTCCCACATGCACTCACACTCACACACACTGTTTCACACTACCACATGCACTCACACACACACACACTGATTCACACTCTCACACACTCACACACACACACACACACTGATTCACACTCACACATGCACTCACACACACACTGATTCACACTCCCACATGCACTCACACACACACACACTGATTCACACGCTCACACACACACGCACACACACACACACACACACTGATTCACACTCCCACATGCACTCACACACACAGACACTGATTCACACTCCCACACGCACTCACACACACACACACACACACACTGATTCACACTCTCACACACACACGCACACACACACTCACACACACACACACACTGATTCACACTCTCACACACACACACACACTGATTCACACTCCCACATGCACTCACACACACACACTGATTCACACTCCCACATGCACTCACACACACACACACACACACACTGATTCACACTCCCACATGCACTCACACACACACACACTGATTCACACTCCCACATGCACTCACACACACACACTGATTCACACTCCCACATGCACTCACACACACACACTGATTCACACTCCCACATGCACTCACACACACACACACACTGATTCACACTCCCACATGCACTCACACACACACACTGATTCACACTCCCACATGCACTCACACACACACACACTGATTCACACTCCCACATGCACTCACACACACACACTGATTCACACTCCCACATGCACTCACTCACACACACACACTGATTCACAATCCCACATGCACTCACACACACACACACACACACTGATTCACACTCCCACATGCACTCACACACACACACACTGATTCACACTCCCACATGCACTCACACACACACACTGATTCACACTCCCACATGCACTCACACACACACACTGATTCACACTCCCACATGCACTCACACACACACACACTGATTCACACTCCCACATGCACTCACACTCACACACTGATTCACACTCCCACATGCACTCACACACACACACACTGATTCACACTCCCACATGCACTCACACACACACACTGATTCACACTCCCACATGCACTCACACACACACACTGATTCACACTCTCACATGCACTCACACTCACACACACACACACACTGATTCACACTCCCACATGCACTCACACACACTCACACACACACACACACTGATTCACACTCCCACATGCACTCACACACACACACACACACACACACTGATTCACACTCCCAGTCCGAGGACCAGTCTCACGCTAGTTACATACCAGACCTGTACGAACAGGAAAAACCAAGTTGGTATCACAAATGCCCTGCTTTTGTGTTTCAGAGTTGTTTGGTGTGGGTGTGAGACCAGAGCTCAGTTTTCACGCGCACAACTAATTACTCACTAGGCAACAGGACACGGAAATTCTTATGTTGACATCGAAGTAAACTTTGGAATCTGAAATAAATCACTGCTCCCAATGTGCTCTCCTCTACTTTGGGAAGGTTAAACACAGACTGGGCGACCGTTTGCGGAATATCTTCACTAAGCCGTAAGATCGACCCCCAACCTCCCCGCCACTCGACATTTTCACTCAGAATCTTGCTCTCATGTCCACGTGTCTGCCCCTGACCTGCTCCAATAAGACCATCAGACACAGGAGCAGAATTAGGCCACTCGGCCCATCGAGTCTGCTCCGCCATTCAATCACGGCTGATATTTTTCTCATCCCCATTCTCCGGCCTTCTCCCCAGAACCCCTGATCCCCTTATTGATCAAGAACCTATCTATCTCTGTCTTTTTTTTCTTTTAAATACCTTTATTCAAATTTTCAACAGATTTTCAACAAACCCCCCCCTACAGAAAAAAGAAACAAGGACATAAGAACCCAACCTGCAAGAATTATACATCGAATTTCCCCAAACTACAATCACCCCCCATATAACAATAAAAACACAAAGAGGGAAACACCCCACCCTAACCCAAACGCCATCCCAGAAGAAACAAAATCCCTCTCCAGCTTGATGAACCCTGCCATGTCATTGATCCAAGCTTCCACGCTGGGGGGGGCTTCGCATCCTTCCACAGTAACAAAATCCTCCGCCAGGCTACCAGGGACGCAAAGGCCAGAATACCGGCCTCTTTCGCCTCCTGCACTCCCGGCTCATCCGACACCCCAAATAATGCCAATCCCCAGCTCTGCTCGACCCGGGCGTTCACCACCTTGGACATAGTCCTCGCAAAACCCCTCCAAAACCCATCCAGTGCCGGGCATGACCAGAACATATTGACGTGATTTGCTGGGCTCCCTGAGCACCTCACACATCTGTCCTCCACCCCAAAGAACTTACTCAACTTCACCCATGTCATATGCGCTCTGTGAACAACTTTAAACTGAGCCTGGCGCAGGAGGAGGAAGAATTAACCCTACTCAGGGCATCAGCCCACAGACCACCATCTATCTCCTCCCCGAGCTCCTCCTCCCACTTGCCCTTTAGCTCCTCCACCGAGGTCTCCTCCTCTTCTGTCAAACACACACTGATCCACAAACTCACACACCTACACACTAATTCACAGACTCACACACACACTGATTCACAAACTCACACACCTACACACTAATTCACAAACTCACACACACACTGATCCACAAACACACACCTACACACTAATTCACAAACTCACACACATTGATTCACAAACTCACACACACAGACTGATTCACAAACTCACACACACACTAATTCACAAACTTACACACACACTGATCCACAAACTCAAACACACACTGATTCACAAACTCACACACACACTAATTCACAAACTTACACACACACTGATCCACAAACTCACACACCTACACACTAATTCACAAACTCACACACACTGATCCACAAACTCACACACACACTGATCCACAAACTCACACACACACTGATTCACAAACTCACACACACACTGATTCACAAACTCACATACACACTGATTCACAAACTCACATACACACTGATTCACAAACTCACACACACACTGATTCACAAACTCACACACACACTGATTCACAAACTCATACACACATTGCTTCACAAACTCACACACACACTGATTCACAAACTCATACACACACTGATTCACAAACTCACACACACACTGATTCACAAACTCACACACATTGATTCACAAACTCACACACATTGATCCACAAACTCACACACACACTGATTCACAAACTCACACACACAGATTCACAAACTCACACACACACTGATTCACAAACTTACACACACACACTGATTCACAAACTCACACACACGCTGATTCACAAACTCACACACACACACTGATTCACAAACTCACACACACACTGATTCACAAACTCACACACATTGATTCACAAACTCACACACATTGATTCACAAACTCACACACACACTGATTCACAAACTCACACACACACTGATTCACAAACTCACACACACACTGATTCATGAACTCACACACAGACGGATTCACAAACTCACACACAATGATTCACAAACTCACACACACACTGATTCATAAACTCATACACACACTGATTCACAAACTCACACACACTGATTCACAAACTCACACACACTGATTCACAAACTCATACACACACTGATTCACAAACTCACACACACACTGATTCACAAACTCACACACAATGATTCACAAACTCACACACACTGATTCACAAACTCACACACACTGATTCACAAACTCACACACATTGATTCACAAACTCACATACACACTGAGTCACAAACTCACACACACTGATTCACAAACTCACACACACACTGATTCACAAACTCACACACACTGATTCACAAACTCACACACATTGATTCACAAACTCACACACACACTGATTCACAACTCACACACACACTGATTCACAAACTCACACACACACTGATTCACAAACTCATACACACTGATTCACACACTCACACACACACTGATTCACACACTCACACACACTGATTCACAAACTCACACACAATGATTCACAAACTCACACACACACTGATTCACAAACTCACACACACTGATTCACAAACTCACACACATTGATTCACAAACTCACACACACACTGATTCACAAACTCACACACACACTGATTCACAAACTCACACACACACTGATTCACAAACTCACACACACTGATTCACAAACTCACACACAATGATTCACAAACTCACACACACACTGATTCACAAACTCACACACACTGATTCACAAACTCACACACATTGATTCACAAACTCACACACACACTGATTCACAAACTCACACACACACTGATTCACAAACTCATACACACTGATTCACAAACTCACACACACACTGATTCACAAACTCACACACACACTGATTCACAAACACACACACTGATTCACAAACACACACACTGATTCACAAACTCACACACACACTGATTCACAAACTCACACACACTGATTCACAAACTCACACACAATGATTCACAAACTCACACACACTGATTCACAAACTCATACACACACTGATTCACAAACTCACATACACTGATTGACAAACTCACACACACACTGATTCACAAACTCACACAGACACTGATTCACAAACTCACACACACACTGATTCACAAACTCACATACACACTGATTCACAAACTCATACACACACTGATTCACAAACTCACACACAGACTGATTCACAAACTCACACACACACTGATTCACAAACTCACACACACACTGATTCACAAACTCACATACACACTGATTCACAAACTCACACACACACTGATTCACAAACTCACACACACACTGATTCACAAACTCATACACACACTGCTTCACAAACTCACACACACACTGATTCACAAACTCATACACACACTGATTCACAAACTCACACACACACTGATTCACAAACTCACACACATTGATTCACAAACTCACACACACACTGATTTACAAACTCATACACACACTGATTCACAAACTCACACACACATTGATTCACAAACTCACACACACACTGATTCACAAACTCACACACACACTGATTCACAAACTCACACACACACTGATTCATGAACTCACACACAGACTGATTCACAAACTCACACACAATGATTCACAAACTCACACACACACTGATTCATAAACTCATACACACTGATTCACAAACTCATACACACTGATTCACAAACTCACACACATACTGATTCACAAACTCATACACACACTGATTCACAAACTCACACACACACTGATTCACAAACTCACACACAATGATTCACAAACTCACACACACACTGATTCACAAACTCACACACACACTGATTCACAAACTCACACACACTGATTCACAAACTCATACACACACTGATTCACAAACTCACACACACACTGATTCACAAACTCACACACAATGATTCACAAACTCACACACACACTGATTCACAAACTCACACACACTGATTCACAAACTCACACACATTGATTCACAAACTCACATACACACTGATTCACAAACTCACACACACTGATTCACAAACTCACACACATTGATTCACAAACTCACACACACACTGATTCACAAACTCACACACACACTGATTCACAAACTCACACACACACTGATTCACAAACTCATACACACTGATTCACAAACTCACACACACACTGATTCACACACTCACACACACTGATTCACAAACTCACACACAATGATTCACAAACTCACACACACACTGATTCACAAACTCACACACACTGATTCACAAACTCACACACATTGATTCACAAACTCACACACACACTGATTCACAAACTCACACACACACTGATTCACAAACTCACACACACACTGATTCACAAACTCACACACACTGATTCACAAACTCACACACAATGATTCACAAACTCACACACACACTGATTCACAAACTCACACACACTGATTCACAAACTCACACACATTGATTCACAAACTCACACACACACTGATTCACAAACTCACACACACACTGATTCACAAACTCACACACACACTGATTCACAAACTCATACACACTGCTTCACAAACTCACACACACACTGATTCACAAACTCACACACACACTGATTCACAAACACACACACTGATTCACAAACACACACACTGATTCACAAACTCACACACACACTGATTCACAATCTCACACACACTGATTCACAAACTCACACACACTGATTCACAAACTCACACACACTGATTCACAAACTCATACACACACTGATTCACAAACTCACATACACTGATTGACAAACTCACACACACACTGATTCACAAACTCACACAGACACTGATTCACAAACTCACACACACACTGATTCACAAACTCACATACACACTGATTCACAAACTCATACATACACTGATTCACAAACTCACACACACACTGATTCACAAACTCACACACACACTGATTCACAAACTCACACACACACTGATTCACAAACTCACACACATTGATTCACAAACTCACACACATTGATTCACAAACTCACACACACACTGATTCACAAACTCACACACACACACTGATTCACAAACTCACACACACACTGATTCACAAACTCACACACACACTGATTCACAAACTCACACACACACTGATTCACAAACTCATATACACACTGATTCACAAACTCACACACACACTGATTCACAAACTCACACACACACTGATTCACAAACTCACACTGATTCACAAACTCACACACACACTGATTCACAAACTCACACACACTGATTCACAAACTCATACACTCACTGATTCACAAACTCACACACACACTGATTCACAAACTCACACACAATGATTCACAAACTCACACACACACTGATTCACAAACTCACACACACTGATTCACAAACTCACACACATTGATTCACAAACTCACATACACACTGATTCACAAACTCACACACACTGATTCACAAACTCACACACATTGATTCACAAACTCACACACACACTGATTCACAAACTCACACACACACTGATTCACAAACTCACACACACACTGATTCACAATCTCATACACACTGATTCACAAACTCACACACACACTGATTCACACACTCACACACACTGATTCACAAACTCACACACAATGATTCACAAACTCACACACACACTGATCCACAAACTCACACACACTGATTCACAAACTCACACACATTGATTCACAAACTCACACACACACTGATTCACAAACTCACACACACACTGATTCACAAACTCACACACACTGATTCACAAACTCACACACAATGATTCACAAACTCACACACACACTGATTCACAAACTCACACACACTGATTCACAAACTCACACACATTGATTCACAAACTCACACACACACTGATTCACAAACTCACACACACACTGATTCACAAACTCACACACACACTGATTCACAAACTCATACACACTGATTCACAAACTCACACACACACTGATTCACAAACTCACACACACACTGATTCACAAACACACACACTGATTCACAAACACACACACTGATTCACAAACTCACACACACACTGATTCACAATCTCACACACACTGATTCACAAACTCACACACACTGATTCACAAACTCACACACACTGATTCACAAACTCATACACACACTGATTCACAAACTCACATACACTGATTGACAAACTCACACACACACTGATTCACAAACTCACACAGACACTGATTCACAAACTCACACACACACTGATTCACAAACTCACATACACACTGATTCACAAACTCATACACACACTGATTCACAAACTCACACACACACTGATTCACAAACTCACACAGACACTGATTCACAAACTCACACACACACTGATTCACAAACTCACATACACACTGATTCACAAACTCATACACACACTGATTCACAAACTCACACACACACTGATTCACAAACTCACACACACACTGATTCACAAACTCACACACACACTGATTCACAAACTCACATACACACTGATTCACAAACTCACACACACACTGATTCACAAACTCACACACACACTGATTCACAAACTCATACACACACTGCTTCACAAACTCACACACACACTGATTCACAAACTCATACACACACTGATTCACAAACTCACACACACACTGATTCACAAACTCACACACATTGATTCACAAACTCACACACACACTGATTTACAAACTCATACACACACTGATTCACAAACTCACACACACATTGATTCACAAACTCACACACACACTGATTCACAAACTCACACACACACTGATTCACAAACTCACACACACACTGATTCATGAACTCACACACAGACTGATTCACAAACTCACACACAATGATTCACAAACTCACACACACACTGATTCATAAACTCATACACACTGATTCACAAACTCATACACACTGATTCACAAACTCACACACATACTGATTCACAAACTCATACACACACTGATTCACAAACTCACACACACACTGATTCACAAACTCACACACAATGATTCACAAACTCACACACACACTGATTCACAAACTCACACACACACTGATTCACAAACTCACACACACTGATTCACAAACTCATACACACACTGATTCACAAACTCACACACACACTGATTCACAAACTCACACACAATGATTCACAAACTCACACACACACTGATTCACAAACTCACACACACTGATTCACAAACTCACACACATTGATTCACAAACTCACATACACACTGATTCACAAACTCACACACACTGATTCACAAACTCACACACATTGATTCACAAACTCACACACACACTGATTCACAAACTCACACACACACTGATTCACAAACTCACACACACACTGATTCACAAACTCATACACACTGATTCACAAACTCACACACACACTGATTCACACACTCACACACACTGATTCACAAACTCACACACAATGATTCACAAACTCACACACACACTGATTCACAAACTCACACACACTGATTCACAAACTCACACACATTGATTCACAAACTCACACACACACTGATTCACAAACTCACACACACACTGATTCACAAACTCACACACACACTGATTCACAAACTCACACACACTGATTCACAAACTCACACACAATGATTCACAAACTCACACACACACTGATTCACAAACTCACACACACTGATTCACAAACTCACACACATTGATTCACAAACTCACACACACACTGATTCACAAACTCACACACACACTGATTCACAAACTCACACACACACTGATTCACAAACTCATACACACTGATTCACAAACTCACACACACACTGATTCACAAACTCACACACACACTGATTCACAAACACACACACTGATTCACAAACACACACACTGATTCACAAACTCACACACACACTGATTCACAATCTCACACACACTGATTCACAAACTCACACACACTGATTCACAAACTCACACACACTGATTCACAAACTCATACACACACTGATTCACAAACTCACATACACTGATTGACAAACTCACACACACACTGATTCACAAACTCACACAGACACTGATTCACAAACTCACACACACACTGATTCACAAACTCACATACACACTGATTCACAAACTCATACACACACTGATTCACAAACTCACACACACACTGATTCACAAACTCACACACACACTGATTCACAAACTCACACACACACTGATTCACAAACTCACACACACACTGATTCACAAACTCACACACATTGATTCACAAACTCACACACATTGATTCACAAACTCACACACACACTGATTCACAAACTCACACACACACACTGATTCACAAACTCACACACACACTGATTCACAAACTCACACACACACTGATTCACAAACTCACACACACACTGATTCACAAACTCATATACACACTGATTCACAAACTCACACACACACTGATTCACAAACTCACACACACACTGATTCACAAACTCACACTGATTCACAAACTCACACACACACTGATTCACAAACTCACACACACTGATTCACAAACTCATACACTCACTGATTCACAAACTCACACACACACTGATTCACAAACTCACACACAATGATTCACAAACTCACACACACACTGATTCACAAACTCACACACACTGATTCACAAACTCACACACATTGATTCACAAACTCACATACACACTGATTCACAAACTCACACACACTGATTCACAAACTCACACACATTGATTCACAAACTCACACACACACTGATTCACAAACTCACACACACACTGATTCACAAACTCACACACACACTGATTCACAATCTCATACACACTGATTCACAAACTCACACACACACTGATTCACACACTCACACACACTGATTCACAAACTCACACACAATGATTCACAAACTCACACACACACTGATTCACAAACTCACACACACTGATTCACAAACTCACACACATTGATTCACAAACTCACACACACACTGATTCACAAACTCACACACACACTGATTCACAAACTCACACACACTGATTCACAAACTCACACACAATGATTCACAAACTCACACACACACTGATTCACAAACTCACACACACTGATTCACAAACTCACACACATTGATTCACAAACTCACACACACACTGATTCACAAACTCACACACACACTGATTCACAAACTCACACACACACTGATTCACAAACTCATACACACTGATTCACAAACTCACACACACACTGATTCACAAACTCACACACACACTGATTCACAAACACACACACTGATTCACAAACACACACACTGATTCACAAACTCACACACACACTGATTCACAATCTCACACACACTGATTCACAAACTCACACACACTGATTCACAAACTCACACACACTGATTCACAAACTCATACACACACTGATTCACAAACTCACATACACTGATTGACAAACTCACACACACACTGTTTCACAAACTCACACAGACACTGATTCACAAACTCACACACACACTGATTCACAAACTCACATACACACTGATTCACAAACTCATACACACACTGATTCACAAACTCACACACACACTGATTCACAAACTCACACACACACTGATTCACAAACTCACACACACACTGATTCACAAACTCACACACACACTGATTCACAAACTCACACACATTGATTCACAAACTCACACACATTGATTCACAAACTCACACACACACTGATTCACAAACTCACACACACACACTGATTCACAAACTCACACACACACTGATTCACAAACTCACACACACACTGATTCACAAACTCACACACACACTGATTCACAAACTCATATACACACTGATTCACAAACTCACACACACACTGATTCACAAACTCACACACACACTGATTCACAAACTCACACTGATTCACAAACTCACACACACACTGATTCACAAACTCACACACACACTGATTCACAAACTCACATACACACTGATTCACACACACACACTGATTCACAAACTCATACACACACTGCTTCACAAACTCACACACACACTGATTCACAAACTCATACACACACACTGATTCACAAACTCACACACACACTGATTCACAAACTCACACACATTGATTCACAAACTCACACACACACTGCTTCACAAACTCACACACACACTGATTCACAAACTCACACACACTGATTCACAAACTCACACACACATTGATTCACAAACTCACACACACACTGCTTCACAAACTCACACACACACTGATTCACAAACTCACACACACTGATTCACAAACTCACACACACACTGATTCACAAACTCACACACATTGATTCACAAACTCACACACATTGATTCACAAACTCACACACACACTGATTCACAAACTCACACACACATTGATTCACAAACTCACACACACACTGATTCACAAACTCACACACATTGATTCACAAACTCACACACACAGACTGAGTCACAAACTCACACACACAGACTGATTCACAAACTCACACACACACTGATTCACAAACTCACACACACACTGATTCACCAACTCACACACACAGACTGATTCACAAACTCACACACACACTGATTCACAAACTCACACACACAGACTGATTCACAAACTCACACACACACTGATTCACAAACTCACACACACACTGATTCACAAACTCACACACACACTGATTCACAAACTCATACACACACTGATTCACAAACTCACACACACACACTGATTCACAAACTCACACACACACTGATTCACAAACTCACACACACAGACTGATTCACAAACTCACACACACTGATTCACAATCTCAGACACACACACTGATTCACAAACTCACACACACACTGATTCACAAACTCACACAAATACTGATTCACAAACTCACACACACACTGATTCACAAACTCACACACACAGACTGATTCACAAACTCACACACACTGAGTCACAAACTCACACACACAGACTGAGTCACAAACTCACACACACAGACTGATTCACAAACTCACACACACACACTGATTCACAAACTCACACACACACACTGATTCACCAACTCACACACACAGACTGATTCACAAACTCACACACACACTGATTCACAAACTCACACACACAGACTGATTCACAAACTCACACACACACTGATTCACAAACTCACACACACACTGATTCACAAACTCACACACACACTGATTCACAAACTCACACACACAGACTGATTCACAAACTCACACACACACTGATTCACAAACTCACACACACAGACTGATTCACAAACTCACACACACAGACTGATTCACAAACTCACACACACACTGATTCACAAACTCACACACACAGACTGATTCACAAACTCACACACACACTGATTCACAAACTCACACACACACTGATTCACAAACTCACACACACACTGATTCACAAACTCACACACACACTGATTCACAAACTCACACACACACACTGATTCACAAACTCACACACACTGATTCACAAACTCAGACACACACATTGATTCACAAACTCACACACACATTGATTCACAAACTCACACACACACTGATTCACAAACTCACACACACTGATTCACAAACTCACACACACTGATTCCCCAACTCACACACACTGATTCACAAACTCAGACACACACATTGATTCACAAACTCACACACACACTGATTCACCATCTCACACACACACACTGATTCACAAACTCACACACACACTGATTCACAAACTCACACACACTGATTCACCAACTCACACACACTGATTCACAAACTCAGACACACACATTGATTCAGAAACTCACACACACACTGATTCACAATCTCACACACACACACTGATTCACAAACTCACACACACGCACAGATTCACACTCACACGTTCACTCTCACACACACTTTGTTCTTCAAGAAGGCATTCGAATGACAAAAGTAAATTGTTAATTTTGATACTGATATTAAGGAACTGCTAAAAGCCATTCTAAGACCGACAGTCAGAGAGGGAGAGAGAGAGGGAACGAGAGAGAACGAGAGACAGAGAGAGTGAACGAGTGAGAGAGACCGAGAGAGAACAAGAGAGACACACAGGGAGAACGAGAGAGAATGAGACACATAGAGACACAGAGAGCAGAGAAAGTGATAGAAAGAGAGGAGAGAAAGAAATTCAAAGTGAAGAGAGACAGAGAGAAGGTTAGAGTGTGACAGAGACAAAGACGGAGAGAGACAGTGAGATTCACAGAGGGAGTGACAGAGAAAGTGGGAGACAGAGAGAGAAAAAGAGAGACCGAGGGAGACAGAGATAAAGAGAGAGAGAGACTGTCACACTCACCCACCTTGACATACAGACACACACTCAAACACAATCTCTCTCTCTCACACACACAGACAATCCTTATCCTGCTCTGGAAGAAAGGATGTTCTTGCTATGGAGGGAGTGCAGCGGAGGTTTACCAGACTGATTCCTGGGATGGCGGGACTGTCATATGAGGAGAGACTAAATTGGTTAAGATTATATTTAATGGATTTAGAAGAGTGAGATGGAATCTCTTAGAAACGTATAAAATTCGAACAGGTATTAGGCAGGGTAGATTCAGAAAGAATGTTCCCGATGGTGGGGGAGTCCAGAACTAGGGGGGTCATAGATTGAGGATAAGGGGGTAAACCTTTTGGGACTGAGGTGAGGAGAAATTTCTTCACCCAGAGAGAGTGGTGAATCTGTGGAATTCACTCCCACAGAAATGATGGAATTCATTACCACAAAAGTTGTGTAATTTCAAGCAGGAATTAGATATAGCTCTGGGATGAAGGGATATGGGGGGAAGGCGGGATCAGGGTATTGAACTTGATGATCAGCCGCGATCATAATGAATGGCGGAGCAGGCTCGAGGGGCCGAATGGCCTCCTCCTGCTTCCATTTCCTCTGTATGTTTCTATGTATCGCTCACACACAGGGCGGGATTCTCCGATGCTGGGGCTAAGTGTTGACGCTGTTGTAAACGCCGGAGCATTTTACGACGCCGTCATCTGGCCCCTCGGATCAGCGATTCTGCGCCGCACAGGGGGCCAGCACGGCCCTGGAGAGCCTCACGCTGCTCCAGTTGCTGATACAAGCATCAGAACGGGCGCCCCTGGGTCCACGCATGCCCGATACGGCCGGCGAGAGGTCGCGCATGTGCGTGGGTTCCTTCTCCGCACCGGCCCCGACGCAACATGACGGAGAGCTCCAGGGGCCCGGTGTGGAGGAACATAGGTCCCCAGTGGGATAAGCCCGCCCACCGATCGGTAGGCCCCGATCACGGGCCAGGCCACTGTGGATGCCCCCACTGGGGTCGGATAGCCCCCTCCCCCCCCACCATGCCGGCCCCCTCAACATGAGCGCCGAGGTCCCACCGGGTAGGACCAAACGAGAACGCCGCCGGTGGGACTCGGCCTAACTCGGCAGGCACTCGGCCCATCCTGCGGGGAGAATCGCCGGGGGGGGGGGGGTTTCGGGCGGGGGCAGAGTTAACGCCGCGCCGGTTGTTTCCTGGCTACGCTCGCCGGCGTGAAATGGACATGACCCATCACGGCGGGACCTGGCTTATAGGCCAGCTAGGTGAGCCCCCGGGGGATCCTGTCCCGGGGGGGGGGGGGGGGGGGGCACGGTGGCCTGACCCGCGATCGCGGCCCACCACGTCGGCCTCTGTAGGGCTCCGTCATGGCCGGCACGGAGAAGAACTCCCCTGCACATGCATGGAACACTCCGCCGGTCTGCGCATGCGCGGAACCACGTGGTGCCAAGCTCTCCGGCGCTGGCCTCGCCCCTGGGAGTGCAGAGGATTCCACACCTTCCGGTCGGCCCGATGCTGGAGTGGTTCACTCCGCTCTTGGCGCTGGCGTCGGGCCATCCAGCCAGTTGTGGGAGAATCCCCCCCAATCTCTCACCCACACAATCTCTCACACACACAATCTCTCACCCACACAATCTCTCACACACACAATCTCTCACACACACAATCTCTCACACACACAATCTCTCACACACACAATCTCTCACCCACACAATCTCTCACACACACAATCTCTCACACACACAATCTCTCACACACACAATCTCTCACACACACAATCTCTCACACACACAATCTCTCACCCACACAATCTCTCACACACACAATCTCTCACACACACAATCTCTCACACACACAGTCTCTCACACACACAATCTCTCACCCACACAATCTCTCACACACACAATCTCTCACACACACAATCTCTCATACACACAATCTCTCACCCACACAATCTCTCACACACACAATCTCTCACACACACAATCTCTCACACACACAATCTCACACATACACAATCTCTCACACACACACAATCTCTCTCACACACACAGTCTCTCACACACAATCTCTCACCCACACAATCTCTCACACACACAATCTCTCACACACACAATCTCACACACACACAATCTCTCACACACACACAATCTCTCTCACACACACAGTCTCTCACACACAATCTCTCACCCACACAATCTCTCACCCACACAATCTCTCACACACACAATCTCACACACATACAATCTCTCACACACACACAATCTCTCTCACATACACAGTCTCTCACACACAATCTCTCACACACACAATCTCTCACGCACACAATCTCTCACACACAATCCCTCACACACACAATCTCTCACGCACACAATCTCTCACACACAATCTCTCACACACATAATCTCTCACACACACAATCTCTCACACACACAATCTCTCACCCACACCATCTCTCACACACAATTTCTCACACACACAATCTCTCACGCACACAATTTCTCACACACAATCTCTCACACACACAATCTCTCACCCACACAATCTCTCACCCACACAATCTCTCACACACACAATCTCTCACACACACAATCTCTCACCCACACAATCTCTCACACACAATCTCTCACACACACAATCTCTCACGCACACAATCTCTCACGCACACAATCTCTCACACACACAATCTCTCACGCACACAATCTCTCACACACACAATCTCTCACGCACACAATCTCTCACACACACAATCTCTCACCCACACAATCTCTTACGCACACAATCGCTCACGCACACAATCTCTCACACACACAATCTCTCACCCACACAATCTCTTACGCACACAATCTCTCACACACACAATCTCTTACGCACACAGTCTCTCACGCACACAATCTCTCACACACACAATCTCTCACACACACAATCTCTCACACACACAATCTCTCACACACACAATCTCTTACGCACACAATCTCTCACGCACACAATCTCTCAGACACACAATCTCTCACACACACAATCTCTCACCCACACAATCTCTCACACACACAATCTCTCACACACACAATCTCTCACCCACACAATCTCTCACACACAATCTCTCACACACACAATCTCTCACGCACACAATCTCTCACACACAATCTCTCACACACACAATCTCTCACGCACACAATCTCTCACACACACAATCTCTCACGCACACAATCTCTCACACACACAATCTCTCACGCACACAATCTCTCACACACACAATCTCTCACCCACACAATCTCTGACGCACACAATCTCTCACACACACATTCTCTTACGCACACAATCTCTCACGCACACAATCTCTCACACACACAATCTCTCACCCACACAATCTCTTACGCACACAATCTCTCACACACACAATCTCTTACGCACACAATCTCTCACGCACACAATCTCTCACACACACAATCTCTCACACACACAATCTCTCACACACACAATCTCTCACACACACAATCTCTTACGCACACAATCTCTCACGCACACAATCTCTCACACATACCAGCTCTCACACACAATCTCTCACGCACACAATCTCTCACACACACAATCTCTCACGCACACAATCTCTCAAGCACACAATCTCTCACGCACACTATCTCTCACACACACAATCTCTCACACACAATCTCACACACACAATCTCTCACACACAATCTCTCACACACACAATCTCTCACGCACACAATCTCTCACACACACAATCTCTCACGCACACAATCTCTCACACACACAATCTCTCACTCACACAATCTCTCACACACACAATCTCTCACACACACAATCTCTCACACACACAATCTCTCACGCACACAATCTCTCACGCACACAATCTCTCACACATACAAGCTCTCACACACAATCTCTCACGCACACAATCTCTCACACACACAATCTCTCACGCACACAATCTCTCACGCACACAATCTCTCACGCACACAATCTCTCACACACACAATCTCTCACACACAATCTCACACACACAATCTCTCACACACACAATCTCACACACACAATCTCTCACACACACAATCTCTCACACACACAATCTCTCACGCACACAATCTCTCACGCACACAATCTCTCACACACACAATCTCTCACACACAATCTCACACACACAATCTCTCACACACACAATCTCACACACACACAATCTCTCACCCACACAATCTCTCACACACACAATCTCTCACACACACAATCTCTCACACACACAATCTCTCACACACACAATCTCTCACGCACACAATCTCTCACACACACACACAATCACTCATACACACAATCTCTCACCCACACAATCTCTCACCCACTCAATCTCTCACCCACACAATCTCTCACGCACACAATCTCTCACGCACACAATCTCTCACGCACACAATCTCTCACACACACAATCTCTCACCCACACAATCTCTCACCCACACAATCTCTCACACACACAATCCCTCACACACACAATCTCTCACACACACAATCTCTCATACACACAATCTGTCACACACACAATCTCTCACACACACAATCTCTCACACACACAAGCTATCACCCACACAATCTCTCACTCACACAATCTCACACACACAATCTCTCACACAGTCTTACACACACAATCTCTCACACACACAATATCTCACACACACAATCTCACACACAGTCTTACACACACAGTCTCTCACACACAGTCTTACACACACAATCTCTCACCCACACAATCTCACACACACAATCTCTCACACACAGTCTTACACACACACACACAATCTCTCACCCACACAATCTCTCACACACACAATCTCTCACACACACAATCTCTCACACACACAATCTCTCATACACACAATCTCTCACCCACACAATCTCTCACTCACACAATCTCACACACACAATCTCTCACCCACACAATCTCTCACTCACACAATCTCTCACACACAGTCTTACACACACAATCTCTCACACAGTCTTACACACACAATCTCTCACACACACAATCTCTCACACACAGTTTTACACACACAATCTCTCACACACACAATCTCTCACCCACACAATCTCTCTCACACACACAATCTCTTACACACACAATCTCTCACACACACACAATCTCTCACCCACACAATCTCTCACCCACACAATCTCTCACACACGCAATCTCTCACACACACACAATCTCTCACCCACACAATCTCTCACACACACAATCTCTCACCCACACAATCTCTCACACACACAATCTCTCACCCACACAATCTCTCACCCACACAATCTCTCACACACACAATCTCTCACACACAGTCTTACACACACAATCTCTCACACACAGTCTTACACACACAATCTCTCACACACACAATCTCTCACCCACACAATCTCTCACACACACACAATCTCTTACACACACAATCTCTCACACACACACAATCTCTCACACACACAATCTCTCACACACACACAATCTCTCACCCACACAATCTCACACACACACAATCTCTCACCCACACAATCTCTCACCCACACAATCTCTCACCCACACAATATCTCACCCACACAATCTCTCACACACACACAATCTCTCACACACACAATCTCTCACACACACACAATCTCTCACCCACACAATCTCTCACACACACAATCTCACACACACACAATCTCTCACACACACAATCTCTCACCCACACAATCTCTCACACACACAATCTCTCACACACACAATCTCTCACACACACAATCTCTCACACACAATCTCTCACACACAGTCTTACACACTCAATCTCTCACCCACACAATCTCTCACACACACAATCTCTCACACACAGTCTTACACACACAATCTCTCACCCACACAATCTCTCACACACACAATCTCTAACACACACAATCTCTCACCCACACAATCTCTCACCCACACAATCTCTCACACACATTCTTACACACACAATCTCTCACACAAAGTCTTACACACTTAATCTCTCACACACACAATCTCTCACCCACACAATCTCTCACACACACAATCTCTCACACACAGTCTTACACACACAATCTCTCACACACACAATCTCTCACCCACACAATCTCTCACACACACACAATCTCTTACACACACAATCTCTCACACACACACAATCTCTCACACACACAATCTCTCACACACACACAATCTCTCACCCACACAATCTCACACACACACAATCTCTCACACACACAATCTCACACACACAATCTCTCACACACACAATCTCTCACACACACAATCTCTCACGCACACAATCTCTCACGCACACAATCTCTCACGCTCACAATCTCTCACCCACACAATCTCTCTGACACAATCTCACACACACAATCTCTCACACACACAATCTCACACACACACAATCTCTCACCCACACAATCTCTCACACACACAATCTCTCACACACACAATCTCTCACACTCACAATCTCTCACACACACAATCTCTCACGCACATAATCTCTCACACACACACACAATCTCTCATACACACAATCTCTCACCCACACAATCTCTCACCCACACAATCTCTCACCCACACAATCTCTCACGCACACAATCTCTCACACACACAATCTCTCACACACACAATCTCTCACACACACAATCTCTCACGCACACAATCTCTCACACACACACACAATCTCTCATACACACAATCTCTCACCCACACAATCTCTCACCCACACAATCTCTCACCCACACAATCTCTCACGCACACAATCTCTCACGCACACAATCTCTCACACACACAATCTCTCACCCACACAATCTCTCACACACAATCTCTCACACACACAATCTCTCATGCACACAATCTCTCACACACAATCTCTCACACACACAATCTCTCACGCACACAATCTCTCACACACACAATCTTTCACGCACACAATCTCTCACACACACAATCTCTCACTCACACAATCTCTCACACACACAATCTCTCACACACACAATCTCTCACACACACAATCTCTCACACACACAATCTCTTACGCACACAATCTCTCACGCACACAATCTCTCACACATACAAGCTCTCACACACAATCTCTCACGCACACAATCTTTCACACACACAATCTCTCACGCACACAATCTCTCACGCACACAATCTCTCACGCACACAATCTCTCACACACACAATCTCTCACACACAATCTCACACACACAATCTCTCACACACACAATCTCTCACGCACACAATCTCTCACGCACACAATCTCTCACACACACAATCTCTCACACACAATCTCACACACACAATCTCTCACACACACAATCTCACACACACAATCTCTCACACACAGTCTTACACACACACACACAATCTCTCACCCACACAATCTCTCACACACACAATCTCTCACACACACAATCTCTCACACACACAATCTCTCATACACACAATCTCTCACCCACACAATCTCTCACTCACACAATCTCACCCACACAATCTCTCACTCACACAATCTCTCACACACAGTCTTACACACACAATCTCTCACACAGTCTTACACACACAATCTCTCACACACACAATCTCTCACACACAGTTTTACACACACAATCTCTCACACACACAATCTCTCACCCACACAATCTCTCTCACACACACAATCTCTTACACACACAATCTCTCACACACACACAATCTCTCACCCACACAATCTCTCACCCACACAATCTCTCACACACGCAATCTCTCACACACACACAATCTCTCACCCACACAATCTCTCACACACACAATCTCTCACCCACACAATCTCTCACACACACAATCTCTCACCCACACAATCTCTCACCCACACAATCTCTCACACACAGTCTTACACACACAATCTCTCACACACAGTCTTACACACTCAATCTCTCACCCACACAATCTCTCTCACACACAATCTCTCACACACAGTCTTACACACACAATCTCTCACACACACAATCTCTCACCCACACAATCTCTCACACACACACAATCTCTTACACACACAATCTCTAACACACACACAATCTCTCACACACACAATCTCTCACACACACACAATCTCTCACCCACACAATCTCACACACACACAATCTCTCACCCACACAATCTCTCACCCACACAATCTCTCACCCACACAATCTCTCACCCACACAATCTCTCACACACACACAATCTCTCACACACACAATCTCTCACACACACAATCTCTCACCCACACAATCTCTCACACACACAATCTCTCACACACACAATCTCTCACACACACAATCTCTCACACACAATCTCTCACACACAGTCTTTCACACTCAATCTCTCACCCACACAATCTCTCACACACACAATCTCTCACACACAGTCTTACACACACAATCTCTCACCCACACAATCTCTCACACACACAATCTCTAACACACACAATCTCTCACCCACACAATCTCTCACCCACACAATCTCTCACACACAGTCTTACACACACAATCTCTCACGCACAGTCTTACACACTCAATCTCTCACCCACACAATCTCTCACACACATTCTTACACACACAATCTCTCACACAAAGTCTTACACACTCAATCTCTCACCCACACAATCTCTCACACACACAATCTCTCACACACAGTCTTACACACACAATCTCTCACACACACAATCTCTCACCCACACAATCTCTCTCACACACACAATCTCTTACACACACAATCTCTCACACACACACAATCTCTCACACACACAATCTCTCACACACACACAATCTCTCACCCACACAATCTCACACACACACAATCTCTCACCCACACAATCTCTCACCCACACAATCTCTCACACACACGATCTCTCACACACAATCTCTCACACACACAATCTCACACACACAATCTCTCACACACAGTCTTACACACACAATCTCTCACACACACAATCTCACACACACACAGTCTCTCACACACACAATCTCTCACACACACAATCTCTCACACACACAATCTCTCTCACACACACACGAAGAAAGACTCTCCATCACTCACTCACACTGAACCATTCTCTAACACTCACACACACTCTATTCACTTCACCTTGATTTTCCCAGTGTGTTCTCCTCACTCCCCTTTCCCACACTCCCAGTCCGAGGACCAGTCTCACGCTAGTTACATACCAGACCTGGACGAACAGGAAAAACCAAGTTGGTATCACAAATGCCCTGCTTTTGTGTTTCAGAGTTGTTTGGTGTGGGTGTGAGACCAGAGCTCAGTTTTCACGCGCACAACTAATGACTCACTAGGCAACAGGACACGGAAATTCTTATGTTGACATCGAAGTAAACTTTGGAATCTGAAATAAATCACTGCTCCCAATGTGCTCTCCTCTACTTTGGGAAGGTTAAACACAGACTGGGCGACCGTTTGCGGAATATCTTCACTAAGCCGTAAGATCGACCCCCAACCCCCCCGCCACTCGACATTTTCACTCAGAATCTTGCTCTCATGTCCACATGTCTGCCCCAGACCTGCTCCAATAAGACCATAAGACACAGGAGCAGAATTAGGCCACTCGGCCCATCGAGTCTGCTCCGCCATTCAATCATGGCTGATATTTTCTCATCCCCATTCTCCGGCCTTCTCCCCATAACCCCAGATCCCCTTATTGATCAAGAACCTATCTAATCTCTGTCTTAAAGACACTCAGCGATTTGCCCCCAAAGCCCTCTGCAGCAATGCCCAGGTTCACCACCTTCTGGCTGAAGAAATCCCTCCTCATCTCTGTTTTAAAGGATCATCTCTTTAATCTGGGCTGTGCCCTAAGGTTCTAGTCGCTCCTACTGGTGGAAACATCCTCTCCACGTCCACTCTATCCAGGCCTCTCAATGTTCCGTAAGTTTCAATAAGATCCCCGCTCATCCCTGGTCCTGTATTTTAGCCCTCTCGACACGAATGCTGACATTGCATTTGCCTTCCTAACTGCCGACTGAACCTGCACGTTAACCTGAAGAGAATCGTGAACTGGGACTGCTAAGTCCCTTTGTGCTTCTGATTTCCTGAGCATTTCCCCATTTAGGAAATAGTCCAGGCCTCCTACCAAAGTGCACAATCTCACACTTTTCCACATTGTATTTCATCTGCCACTTCATTGCCCGCTCTCCTAGCCTGTCCAGGTCCTTCTGCAGCCCCACTGCTTCGCAAACTCTACCTGTCCCTCTGCACACTTTGCATCATCTGCAAACTGAGCACCAGGGCCTTCAGCTCCTTCTGCCAGACCGTTAATGCAAATGTGAAAAGTGAAGCCCACCACAAACTGGAGGAACATCAACATTAGCAACATGGGATTGTGAACTTTCTCCTTCCGCTCAATCCCTTTGTTGGATAAAGCCCCTCCGCCACAGGGCCACCTGTCACTTGTTCCTTCGGTTTGCTTTCAGTGAGAACTGACCTTTCGGCTGCCATCAGGACCGACTTCAATCCTTAATGTCACCGTGAACGCTGAGCTTGTGTCCATGAGTCTGTCAATATTTCCGAAGCTCCAGCCTATCCCTGACCTCCTATTCTGCTCCACCTCCTCTATCACCCCTTTCAAATTATACAACAAAAAACATTTTTACCTCCAGCTCGTACGGCCTCGAAACATGAACTCCCTTTTTCCCTCCACAGGTGCTGCCAGACCTGCTGAAATGTTTATATTGTTACCTGGGATGTGAGTGTCACTGGCCCGTCAGAAGTTGCCCCTTGAGAAGATGGTGGTGAGCGGCATTACTGAACTGCTGCAAACCGTATGGGCGATGTCAGTGCTGAGGGAGCACCGCTCTGTCTGAGGGTCAGTGCTGAGGGAGCACCGCACTGTCTGAGGGTCAGTGCTGAGGGAGTGCCGCACTGTCTGAGGGTCAGTGCTGAGGGAGCACCGCTCTGTCTGAGGGTCAGTACTGAGGGAGCACCGCACTGTCTGAGGGTCAGTGCTGAGGGAGTGCCGCACTGTGGGCGTGTCAGTACTGAGGGAGCACCGCACTATCTGAGGGTCAGTGCTGAGGGAGCACCGCACTGTCTGAGGGTCAGTACTGAGGGAGCACCGCACTGTCTGAGGGTCAGTACTGAGGGAGCACCGCACTGTCTGAGGGTCAGTGCTGAGGGAGTGCCGCACTGTGGGCGTGTCAGTACTGAGGGAGCACCGCACTGTCTGAGGGTCAGTACTGAGGGAGTACCGCACTGTCGGAGGGTCATTGCTGAGGGAGCACAGCACTGTCTGAGGGTCAGTGCTGAGCGAGATCCGCACTGTCTGATGGTCAGTGCTGAGGGAGCACCGCACTGTCTGAGGGTCAGTGCTGAGCGAGATCCGCACTGTCTGAGGGTCAGTGCTGAGGGAGCACCGCACTGACGGAGGGTCAGTGCTGAGGGAGCACCGCACTGTCAGAGGGTCACTGCTGAGGGAGCACCGCATTGTGGGCGTGTCTGTACTGAGGGAGCACCACACTGTCTGAGGGTCAGTACTGAGCGAGATCCGCACTGTCTGAGGGTCAGTGCTGAGGGAGCACCGCACTGTGGGCGTGTCAGTACTGAGGGAGATCCGCACTGTCTGAGGGTCAGTGTTGAGGGAGCACCGCACTGTCTGAGGGTCCAGTGCTGAGGGAGCACCGCACTGTCTTGATGGTCAGTGCTGAGGGAGTGCCGCACTGTTAGAGGGTCAGTACTGAGGGAGCTCCGCACTGTCGGAGGGTCAGTTCTGAGGGAGCACCGCACTGTCAGAGGGTCAGTACTGAGGGAGAACCGCACTGTGGGCGTGTCACTACAGAGGGAGCACCGCGCTGTCTGAGGGTCAGCACTGAGCGAGATCCGCACTGTCTGAGGGTCAGTGCTGAGGGAGCTCCGCACTGTGGGTGTGTCAGTACTGAGGGAGATCCGCACTATCTCCACAAACGTGCCCATGTGATATGCACGGTAGCATTGTGGATAGCACAATTGCTTCACAGCTCCAGGGTCCCAGGTTCGATTCCAGCTTGGGCCACTGTCTGTGTGGAGTCTGCACATCCTCCCCGTGTGTGCGTGCGTTTCCTCCGGGTGCTCCGGTTTCCTCCCACAGTCCAAAGATGTGCAGGTTAGATGGATTGGCCATGATAAATTGCCCTTAGTGTCCAAAATTGCCCTTAGTGTCGGGTGGGGTTACTGGGTTATGGGGATAGGGTGGAGGTGTTGACCTTGGGTATGGTGCTCTTTCCAAGAGCCGGTGCAGACTCGATGGGCCGAATGGCCTCCTTCTGCACTGTAAATTCTATGATTATCTATGAAATAACTCTTTCAGGTCAGTTTGTTTTTCCTCTGGAAGGTAACTCAACAATTTATCCCAATTTTTCAGAACATCCTCGTTTTCCAATTTAATTTGAGGTATGTCAAATTCACAGTCATCTGGATTTGGTTCGTCACTTTGAGTTAGAATCATTAAAACCTCCTTTTTCTCTCCTTCCCTTTCGTAGTACCTTTTAAGCATATTCACATGACACACTCGGTGAGTCTTCCTTCTATCTGGTGTGTTTACCACATAATTCACCTCACTTAATTTCCTTTCAATCTGATAAGGTCCACAAAACCTAGCTTTTAAAGGTTCACCTACCACTGGTAACAACACTAAAACTTTATCTCCACATGCAAAACTACGAACTTTGGATTTCTTGTCCGCTACCCATTTCATCACATTTTGTGCAACTTTCAAATGTTGTCTCGCCAATTCACCTGCTCTATTTAATCGTTCCCTAAAATTTGACACGTAATCCAATAATGTAATTTCCGATTTCTCACCCACCAGTTTTTCCTGAATCAATTTAAGTGGTCCTATCGCCTCATGATCAAAAATTAGTTCAAAAGGACTGAATTTGGTTGACTCATTAGGTGCATCCCTAATTGCAAACAGTACGAATGGAATTCCTTTATCCCAATCCTCTGGATAATCTTGACAATAAGCCCTCAACATTGTCTTTAATGTCTGATGCCACCTTTCTAACGCTCCCTGCAATTCTGGATGGTACGCAGTTGATTTAAATTGTTTTATTCCTAAACTAGCCATAACTTCTTTGAATAACTTTGAGGTAAAATTTGATCCTTGATCCAATTGTATTTCTGTATCATTCTGTTGTAACTCCGCCAATTATTCTGAACTAAAAATATCCGCCTCATCCTCCGCCTGTTCTTGTTCTTTTTCAACCATCTGATCAAAAATCGTCTCTGATAATTGCACGTCAACTTCATCTTCACTCGCTGATTTATCCTCTTGTCTTAACCTGTGACTGCGACCTTGTTACTACACAATCCGGAAAAATCCCAGGATATTCGTCCTTCAACACTTCAGTTGTCTGATTTTCCACTGGCTTATCAACCACAGTAGGCATCACTCCCACCTGCGATCCAGCTACATCATTACCCAAGATAAACTGTATTCCTGGACAAGATAGTTTCTCTATTACTCCTACTACCACTTCACCACTCTTCACTGGACTTTCCAACCTTACCTTATATAATGGGACACTACTCCTCTCACCCTGAATTCCACATATTACAACCTTTTCTGCCAACATTCTTCCCAAACTACATAACTCCTCATCTCTTACCGTTAAAGATTAACTAGCTCCCGTATCTCTTAAAATTGTGACTTCTTTACCTGCTCCTCCTGATACACATGAGTAAACTTTACCCACACAAGTAAATTCTTTAAAGAGATCTGGCACCTTCTTATCAATCACCTCTTGATCAGGCTGTACAATCTTTTGCACCTCCTTCGCTTTACTTGGGCTTTCCTTTACCACTTTAACAAACCCCACTGTCTTATCCTGTTTTACCACATCAGCCTTCCCAGTGCTTTTCTTCAACCACCAACGCTGTGACTTTACATGGCCTAGTTTATTACAGTGAAAACATTTGAAACTTTTAATTTCTTTTCCACCCTCCTAGATTTATTTTTTAATCTGAGGTACACTCTCCTTATTAGCTCCCATCAGATCACCTTTACCTTTACCACTTGAGTATTTCTCATGTCCCCAGTTTCTATCCCTCACCGGCTGAAACTGATGTCGGAAACCAAGCTTTGATTTATGAACTAATTCATAATCATCTGCCATTTCTGCTGCTAATCTCGCAGTTTTAATCCTCTGCTCTTCCACATGAGTTCTCACTGCATCAGGAATTGAATTTTTAAACTCCTCCAAAAGTATAATTTCTCTGAGAGCTTCATACGTTTGGTCCATTTTCAAAGCTCTTATCCACCTATCAAAATTACTCTGTTTGATCCTTTCAAACTCCATGTATGTTTGACCAAATTCTTTCCTTAAATTTCTAAACCTTTGTCTGTAGGCTTCAGGCACTAGTTCATATGCACCTAAGATGGATTTTTTCACCTCCTCATACGTCCCAGATACCTCCTCCGGTGGTGATGCAAACACTTCACTACAACAGAAATGGAAAAGTATTTTTTTCAACAAAACAATGTTTATTCTATGAACTCAAGTTAACCTTTTTAAAACAAACAGTGAATATCTTAGCAACCATTAATTCAAATACACCCCCAAAAGAATACAACACTAAGTAACCTGTATGCTGTTCTTTTAACATCCAAAAGACTTAACAAACCTTTAAACAGAAGCACATCAGGGTTTACATTCAATACTGAAAACATTTATAATTCTGAATTCAACAGATGATTAAGAGATAGTCCTTCACGGCAGAGAGCTCAACCGTACAGCTGCTTTTCTGACATCAGCTGCAACACACCCAAGCTTTTCTCAAAGTGAAACTAAAAAGCAGAACCAGAGCTCAGCTCCACCCACTCTCTGACATCACTGCAGTAACATGAGCAGCCAAACATTTCTTAAAGCAACATTCTCATGACACATTCTCCCCGTGTTTGCGTGGGTTTCACCCCCACAACCCAACGATGTGCAGGGTACGTGGATTGGCCACGCTAAATTGCCCCTTAATTGGAAAAAATTAATTGGGTACTCTAAATTTCTAAAAAAAGTAATTGTGACACTCTGCGCTGATGGAGGGTCATTATGAGGGAGCGCTGCACTGTCAGAGGGTCAGTACTGAGGGAGCGCCACACTGTCTGAGGGTCAGTACTGAGGGAGCGCCGCGCTGTCAGAGGGTCAGTACTGAGGGAGCGCCACACTGTCTGAGGGTCAGTACTGAGGGGCGCCGCACTGTCAGAGGGTCAGTACTGAGGGAGCGCCACACTGTCTGAGGGTCAGTACTGAGGGAGCGCCGCACTGTCAGAGGGTCAGTACTGAGGGAGCGCCACACTGTCTGAGGGTCAGTACTGAGGGAGCGCCGCACTGTCAGAGGGTCAGTACTGAGGGAGCGCCACACTGTCTGAGGGTCAGTACTGAGGGGCGCCGCACTGTCCGAGGGTCAGTACTGAGGGAGCGCCGCACTGTCAGAGGGTCAGCACTGAGGGAGTGCCACACTGTAAGAGGGTCAGTGTGGTGATAGGCCAATGGGCTATATCATAGTTGGATGGAGTGCGACCTCCAACCAGCAGGTGGTGGTACAGGCACAGTGAGTGATCCTTACCCTGAATAAACAGTGACTCTGTACAGTTACACAGTGAGTGATCCTTACCCTGAATAAACAGTGACTCTGTACAGTTACACAGCAAGTGATCCTTACCCTGAATAAACAGTGACTCTGTACAGTTACACAGCAAGTGATCCTCACCCTGAATAAACAGTGACTCTGTACAGTTACACAGTGAGTGATCCTTACCCTGAATAAACAGTGACTCTGTACAGTTACACAGCAAGTGATCCTTACCCTGAATAAACAATGACTCTGTACAGTTACACAGTGAGTGATCCATACCCTGAATAAACAGTGACTCTGTACAGTTACACAGTGAGTGATCCTTACCCTGAATAAACAGTGACTCTGTACAGTTACACTTTAACTGCTAACTTATATCTTCTCCATTTCCAATTAAGCAAAGCCTATTACAGATCAAAAGCCACTGGTAAATAAAGTTAGCAAACCAGGGACATTTGCTGTCCTCTGTGTAGAGAGCTGCTTTCTGCAAAGGCGTGAGACACTTTAATGCACAACTGCAAGTCATTCTGTCTATGGTAGTGTGAAAAGACAAACTGCTTTCTACAGACCTGGCTCCTCCCATTAATTACACAATTTCTACCCTACTAACTGTTCTCTGACCATCCTCCGAAGGCTGAACACAAATGCTCAGTGATTGAAATCGCAAGGAACATTCTTTCGAACAAAATTCCATTTGTAAATGTAGGTAAACAATTAAATGGTTGAAATCAATGATTATCCCACTTTACAACATCTTAATTGCATCTTTTGCAGACACCGTCTGCCAGTATTTTTAAAAATATTACTTCAATAGATATATATTTCAATATATGTAACAACTTCCGGCATTCATCACAACCCCCTCCATCGTGTCGTGTGGTATTGCCACTCTGCAAAAGAGGGTGGATGTCGAACAGATCTAGCAACACAAAAGTGGACATCCATCAGGCTCTGTGGGCCACCAGCAGCAGACTTGCGCTCGACCACAATCTGTAACCTCATGACCTGGTACATCTGCCACTTTACCGTTGCCATCAAGCCAGAGATCAACACTGGTCCAATGACAAGTGACACCAGGCTTACCTAAACATTAGGTGTCCCACAATGAAGGCACAACAAGGGAATAATTGGGTGCCGAACAGCATAAGCAGCAAACAATAAACAGGGCTTCTTTTCCTTGCCACTGGGTTTCCAGGGGTTAGGTGGTGTTCTGGGGATACGGTGGGGTATGGGACGAGGTAGATTACTCTTTCGGAGGGTAGGTGCAGACTCGATGGCCCAGATGGCCTCGTTCTGCACTGTAGGGTTTCTATGATTCTTCTTTGGTGATCACCCGCTGATGTGTACGATTGCCCACAAAGACATTCCGTGTCACTATTGGGTTCTACATTTCCTTATGTGGATGGTGAGCCGGATACGAGTGCTGCATCTCCGACCCTACGCTCGGCAGCTTTCCCAAGAGGAGGAATTGGTTCTTGGACTTTCCCAGGCTCCTTTCCAGACCTCCTGATGCTATTGAATGTTCTCTCGTGATTTTGACTATTCAAACAGGAGGTTCCTCCAAGTAGGCCTCTTCTGAGCAAGAGTCGCCCAAGCGTTGAACGTCTATGTTGCATTTCTTGAGGTTCTCCTTCAGGGTGTCTTTGAAGCAATTCCATTGTCCTTCTCTTCTTTGGAAACTTTCCTTGAGCTGGGCGAAGATTTGTTTTGGCCGTCGGTGCTCTGGCGTCCTCTGACCGGCCCAGCAGAGTTGGTTTCGGATGATCGTGGCCTCGATGCTGGTGTTTGTGGCTCCTTTCACGGTGGTACATGCTGCCTCACAGTGCCAGGGAGCCAGGTTCAATTCTGGCCTTTGTGACTGTGTGAAGTTTGCACGTTCTTCACGTGTCTGCGTGGGTTTTGTCTGGGTGCTCTGGTTTCTGTCCATAGTCCAAAGGTGGTGGCGATGAAGGTGGAGAAACGTACGGGGCGGTGACGCATCCCTGCCTGACTCCAGTCTTGACCTCAAAGGTTTCTGTCATATTTCCTTTGGTGAAGACTGTCACTGCCACTTCAATTCTTCTCTGGCCACAGGGGAGGTGCCAGAGGACTGGGGAACAGCTAATGTGGCTCCACTATTTCAGAACGGTTGTGGAGATAAGCCAAGGAATTACAGACCAGTGAGTCCCTCCTCAGTGGTTCGGAAACTACTGGAGAAAATTCTGAAGGAGAGAATCTGTCTCCCCTTGGCGAGTTTGATCAGGAATAGTCAGCATGGATTTGTCAGAGGGAGGTCATGCCTAACAAATTTGATTGAATTTTTTGAGGATGTGACCAGGTGTGTAGATGAGGGTAGTGTAGTTGATGTAATTTATATGGATTTCAGCAAAGTCTTAGTCAAAGTCCCACGTGGGATACTTATAAAGAAGGCAAATGCGCATGAGATACAGGGGGACTTGATAAGGTAATTCAAAATTGGCTTAGTTGTAGGAGACAGAGGGCGATGACAGACGGCTGCTTTCGTGACCAGAAGCCCGTGTCCACAGCAATCCGTGCTGGGTCCCCTATTAATTGTCAATTATATAAACAACGTAGATGAGTCTGTGGGGGGCACGTTCAGTAAGTTTGCGGATGACACAAAGATTGACTGAGTCGTTAACAGTGAGGTCGAGTGTCTTGCGTCACAGGACAATACAGTCGGGAGGATCAAATGGGCAGAAAGTGGCAGATGGAATTTAACGCTGAAAAGTGTGAGGTGATGCACTTTGGAAGGAATATTTTGACAAGGAAGTATTGAATGAATGGCCGGACACTGGGACGTTCTGAGGAACAAAGGGACCTTGGCGTTTTGTCCTTGGATCTCTGAAGGCAGAAGGGCAGGTTAATAGGGTGGTGAAAAAGGCAAATGGGACACTTGTCTTTATCAATCGAGGCATAGATTACAAAAGCAGGGAGGTCATGTTGGAGCTGTACAGAACTTTGGTGAGGCCACAGCTGGAGCGCTGTGTGTAATCCTGGTCGCCACATTATAGGAAGAATGTGATTGTACTGGAGGGGGTGCAGAGGAGATTCACCAGGATGTTGCCTGGGGTGGAACATTTAAGTTATGAGGAGAGGTGGGATAGGCTGGGGTTGTTTCACTGGAGCAGAGAAGACTGAGGGAAGACCTGATCGAGGTGGACAAGGTTACGAGGGGCATGGACGGGGATAGGGAGCAGCTGTTCCCCTTAGTTGAAGGTCAGTCGTGAGCGGGACACAGCTTCAAGGTGAGGGGCAGGAGATTTAGTGGGGATTTGAGGAAAAAGCTTTTTTCCCCTGAGGGTGGTGAGGGTCTGGGACGCACGGCCTGGGAGGGGGTAGAGGCCTCACATCCTTTAAAAGGTACCTGGATGAGCACTTGGCCCGCCTTAACACTCAAGGCCATTGGCCAAGTGCTGGCCAATGGGATCCGGTCGGCAGGTCAGGGGCCGGGATTCTCTCATCCTGCGGCAGTGTGTCCCCCGGCGCGGAAGAAAAGGGGCCGGGGGCCAGAAAAGCCGGCCCGCCGATCGGTCAGGCCGCATCGGAGGCCCCCCCAGGGGTCAGAGCCCCCACCCCCAGGCCGCCACCCGACCCGTCAACGCTGAGTTCCCGCCGGCTGAGAGCAGGTGTGGCCGGGGGCGGCGGGACTCATCGATTCCACAACGGCGGCTCGGGCCGGCCCGAGAATCGGAGGTCAGGCCACACACAAAGCGGCCTGCGACCGGCGTTGCGTCAACCACGCCGGGGGCCAGATTCTCTGCGGAGAATCGCGTGCCGCTGTCGGGGCGGTGTGGCCCGGTCGCGGGGAATCTCCGGCCCGGCCCCGGGCTGAGAGAAAGCCCCACACACGTGTGCTTCACGTACCGATGTAGACTCGATGGGCCTCTTCTGCACGGTCCGATTCTAGTCCATGGTGTGGTGGTAAGCCACACCCTTTCTGGGCAAGGCTTTCTTCAGAGACTGGGAAAAGGCATCTCGCGAGCATTCAGGTCATGATCGTTCCGGCGATGGAGAGCAGGGAGTTCCCTCAGTAGTTCCCACATCCCGATGATGGCAGGGATTTGTTCTCTGTCCGAGATTTTCAGGATCAGCTGATGGAGATGACAGGTGTTCCCTACTCCTCCGAGTTTGAAAATCTTCGCTGGACTCCCAGCCTCTCCTCGTGTGTTTTCCGTTAACAATGTATTCATTGAGGCTTTTGTCGATTTACATTCAGTACAAGGCGTAACAAAACCCCAAGATTTAGTACAGTACAGAATGAACATAACTCTACATTATACATACAGAGAAGATTAGCAAAGACCTTTCACAAATAATTCAAATTGTCAGACATCATCGCCGGGGTCCTCCAATCCCGCGGCCAAGTTCTGACGCCAACGTGAGAAATGGGTCGAGCCACTCCGGCGTCAACGGGCCTCAAGGGGCAAGGTAGCCACCCCTTCCTAGAGGGCTAGTACAGCGGCGGAGTGGTGTCCGCAGCTCCGTCGCCCGAAAGCCTGCGCGCCATGGCCGGCGCGGGTTCGCAAATGCGCGGGGTTCCTGTCTCCGCGCCGCCGGCCCCCGGGCAATATGGCGGGGCCCTACAGGGGCGGAGGAACGTAGGCCCCCAAGGAACTAGTCCGCCCACCGATCGGTAGGCCCCGTCGCGGGCTAGACCCCCGTGGAGGCCCTCCCCGGGGTCGGATCCACCCCCCCCCCCACCCAGGACGGTCCCCGCAGACAGAACTCCGAGGTCCCGCTGGGTGGGACCATACGTTACCCACGCCGGCGGGACTAGGCCGAACTCGGCTAGGCCCAATCAGCGATCCAGGAATCTAAAGCTCCCTGCTCTGCTCTACCCTCCTATCCCAATACTCGCTGGCGTGTGGCACTGGGAGCAATCCCGAGATGACAACCTTTGAGGTCTCGCTTTGCAATCTGCGAACGAGCTGCCGGAATTCTTGCCGCAGGACCTGACCCCTCTTCGCGCTCATGGCGTTGGTACCAATGTGAACCACGACTTCGGTGTGTTGGCCCTCCCGCTTCAGAATTCCCCACAGCTGCTCAGTCACAACCTTGACCCTGGCACCAGGGAGGAAATGCCGACCCCGGAGGCAACGCTGTGACCCCAGCCAGCGCTCCGGCTCCCACGCCCGGCTCCCAAACCCATCAAAGCGGTGACGCCTCCCTGCCAATGTGGCCACCCAGACTGTCAGGAGGTCGGAACGCCCCACGCGGACTTTTCGATTAAAAAAACTTTAACACTGATGGGAAGTACCAAATTATTTCAGATTTTGTGAAAGATAAAACTCTTACCTTGGGGAGGGGAGGGAGGGTGGGGGAGGGGAGGGAGGGGAGTGGGAGGGAGGGGAGGGTGGGGGAGGGGAGGGAGGGTGGGGGAGGGGAGGGAGGGGAGTGGGAGGGAGGGGAGTGGGAGGGAGGGGAGTGGGAGGGAGGAGGGTGGGATGGAGTGAAGGGGAGTGGGAGGGAGGGTAGTAGTAGGGAGGGAGGGGTGTGGGAGGGAGGGGAGGGGGAAGGGAGGGTAGGGGAGAGGGAGGGAAGGGGAGTTGCTGGGAGAGGGAGGGAGGGGGAGGCAGTGGGAGGGAGGGGAGTGGGAGGGAGTGGAGGGGAGTGGGAGGGAGGGGAGGGGGAGGCAGTGGGAGGAAGTGGAATGGGAGGGGAGGGAGGGGGAGGGAGGGGGGGAAGAGTGGTGGGAGGAAGGGGGAGGCAGTGGGAGGGAGGGGAGGGGAGTGGGAGGGAGGGGAGGGGGAGGCAGTGGGAGGAAGTGGAATGGGAGTGAGGGAGGGGGAGGGATGAGAGTGGGAGGGAGGGGGGGAAGAGTGGTGGGAGGGGAGGGAGGGTGGGGGAGTGGAGGGGGCGGATATGGGAGAGGGTGGCGAGTTGTTGGGGGGGGGGGATCCAAAAATCCCCCCCAAAATACGCCAAAGAAGAGGAAAGGTGGGGGGCCTGGCTCTCTCAAATCTACAGCACTACCCCTGGGCAGCCACGGGGAAATAGTGAGAGGATGGGGGAAGGAGCCAGTCACGGAATGGGTGCGGATGGAGGAGTCCTCCTGGACAGGAATGACCCTCCGGGCCCTCGCCACGGCAGCGCTCCCATCCCCGACAACTAAACACTCAACTAGCCCAGTGGTGGTAGATACCCTGAGGACTGGGCCCCGGTAAGGCAGCACTTCGGTCTGACCGAGGTGTCCAACATGGGGGGGGGAAACTGCCGGTTACACGGAAGACAGACTCGCGATCTAAACGGGAACTCCGCCTTCTGCAGGTGATAAACGTTCTCCGCTGAGAGATGGCAGCTTACCCATGGACCCCGAGAAGCACAATGTGAGAGGAGTCACTGGACACAGAGAGTCGGAGGAGGGAAAACCGTGGGGACCGGTACAGACAACTCTCAGAAAGGATGCACTCCCCACTGGACAAGACATGGGAAAAATGGGAGGAAGAGTTAGGGACGGAAATCCAGTGGGACTCTGGAGCGAAGCACTGAGCAGGGCCAACTCCACGTCCTCCTGCGCAAGGCTCAGCCTCATGTAGCTCAAAGTGGTGCACAGAGCGCACCTGACCAGAACCCGAATGAGCAGGTTCTTCCCGGAGGTGGAGGACAAATGTGAGCGGTGCCAGAGGGGCCCGGCCAACCACACCCACATGTTTTGGGCAGCCTTCTCCGAGGCAATGTCCAAGGTTGTGGGGGTGAAGGTGGAGCCGTGCCCGAGAGTGGCGATCTTCGGGGTGTCGGACCAGCCAGAGCGACACAGGGGGAAGAGGGCCGACGCCCTCGCTTTCGCTTCCCTAATCGCACGCCGGAGAATCCCGCTCGGCTGGCGATCGGCAGCACCACCCACAGCTGCAGACTGGCTGGCAGGCCTGGTGGAACGTGTGTGCGTGTGTTTATATGTGTGTGTGTTTGCATTGTTTAGAACAGATAAAACATTCCACTGCGTTCCAACTGTATTGTCGGAGGGTCAGTATTGAGGGAGGGCCGCACTGTCTGAGGGTCAGTACTGAGGGAGCGCCGCACTGTCAGAGGGTCAGTACTGAGGGAGAGCCGCACTGTCAGATGGTCAGTACTGAGGGAGTGCCGCATTGTCGGAGATTCAGTATTGAGGGAGGGCCGCACTGTCAGAGGGTCAGTACTGAGGGAGTGCCGCACTGTCAGAGGATCAGTACTGAGGGAGTGCCGCACTGTCAGAGGATCAGTATTGAGGGAGCGCTGCACAGTCGGAGGGTCAGTATTGAGGGAGGGCCGCACTGTCAGAGGGTCAGTACTGAGGGAGCACCGCGCTGTCAGAGGGTCAATACTGAGGGAGGGCCGCACTGTCGGAGAGTCAGTGTTGACGGAGCGCCGCACTGTCAGAGGGTCGGTATTGAGGGAGTGCCGCACTGTCGAAGGGTCAGTATTGAGGGAGGGCCGCACTGTCGAAGGGTCAGAATTGAGGGAGGGCCGCACTGTCGGAGGATCAGTATTGAGGGAGCGCCGCACAGTCGGAGGGTCAGTATTGAGGGAGGGCCGCACTGTCGGAGGGTCAGTATTGAGGGAGCGCCGCATTGTCGGAGGGTCAGTATTGAGGGAGCGCCGCACTGTCGGAGGGTCAACACTGAGGGAGCGCCGCACTATCGGAGGGTCAGTACTGATGGAGCACCGCACTGTCAGAGGGTCAGTACTGAGGGAGCACCGCACTGTCGGAGGGTCAGTGTTGAGGGAGCGCCGCACTGTTGGAGGATCAATACTGAGGGAGCGTCGCACTGTCAGAGGGTCAGTACTGAGGGAGTGCCGCACTGCCAGATGGTTCGTACTGAGGGAGCACCGCACTGTCAAAGGGTCAGTGCTGAGGGAGTGCCACAGCGTCAGAGGGTCAGTGCTGAGGGAGTGCCGCACTGTCAGAGGGTCAGTACTGAGGGAGTGCTGCACTGTCAGAGGGTCAGTGCTGAGGGAGCGCCGCACTGTCAGAGGGTGTGGTAGTATGCATTAGGGGTCATGTGGGACTGGAAGCCCTAATGTCATTGGCTGACAGATCCCGGGTCCTGGTTGGCCGTTGACCTCTAGCTCCGCTCTGAAGGCGGAGTATAAGAAGCAGGAGTCCTCCCCCGCAGGCCAGTCTACTACTGAACTGCGGGGGAACAGACACGCTTAATAAAGCCTCATCGACTTCACACTATTCGTCTCTCGGAGTCTTTGTGCGCTACAATTTATTAAGCGTGTCTAAAAGACTATGGAGCTCAGTATCATCCCAGAATGCCTGAGGATCAGCCCCCACGCAGTGAACGCGGCAGCAGCTTTCAAGCACTGGCAGACTTGTTTCGAGGCCTACCTCAGAATGGCCACCGGCCGGGTCACAGAAGACCAAAAACTACAGGTCCTGCACTCGAGGTTAAGCACGGAGATTTTCTCCCTCATCGAAGACGCAGAGGATTTCCAGACGGCGTTCGCAGCACGAAAAAGTCTCTATGTCCGCCCAGTTAACCAGATCTACGCTCGCTATCAGCTCGCAACGAGGCGGCAAAGTCCCGGAGAATTGATTGATGAATTCTACGCCGCGCTGCTAATTTTGGGACGGGCCTGCAGCTGCCCGTCGGTGAACGCAAATGAACACATGGACATGTTAATGCACGATGCTTTTGTGGCAGGTATGAACTCCTCCCAAATCCGCCAAAGACTTCTAGAAAAAGAGTCGCTAGGACTCTCAGAGGCACGGGCCCTTGCAGCCTCCCTGGACGTGGCCGCGCGAAATACCCGCGCCTACGGCCCCGACCGCGCGGCAGCCCATTGGGCTCCGTACGTACCCGTCGCGACAAACCCAACCCCCCCCCGGACACCCCACAGGCTTGCGCGGTCCAAACGCCAAGTCGCACCGGGGGCGCCCGCTGCTATTTCTGCGGCCAGGCGAAACACCCCCGGCAGCGCTGCCCGGCCCGCGCAGCGACCTGTAAGAGCTGCGGGAAAAAGGGCCATTTCGCGGTTGTGTGCCGGTCCCGGGAGGTCGCCGCTGTCCCGGCAGAACAGGGAGCCCTGCACGCCGTTTACGCTCCCCAACCCCCCCAGCGCCCCATGTACGACCCGCAGGCGCAGCCACTCTGGGTCCCGACCACCGCTGTCCCGGGAGAACAGGGAGCCCTGCACGCCGCTTACGCTCCCCAACCCCCCCCCCCCGCACCCCACGTATGACCCGCCGGCGCTACCAATGTGGGTCCCGACCACCGCTGTCCCCAGAGAAGAGGGAGCCCCGCGCGTTCCTGACGCTCCCCAACCCCAGCGCCCCATGTGCGATCCGCAGACGCCGCCATTTTGGGTCCCAGCCACCACGAGGGGAGGAGGGGCGCCGCCATCTTGGACCACCCCAGACCTGTACGACGCATGGGGGCGGCCATTTTGTCCACCCCGCCACGATCTTGTGACCCCCCAGCCATGTGCGATGCATGGGGGCAGCCATCTTGTTCACCCCCGATGCCATCTTGGACGGCAACAACGGACCCCAGTGTCGACGGCTCCACGGGGTTCGAAGAAGACGCTCAACTACTACAACCACGTCTCGCTTCAATGACGCTGGACCAAGCTCGGCCCCGGACGCTCCAGACGACGACGACAACTGTGCTAATAAACGGGCACGAGACACCATGCCTAGTCGACTCCGGGAGCACGGAGAGCTTTATCCACCCCGACACGGTAAGACGCTGTTCTTTGACCACCCATCCCAGTGCACAAAAGATTTCCCTAGCTGCAGGATCCCACTCCGTACAGATCAAAGGATTCTGCATAGTTACCCTAACGGTGCAAGGTAGGGAGTTCAAAAACTACAGGCTCTACGTCCTTCCCCAACTCTGCGCCCCCACATTAGTGGGATTAGATTTCCAGTGCAATCTACAGAGCCTAACCTTCAAATTCGGCGGCCCAATACCCCCACTCACTATATGCGGCCTCGCAACCCTCAAGGTGCAACCCCCGTCCTTGTTTGCAAACCTCACCCCGGATTGCAAACCCGTCGCCACTTGGAGCAGACGGTACAGCGCCCAGGACCGGACCTTCATTCGGTCCGAAGTCCAGCGGCTACTAAAGGAAGGCATAATCCAGGCCAGCAATAGTCCCTGGAGAGCACAGGTGGTAGTAGTAAAGACAGGGGAGAAGCAAAGGATGGTCATAGACTATAGCCAGACCATCAACAGGTACACACAACTAGACGCGTACCCTCTCCCCCGCATATCCGACATGGTCAATCGGATTGCCCGATATAAGGTCTTCTCCACTGTGGACCTCAAGTCCGCCTACCATCAGCTCCCCATCCGCCCAAGTGACCGCAAGTACACAGCCTTCGAGGCAGACAGGCGATTATACCATTTCCTAAGGGTCCCATTTGGCGTCACAAACGGGGTCTCGGTCTTCCAACGAGAGATGGACCGAATGGTTGATCAACACGGGTTGCGGGCCACGTTCCCGTATCTCGACAATGTAACCATCTGCGGCCACGATCAGCAGGACCACGACGCCAACCTCCAAAAATTACTCCAGACCGCTAAAGCCTTGAACCTCACGTACAACGAGGACAAGTGCGTTTTTAGCACCAACCGGCTAGCCATCCTGGGCTATGTAGTGCGCAATGGGATAATAGGCCCCGACCCCGAACGTATGCGCGCCCTCATGGAATTTCCCCTCCCGCACTGCTCAAAAGCCCTAAAACGCTGCCTGGGGTTCTTTTCATACTACGCCCAGTGGGTCCCCCAGTACGCAGACAAGGCCCGCCCCCTAATACAGACCACGACCTTCCCTCTGTCAACAGAGGCTTGCCAGGCCTTCAGCCGCATCAAAGCGGATAGCGCAAAGGCCACGATGCGCGCCATCGACGAGTCCCTCCCCTTCCAGGTCGAGAGCGACGCCTCCGACGTAGCTCTAGCGGCCACCCTTAACCAAGCGGGCAGACCCGTGGCCTTTTTCTCCCGAACCCTCCACGCTTCAGAAATCCGCCACTCCTCAGTGGAAAAGGAGGCCCAAGCCATAGTGGAAGCTGTGCGACATTGGAGGCATTACCTGGCCGGCAGGAGATTCACTCTCCTCACGGACCAATGGTCGGTAGCCTTCATGTTCGATAATGCACAGCGGGGCAAAATCAAAAACGACAAGATCTTAAGGTGGAGGATCGAGCTCTCCACCTTCAACTACGAGATCTTGTATCGTCCCGGAAAGCTGAACGAGCCGTCCGATGCCCTATCCCGCGGCACATGTGCCAACGCACAAATTAACCACCTCCAAACCCTCCACGAGGACCTCTGCCACCCGGGGGTCACTCGGTTTTACCATTTTATCAAGTCCCGCAACCTCCCATACTCTTTAGAGGAGGTCCGTACAGTCACAAGGAACTGCCACATCTGCGCAGAGTGCAAACCGCATTTTTTCAGGCCGGATGGTGCGCACCTGATTAAGGCTTCCCGCCCCTTTGAACGCCTTAGTCTGGATTTCAAAGGGCCCCTCCCCTCCACCGACCGCAACATATACTTCCTTAATGTGGTGGACGAGTACTCCCGCTTCCCATTCGCCATCCCCTGTTCTGACATGACCACAGTCATTAAAGCCCTGAACACCATATTCACACTGTTCGGTTGCCCCGCATACGTCCACAGCGACAGGGGGCCCTCCTTCATGAGTGACGAGCTGCACCAGTTCCTGCTCAGCAAGGGCATAGCCTCGAGCAGGACGACCAGCTACAACCCCCGGGGGAACGGGCAAGTAGAGAGGGAGAACGGCGCGGTATGGAAGACCGTCCTACTGGCCCTACGGTCCAGGGACCTCCCAGTTTCACGGTGGCAGGAGGTCCTCCCGGACGCCCTCCACTCCATCCGGTCGCTACTGTGTACTAGCACTAATCAAACGCCTCACGAGCGCCTCCTTGTCTTCCCCAGGAAGTCCTCCTCTGGAGCGTCGCTGCCGACCTGGCTGGCGGCCCCAGGACCCATCTTGCTCCGAAAGCATGTGCGGGCGCACAAGTCGGACCCGTTGGTCGAAAGGGTTCACCTCCTCCACGCGAACCCGCAGTACGCCTACGTGGCGTACCCCGACGGCCGACAGGACACGGTCTCCCTGCGAGATCTGGCGCCCGCCGGCAACACACACACACCCCCGACACCAATCACCCAACCCCCCCCTTCCTGCCACCACCGCACCCCGCGACCGCCCCCTTCCCAGGAGGATCGGTCCCCCTCCTCCCAGGCCCGACCAAGAATGAAGCCCAAGCTGAAACCGTAAGGCTCCCGGAGACGACAACACCGGAACAAGCACCACCACCACCACCGGGGCCGAGGCGATCGACACGGACGACCAGACCGCCCGACCGACTCGTGGCGTCGATCCAAAACAATATGTGGACTTTTCACGAGAACATTTTGCTTTTTTTCTCCTGACACTTTCTGTAAATAGTTCGAAACAGAACAAAATTGTACATACTGTAATGACATGTGAATGTTCTATCCTCCCAGGACCAGTACTGTAAACCCTTACCACCATGCGAAGCATCACCCCGCCGGGTTCATTTTTAACAAGGGGTGAATATGGTAGTATTCATTAGGGGTCATGTGGGACTGGAAGCCCTAATGTCATTGGCTGACAGATCCCGGGTCCTGGTTGGCCGTTGACCTCTAGCTCCGCCCTGAAGGCGGAGTATAAGAAGCAGGAGTCCTCCCCCGCAGGTCAGTCTACTACTGAACTGCGGGGGAACAGACACGCTTAATAAAGCCTCATCGACTTCACACTATTCGTCTCTCGGAGTCTTTGTGCGCTACAGAGGGTTAGAGCTGCGGGAGCTCCGCACTGTCAGAGGGTCAGTACTGAGGGAGCGCCGCACTGTCAGAGTGTGAGAGCTGAGGGAGCTCCGCACTGTCAGAGGGTCAGTACTGAGGGAGCGCCGCACTGTTGGAGGATCAGTACTGAGGGAGCGCCGCACAGTCAGAGGGTCAGTACTGAGGGAGCGCCGCACTGTCAGAGGGTCAGTACTGAGGGGGTGCCGCACTGTCAGAGGGTCAGTACTGAGGGAGCTCCGCACTGTCAGAGGGTCAGTACTGAGGGAGCGCCGCACTGTTGGAGGATCAGTATTGAGGGAGCGCCGCACAGTCAGAGGGTCAGTACTGAGGGAGCGACGCACTGTCGGAGGGTCAGTACTGAGGGAGTGCCGCACTGTCAGAGGGTCAGTACTGAGGGAGCGCTGCACTGCCAGAGGGTCAGTACTGAGGGAGCGCCGCACAGTCAGAGGGTCAGTACTGAGGGAGTGCCGCACTGTCAGAGAGTCGGTATTGAGGAAATGCCGCACTGTCGGAGGGTCAGTGTTGAGGGAGCGCCGCACTGTCAGAGGGTCAGTACTGAGGGAGCGCCGCACTGTCAGAGGGTCAGTACTGAGGTAGTGCCGCACTGTCAGAGGGTCAGTACTGAGGGAGCGCCGCACTGTCAGAGGATCAGTACTGAGGGAGTGCCGCACTGTCAGAGGGTCAGTACTGAGGGAGCGCCGCACTGTCGGAGGGTCAGTACTGAGGGAGTGCCGCACTGTCAGAGGGTCAGTACTGAGGGAGTGCCGCACTGTCAGAGGGTCAGTACTGAGGGAGTGCCGCACTGTCAGAGGGTCAGTACTGAGGGAGCGCCGCACTGTCAGAGGGTCAGTACTGAGGGAGTGCCGCACTGTCGGAGGGTCAGTACTGAGGGAGCGCCGCACTGTCAGAGGGTCAGTACTGAGGGAGTGCCGCACTGTCGGAGGGTCAGTACTGAGGGAGTGCCGCACTGTCGGAGGGTCAGTACTGAGGGAGTGCCGCACTGTCAGAGAGTCAGTACTGAGGGAGTGCCGCACTGTCGGAGAGTCAGTACTGAGGGAGTGCCGCACTGTCGGAGGATCAGTGCTGAGGGAGCACCGCACTGTCAGAGGGTCAGCACAGAGGGAGTGCCGCACTGTCAGAGGGTCAGAGCTGAGGGAGTGCCGCACTGTCAGAGGGTCAGGACTGAGGGAGTGCCGCACTTGAATCACTTTAAAGTTCATAGATTGAATCTATTTAATTTGTGTCTACTTCTGGTAGATCTTCTGAATTTTAATCGTGAGGTAGAAGTTTTTATGTTCTTGTTCTCTGGTAGAATCGAATGTTGTTACTGAACATGTCTTGATTCGGATTGATGCAAATCAAGATCAGGAAAAACTGGTGCGTGAACCTTAACTTGTAGAAGATCACGACGACTTCTTCTGATTAACACGTCATCTGATGTTTTCACCAGATATGATCTAGGTGAAATCTGTCTAATAACTCGAGCAGTATCTGACCAACCTCCTTCAGGAATTCTGATGCGAACAGTGTCATCTGCTTCAAGAGGTTTTAGATTCTTGGCTTGTTGATCATAGCACTGTTCCTGTTCTTGCTGTTGGTGATGACGTTTTTGTACAACATCGTGTTGATCTGTATCTGTAATATGCACTTGAGGTAATGTTGTCCTAATGTTTCCATTGAACAATATTTGTGCCGGTGACAATCCTGAGGTCAACGGTGATGATCGGTAAGATAAGAAAGCTGAGTAGAAGTCATATTGTGAGTCTGTAGCCTTACTGAATTATTGTTTGATAATTTGAACATCTGTTTCAACTTTTCCATTGTCGTGTTGGGTGTTCTGGTGTACAAACGATCCAACACGGCTGGAGATGGTGTAACTCAATTTTATTAACTACTCAACTATAACAGCACACTGCTAACTTGGGTTCGTGCATTACCAGCTAATCTGTGGACCCTGTCCTATCACTATCTGGGTGAGGCACTCAGCACATGGTGAATGTCTGAGTGGCAGGCTCTGAGCTCGGTGCTCTGAGCTGGCTGCTGCTGGAATGAGCAGGAACTGTAGTGTCCCCTGTTTTTATCGTGCGCGTGCTCTCACTGGTGATTGGGTGCGATGTGGTGTGTGTTGGTTGGTCCTTTTGCATGTCCATCAGTGTGTGTGTGATTGCACCATGATATGCTGATCTAAATATCATGACATCCATTAGACTGAGGGAAATGAGGGCTTCAGCCGATATGGCAGAAATTGTATGACGTTGCGACTTCCATCCATTTCCAGCTGGTAAAATACGGACCATTATCAGACATTATGGTTTGCGGCATTCCATGTCTCGCAAAGATGTCTTTGCATGCTTCAATAACAGCTGTGGACGTGAGCTCAGTCAGTTCATGACTTCTGGCAAGTTCGAATAATAGTCGATGACTAAAGTATAATCTTTGCCATACGAATGAAAAAGGTCGATACTAACTTTCACCCATGGTGACGTGGTAACGTCATGCTGCTGCAATATCTCTTTGCACTGCTGCTTTTGGTGATCTGGGCAAGTAGAACATGACATGATCATGTCTGTGATATTTGGTTAATACCCGGCCAGCATACAGATTGATTCGCTCTGCGTTTGCACTTCTCGATGCCGAGATGTCCTTTATGCAGTCCTTCATTTCAGATTTTAGACTCTCTGGAATGACGATCCTGTCATGTCGCAGTAGAATACCATCTAATATTGTCAGTTTGGACTGTATACTCTGGTATTGTGGACAGTGACCTTTTGATTCTGCAAGTGATGGATTGCTCTGCTCAAAGTGGCGTCCTTCTGTGTCTCATCATGTATCTGTTGAAGTTTGTGATCGGACGCAGGAAGTGATTCTCTAAACAGTTGTAGATGAGCATCAATGTCATTGATTGCTGCTGTTTGTGTTGTATCTGTGTCAATCGATCTTGACAGAGTGTCTGCTATGATTAACTTTTTCCCTGGAGTGTAGATAAGGTTAAAATCATATCTTCGTAGTTTCATTATGAGCCATTGCAATTTAAGTGTCATATCATTAAGATTCTTGTCGGTAATGTTAACAATAGGACGATGATCTGTTTCCACAGTAAATTTTGAGAAGCCATATACATAATCATAAAATTGTGAAATTCCTGTAATGCAGTCGTTCTGGATGAGAGATTTGTCGTGTGAGAGTACCTTTAAGAAATGGATGTTGAAGAAATGTACCTTTGAGAAATGGGTGTTTATCAATGATGTCAGAGTGTGGGTGGAGCTGGGCTGTCTGTCAGCTTTTTACTTTTGTTTTAGGCTGTTTGCTGCAGGGTGTGTTTTAGTTTCGTTTTCAGTGTTGGAGCTGAAGCCAGACAGAGCAGGTGCACTGTTGATCTCTCTGCCATGAAAACACTATCTCTTGATCATTTGGTGAATTCAGAATTATAAATGTTCTCAGTAGTGAATGTAAACCTAATGTGCTTCTGTTAAAAGGTGTTTCTATTGTCTTCTGGATGTTGTTTGGGAAGTTATTAAGCATTACTTAGTGTTGTATTCTTTGGGGGTTATATTTGAATTGATGGTTGCTAAGATGTTCACTGTATGTTTCAAAAAGGTTAATTTGAGTTCATAGAATAAACATAGTTTTGCTTTAAAAACAACTTTTCCATTTTTGCTGTCCCACTCCTGTAGAGTGGGCCGTGTGCTCCCCAGACCACAATCTATTAAAAGTCGTGGGTCAGGTGAACTCCATGCTACACTTTGGGGTTCTCTAAACCCTGGCCCATGACAGATTTGATCTACATGCTCCTCGAAAATTCACAACCCCAAGAAATCTCAGTGCAGCTTTCTTGTCTTTCGGTTGCTGCATTGTTTGAATGGCTTACATTTTATCATCGTCAGGTTTGATACCATGTGCTGTTATGTTGTCACCAAGAAATTTTAGTGATGACGTGGCAAACATACACTTCGATTGGTTGAGCTTTAGACCATACTTATGTATTCCCTTGAATACTTTTCGGAATCGTATCATTTGTGCTTCTTCTGTGCTAGACCAGATAATGATGTCATCAACATAAACACGAACACCTTCAATGTTCCCTTGCCATCTGCTCCATTGTGCGATGAAATATTTCTGATGTACAAATTATCCCGTCGGGCCTCCTATTGGAACAAATACCTCCCAAAAGGTAAGTTGAATGCGCAGTGGAGCTTGCTGGAGCCACCAAACTGCATCGGCCAAAATCCTTGTGAGGCACCTAATTTGGTGAATATTTTGGCATTGCCCATTGCTGAGGTGATTTCCTCTCTTTTAGGTATTGGGTAAGGCTCTCGACGAATATTTTTGTTGAGGTCTTTAGGATCCATGCGTATCCTTCTGTCACCAGGCGGTTTATGTTCACAAACTGGGGAGCTCAGCCACTCTGTTGGTTGTGCAACTTTAGAAATTACCCCTTGACACTGTAGTTCAGCTTTTAGCCTCTCTCTCAGAGGTGCTGGTACTCATCTTGGTGGATGGATCATTGGTTTGGCATCTTTTTTAAGAAGAATTTAATATTGATATGGCAATATGCCCATGCCATGGAAAACATCAGGGTATTCTTTCAATCGTTGCTGGATGTCATCTTCTATTGTAGACGTCTCAGAAGTGTTCAGGAAGATTCTCTGAATCAGTTGTAATTCTTTCCCTGCCTGAGCACCCAATAGCGAAGATCGGTGATCATCCACTATTTCAAATCTTAGTTTTCTTTGAATGTCCCTGTTGCTGGCAGTTAGATTACACGCACCGTGCAAAATGATTTGATTTCCATTGTAATCTTTCAGTGAACATTCTGCAGGTACTATGTTGGAATCAACTTTGATAGTAGACAAGTCCTCAGAGATGAATAAATTTGCTGAAGCGCCTGTATCTAGCTTAAATGTTACTGGGCTATTGTTGATACGTCCTGTTGTCATCCATTCATTACTAACGATGTTGACTTGCTGATCCTTTGTTGCTCGAAGATCTGTCTTCGTTGCTCGAAGATCTGTCTTCGTTGATGCTTCAATCACTCTGATAAAGAATATATTTTCCAAGGAAAAATTTCATCACCTTGGGAAAAATCTTGTGGCAATTTGATTTTTTCATCTTTCTCTATTGCTCTGACGTTGTAATTCTTTTTGCGTGTAGATAATTTGCTGAAGACTGCCACTGAGAAGCAGAATGATTCATCTTTGAACATCTCAAACAGCGTTTTCCAAAAGCTGGACAGTTCCCCTTTAAGTGGGCGTTACCACATCTGTAACACATCACGACGTTGTCTTTCTGACTCATCAGTGACATTCGCGCACGAGCTGACCTCTTTTGCGGAGTCTCGCATTTTTGCGCGAAGTGCCCATGTCCCAAGTTGGAAAATGCGTGCGCAAGATAACTGCTGTCCCGCACGTGCTTCTGTGCTGCCTGCGACGCCATTTTAATTTTCTCAGCCTCGAGGTGGGATTTTGCGCCTTTTTCTTCTGGATAAAATTCTAAGTATTGACTTTTACTTTGTTCACTGGAGATCCATTTTTCAATAGCTATTTTTAACGTAAGATCATTTTGGCGTAAAAGGCTCCTCTTAAAGCTTCATCTGTGATACCACAGACGATCTGATCTCTCACTAGAGAGTCGTGCAGATCAGCATAATTACAGGTCTGCGCTAGGAGTTTCAGATCAGTTCTGAAATTATTCACAGATTCTCCAATCTTTCGCACTCGCTCATGAAATCTAAATCACTCTAATTTCATTTGTCTGCATTCTGCAGTGATCATCGAATTTAGCGATTATGAGTTCAAACTTAGTTTTATCTTCGCTTGCAGCAAAAATAAATGAATTGTAGATTTCAATTGCTTGCTGTCCTGCTCGGGACAGAAGCAAAGCGATTCAGCTTGCTATTAAAGCAGCAATTAAATCGTTAGCTTCAAGAAAAAGGTGGAATTGTTGCTTGAACAGTTTCCAATTTAGATTAAGGTTATTGGTTGTCTTCAGATGCCTGGGGGATCGCACTTGGTGCATCAAAATCGATTTGTTGTCGATGATTCCTTTGCTGCGATGACTTCACCAGTTGAATAGTCAGCATCGGAACTTTATCTTCTTTGTTTGAATTTACTTACAGCCTTTCTTCAAGCTTCTTCTGACCTGGTACCATGTTATATTACCATTTTGTAATATATATATTACTCTTTGTGTCGAGCCGAGTTGTTGAAATATAGATGTAGTCTTCCAGGAGATGACAAAATTATTTAATGAGTAATATGAAATAAACTAGTCAGTTCTTTTGACTTCAATAGTAAACAAACAATAGTTTAACAGATTAAACTATGAAATAAAGTAATGCTATGTACTAAGATCTGTTAACTTCCTCTCTCTAGCAATTCCCTTCTGTGCTCTCCACACTCCTAACGTGGGAAAACCTTTTGATCGGTCTTGGTAGTGTGGCCATGTAGTGATCATTTGACTGGACTTGCTTAACATTACTTGACTATGCATTACTACATACAGAGATCACTGAACTGCACTGAGGGAGCGCTACGCTGTTAGAGGGTCAGTACTGAGGGAGCACGACACCGTCGGAGGGTCAGTACTGAGGGAGCACCGCACTGTCGGAGGGTCAGTACTGAGAGAGCGACGCATTGTCAGAGGGTCAGTACTGAGGGAGTGCCGCACTGTCGGAGGGTCAGTACTGAGGGAGCGACGCATTGTCAGAGGGTCAGTACTGAGGGAGTGCCGCACTGTCAGAGGGTCAGTACTGAGGGAGTGCCGCACTGTCGGAGGGTCAGTACTGAGGGAGCACCGCACTGTCGGAGGGTCAGTACTGAGGGAGCGCTGCACTGTCGGAGGGTAAGTATTGAGGGAGCCCCGCACTGTCAGTGGGTCAGTACTGAGGGAGCGCTGCACTGTTGGAGAGTCAGTACGAAGGAGCACCGCACTGTCAGAGGATCAGAGCTGGTGGAGCGCAGTACTGTGGGAGAGTTAGTACTGAGGAAGGGCTGCTCTATAAGAGGGTCAGTCCTGAGGGAGCACCTCACTGTCGGAGGGTCAGTACTGAAGGACCACCGTGCTGTCAGAGGGTCAGTGTTTGGGGAGCGCGGCAGTGTCGGAGGGTCAGTGTTTGGGGAGCGTGGCACTGTCAGAGGGTCAGTATTTGGGGAGCGTGGCACTGTCGGAGGGTCAGTGTTTGGGGAGTGTGGCACTGTCAGAGGGTCAGTGTTTGGGGAGTGTGGCACTGTTGGAGGGTCAGTGTTTGGGGAGTGTGGCACTTTCGGAGGGTTAGTGTTTGGGGAGTGTGGCACTGTCGGAGGGTCAGTGTTTGGGGAGTGTGGCACTGTCGGAGGGTCAGTCTTTGGGGAGTGTGGCTCTGTCGGAGGGTCAGTGTTTGGGGAGTGTGGCACTGTCGGAGGGTCAGTGTTTGGGGAGTGTGGCACTGTCGGAGGGTCAGTGTTTGGGGAGTGTGGCACTGTCGGAGGGTCAGTGTTTGGGGAGCGTGGCATTGTCGGAGGGTCAGTGTTTGGGGAGCGTGGCACTGTCGGAGGGTCAGTGTTTGGGGAGCGTGGCACTGTCGGAGGGTCAGTGTTTGGGGAGCGTGGCACTGTCGGAGGGTCAGTGTTTGGGGAGTGTGGCACTGTCGGAGGGTCAGTGTTTGCGGAGCGTGGCTCTGTCGGAGGGTCAGTGTCTGGGGAGCGGGGCACTGTCGGAGGGTCAGTGTTTGGGGAGCGTTGCACTGTCAGAGGGTCAGTGTTTGGGGAGTTTGGCACTGTCAGAGGGTCAGTGTTTGGGAGTGTGGCACTGTCGGAGGGTCAGTGTTTGGGGAGCGTGGCTCTGTCGGAGGGTCAGTGTTTGGGGAGCGGGGCACTGTCGGAGGGTCAGTGTTTGGGGAGCGTGGCACTGTCAGAGGGTCAGTGTTTGGGAGTGTGGCACTGTCGGAGGGTCAGTGTGTGGGAGCGTGGCACTGTCGGAGGGTCAGTGTTTGGGGAGTGTGGCACTGTCGGAGGGTCAGTGTTTGGGGAGTGTGGCACTGTCAGAGGGTCAGTGTTTGGGGAGTATGACACTGTCGGAGGGTCAGTGTTTGGGGAGTGTGGCATTGTCGGAGGGTCAGTGTTTGGGGAGCGTGGCTCTGTCGGAGGGTCAGTGTTTGGGGAGTGTGGCACTGTCGGAGGGACAGTGTTTGGGGAGTGTGGCTCTGTCGGAGGATCAGTGCTTGGGGAGCGTGGCACTGTCGGAGGGTCAGTGTTTGGGGAGTGTGGCTCTGTTGGAGGGCCAGTGTTTGGGGAGTGTGGCACTGTCGGAGGGTCAGTGTTTGGCGAGCGTGGCACTGTCGGAGGGTCAGTGTTTGGGGAGTGTGGCTCTGTCGGAGGGTCAGTGTTTGGGGAGTGTGGCACTATCGGAGGGTCAATGTTTGGGGAGCGTGGCACTGTCGGAGAGTCAGTGTTTGGGGAGTGTGGCACTGTCGGAGGGTCAGTGTTTGGGGAGCGTGGCACATTCGGAGGGTCAGTGTTTGGCGAGAGTGGCACTGTTGGAGGGTCAGTGTTTGGGGAGCGTGGCACTGTCGGAGGGTCAGTGTTTGGGGAGTGTGGCACTGTCGGAGGGTCAGTGTTTGGGGAGCGTCGCACTGTCGGAGGGTCAGTGTTTGGGGAGTGTGGCACTGTCAGAAGGTCACTGTTTGGGGAGTGTGGCACTGTCGGAGGGTCAGTGTTTTGGGAGTGTGGCACTGTCGGAGGGTCAGTGTTTGGGGAGCGTGGCACTGTCGGAGGGTCAGTGTTTGGGGAGCGTGGCACTGTCAGAGGGTCAGTGTTTGGGGAGTGTGACACTGTCGGAGGGTCAGTGTTTGGGGAGCGTGGCACTGTCGGAGGGTTAGTGTTTGGGGAGTGTGGCACTGTCAGAGGTTCAGTGTTTGGGGAGTGTGGCACTGTCGGAGGGTCAGTGTTTGGGAGTGTGGCTCTGTCGGAGGGTCAGTGTTTGGGGAGTGTGGCACAGTCGGAGGGTCAGTGTTTGGGGAGTGTGGCACTGTCAGAGGGTCAGTGTTTGGGGAGTGTGGCACTGTCGGAGGGTGAGTGTTTGGGGAGCATGGCACTGTCGGAGGGTCAGTGTTTGTGGAGTGTGGCACTGTCAGAGGGTGAGTGTTTGGGGAGCGTGGCACTGTCGGAGGGTCAGTGTTTGTGGAGTGTGGCACTGTCAGAGGGTCAGTGTTTGGGGAGTGTGGCACTGTCAGAGGGTCAGTGATTCTGGAGAGTGGCACTGTCGGAGGTTCAGTGTTTGGGGAGCGTGGCTCTGTCGGAGGGTTAGTGTTTGGGGAGTGTGGCACTGTCGGAGGGTCAGTGTTTGGGGAGCGTGGCACTGTCGGAGGGTCAGTGTTTGAGGAGCGTGGCTCTGTCGGAGGGTCAGTGTTGGGGAGAGTGGCACTGTCGGAGGGTCAGTGTTTGGGGAGAGTGGCACTGTCGGAGGGTCAGTGTTTGGGGAGTGTGGCAATGTCGGAGGGTCAGTGTTTGGGGAGTGTGGCACTGTCGGAGGGTCAGTGTTTGGGGAGTGTGGCACTGTCGGAGGGTCAGTGTTTGTGAGTGTTGGTCTGTCAGAGGGTCAGTGTTTGGGGAGTGTGGCACTGTCGGAGGGTCAGTGTTTGGGGAGTGTGGCACTGTCGGAGGGTCAGTGTTTGGGGAGCGTGGCTCTGTCAGTTGGTCAGTACTTGGGGAGCGTGGCACTGTCGGAGGGTCAGTGTTTGGGGAGCGTGGCACTGTCGGAGGGTCAGTATTTGGGGAGCGTGGCACTGTCGGAGGGTCAGTGTTTGTGGAGCGTGGCACTATCGGAGGGTCAGTGTTTGGGGAGTGTGGCACTGTCGGAGGGTCAGTGTTTGGGGAGCGTGGCACTGTCGGAGGGTCAGTGTTTGCGGAGCGTGGCACTGTCGGAGGGTCAGTGTTTGGGGAGTGTGGCACTGTCGGAGGGGCAGTGTTTGGGGAGCGTGGCACTGTCGGAGGGTCATTGTTTGCGGAGCGTGGCACTGTCGGAGGGTCAGTGCTTGGGGAGCGTGGCACTGTCGGAGGGTCAGTGTTTGTGGAGCGTGGCACTGTCGGAGGGTCAGTGTTTGGGGAGTGTGGCACTGTCGGAGGGTCAGTGTTTGGGGAGAGTGGCACTGTCGGAGGGTCAGTGTTAGGGGAGAGTGGCTCTGTCGGAGGGTCAGTGTTTGGGGAGCGTGGCTCTGTCGGAGGGTCAGTGTTTGGGCAGTGTGGCACTGTCGGAGGGTCAGTGTTTGGGGAGTGTGGCACTGTCTGGGGGTCAGTGTTTGGGCAGTGTGGCACTGTCGGAGGGTCAGTGTTTGGGGAGTGTGGCACTGTCGGAGGGTCAGTGTTTGGGGAGCGTGGCAGTGTCGGAGTGTCAGTGTTTGGGGAGCGTGGCACTGTCGGAGGGTCAGTGTTTGCGGAGCGTGACACTGTCTGGGGGTCAGTGTTTGGGCAGTGTGGCACTGTCGGAGGGTCAGTGTTTGGGGAGTGTGGCACTGTCGGAGGGTCAGTGTTTGGGGAGCGTGGCAGTGTCGGAGTGTCAGTGTTTGGGGAGCGTGGCACTGTGGGAGGGTCAGTGTTTGGGGAGTGTGGCACTGTCGGAGGGTCAGTGTTTGAGGAGTGTGGCACTGTCGGAGGGTCAGTGTTTGGGAGCATGGCACTGTCGGAGGGTCAGTGCTGAGGGACTGCCGCACCGTCAGAGGGTCAGTACTGAGGGAGCGCCGCACTGTCAGAGGGTCAGTACTGAGGGAGAGCCGCACTATCGGAGGGTCAGTACTGAGGGAGTGTCGCACTGTCGGAGGGTCAGTACTGAGGGAGTGCCGCACTGTCGGAGGGTCAGTACTGAGGGAGTGCCGCACTGTCAGAGAGTCAGTGCTGAGGGAGTGCCGCACTGTCAGAGAGTCAGTGCTGAGGGAGAGCCGCACTGTCGGAGGGTCAGTACTGAGGGAGTGTCGCACTGTCGGAGGGTCAGTACTGAGGGAGTGCCGCACTGTCGGAGGGTCAGTACAGAGGGAGAGCCGCACTGTCAGAGGGTCAGTACTGAGGGAGTGCCGCCCTGTCGGAGGGTCAGTACTGAGGGAGTGTCGCACTGTCGGAGGGTCAGTACTGAGGGAGTGCCACACTGTCGGAGGGTCAGTGATGAGGGAGTGCCGCACTGTCAGAGGGTCAGAGCTGAGGGAGTGCCGCACTGTCAGAGAGTCAGTACTGAGGGAGTGCTGCACTGTCAGAGGGTCAGTACTGAGGGAGCGCCGCACTGTCAGAGGGTCAGTACTGAGGAAGTGCCGCACTGTCAGAGGGTCAGTACTGAGGGAGTGCCGAACTGTCGGAGGGTCAGTGCTGAGGGAGTGCCGCACTGTCAGAGGGTCAGAGCTGAGGGAGTGCCGCACTGTCAGAGGGTCAGTACTGAGGGAGCGCCGCACTGTCGGATGGTCAGTACTGAGGGACTGCGGCACTGTCAGAGGGTCAGTACTGAGGGAGCGCCGCACTGTCAGAGGGTCAGAGCTGAGGGAGTGCCGCACTGTCAGAGAGTCAGTAGTGAGGGAGTGCCGCACTGTCAGAGGATCAGTACTGAGGGAGCACCGCACTGTCAGAGGGTCAGTACTGAGGGAGCGTCGCACTGTCGGAGGGTCAGTACTGAGGGAGTGCCGCACTGTCAGAGAGTCAGTAGTGAGGGAGTGCCGCACTGACAGAGGGTCAGAGCTGAGGGAGTGCCGCACTGTCGGAGGGTCAGTACTGAGGGAGTGCCGCACTGTCAGAGGGTCAGGACTGAGGGAGTGCCGCACTTGAATCACTTTAAAGTTCATAGATTGAATCTATTTAATTTGCGTCTACTTCTGGTAGATCTTCTGAATTTTAATCGTGAGGTAGAAGTTTTTATGTTCTTGTTCTCTGGTAGAATTGAATGTTGTTACTGAACATGTCTTGATTCGGATTGATGCAAATCAAGATCAGGAAAAACTGGTGCGTGAACCTTAACTTGTAGAAGATCACGACGACTTCTTCTGATTAACACGTCATCTGATGTTTTCACCAGATATGATCTAGGTGAAATCTGTCTAATAACTCGAGCAGTATCTGACCAACCTCCTTCAGGAATTCTGATGCGAACAGTGTCATCTGCTTCAAGAGGTTTTAGATTCTTGGCTTGTTGATCATAGCACTGTTCCTGTTCTTGCTGTTGGTGATGACGTTTTTGTACAACATCGTGTTGATCTGTATCTGTAATATGCACTTGAGGTAATGTTGTCCTAATGTTTCCATTGAACAACATTTGTGCCGATGACAATCCTGAGGTCAACGGTGATGATCGGTAAGATAAGAAAGCTGAGTAGAAGTCATATTGTGAGTCTGTAGCCTTACTGAATTATTGTTTGATAATTTGAACATCTTTTTCAACCTTTCCATTGTCGTGTTGGGTGTTCTGGTGTACAAACGATCCAACACGGCTGGAGATGGTGTAACTCAATTTTATTAACTACTCAACTGTAACAGCACACTGCTAACTTGGGTTCGTGCATTACCAACTAATCTGTGGACCCTGTCCTATCACTATCTGGGTGAGGCACTCAGCACATGGTGAATGTCTGAGTGGCAGGCTGTGAGCTCGGTGCTCTGAGCTGGCTGCTGCTGGAATGAGCAGGAACTGTAGTGTCCCCTGTTTTTATCGTGCGCGTGCTCTCACTGGTGATTGGCTGCGATGTTGTGTGTGTTGGTTGGTCCTTTTGCATGTCCATCAGTGTGTGTGTGATTGCACCATGATACGCTGATCTAAATATCATGACATCCATTAGACTGAGGGAAATGAGGGCTTCAGCCGATATGGCAGAAATTGTATGACGTTGCGACTTCCATCCATTTCCAGCTGGTAAAATACGGACCATTATCAGACATTATGGTTTGCGGCATTCCATGTCTCGCAAAGATGTCTTTGCATGCTTCAATAACAGCTGTGGACGTGAGATCAGTCAGTTCATGACTTCTGGCAAGTTCGAATAATAGTCGATGACTAAAGTATAATCTTTGCCATACGAATGAAAAAGGTCGATACTAACTTTCACCCATGGTGACGTGGTAACGTCATGCTGCTGCAATATCTCTTTGCACTGCTGCTTTTGGTGATTTGGGCAAGTAGAACATGACATGATCATGTCTGTGATATTTGGTTAATACCCGGCCAGCATACAGATTGATTCGCTCTGCGTTTGCACTTCTCGATGCCGAGATGCCCTTCATGCAGTCCTTCATTTCAGATTTTAGACTCTCTGGAATTACGATCCTGTCATGTCGCAGTAGAATACCATCTAATATTGTCAGTTTGGACTGTATACTCTGGTATTGTGGACAGTGACCTTTTGATTCTGCAAGTGATGGATTGCTCTGCTCAAAGTGGCGTCCTTCTGTGTCTCATCATGTATCTGTTGAAGTTTGTGATCGGACGCAGGAAGTGATTCTCTAAACAGTTGTAGATGAGCATCAATGTCATTGATTGCTGCTGTTTGTGTTGTATCTGTGTCAATCGATCTTGACAGAGTGTCTGCTATGATTAACTCTTTCCCTGGAGTGTAGATAAGGTTAAAATCATATCTTCGTAGTTTCATTATGAGCCATTGCAATTTAAGTGTCATATCATTAAGATTCTTGTCGGTAATGTTAACAAGAGGACGATGATCTGTTTCCACAGTAAATTTTGAGAAGCCATATACATAATCATAAAATTGTGAAATTCCTGTAATGCAGTCGTTCTGGATGAGAGATTTGTCGTGTGAGAGTACCTTTAAGAAATGGATGTTGAAGAAATGTACCTAAGAGAAATGGGTGTTTATCAATGATGTCAGAGTGTGGGTGGAGCTGGGCTGTCTGTCAGCTTTTTACTTTTGTTTTAGGCTGTTTGCTGCAGGGTGTGTTTTAGTTTCGTTTTCAGTGTTGGAGCTGAAGCCAGACAGAGCAGCTGTACTGTTGATCTCTCTGCCATGAAAACACTATCTCTTGATCATTTGGTGAATTCAGAATTATAAATGTTCTCAGTAGTGAATGTAAACCTAATGTGCTTCTGTTAAAAGGTGTTTCTTTTGTCTTCTGGATGTTGTTTGGGAAGTTATTAAGCATTACTTAGTGTTGTATTCTTTGGGGGTTATATTTGAATTGATGGTTGCTAAGATGTTCACTGTATGTTTTAAAAAGGTTAATTTGAGTTCATAGAATAAACATAGTTTTGCTTTAAAAACAACTTTTCCATTTTTGCTGTCCCACACCTCTAGAGTGGGCCGTGTGCTCCCCAGACCACAATCTATTAAAAGTCGTGGGTCAGGTGAACTCCATGCTACACTTTGGGGTTCTCTAAACCCTGGCCCATGACAGATTTGATCTACATGCTCCTCGAAAATTCACAACCCCAAGAAATCTCAGTGCAGCTTTCTTGTCTTTCGGTTGCTGCATTGTTTGAATGGCTTACATTTTATCATCGTCAGCTTTGATACCATGTGCTGTTATGTTGTCACCAAGAAATTTTAGTGATGACGTGGCAAACATACACTTCGATTGGTTGAGCTTTAGACCATATTATGTATTCCCTTGAATACTTTTCGGAATCGTATCATTTGTGCTTCTTCTGTGCTAGACCAGATAATGATGTCATCAACATAAACACGAACACCTTCAATGTTCCCTTGCCATCTGCTCCATTGTGCGATGAAATATTTCTGATGCACAAATTATCCCGTCGGGCCTCCTACTGGAACAAATACCTCCCAAAAGGTAAGTTGAATGCGCAGTGGAGCTTGCTGGAGCCATCAAACTGCATCGGCCAAAATCCTTGTGAGGCACCTAATTTGGTGAATATTTTGGCATTGCCCATTGCTGAGGTGATTTCCTCTCTTTTAGGTATTGGGTAAGGCTCTCGACGAATATTTTTGTTGAGGTCTTTAGGATCCATGCGTATCCTTCTGTCACCAGGCGGTTTATGTTCACAAACTGGGGAGCTCAGCCACTCTGTTGGTTGTGCAACTTTAGAAATTACCCCTTGACACTGTAGTTCAGCTTTTAGCCTCTCTCTCAGAGGTGCTGGTACTCATCTTGGTGGATGGATCATTGGTTTGGCATCTTTTTTAAGAAGAATTTAATATTGATATGGCAATATGCCCATGCCATGGAAAACATCAGGGTATTCTTTCAATCGTTGCTGGATGTCATCTTCTATTGTAGACGTCTCAGAAGTGTTCAGGAAGATTCTCTGAATCAGTTGTAATTCTTTCCCTGCCTGAGCACCCAATAGCGAAGATCGGTGATCATCCACTATTTCAAATCTTAGTTTTCTTTGAATGTCCCTGTTGCTGGCAGTTAGATTACACGCACCGTGCAAAATGATTTGATTTCCATTGTAATCTTTCAGTGAACATTCTGCAGGTACTATGTTGGAATCAACTTTGATAGTAGACAAGTCCTCAGAGATGAATAAATTTGCTGAAGCGCCTGTATCTAGCTTAAATGTTACTGGGCTATTGTTGATACGTCCTGTTGTCATCCATTCATTACTAACGATGTTGACTTGCTGATCCTTTGTTGCTCGAAGATCTGTCTTCGTTGCTCGAAGATCTGTCTTCGTTGATGCTTCAATCACTCTGATAAAGAATATATTTTCCAAGGAAAAATTTCATCACCTTGGGAAAAATCTTGTGGCAATTTGATTTTTTCATCTTTCTCTATTGCTCTGACGTTGTAATTCTTTTTGTGTGTAGATAATTTGCTGAAGACTGCCACTGAGAAGCAGAATGATTCACCTTTGAACATCTCAAACAGCGTTTTCCAAAAGCTGGACAGTTCCCCTTTAAGTGGGCGTTACCTCATCTGTAACACATCACGACGTTGTCTTTCTGACTCATCAGCGACATTCGCGCACGAGCTGACCTCTTTTGCGGAGTCTCGCATTTTTGCGCGAAGTGCCCATGTCCCAAGTTGGAAAATGCGTGCGCAAGATAACTGCTGTCCCGCACGTGCTTCTGTGCTGCCTGCGACGCCATTTTAATTTTCTCAGCCTCGAGGTGGGACTTTTGCGCCTTTTTCTTCTGGATAAAATTCTAAGTATTGACTTTTACTTTGTTCGCTGGAGATGCATTTATCAATAGCTATTTTTAACGTAAGATCATTTTGGCGTAAAAGGCTCCTCTTAAAGCTTCATCTGTGATACCACAGACGATCTGATCTCTCACTAGAGAGTCGTGCAGATCAGCATAATTACAGGTCTGCGCTAGGAGTTTCAGATCAGTTCACAGATTCTCCAATCTTTCGCACTCGCTCATGAAATCTAAATCACTCTAATTTCATTTGTCTGCATTCTGCAGTGATCATCGAATTTAGCGATTATGAGTTCAAACTTAGTTTTATCTTCGCTTGCAGCAAAAATAAATGAATTGTAGATTTCAATTGCTTGCTGTCCTGCTCGGGACAGAAGCAAAGCGATTCAGCTTGCTATTAAAGCAGCAATTAAATCGTTAGCTTCAAGAAAAAGGTGGAATTGTTGCTTGAACAATTTCCAATTTAGATTAAGGTTATTGGTTGTCTTCAGATGCCTGGGGGATCGCACTTGGTGCATCAAAATCGATTTGTTGTCGATGATTCCTTTGCTGCGATGACTTCACCAGTTGAATAGTCAGCATCGGAACTTTATCTTCTTTGTTTGAATTTACTTACAGCCTTTCTTCAAGCTTCTTCTGACCTGGTACCATGTTATATTACCATTTTGTAATATATATATTACTCTTTGTGTCGAGCCGAGTTGTTGAAATATAGATGTAGTCTTCCAGGAGATGACAAAATTATTTAATGAGTAATATGAAATAAACTAGTCAGTTCTTTTGACTTCAATAGAAAACAAACAATAGTTTAACAGATTAAACTATGAAATAAAATAATGCTATGTACTAAGATCTGTTAACTTCCTCTCTCTAGCAATTCCCTTCTGTGCTCTCCACACTCCTAACGTGGGAAAACCTTTTGATCGGTCTTGGTAGTGTGCCCATGTAGTGATCATTTGCCTGGACTTGCTTAACATTACTTGACTATGCATTACTACATACAGAGATCACTGAACTGCACTGAGGGAGCGCTACGCTGTTAGAGGGTCAGTACTGAGGGAGCACGACACCGTCGGAGGGTCAGTACTGAGGGAGCGCCGCACTGTCGGAGGGTCAGTACTGAGAGAGCGACGCATTGTCAGAGGGTCAGTACTGAGGGAGTGCCGCACTGTCGGAGGGTCAGTACTGAGGGAGCGACGCATTGTCAGAGGGTCAGTACTGAGGGAGTGCCGCACTGTCAGAGGGTCAGTACTGAGGGAGTGCCGCACTGTCGGAGGGTCAGTACTGAGGGAGCACCGCACTGTCGGAGGGTCAGTACTGAGGGAGCGCTGCACTGTCGGAGGGTAAGTATTGAGGGAGCCCCGCACTGTCAGTGGGTCAGTACTGAGGGAGCGCTGCACTGTTGGAGAGTCAGTACGAAGGAGCACCGCACTGTCAGAGGATCAGAGCTGGTGGAGCGCAGTACTGTGGGAGAGTTAGTACTGAGGAAGGGCTGCTCTATAAGAGGGTCAGTCCTGAGGGAGCACCTCACTGTCGGAGGGTCAGTACTGAAGGACCACCGTGCTGTCAGAGGGTCAGTGTTTGGGGAGCGCGGCAGTGTCGGAGGGTCAGTGTTTGGGGAGCGTGGCACTGTCAGAGGGTCAGTATTTGGGGAGCGTGGCACTGTCGGAGGGTCAGTGTTTGGGGAGTGTGGCACTGTCAGAGGGTCAGTGTTTGGGGAGTGTGGCACTGTCGGAGGGTCAGTGTTTGGGGAGTGTGGCACTTTCGGAGGGTCAGTGTTTGGGGAGTGTGGCACTGTCGGAGGGTCAGTGTTTGGGGAGTGTGGCACTGTCGGAGGGTCAGTCTTTGGGGAGTGTGGCTCTGTCGGAGGGTCAGTGTTTGGGGAGTGTGGCACTGTCGGAGGGTCAGTGTTTGGGGAGTGTGGCACTGTCGGAGGGTCAGTGTTTGGGGAGTGTGGCACTGTCGGAGGGTCAGTGTTTGGGGAGCGTGGCATTGTCGGAGGGTCAGTGTTTGGGGAGCGTGGCACTGTCGGAGGGTCAGTGTTTGGGGAGCGTGGCACTGTCGGAGGGTCAGTGTTTGGGGAGCGTGGCACTGTCGGAGGGTCAGTGTTTGGGGAGTGTGGCACTGTCGGAGGGTCAGTGTTTGCGGAGCGTGGCTCTGTCGGAGGGTCAGTGTCTGGGGAGCGGGGCACTGTCGGAGGGTCAGTGTTTGGGGAGCGTTGCACTGTCGAGAGTCAGTGTTTGGGGAGTGTGGCACTGTCGGAGGGTCAGTGTTTGGGGAGCGTGGCACTGTCGGAGGGTCAGTGTTTGGGGAGCGGGGCACTGTCGGAGGGTCAGTGTTTGGGGAGCGTTGCACTGTCGAGAGTCAGTGTTTGGGGAGTGTGGCACTATCGGAGGGTCAATGTTTGGGGAGTGTGGCACTGTCGGAGGGTCAGTGTTTGGGGAGCGTGGCACTGTCGGAGGGTCAGTGTTTGGGGAGTGTGGCACTGTCAGAATGTCACTGTTTGGGGAGTGTGGCACTGTCGGAGGGTCAGTGTTTTGGGAGTATGGCACTGTCGGAGGGTCAGTGTTTGGGGAGCGTGGCACTGTCGGAGGGTCAGTGTTTGGGGAGCGTGGCACTGTCAGAGGGTCAGTGTTTGGGGAGTGTGGCACTGTCGGAGGGTCAGTGTTTGGGGAGCGTGGCACTGTCGGAGGGTTAGTGTTTGGGGAGTGTGGCACTGTCAGAGGTTCAGTGTTTGGGGAGTGTGGCACTGTCGGAGGGTCAGTGTTTGGGAGTGTGGCTCTGTCGGAGGGTCAGTGTTTGGGGAGTGTGGCACAGTCGGAGGGTCAGTGTTTGGGGAGTGTGGCACTGTCAGAGGGTCAGTGTTTGGGGAGTGTGGCACTGTCGGAGGGTCAGTGTTTGGGGAGCGTGGCACTGTCGGAGGGTCAGTGTTTGTGGAGTGTGGCACTGTCAGAGGGTCAGTGTTTGGGGAGTGTGGCACTGTCAGAGGGTCAGTGATTCTGGAGAGTGGCACTGTCGGAGGGTCAGTGTTTGGGGAGCGTGGCTCTGTCGGAGGGTCAGTGTTTGGGGAGTGTGGCACTGTCGGAGGGTCAGTGTTTGAGGAGCGTGGCTCTGTCAGAGAGTCTGTGTTTGGGGAGTGTGGCACTGTCAGAGGGTCAGTGTTTGGGGAGTGTGGCACTGTCGGAGGGTCAGTGTTTGGGGAGTGTGGCACTGTCGGAGGGTCAATGTTTGGGGAGCGTGGCTCTGTCGGAGGGTCAGTGTTTGGGGAGCGTGGCACTGTGGGAGGGTCAGTGTTTGGGGAGTGTGGCTCTGTCGGAGGGTCAGTGTTTGGGGAGTGTGGCACTGTCGGAGGGTCAGTGTTTGGGGAGCGTGGCACTGTCGGAGGGTCAGTGTTTGGGGAGTGTGGCTCAGTCGGAGGGTCAGTGTTTGGGGAGTGTGGCACTGTCGGAGGGTCAATGTTTGGGAGCGTGGCTCTGTCGGAGCGTCAGTGTTTGGGGAGTGTGGCTCTGTCGGAGGGTCAGTGTTTGGGGAGTGTGGCACTGTCGGAGGGTCAGTGTTTGGGGAGCGTGGCACTGTCGGAGGGTCAGTGTTTGCGGAGCGTTGCACTGTCGGAGGGTCAGTGTTTGGCGAGTGTGGCACTGACGGAGGGCCAGTGTTTGGGGAGTGTGGCACTGTCAGAGGGTCAGTGTTTGGGTAGTGTGGCTCTGTCGGAGGGTCAGTGTTTGGGGAGCGTGGCACTGTCGGAGGGTCAGTGTTTGGGGAGTGTGGCACTGTCAGAGGGTCAGTGTTTGGGTAGTGTGGCTCTGTCGGAGGGTCAGTGTTTGGGGAGCGCGGCACTGTCGGAGGGTCAGTGTTTGGGGAGCGTGGCACTGTCGGAGGGTCAGTGTTGGGGAGAGTGGCACTGTCGGAGGGTCAGTGTTTGGGGAGAGTGGCACTGTCGGAGGGTCAGTGTTTGGGGAGTGTGGCAATGTCGGTGGGTCAGTGTTTGGGGAGTGTGGCACTGTCGGAGGGTCAGTGTTTGGGGAGCGTGGCACTGTCGGAGGGTCAGTGTTTGGGGAGTGTTGGTCTGTCAGAGGGTCAGTGTTTGGGGAGTGTGGCACTGTCGGAGGGTCAGTGTTTGGGGAGTGTGGCACTGTCGGAGGGTCAGTGTTTGGGGAGCGTGGCTCTGTCAGTTGGTCAGTATTTGGGGAGCGTGGCACTGTCGGAGGGTCAGTGTTTGGGGAGCGTGGCACTGTCGGAGGGTCAGTATTTGGGGAGCGTGGCACTGTCGGAGGGTCAGTGTTTGCGGAGCGTGGCACTGTCGGAGGGTCAGTGTTTGGGGAGTGTGGCACTGTCGGAGGGTCAGTGTTTGGGGAGCGTGGCACTGTCGGAGGGTCAGTGTTTGTGGAGCGTGGCACTGTCGGAGGGTCAGTGCTTGGGGAGCGTGGCACTGTCGGAGGGTCAGTGTTTGCGGAGCGTGGCACTGTCGGAGGGTCAGTGTTTGGGGAGCGTGGCTCTGTCAGAGGGTCAGTGTTTGCGGAGCAGGACACTGTCTGGGGGTCAGTGTTTGGGGAGTGTGGCACTGTCGGAGGGTCAGTGTTTGGGGAGTGTGGCAGTGTCGGAGTGTCAGTGTTTGGGGAGCGTGGCACTGTGGGAGGGTCAGTGTTTGGGGAGTGTGGCACTGTCGGAGGGTCAGTGTTTGGGGAGTGTGGCACTGTCGGAGGGTCAGTGTTTGGGGAGTGTGGCACTGTCGGAGGGTCAGTGTTTGGGGAGCGTGGCACTGTCGGAGGGTCAGTATTTGGGGAGCGTGGCACTGTCGGAGGGTCAGTGTTTGCGGAGCGTGGCACTGTCGGAGGGTCAGTGTTTGGGGAGTGTGGCACTGTCGGAGGGTCAGTGTTTGGGGAGCGTGGCACTGTCGGAGGGTCAGTGTTTGCGGAGCGTGGCACTGTCGGAGGGTCAGTGCTTGGGGAGCGTGGCACTGTCGGAGGGTCAGTGTTTGCGGAGCGTGGCACTGTCGGAGGGTCAGTGTTTGGGGAGTTTGGCACTGTCGGAGGGTCAGTGTTTGGGGAGAGTGGCACTGTCGGAGGGTCAGTGTTAGGGGAGAGTGGCTCTGACGGAGGGTCAGCGTTTGGGGAGCGTGGCTCTGTCGGAGGGTCAGTGTTTGCGGAGCGTGACACTGTCTGGGGGTCAGTGTTTGGGGGGTGTGGCACTGTCGGAGGGTCAGTGTTTGGGGAGTGTGGCACTGTCGGAGGGTCAGTGTTTGGGGAGCGTGGCAGTGTCGGAGTGTCAGTGTTTGGGGAGCGTGGCACTGTGGGAGGGTCAGTGTTTGGGGAGTGTGGCACTGTCGGAGGGTCAGTGTTTGGGGAGTGTGGCACTGTCGGAGGGTCAGTGTTTGGGGAGTGTGGCACTGTCAGAGGGTCAGTGTTTGGGGAGTGTGGCACTGTCGGAGAGTCAGTGTTTGGGGAGCGTGGCACTGTCGGAGGGTCAGTGTTTGGGGAGTGTGGCTCTGTCGGAGGGTCAGTGTTTGGGGAGTGTGGCACTGTCGGAGGGTCACTCTTTGGGGAGTGTGGCGCTGTCGGAGGGTCAGTGTTTGGGGAGTGTGGCACTGTCGGAGGGTCAGTGTTTGGGGAGTGTGGCTCTGTCGGAGGGTCAGTGTTTCGGGAGCGTGGCACTGTCGGAGGGTCAGTGTTTGGGGAGTGTGGCACTGTCAGAGGGTCAGTGTTTGGGAGCGTGGCACTGTCAGAAGGTCAGTGTTTGGGGAGTGTGGCACTGTCGGAGGGTCAGTGTTTGGGGAGTGTGGCACTGTCAGAGGGTCAGTGTTTGGGGGCGTGGCACTGTCGGAGGGTCAGTGTTTGGTGAGTGTGGCTCTGTCGGAGGGTCAGTGTTTGGGGAGTGTGGCACTGTCGGAGGGTCACTCTTTGGGGAGTGTGGCACTGTCGGAGGGTCACTCTTTGGGGAGTGTGGCACTGTCAGAGAGTCAGTGTATTGGGAGCGTGGCACTGTCGGAGGGTCAGTGTTTGGGGAGTGTGGCACTGTCGGAGGGTCAGTGTTTGGGGAGTGTGGCACTGTCGGAGAGTCAGTGCATTGGGAGCGTGGCACTGTCGGAGGGTCAGTGTTTGGGGAGAGTGGCACTGTCGGAGGGTCAGTGTTTGCGGAGTGTGGCTCTGTCGGAGGGTCAGTGTTTCGGGAGCGTGGCACTGTCGGAGGGTCAGTGTTTGGGGAGTGTGGCACTGTCGGAGAGTCAGTGTATTGGGAGCGTGGCACTGTCGGAGGGTCAGTGTTTGGGGAGTGTGGCTCTGTCGGAGGGTCAGTGTTTCGGGAGCGTGGCACTGTCGGAGGGTCAGTGTTTGGGGAGTGTGGCACTGTCGGAGGGTCAGTGTTTGGGTAGCGTGGCTGTGTCGGAGGGTCAGTGTTTGGGGAGTGTGGCACTGTCGGATGGTCAGTGTTTTGGGAGCGTGGCACTGTCAGAGGGTCAGTGTTTGGGGAGTGTGGCTCTGTTGGAGGGTCAGTGTTTGGGGAGCGTGGCACTGTCGGAGGCTCAGTGTTTGGGTAGCGTGGCTCTGTCGGAGGGTCAGTGTTTGGGGAGCGTGGCACTGTCGGAGGGTCAGTGTTTGGGGAGCATGGCACTGTCGGAGGGTCAGTGTTTGGGGAGCGTGGCTCTGTCAGAGGGTCAGTGTTTGAGGAGTGTGGCTCTGTCGGAGTGTCAGTGTTTGGGGAGCGTGGCACTGTCGGAGGGTCAGTGTTTGGGGAGTGTGGCACTGTCGGAGGGTCAGTGTTTGGGGAGCATGGCACTGTCGGAGGGACAGTGTTTGGGGAGCGTCGCACTGTCAGAGTGTCAGTGTTTGGCGAGTGTAGCACTGTCAGAGGGTCAGTGTTTGGGAGCGTGGCACTGTCGGATGGTCAGTGTTTGGGGAGTGTGGCACTGCCAGAAGGTCAGTGTTTGGGGAGCGTGGCTCTGTCGGAGGGTCTGTGTTTGGGGAGCGTGGCTCTGTCGGAGGGTCAGTGTTTGGGGAGCGTGACACTGTCGGAGGGTCAGTGTTTTTGGAGTGTGGCACTGTCGGAGGGTCCGTGTTTGGGGAGCGTGGCTCTGTCGGAGGGTCAGTGTTTGGGGAGCGTAGCACTGTCGGAGGGTCAGTGTTTGGGGAGCGTGGCTCTGTCGGAGGGTCCGTGTTTGGGGAGCGTGGCTCTGTCGGAGGGTCAGTGTTTGGGGAGCGTGGCACTGTCGGAGGGTCAGTGTTTGGGGAGCGTGGCTCTGTCGGAGGGTCAGTGTTTGGGGAGTGTGGCACTGTCGGAGGGTCAGTGTTTGGGGAGCTTGGCACTGTCGGAGGGTCAGTGTTTGGGGAGCGTGGCACTGTCGGAGGGTCAGTGTTTGGGGAGCGTGGCACTGTCGGAGGTTCAGTGTTTCTGGAGCGTGGCTCTGTCTGAGGGTAAGTGTTTAGGGAGTGTGGCACTGTCGGAGGGTCAGTGTTTGGGGAGCGTGGCACTGTCGGAGGGTCAGTGTTTGGGGAGTATGGCACTGTCAGAAGGTCAGTGTTTGGGGTGCTTGGCACTGTCGGAGGGTCAGTGTTTGGGGAGTGTGGCACTGTCAGAAGGTCAGTGTTTGGGGAGCGTGGCTCTGTCGGAGGGTCAGTGTTTGGGGAGTGTGGCACTGTCAGAAGGTCAGTTTTTGGGGAGCGTGGCTCTGTGGGAGGGTCAGTGTTTGGGGAGCGTGGCTCTGTCGGATGGTCAGTGTTTGGGGAGCGTGGCACTGTCGGAGGGTCAGTGTTTGGGGAGCGTGGCACTGTCGGAGGGTCAATGTTTGGGGAGCGTGGCACTGTCGGAGGGTCAGTGTTTGGGGAGCGTGGCACTGTGGGAGGGTCAGTGTTTGGGGAGTGTGGCACTGTCGGAGGGTCCGTGTTTGGGGAGTGTGGCACTGTCGGAAGGTCAGTGTTTGGGGAGCGTGGCACTGTCAGAGGGTCAGTGTTTGAGGAGTGTGGCACTGTCGGAGGGTCAGTGTTTGGGGAGCGTGACACTGTCGGAGGGTCAGTGTTTGGGGAGTGTGGCACTGTCGGAGGGTCAGTGTATTGGGAGTGTGGCACTGTCGGAGGGTCAGTGTTTGGGGAGTGTGGCACTGTCGGAGGGTCAGTGTTTGGGGAGTGTTGGTCTGTCAGAGGGTCAGTGTTTGGGGAGTGTGGCACTGTCGGAGGGTCAGTGTTTGGGGAGTGTGGCACTGTCGGAGGGTCAGTGTTTGGGGAGCGTGGCTCTGTCAGTTGGTCAGTATTTGGGGAGCGTGGCACTGTCGGAGGGTCAGTGTTTGGGGAGCGTGGCACTGTCGGAGGGTCAGTATTTGGGGAGCGTGGCACTGTCGGAGGGTCAGTGTTTGCGGAGCGTGGCACTGTCGGAGGGTCAGTGTTTGGGGAGTGTGGCACTGTCGGAGGGTCAGTGTTTGGGGAGCGTGGCACTGTCGGAGGGTCAGTGTTTGCGGAGCGTGGCACTGTCGGAGGGTCAGTGTTTGGGGAGTGTGGCACTGTCGGAGGGGCAGTGTTTGGGGAGCGTGGCACTGTCGGGGGGTCATTGTTTGCGGAGCGTGGCACTGTCGGAGGGTCAGTGTTTGGGGAGTGTGGCACTGTCGGAGGGTCAGTGTTTGGGGAGAGTGGCACTGTCGGAGGGTCAGTGTTAGGGGAGAGTGGCTCTGACGGAGGGTCAGCGTTTGGGGAGCGTGGCTCTGTCGGAGGGTCAGTGTTTGCGGAGCGTGACACTGTCGGAGGGTCAGTGTTTGGGGAGTGTGGCACTGACGGAGGGTCAGTGTTTGGGGAGCGTGGCACTGTCGGGGGGTCACTGTTTGGGGAGCGTGGCACTGTCGGAGGGTCAGTGTTTGGGGAGCGTGGCACTGTCTGGGGGTCAGTGTTTGGGGAGTGTGGCACTGTCGGAGGGTCAGTGTTTGGGGAGTGTGGCACTGTCGGAGGGTCAGTGTTTGGGGAGCGTGGCAGTGTCGGAGTGTCAGTGTTTGGGGAGCGTGGCACTGTGGGAGGGTCAGTGTTTGGGGAGTGTGGCACTGTCGGAGGGTCAGTGTTTGGGGAGTGTGGCACTGTCGGAGGGTCAGTGTTTGGGGAGTGTGGCACTGTCAGAGGGTCAGTGTTTGCGGAGTGTGGCTCTGTCGGAGTGTCAGTGTTTGGGGAGCGTGGCTGTGTCGGAGGGTCAGTGTTTGGGGAGTGTGGCACTGTCAGAGGGTCAGTGTTTGGGAGCGTGGCACTGTCAGAAGGTCAGTGTTTGGGGAGTGTGGCACTGTCAGAGGGTCAGTGTTTGGGAGCGTGGCACTGTCGGAGGGTCAGTGTTTGGGGAGTGTGGCTCTGTCGTAGGGTCAGTGTTTGGGGAGTGTGGCACTGTCGGAGGGTCACTCTTTGGGGAGTGTGGCACTGTCGGAGGGTCAGTGTTTGGGGAGTGTGGCACTGTCGGAGGGTCAGTGTTTCGGGAGCGTGGCACTGTCGGAGGGTCAGTGTTTGGGGAGTGTGGCACTGTCGGAGAGTCAGTGTATTGGGAGCGTGGCACTGTCGGAGGGTCAGTGTTTGGGGAGTGTGGCACTGTCGGAGAGTCAGTGTATTGGGAGCGTGGCACTGTCGGAGGGTCAGTGTTTGCGGAGTGTGGCTCTGTCGGAGGGTCAGTGTTTCGGGAGCGTGGCACTGTCAGAGGGTTAGTGTTTGGGTAGCGTGGCTGTGTCGGAGGGTCAGTGTTTGGGGAGTGTGGCACTGTCGGAGGGTCAGTGTTTTGGGAGCGTGGCACTGTCAGAGGGTCAGTGTTTGGGGAGTGTGGCTCTGTCGGAGGGTCAGTGTTTGGGGAGCGTGGCTCTGTCGGAGGGTCAGTGTTTGGGGAGCGTGGCACTGTCGGAGGGTCAGTGTTTGGGGAGCATGGCACTGTCTGGGGGTCAGTGTTTGGGGAGCGTGGCTCTGTCGGAGGGTCAGTGTTTGTGGAGTGTGGCTCTGTCGGAGGGTCAGTGTTTCGGGAGCGTAGTTCTGTCGGAGGGTCAGTGTTTGGGGAGTGTGGCACTGTCGGAGAGTCAGTGTATTGGGAGCGTGGCACTGTCGGAGGGTCAGTGTTTGGGGAGTGTGGCTCTGTCGGAGGGTCAGTGTTTGGGGAGCGTGGCACTGTCGGAGGGTCAGTGTTTGGGGAGTGTGGCACTGTCAGAGGGTTAGTGTTTGGGTAGCGTGGCTGTGTCGGAGGGTCAGTGTTTGGGGAGTGTGGCACTGTCGGAGGGTCAGTGTTTGGGGAGTGTGGCTCTGTTGGAGGGTCAGTGTTTGGGGAGCGTGGCACTGTCGGAGGGTCAGTGTTTGGGTAGCGTGGCTCTGTCGGATGGTCAGTGTTTTGGGAGCGTGGCACTGTCAGAAGGTCAGTGTTTGGGGAGTGTGGCTCTGTTGGAGGGTCAGTGTTTGGGGAGCGTGGCACTGTCGGAGGATCAGTGTTTGGGTAGCGTGGCTCTGTCGGAGGGTCAGTGTTTGGGGAGCGTGGCACTGTCGGAGGGTCAGTGTTTGGGGAGCATGGCACTGTCGGAGGGTCAGTGTTTGGGGAGCGTGGCTCTGTCAGAGGGTCAGTGTTTGAGGAGTGTGGCTCTGTCGGAGTGTCAGTGTTTGGGGAGCGTGGCACTGTCGGAGGGTCAGTGTTTGGGGAGTGTGGCACTGTCGGAGGGTCAGTGTTTGGGGAGCATGGCACTGTCGGAGGGACAGTGTTTGGGGAGCGTGGCACTGTCAGAGGGTCAGTGTTTGGCGAGTGTAGCACTGTCAGAGGGTCAGTGTTTGGGAGCGTGGCACTGTCGGATGGTCAGTGTTTGGGGAGTGTGGCACTGCCAGAAGGTCAGTGTTTGGGGAGCGTGGCTCTGTCGGAGGGTCTGTGTTTGGGGAGCGTGGCTCTGTCGGAGGGTCAGTGTTTGGGGAGCGTGACACTGTCGGAGGGTCAGTGTTTTTGGAGTGTGGCACTGTCGGAGGGTCCGTGTTTGGGGAGCGTGGCTCTGTCGGAGGGTCAGTGTTTGGGGAGCGTGGCACTGTCGGAGGGTCAGTGTTTGGGGAGCGTGGCTCTGTCGGAGGGTCCGTGTTTGGGGAGCGTGGCTCTGTCGGAGGGTCAGTGTTTGGGGAGCGTGGCACTGTCGGAGGGTCAGTGTTTGGGGAGCGTGGCTCTGTCGGAGGGTCAGTGTTTGGGGAGTGTGGCACTGTCGGAGGGTCAGTGTTTGGGGAGCGTGGCACTGTCGGAGGGTCAGTGTTTGGGGAGCGTGGCACTGTCGGAGGGTCAGTGTTTGGGGAGCGTGGCACTGTCGGAGGTTCAGTGTTTCTGGAGCGTGGCTCTGTCTGAGGGTAAGTGTTTAGGGAGTGTGGCACTGTCGGAGGGTCAGTGTTTGGGGAGCGTGGCACTGTCGGAGGGTCAGTGTTTGGGGAGTATGGCACTGTCAGAAGGTCAGTGTTTGGGGTGCTTGGCACTGTCGGAGGGTCAGTGTTTGGGGAGTGTGGCACTGTCAGAAGGTCAGTGTTTGGGGAGCGTGGCACTGTCGGAGGGTCAGTGTTTGGGGAGTGTGGCACTGTCAGAAGGTCAGTTTTTGGGGAGCGTGGCTCTGTGGGAGGGTCAGTGTTTGGGGAGCGTGGCTCTGTCGGATGGTCAGTGTTTGGGGAGCGTGACACTGTCGGAGGGTCAGTGTTTGGGGAGTGTGGTTCTGTCGGAGGGTCAGTGTTTGGGGAGCGTGGCACTGTCAGAGGGTCAGTGTTTGGGGAGTGTGGCACTGTCGGAGGGTCCGTGTTTGGGGAGCGTGGCTCTGTCGGAGGGTCAGTGTTTGGGGAGCGTGGCACTGTCGGAGGGTCAGTGTTTGGGGAGCGTGGCACTGTCGGAGGGTCAATGTTTGGGGAGCGTGGCACTGTCGGAGGGTCAGTGTTTGGGGAGCGTGGCACTGTGGGAGGGTCAGTGTTTGGGGAGTGTGGCACTGTCGGAGGGTCCGTGTTTGGGGAGTGTGGCACTGTCGGAAGGTCAGTGTTTGGGGAGCGTGGCACTGTCAGAGGGTCAGTGTTTGAGGAGTGTGGCACTGTCGGAGGGTCAGTGTTTGGGGAGCGTGACACTGTCGGAGGGTCAGTGTTTGGGGAGTGTGGCACTGTCGGAGGGTCAGTGTTTTGGGAGTGTGGCACTGTCGGAGGGTCAGTGTTTGGGGAGTGTGGCACTGTCGGAGGGTCAGTGTTTGGGGAGTGTTGGTCTGTCAGAGGGTCAGTGTTTGGGGAGTGTGGCACTGTCGGAGGGTCAGTGTTTGGGGAGTGTGGCACTGTCGGAGGGTCAGTGTTTGGGGAGCGTGGCTCTGTCAGTTGGTCAGTATTTGGGGAGCGTGGCACTGTCGGAGGGTCAGTGTTTGGGGAGCGTGGCACTGTCGGAGGGTCAGTATTTGGGGAGCGTGGCACTGTCGGAGGGTCAGTGTTTGCGGAACGTGGCACTGTCGGAGGGTCAGTGTTTGGGGAGTGTGGCACTGTCGGAGGGTCAGTGTTTGGGGAGCGTGGCACTGTCGGAGGGTCAGTGTTTGCGGAGCGTGGCACTGTCGGAGGGTCAGTGTTTGGGGAGTGTGGCACTGTCGGAGGGGCAGTGTTTGGGGAGCGTGGCACTGTCGGGGGGTCATTGTTTGCGGAGCGTGGCACTGTCGGAGGGTCAGTGTTTGGGGAGCGTGGCACTGTCGGAGGATCAGTGTTTGGGGAGCGTGGCACTGTCGGAGGGTCAGTGTTAGGGGAGAGTGGCTCTGACGGAGGGTCAGCGTTTGGGGAGCGTGGCTCTGTCGGAGGGTCAGTGTTTGCGGAGCGTGACACTGTCGGAGGGTCAGTGTTTGGGGAGTGTGGCACTGACGGAGGGTCAGTGTTTGGGGAGCGTGGCACTGTCGGGGGGTCACTGTTTGGGGAGCGTGGCACTGTCGGAGGGTCAGTGTTTGGGGAGCGTGGCACTGTCTGGGGGTCAGTGTTTGGGGAGTGTGGCACTGTCGGAGGGTCAGTGTTTGGGGAGTGTGGCACTGTCGGAGGGTCAGTGTTTGGGGAGCGTGGCAGTGTCGGAGTGTCAGTGTTTGGGGAGCGTGGCACTGTGGGAGGGTCAGTGTTTGGGGAGTGTGGCACTGTCGGAGGGTCAGTGTTTGGGGAGTGTGGCACTGTCGGGGGGTCAGTGTTTGGGGAGTGTGGCACTGTCGGAGGGTCAGTGTTTGGGGAGTGTGGCACTGTCGGAGGGTCAGTGTTTGGGGAGCGTGGCACTGTCGGAGGGTCAGTGTTTGGGGAGTGTGGCTCTGTCGGAGGGTCAGTGTTTGGGGAGTGTGGCACTGTCGGAGGGTCACTCTTTGGGGAGTGTGGCACTGTCGGAGGGTCAGTGTTTGGGGAGTGTGGCACTGTCGGAGAGTCAGTGTATTGGGAGCGTGGCACTGTCGGAGGGTCAGTGTTTGCGGAGTGTGGCTCTGTCGGAGGGTCAGTGTTTCGGGAGCGTGGCACTGTCGGAGGGTCAGTGTTTGGGGAGTGTGGCACTGTCAGAGGGTCAGTGTTTGGGAGCGTGGCACTGTCAGAAGGTCAGTGTTTGGGGAGTGTGGCACTGTCGGAGGGTCAGTGTTTGGGGAGTGTGGCACTGTCAGAGGGTCAGTGTTTGGGAGCGTGGCACTGTCGGAGGGTCAGTGTTTGGGGAGTGTGGCTCTGTCGTAGGGTCAGTGTTTGGGGAGTGTGGCACTGTCGGAGGGTCACTCTTTGGGGAGTGTGGCACTGTCGGAGGGTCAGTGTTTGGGGAGTGTGGCACTCTCGGAGAGTCAGTGTATTGGGAGCGTGGCACTGTCGGAGGGTCAGTGTTTGGGAGTGTGGCTCTGTCGGAGGGTCAGTGTTTCGGGAGCGTGGCACTGTCGGAGGGTAAGTGTTTGGGGAGTGTGGCACTGTCGGAGAGTCAGTGTATTGGGAGCGTGGCACTGTCGGAGGGTCAGTGTTTGGGGAGTGTGGCACTGTCGGAGAGTCAGTGTATTGGGAGCGTGGCACTGTCGGAGGGTCAGTGTTTGCGGAGTGTGGCTCTTTCGGAGGGTCAGTGTTTCGGGAGCGTGGCACTGTCGGAGGGTCAGTGTTTGGGGAGTGTGGCTCTGTCGGAGGGTCAGTGTTTTGGGAGTGTGGCACTGTCGGAGGGTCAGTGTTTGCGGAGTGTGGCTCTGTCGGAGGGTCAGTGTTTCGGGAGCGTGGCACTGTCGGAGGGTCAGTGTTTGGGGAGTGTGGCACTGTCAGAGGGTTAGTGTTTGGGTAGCGTGGCTGTGTCGGAGGGTCAGTGTTTGGGGAGTGTGGCACTGTCGGAGGGTCCGTGTTTGGGGAGTGTGGCACTGTCGGAAGGTCAGTGTTTGGGGAGCGTGGCACTGTCGGAGGGTCAGTGTTTGGGGAGTGTGGCACTGTCGGAGGGTCAGTGTTTGGGGAGTGTTGGTCTGTCAGAGGGTCAGTGTTTGGGGAGTGTGGCACTGTCGGAGGGTCAGTGTTTGGGGAGTGTGGCACTGTCGGAGGGTCAGTGTTTGGGGAGCGTGGCTCTGTCAGTTGGTCAGTATTTGGGGAGCGTGGCACTGTCGGAGGGTCAGTGTTTGGGGAGCGTGGCACTGTCGGAGGGTCAGTATTTGGGGAGCGTGGCACTGTCGGAGGGTCAGTGTTTGCGGAGCGTGGCACTGTCGGAGGGTCAGTGTTTGGGGAGTGTGGCACTGTCGGAGGGTCAGTGTTTGGGGAGCGTGGCACTGTCGGAGGGTCAGTGTTTGCGGAGCGTGGCACTGTCGGAGGGTCAGTGTTTGGGGAGTGTGGCACTGTCGGAGGGGCAGTGTTTGGGGAGCGTGGCACTGTCGGGGGGTCATTGTTTGCGGAGCGTGGCACTGTCGGAGGGTCAGTGTTTGGGGAGTGTGGCACTGTCGGAGGGTCAGTGTTTGGGGAGAGTGGCACTGTCGGAGGGTCAGTGTTAGGGGAGAGTGGCTCTGACGGAGGGTCAGCGTTTGGGGAGCGTGGCTCTGTCGGAGGGTCAGTGTTTGCGGAGCGTGACACTGTCGGAGGGTCAGTGTTTGGGGAGTGTGGCACTGACGGAGGGTCAGTGTTTGGCGAGCGTGGCACTGTCGGGGGGTCACTGTTTGGGGAGCGTGGCACTGTCGGAGGGTCAGTGTTTGGGGACCGTGGCACTGTCTGGGGGTCAGTGTTTGGGGAGCGTGGCACTGTCGGAGGGTCAGTGTTTGGGGAGCGTGGCACTGTCGGAGGGTCAGTGTTTGGGGAGCGTGGCAGTGTCGGAGTGTCAGTGTTTGGGGAGCGTGGCACTGTGGGAGGGTCAGTGTTTGGGGAGTGTGGCACTGTCGGAGGGTCAGTGTTTGGGGAGTGTGGCACTGTCGGAGGGTCAGTGTTTGGGGAGTGTGGCACTGTCAGAGGGTCAGTGTTTGCGGAGTGTGGCTCTGTCGGAGTGTCAGTGTTTGGGGAGCGTGGCTGTGTCGGAGGGTCAGTGTTTGGGGAGTGTGGCACTGTCAGAGGGTCAGTGTTTGGGAGCGTGGCACTGTCAGAAGGTCAGTGTTTGGGGAGTGTGGCACTGTCAGAGGGTCAGTGTTTGGGAGCGTGGCACTGTCGGAGGGTCAGTGTTTGGGGAGTGTGGCTCTGTCGTAGGGTCAGTGTTTGGGGAGTGTGGCACTGTCGGAGGGTCACTCTTTGGGGAGTGTGGCACTGTCGGAGGGTCAGTGTTTGGGGAGTGTGGCACTGTCGGAGGGTCAGTGTTTCGGGAGCGTGGCACTGTCGGAGGGTCAGTGTTTGGGGAGTGTGGCACTGTCGGAGAGTCAGTGTATTGGGAGCGTGGCACTGTCGGAGGGTCAGTGTTTGGGGAGTGTGGCACTGTCGGAGAGTCAGTGTATTGGGAGCGTGGCACTGTCGGAGGGTCAGTGTTTGCGGAGTGTGGCTCTGTCGGAGGGTCAGTGTTTCGGGAGCGTGGCACTGTCAGAGGGTTAGTGTTTGGGTAGCGTGGCTGTGTCGGAGGGTCAGTGTTTGGGGAGTGTGGCACTGTCGGAGGGTCAGTGTTTTGGGAGCGTGGCACTGTCAGAGGGTCAGTGTTTGGGGAGTGTGGCTCTGTCGGAGGGTCAGTGTTTGGGGAGCGTGGCTCTGTCGGAGGGTCAGTGTTTGGGGAGCGTGGCACTGTCGGAGGGTCAGTGTTTGGGGAGCATGGCACTGTCTGGGGGTCAGTGTTTGGGGAGCGTGGCTCTGTCGGAGGGTCAGTGTTTGGGGAGTGTGGCACTGTCGGAGGGTCAGTGTTTCGGGAGCGTGGCACTGTCGGAGGGTCAGTGTTTGGGGAGTGTGGCACTGTCGGAGAGTCAGTGTATTTGGAGCGTGGCACTGTCGGAGGGTCAGTGTTTGGGGAGTGTGGCTCTGTCGGAGGGTCAGTGTTTGGGGAGCGTGGCACTGTCGGAGGGTCAGTGTTTGGGGAGTGTGGCACTGTCAGAGGGTTAGTGTTTGGGTAGCGTGGCTGTGTCGGAGGGTCAGTGTTTGGGGAGTGTGGCACTGTCGGAGGGTCAGTGTTTGGGGAGTGTGGCTCTGTTGGAGGGTCAGTGTTTGGGGAGCGTGGCACTGTCGGAGGGTCAGTGTTTGGGTAGCGTGGCTCTGTCGGATGGTCAGTGTTTTGGGAGCGTGGCACTGTCAGAGGGTCAGTGTTTGGGGAGTGTGGCTCTGTTGGAGGGTCAGTGTTTGGGGAGCGTGGCACTGTCGGAGGATCAGTGTTTGGGTAGCGTGGCTCTGTCGGAGGGTCAGTGTTTGGGGAGCGTGGCACTGTCGGAGGGTCAGTGTTTGGGGAGCATGGCACTGTCGGAGGGTCAGTGTTTGGGGAGCGTGGCTCTGTCAGAGGGTCAGTGTTTGAGGAGTGTGGCTCTGTCGAAGTGTCAGTGTTTGGGGAGCGTGGCACTGTCGGAGGGTCAGTGTTTGGGGAGTGTGGCACTGTCGGAGGGTCAGTGTTTGGGGAGCATGGCACTGTCGGAGGGACAGTGTTTGGGGAGCGTGGCACTGTCAGAGGGTCAGTGTTTGGCGAGTGTAGCACTGTCAGAGGGTCAGTGTTTGGGAGCGTGGCACTGTCGGATGGTCAGTGTTTGGGGAGTGTGGCACTGCCAGAAGGTCAGTGTTTGGGGAGCGTGGCTCTGTCGGAGGGTCTGTGTTTGGGGAGCGTGGCTCTGTCGGAGGGTCAGTGTTTGGGGAGCGTGACACTGTCGGAGGGTCAGTGTTTTTGGAGTGTGGCACTGTCGGAGGGTCCGTGTTTGGGGAGCGTGGCTCTGTCGGAGGGTCAGCGTTTGGGGAGCGTGGCACTGTCGGAGGGTCAGTGTTTGGGGAGCGTGGCTCTGTCGGAGGGTCCGTGTTTGGGGAGCGTGGCTCTGTCGGAGGGTCAGTGTTTTGGGAGCGTGGCACTGTCGGAGGGTCAGTGTTTGGGGAGCGTGGCTCTGTCGGAGTGTCAGTGTTTGGGGAGTGTGGCACTGTCGGAGGGTCAGTGTTTGGGGAGCGTGGCACTGTCGGAGGGTCAGTGTTTGGGGAGCGTGGCACTGTCGGAGGGTCAGTGTTTGGGGAGCGTGGCACTGTCGGAGGTTCAGTGTTTCTGGAGCGTGGCTCTGTCTGAGGGTAAGTGTTTAGGGAGTGTGGCACTGTCGGAGGGTCAGTGTTTGGGGAGCGTGGCACTGTCGGAGGGTCAGTGTTTGGGGAGTATGGCACTGTCAGAAGGTCAGTGTTTGGGGTGCTTGGCACTGTCGGAGGGTCAGTGTTTGGGGAGTGTGGCACTGTCAGAAGGTCAGTGTTTGGGGAGCGTGGCTCTGTCGGAGGGTCAGTGTTTGGGGAGTGTGGCACTGTCAGAAGGTCAGTTTTTGGGGAGCGTGGCTCTGTGGGAGGGTCAGTGTTTGGGGAGCGTGGCTCTGTCGGATGGTCAGTGTTTGGGGAGCGTGACACTGTCGGAGGGTCAGTGTTTGGGGAGTGTGGTTCTGTCGGAGGGTCAGTGTTTGGGGAGCGTGGCACTGTCAGAGGGTCAGTGTTTGGGGAGTGTGGCACTGTCGGAGGGTCCGTGTTTGGGGAGCGTGGCTCTGTCGGAGGGTCAGTGTTTGGGGAGCGTGGCACTGTCGGAGGGTCAGTGTTTGGGGAGCGTGGCACTGTCGGAGGGTCAATGTTTGGGGAGCGTGGCACTGTCGGAGGGTCAGTGTTTGGGGAGCGTGGCACTGTGGGAGGGTCAGTGTTTGGGGAGTGTGGCACTGTCGGAGGGTCCGTGTTTGGGGAGTGTGGCACTGTCGGAAGGTCAGTGTTTGGGGAGCGTGGCACTGTCAGAGGGTCAGTGTTTGAGGAGTGTGGCACTGTCGGAGGGTCAGTGTTTGGGGAGCGTGACACTGTCGGAGGGTCAGTGTTTGGGGAGTGTGGCACTGTCGGAGGGTCAGTGTTTTGGGAGTGTGGCACTGTCGGAGGGTCAGTGTTTGGGGAGTGTGGCACTGTCGGAGGGTCAGTGTTTGGGGAGTGTTGGTCTGTCAGAGGGTCAGTGTTTGGGGAGTGTGGCACTGTCGGAGGGTCAGTGTTTGGGGAGTGTGGCACTGTCGGAGGGTCAGTGTTTGGGGAGCGTGGCTCTGTCAGTTGGTCAGTATTTGGGGAGCGTGGCACTGTCGGAGGGTCAGTGTTTGGGGAGCGTGGCACTGTCGGAGGGTCAGTATTTGGGGAGCGTGGCACTGTCGGATGGTCAGTGTTTGCGGAGCGTGGCACTGTCGGAGGGTCAGTGTTTGGGGAGTGTGGCACTGTCGGAGGGTCAGTGTTTGGGGAGCGTGGCACTGTCGGAGGGTCAGTGTTTGCGGAGCGTGGCACTGTCGGAGGGTCAGTGTTTGGGGAGTGTGGCACTGTCGGAGGGGCAGTGTTTGGGGAGCGTGGCACTGTCGGGGGGTCATTGTTTGCGGAGCGTGGCACTGTCGGAGGGTCAGTGTTTGGGGAGCGTGGCACTGTCGGAGGGTCAGTGTTTGGGGAGCGTGGCACTGTCGGAGGGTCAGTGTTAGGGGAGAGTGGCTCTGACGGAGGGTCAGCGTTTGGGGAGCGTGGCTCTGTCGGAGGGTCAGTGTTTGCGGAGCGTGACACTGTCGGAGGGTCAGTGTTTGGGGAGTGTGGCACTGACGGAGGGTCAGTGTTTGGGGAGCGTGGCACTGTCGGGAGGTCACTGTTTGGGGAGCGTGGCACTGTCGGAGGGTCAGTGTTTGGGGAGCGTGGCACTGTCTGGGGGTCAGTGTTTGGGGAGTGTGGCACTGTCGGAGGGTCAGTGTTTGGGGAGTGTGGCACTGTCGGAGGGTCAGTGTTTGGGGAGCGTGGCAGTGTCGGAGTGTCAGTGTTTGGGGAGCGTGGCACTGTGGGAGGGTCAGTGTTTGGGGAGTGTGGCACTGTCGGAGGGTCAGTGTTTGGGGAGTGTGGCACTGTCGGAGGGTCAGTGTTTGGGGAGTGTGGCACTGTCGGAGGGTCAGTGTTTGGGGAGTGTGGCACTGTCGGAGGGTCAGTGTTTGGGGAGCGTGGCACTGTCGGAGGGTCAGTGTTTGGGGAGTGTGGCTCTGTCGGAGGGTCAGTGTTTGGGGAGTGTGGCACTGTCGGAGGGTCACTCTTTGGGGAGTGTGGCACTGTCGGAGGGTCAGTGTTTGGGGAGTGTGGCACTGTCGGAGAGTCAGTGTATTGGGAGCGTGGCACTGTCGGAGGGTCAGTGTTTGCGGAGTGTGGCTCTGTCGGAGGGTCAGTGTTTCGGGAGCGTGGCACTGTCGGAGGGTCAGTGTTTGGGGAGTGTGGCACTGTCAGAGGGTCAGTGTTTGGGAGCGTGGCACTGTCAGAAGGTCAGTGTTTGGGGAGTGTGGCACTGTCGGAGGGTCAGTGTTTGGGGAGTGTGGCACTGTCAGAGGGTCAGTGTTTGGGAGCGTGGCACTGTCGGAGGGTCAGTGTTTGGGGAGTGTGGCTCTGTCGTAGGGTCAGTGTTTGGGGAGTGTGGCACTGTCGGAGGGTCACTCTTTGGGGAGTGTGGCACTGTCGGAGGGTCAGTGTTTGGGGAGTGTGGCACTCTCGGAGAGTCAGTGTATTGGGAGCGTGGCACTGTCGGAGGGTCAGTGTTTGGGAGTGTGGCTCTGTCGGAGGGTCAGTGTTTCGGGAGCGTGGCACTGTCGGAGGGTAAGTGTTTGGGGAGTGTGGCACTGTCGGAGAGTCAGTGTATTGGGAGCGTGGCACTGTCGGAGGGTCAGTGTTTGGGGAGTGTGGCACTGTCGGAGAGTCAGTGTATTGGGAGCGTGGCACTGTCGGAGGGTCAGTGTTTGCGGAGTGTGGCTCTGTCGGAGGGTCAGTGTTTCGGGAGCGTGGCACTGTCGGAGGGTCAGTGTTTGGGGAGTGTGGCTCTGTCGGAGGGTCAGTGTTTTGGGAGTGTGGCACTGTCGGAGGGTCAGTGTTTGCGGAGTGTGGCTCTGTCGGAGGGTCAGTGTTTCGGGAGCGTGGCACTGTCGGAGGGTCAGTGTTTGGGGAGTGTGGCACTGTCAGAGGGTTAGTGTTTGGGTAGCGTGGCTGTGTCGGAGGGTCAGTGTTTGGGGAGTGTGGCACTGTCGGAGGGTCAGTGTTTTGGGAGCGTGGCACTGTCAGAGGGTCAGTGTTTGGGGAGTGTGGCTCTGTCGGAGGGTCAGTGTTTGGGTAGCGTGGCTCTGTCGGAGGGTCAGTGTTTGGGGAGCGTGGCACTGTCGGAGGGTCAGTGTTTGGGGAGCATGGCACTGTCTGGGGGTCAGTGTTTGGGGAGCGTGGCTCTGTCGGAGGGTCAGTGTTTGTGGAGTGTCGCACTGTCAGAGGGTCAGTGTTTGAGGAGTGTGGCTCTGTCGGAGGGTCCGTGTTTGGGGAGCGTGGCACTGTCGGAGGGTCAGTGTTTGGGGAGCATGGCTCTGTCGGAGGGTCAGTGTTTGGGGAGTGTGGCACTGTCGGAGGGTCAGTGTTTGGGGAGCGTGGCACTGTCGGAGGGTCAGTGTTTGGGGAGCGTGGCACTGTCGGAGGGTCAGTGTTTGGGGAGCGTGGCACTGTCGGAGGGTCAGTGTTTGGGGAGCGTGGCACTGTCGGAGGGTCAGTGTTTGGGGAGTGTGGCTCTGTCGGAGGGTCAGTGTTTTGGGAGTGTGGCACTGTCGGAGGTTCAGTGTTTCTGGAGCGTGGCTCTGTCTGAGGGTAAGTGTTTAGGGAGTGTGGCACTGTCGGAGGGTCAGTGTTTGGGGAGCGTGGCACTGTCGGAGGGTCAGTGTTTGGGGAGTATGGCACTGTCAGAAGGTCAGTGTTTGGGGAGCTTGGCACTGTCGGAGGGTCAGTGTTTGGGGAGTGTGGCACTGTCAGAAGGTCAGTGTTTGGGGAGCGTGGCTCTGTCGGAGGGTCAGTGTTTGGGGAGTGTGGCACAGTCAGAAGGTCAGTTTTTGGGTAGCGTGGCTCTGTGGGAGGGTCAGTGTTTGGGGAGCGTGGCACTGTCGGAGGGTCAGTGTTTGGGGAGTGTGGCACTGACGGAGGGTCAGTGTTTGGGGAGCGTGGCTCTGTCGGAGGGTCAGTGTTTGCGGAGCGTGACACTGTCGGAGGGTCAGTGTTTGGGGAGTGTGGCACTGACGGAGGGTCAGTGTTTGGGGAGCGTGGCACTGTCGGGGGGTCACTGTTTGGGGAGCGTGGCACTGTCGGAGGGTCAGTGTTTGGGGAGCGTGGCACTGTCTGGGGGTCAGTGTTTGGGGAGTGTGGCACTGTCGGGGGGTCAGTGTTTGGGGAGTGTGGCACTGTCGGAGGGTCAGTGTTTGGGGAGCGTGGCAGTGTCGGAGTGTCAGTGTTTGGGGAGCGTGGCACTGTGGGAGGGTCAGTGTTTGGGGAGTGTGGCACTGTCGGAGGGTCAGTGTTTGGGGAGTGTGGCACTGTCGGAGGGTCAGTGTTTGGGGAGTGTGGCACTGTCAGAGGGTCAGTGTTTGGGGAGTGTGGCACTGTCGGAGGGTCAATGTTTGGGGAGCGTGGCACTGTCGGAGTGTCGGTGTTCGGGGAGTGTGGCTCTGTCGGAGGGTCAGTGTTTGGGGAGTGTGGCACTTTCGGAGGGTCACTCTTTGGGGAGTGTGGCACTGTCGGAGGGTCAGTGTTTGGGGAGTGTGGCACTGTCGGAGAGTCAGTGTATTGGGAGCGTGGCACTGTCGGAGGGTCAGTGTTTGCGGAGTGTGGCTCTGTCGGAGGGTCAGTGTTTCGGGAGCGTGGCACTGTCAGAGGGTTAGTGTTTGGGTAGCGTGGCTGTGTTGGAGGGTCAGTGTTTTGGGAGTGTGGCACTGTCAGTGGGTCAGTGTTTGGGAGCGTGGCACTGTCAGAAGGTCAGTGTTTGGGGAGTGTGGCGCTGTCGGAGGGTCAGTGTTTGGGGAGTGTGGCACTGTCAGAGGGTCAGTGTTTGGGAGCGTGGCACTGTCGGAGGGTCAGTGTTTGGGGAGTGTGGCTCTGTCGGAGGGTCAGTGTTTGGGGAGTGTGGCACTGTCGGAGGGTCGCTCTTTGGGGAGTGTGGCACTGTCGGAGGGTCAGTGTTTGGGGAGTGTGGCACTGTCGGAGAGTCAGTGTATTGGGAGCGTGGCACTGTCGGAGTGTCAGTGTTTGCGGAGTGTGGCTCTGTCGGAGGGTCAGTGTTTGGGGAGCGTGGCACTGTCGGAGGGTCAGTGTTTGGGGAGTGTGGCTCTGTCGGAGGGTCAGTGTTTGGGGAGTGTGGCACTGTCGGAGGGTCAGTGTTTGGGGAGTGTGGCTCTGTCGGAGGGTCAGTGTTTGGGGAGTGTGGCTCTGTCGGAGGGTCAGTGTTTGGGGAGTGTGGCACTGTCGGAGGGTCACTCTTTGGGGAGTGTGGCACTGTCAGAGAGTCAGTGTATTGGGAGCGTGGCACTGTCGGAGGGTCAGTGTTTGGGGAGTGTGGCACTGTCGGAGAGTCAGTGTATTGGGAGCGTGGCACTGTCGGAGGGTCAGTGTTTGCGGAGTGTGGCTCTGTCGGAGGGTCAGTGTTTGGGGAGTGTGGCACTGTCGGAGAGTCATTGTATTGGGAGCGTGGCACTGTCGGAGGGTCAGTGTTTGCGGAGTGTGGCACTGTCGGAGGGTCAGTGTTTGGGGAGTGTGGCACTGTCGGAGGGTCAGTGGTTGGGGAGTGTGGCACTGTCAGAGGGTTAGTGTTTGGGTAGCGTGGCTGTGTCGGAGGGTCAGTGTTTGGGGAGTGTGGCACTGTCGGAGGGTCAGTGTTTTGGGAGCGTGGCACTGTCGGAGGGTCAGTGTTTGGGTAGCGTGGCTCTGTCAGAGGGTCGGTGTTTGAGGAGTGTGGCTCTGTCGGAGGGTCAGTGTTTGGGGAGCGTGGCACTGTCGGAGGGTCAGTGTTTGGGGAGTGTGGCACTGTCGGAGGGTCAGTGTTTGGGGAGCATGGCACTGTCGGAGGGTCAGTGTTTGGGGAGCGTGGCACTGTCAGAGGGTCTGTGTTTGGCGAGTGTAGCACTGTCAGAGGGTCAGTGTTTGGGGAGCGTGGCACTGTCGGATGGTCAGTGTTTGGGGAGTGTGGCACTGCCAGAAGGTCAGTGTTTGGGGAGCGTGGCTCTGTCGGAGGGTCTGTGTTTGGGGAGCGTGGCTCTGTCGGAGGGTCAGTGTTAGGGGAGCGTGGCACTGTCGGAGGGTCAGTGTTTTTGGAGTGTGGCACTGTCGGACGGTCCGTGTTTGGGGAGCGTGGCTCTGTCGGAGGGTCCGTGTTTGGGGAGTGTGGCACTGACGGAGGGTCAGTGTTTGGGGAGCGTGGCTCTGTCGGAGGGTCAGTGTTTGCGGAGCGTGACACTGTCGGAGGGTCAGTGTTTGGGGAGTGTGGCACTGACGGAGGGTCAGTGTTTGGGGAGCGTGGCACTGTCGGGGGGTCACTGTTTGGGGAGCGTGGCACTGTCGGAGGGTCAGTGTTTGGGGAGCGTGGCACTGTCTGTGGGTCAGTGTTTGGGGAGTGTGGCACTGTCGGGGGGTCAGTGTTTGGGGAGTGTGGCACTGTCGGAGGGTCAGTGTTTGGGGAGCGTGGCAGTGTCGGAGTGTCAGTGTTTGGGGAGCGTGGCACTGTGGGAGGGTCAGTGTTTGGGGACTGTGGCACTGTCGGAGGGTCAGTGTTTGGGGAGTGTGGCACTGTCGGAGGGTCAGTGTTTGGGGAGTGTGGCACTGTCAGAGGGTCAGTGTTTGGGGAGTGTGGCACTGTCGGAGGGTCAATGTTTGGGGAGCGTGGCACTGTCGGGGTGTCGGTGTTTGGGGAGTGTGGCTCTGTCGGAGGGTCAGTGTTTGGGGAGTGTGGCACTGTCGGAGGGTCACTCTTTGTGGAGTGTGGCACTGTCGGAGGGTCAGTGTTTGGGGAGTGTGGCACTGTCGGAGAGTCAGTGTATTGGGAGCGTGGCACTGTCGGAGGGTCAGTGTTTGCGGAGTGTGGCTCTGTCGGAGGGTCAGTGTTTCGGGAGCGTGGCACTGTCAGAGGGTTAGTGTTTGGGTAGCGTGGCTGTGTTGGAGGGTCAGTGTTTTGGGAGTGTGGCACTGTCAGTGGGTCAGTGTTTGGGAGCGTGGCACTGTCAGAAGGTCAGTGTTTGGGGAGTGTGGCGCTGTCGGAGGGTCAGTGTTTGGGGAGTGTGACACTGTCAGAGGGTCAGTGTTTGGGAGCGTGGCACTGTCGGAGGGTCAGTGTTTGGGGAGTGTGGCTCTGTCGGAGGGTCAGTGTTTGGGGAGTGTGGCACTGTCGGAGGGTCACTCTTTGGGGAGTGTGGCACTGTCGGAGGGTCAGTGTTTGGGGAGTGTGGCACTGTCGGAGAGTCAGTGTATTGGGAGCGTGGCACTGTCGGAGTGTCAGTGTTTGCGGAGTGTGGCTCTGTCGGAGGGTCAGTGTTTGGGGAGCGTGGCACTGTCGGAGGGTCAGTGTTTGGGGAGTGTGGCTCTGTCGGAGGGTCAGTGTTTGGGGAGTGTGGCACTGTCGGAGGGTCAGTGTTTGGGGAGTGTGGCTCTGTCGGAGGGTCAGTGTTTGGGGAGTGTGGCTCTGTCGGAGGGTCAGTGTTTGGGGAGCGTGGCACTGTCGGAGGGTCAGTGTTTGGGGAGTGTGGCTCTGTCGGAGGGTCAGTGTTTGGGGAGTGTGGCACTGTCGGAGGGTCAGTGTTTGGGGAGTGTGGCTCTGTCGGAGGGTCAGTGTTTGGGGAGTGTGGCACTGTCGGAGGGTCACTCTTTGGGGAGTGTGGCACTGTCAGAGAGTCAGTGTATTGGGAGCGTGGCACTGTCGGAGGGTCAGTGTTTGGGGAGTGTGGCACTGTCGGAGAGTCAGTGTATTGGGAGCGTGGCACTGTCGGAGGGTCAGTGTTTGCGGAGTGTGGCTCTGTCGGAGGGTCAGTGTTTGGGGAGTGTGGCACTGTCGGAGAGTCATTGTATTGGGAGCGTGGCACTGTCGGAGGGTCAGTGTTTGCGGAGTGTGGCACTGTCGGAGGGTCAGTGTTTGGGGAGTGTGGCACTGTCGGAGGGTCAGTGGTTGGGGAGTGTGGCACTGTCAGAGGGTTAGTGTTTGGGTAGCGTGGCTGTGTCGGAGGGTCAGTGTTTGGGGAGTGTGGCACTGTCGGAGGGTCAGTGTTTTGGGAGCGTGGCACTGTCGGAGGGTCAGTGTTTGGGTAGCGTGGCTCTGTCAGAGGGTCGGTGTTTGAGGAGTGTGGCTCTGTCGGAGGGTCAGTGTTTGGGGAGCGTGGCACTGTCGGAGGGTCAGTGTTTGGGGAGTGTGGCACTGTCGGAGGGTCAGTGTTTGGGGAGCATGGCACTGTCGGAGGGTCAGTGTTTGGGGAGCGTGGCACTGTCAGAGGGTCTGTGTTTGGCGAGTGTAGCACTGTCAGAGGGTCAGTGTTTGGGGAGCGTGGCACTGTCGGATGGTCAGTGTTTGGGGAGTGTGGCACTGCCAGAAGGTCAGTGTTTGGGGAGCGTGGCTCTGTCGGAGGGTCTGTGTTTGGGGAGCGTGGCTCTGTCGGAGGGTCAGTGTTAGGGGAGCGTGGCACTGTCGGAGGGTCAGTGTTTTTGGAGTGTGGCACTGTCGGACGGTCCGTGTTTGGGGAGCGTGGCTCTGTCGGAGGGTCAGTGTTTGGGGAGCGTGGCACTGTCGGAGGGTCAGTGTTTGGGGAGCGTGGCTCTGTCGGAGGGTCAGTGTTTGGGGAGTGTGGCACTGTCGGAGGGTCAGTGTTTGGGGAGCGTGGCACTGTCGGAGGGTCAGTGTTTGGGGAGCGTGGCACTGTTGGAGGGTCAGTGTTTGGGGAGTGTGGCTCTGTCGGAGGGTCAGTGTTTTGGGAGTGTGGCACTGTCGGAGGTTCAGTGTTTCTGGAGCGTGGCTCTGTCTGAGGGTAAGTGTTTTGGGAGTGTGGCACTGTCGGAGGGTCAGTGTTTGGGGAGCGTGGCACTGTCGGAGGGTCAGTGTTTGGGGAGTATGGCACTGTCAGAAGGTCAGTGTTTGGGGAGCTTGGCACTGTCGGAGGGTCAGTGTTTGGGGAGTGTGGCACTGTCAGAAGGTCAGTGTTTGGGGAGCGTGGCTCTGTCGGAGGGTCAGTGTTTGGGGAGTGTGGCACTGTCAGAAGGTCAGTTTTTGGGGAGCGTGGCTCTGTGGGAGGGTCAGTGTTTGGGGAGCGTGGCTCTGTCGGATGGTCAGTGTTTGGGGAGCGTGACACTGTCGGAGGGTCAGTGTTTTGGGAGTGTGGCTCTGTCGGAGGGTCAGTGTTTGGGGAGCGTGGCACTGTCAGAGGGTCAGTGTTTGGGGAGTGTGGCACTGTCGGAGGGTCCGTGTTTGGGGAGCGTGGCTCTGTCGGAGGGTCAGTGTTTGGGGAGCGTGGCACTGTCGGAGGGTCAGTGTTTGGGGAGCGTGGCACTGTCGGAGGGTCAATGTTTGGGGAGCGTGGCACTGTCGGAGGGTCAGTGTTTGGGGAGCGTGGCACTGTGGGAGGGTCAGTGTTTGGGGAGTGTGGCACTGTCGGGGGGTCAGTGTTGGGGAGTGTGGCACTGTCGGAGGGTCAGTGTTTGGGGAGCGTGGCACTGTCAGAGGGTCAGTGTTTGAGGAGTGTGGCACTGTCGGAGGGTCAGTGTTTGGGGAGCGTGACACTGTCGGAGGGTCAGTGTTTGGGGAGTGTGGCACTGTCGGAGGGTCAGTGTTTTGGGAGTGTGGCACTGTCGGAGGGTCAGTGTTTGGGGAGCGTGGCACTGTCGGAGAGTCAGTGTTTGGGGAGTGTGGCTCTGTCGGAGGGTCAGTGTTTTGGGAGTGTGGCACTGTCGGAGGTTCAGTGTTTCTGGAGCGTGGCTCTGTCTGAGGGTAAGTGTTTAGGGAGTGTGGCACTGTCGGAGGGTCAGTGTTTGGGGAGCGTGGCACTGTCGGAGGGTCAGTGTTTGGGGAGTGTGGCACTGTCGGAGGGTCAGTGTTTGGGGAGCGTGGCACTGTCGGAGGGTCGGTGTTTGGGGAGTGTGGCTCTGTCGGAGGGTCAGTGTTTGGGGAGTGTGGCACTGTCGGAGGGTCACTCTTTGGGGAGTGTGGCACTGTCGGAGGGTCAGTGTTTGGGATGTGTGGCACTGTCGGAGAGTCAGTGTTTGGGAGCGTGGCACTGTCGGAGGGTCAGTGTTTGGGGAGTGTGGCTCTGTCGGAGGGTCAGTGTTTGGGGAGTGTGGCACTGTCGGAGGGTAAGTGTTTTGGGAGTGTGGCACTGTCGGAGGGTCAGTGTTTGGGGAGCGTGGCACTGTCGGAGGGTCAGTGTTTGGGGAGTGTGGCTCTGTCGGAGGGTCAGTGTTTTGGGAGTGTGGCACTGTCAGAGGGTCAGTGTTTGGGGAGTGTGGCTCTGTCGGAGGGTCAGTGTTTGGGGAGCGTGGCACTGTCGGAGGGTCAGTGTTTGGGTAGCGTGGCTCTGTCGGAGGGTCAGTGTTTGGGAGCGTGGCACTGTCGGAGGGTCAGTGTTTGGGGAGTGTGGCTCTGTCGGAGGGTCAGTGTTTGGGGAGTGTGGCACTGTCGGAGGGGCAGTGTTTGGGGAGCGTGGCACTGTCGGGGGGTCATTGTTTGCGGAGCGTGGCACTGTCGGAGGGTCAGTGTTTGGGGAGTGTGGCACTGTCGGAGGGTCAGTGTTTGGGGAGAGTGGCACTGTCGGAGGGTCAGTGTTAGGGGAGAGTGGCTCTGACGGAGGGTCAGCGTTTGGGGAGCGTGGCTCTGTCGGAGGGTCAGTGTTTGCGGAGCGTGACACTGTCGGAGGGTCAGTGTTTGGGGAGTGTGGCACTGACGGAGGGTCAGTGTTTGGGGAGCGTGGCACTGTCGGGGGGTCACTGTTTGGGGAGCGTGGCACTGTCGGAGGGTCAGTGTTTGGGGAGCGTGGCACTGTCTGGGGGTCAGTGTTTGGGGAGTGTGGCACTGTCGGAGGGTCAGTGTTTGGGGAGTGTGGCACTGTCGGAGGGTCAGTGTTTGGGGAGCGTGGCAGTGTCGGAGTGTCAGTGTTTGGGGAGCGTGGCACTGTGGGAGGGTCAGTGTTTGGGGAGTGTGGCACTGTCGGAGGGTCAGTGTTTGGGGAGTGTGGCACTGTCGGAGGGTCAGTGTTTGGGGAGTGTGGCACTGTCAGAGGGTCAGTGTTTGGGGAGTGTGGCACTGTCGGAGGGTCAGTGTTTGGGGAGCGTGGCACTGTCGGAGGGTCAGTGTTTGGGGAGTGTGGCTCTGTCGGAGGGTCACTCTTTGGGGAGTGTGGCACTGTCGGAGGGTCAGTGTTTGGGGAGTGTGGCACTGTCGGAGAGTCAGTGTATTGGGAGCGTGGCACTGTCGGAGGGTCAGTGTTTGCGGAGTGTGGCTCTGTCGGAGGGTCAATGTTTCGGGAGCGTGGCACTGTCGGAGGGTCAGTGTTTGGGGAGTGTGGCTCTGTCGGAGGGTCAGTGTTTCGGGAGCGTGGCACTGTCAGAGGGTTAGTGTTTGGGTAGCGTGGCTGTGTCGGAGGGTCAGTGTTTGGGGAGTGTGGCACTGTCAGAGGGTCAGTGTTTGGGAGCGTGGCACTGTCAGAAGGTCAGTGTTTGGGGAGTGTGGCACTGTCGGAGGGTCAGTGTTTGGGGAGTGTGGCACTGTCAGAGGGTCAGTGTTTGGGAGCGTGGCACTGTCGGAGGGTCAGTGTTTGGGGAGTGTGGCTCTGTCGTAGGGTCAGTGTTTGGGGAGTGTGGCACTGTCGGAGGGTCACTCTTTGGGGAGTGTGGCACTGTCGGAGGGTCAGTGTTTGGGGAGTGTGGCACTGTCGGAGGGTCAGTGTTTGGGAGTGTGGCTCTGTCGGAGGGTCAGTGTTTCGGGAGCGTGGCACTGTCGGAGGGTCAGTGTATGGGGAGTGTGGCACTGTCGGAGAGTCAGTGTATTGGGAGCGTGGCACTGTCGGAGGGTCAGTGTTTGGGGAGTGTGGCACTGTCGGAGAGTCAGTGTATTGGGAGCGTGGCACTGTCGGAGGGTCAGTGTTTGCGGAGTGTGGCTCTGTCGGAGGGTCAGTGTTTCGGGAGCGTGGCACTGTCGGAGGGTCAGTGTTTGGGGAGTGTGGCACTGTCGGAGGGTTAGTGTTTGGGTAGCGTGGCTGTGTCGGAGGGTCAGTGTTTGGGGAGTGTGGCACTGTCGGAGGGTCAGTGTTTTGGGAGCGTGGCACTGTCAGAGGGTCAGTGTTTGGGGAGTGTGGCTCTGTCGGAGGGTCAGTGTTTGGGGAGCGTGGCACTGTCGGAGGGTCAGTGTTTGGGTAGCGTGGCTCTGTCGGAGGGTCAGTGTTTGGGGAGCGTGGCACTGTCGGAGGGTCAGTGTTTGGGGAGCATGGCACTGTCTGGGGGTCAGTGTTTGGGGAGCGTGGCTCTGTCGGAGGGTCAGTGTTTGTGGAGTGTGGCACTGTCGGAGGGTCAGTGTTTGAGGAGTGTGGCTCTGTCGGAGGGTCAGTGTTTCGGGAGCGTGGCACTGTCGGAGGGTCAGTGTTTGGGGAGTGTGGCACTGTCGGAGAGTCAGTGTATTGGGAGCGTGGCACTGTCGGAGGGTCAGTGTTTGGGGAGTGTGGCTCTGTCGGAGGGTCAGTGTTTCGGGAGCGTGGCACTGTCGGAGGGTCAGTGTTTGGGGAGTGTGGCACTGTCGGAGGGTCAGTGTTTGGGAAGTGTGGCTCTGTCGGAGGGTCAGTGTTTGGGGAGTGTGGCACTGTCGGATGGTCAGTGTTTTGGGAGCGTGGCACTGTCAGAGGGTCAGTGTTTGGGGAGTGTGGCTCTGTTGGAGGGTCAGTGTTTGGGGAGCGTGGCACTGTCGGAGGGTCAGTGTTTGGGTAGCGTGGCTCTGTCGGAGGGTCAGTGTTTGGGGAGCGTGGCACTGTCGGAGGGTCAGTGTTTGGGGAGCATGGCACTGTCGGAGGGTCAGTGTTTGGGGAGCGTGGCTCTGTCAGAGGGTCAGTGTTTGAGGAGTGTGGCTCTGTCGGAGTGTCAGTGTTTGGGGAGCGTGGCACTGTCGGAGGGTCAGTGTTTGGGGAGTGTGGCACTGTCGGAGGGTCAGTGTTTGGGGAGCATGGCACTGTCGGAGGGACAGTGTTTGGGGAGCGTGGCACTGTCAGAGGGTCAGTGTTTGGCGAGTGTAGCACTGTCAGAGGGTCAGTGTTTGGGAGCGTGGCACTGTCGGATGGTCAGTGTTTGGGGAGTGTGGCACTGCCAGAAGGTCAGTGTTTGGGAGCGTGGCTCTGTCGGAGGGTCTGTGTTTGGGGAGCGTGGCTCTGTCGGAGGGTCAGTGTTTGGGGAGCGTGACACTGTCGGAGGGTCAGTGTTTTTGGAGTGTGGCACTGTCGGAGGGTCCGTGTTTGGGGAGCGTGGCTCTGTCGGAGGGTCAGTGTTTGGGGAGCGTGGCACTGTCGGAGGGTCAGTGTTTGGGGAGCGTGGCTCTGTCGGAGGGTCCGTGTTTGGGGAGCGTGGCTCTCTCGGAGGGTCAGTGTTTGGGGAGCGTGGCACTGTCGGAGGGTCAGTGTTTGGGGAGCGTGGCTCTGTCGGAGGGTCAGTGTTTGGGGCGTGTGGCACTGTCGGAGGGTCAGTGTTTGGGGAGCGTGGCACTGTCGGAGGGTCAGTGTTTGGGGAGCGTGGCACTGTCGGAGGGTCAGTGTTTGGGGAGCGTGGCACTGTCGGAGGTTCAGTGTTTCTGGAGCGTGGCTCTGTCTGAGGGTAAGTGTTTAGGGAGTGTGGCACTGTCGGAGGGTCAGTGTTTGGGGAGCGTGGCACTGTCGGAGGGTCAGTGTTTGGGGAGTATGGCACTGTCAGAAGGTCAGTGTTTGGGGTGCTTGGCACTGTCGGAGGGTCAGTGTTTGGGGAGTGTGGCACTGTCAGAAGGTCAGTGTTTGGGGAGCGTGGCTCTGTCGGAGGGTCAGTGTTTGGGGAGTGTGGCACTGTCAGAAGGTCAGTTTTTGGGGAGCGTGGCTCTGTGGGAGGGTCAGTGTTTGGGGAGCGTGGCTCTGTCGGATGGTCAGTGTTTGGGGAGCGTGACACTGTCGGAGGGTCAGTGTTTGGGGAGTGTGGTTCTGTCGGAGGGTCAGTGTTTGGGGAGCGTGGCACTGTCAGAGGGTCAGTGTTTGGGGAGTGTGGCACTGTCGGAGGGTCCGTGTTTGGGGAGCGTGGCTCTGTCGGAGGGTCAGTGTTTGGGGAGCGTGGCACTGTCGGAGGGTCAGTGTTTGGGGAGCGTGGCACTGTCGGAGGGTCAATGTTTGGGGAGCGTGGCACTGTCGGAGGGTCAGTGTTTGGGGAGCGTGGCACTGTGGGAGGGTCAGTGTTTGGGGAGTGTGGCACTGTCGGAGGGTCCGTGTTTGGGGAGTGTGGCACTGTCGGAAGGTCAGTGTTTGGGGAGCGTGGCACTGTCAGAGGGTCAGTGTTTGAGGAGTGTGGCACTGTCGGAGGGTCAGTGTTTGGGGAGCGTGACACTGTCGGAGGGTCAGTGTTTGGGGAGTGTGGCACTGTCGGAGGGTCAGTGTTTTGGGAGTGTGGCACTGTCGGAGGGTCAGTGTTTGGGGAGTGTGGCACTGTCGGAGGGTCAGTGTTTGGGGAGTGTTGGTCTGTCAGAGGGTCAGTGTTTGGGGAGTGTGGCACTGTCGGAGGGTCAGTGTTTGGGGAGTGTGGCACTGTCGGAGGGTCAGTGTTTGGGGAGCGTGGCTCTGTCAGTTGGTCAGTATTTGGGGAGCGTGGCACTGTCGGAGGGTCAGTGTTTGGGGAGCGTGGCACTGTCGGAGGGTCAGTATTTGGGGAGCGTGGCACTGTCGGAGGGTCAGTGTTTGCGGAGTGTGGCACTGTCGGAGGGTCAGTGTTTGGGGAGCGTGGCACTGTCGGAGGGTCAGTGTTTGCGGAGCGTGGCACTGTCGGAGGGTCAGTGTTTGGGGAGTGTGGCACTGTCGGAGGGGCAGTGTTTGGGGAGCGTGGCACTGTCGGGGGGTCATTGTATGCGGAGCGTGGCACTGTCGGAGGGTCAGTGTTTGGGGAGTGTGGCACTGTCGGAGGGTCAGTGTTTGGGGAGCGTGGCACTGTCGGAGGGTCAGTGTTAGGGGAGAGTGGCTCTGACGGAGGGTCAGCGTTTGGGGAGCGTGGCTCTGTCGGAGGGTCAGTGTTTGCGGAGCGTGACACTGTCGGAGGGTCAGTGTTTGGGGAGTGTGGCACTGACGGAGGGTCAGTGTTTGGGGAGCGTGGCACTGTCGGGGGGTCACTGTTTGGGGAGCGTGGCACTGTCGGAGGGTCAGTGTTTGGGGAGCGTGGCACTGTCTGGGGGTAAGTGTTTGGGGTGTGTGGCACTGTCGGAGGGTCAGTGTTTGGGGAGTGTGGCACTGTCGGAGGGTCAGTGTTTGGGGAGCGTGGCAGTGTCGGAGTGTCAGTGTTTGGGGAGCGTGGCACTGTGGGAGGGTCAGTGTTTGGGGAGTGTGGCACTGTCGGAGGGTCAGTGTTTGGGGAGTGTGGCACTGTCGGAGGGTCAGTGTTTGGGGAGTGTGGCACTGTCAGAGGGTCAGTGTTTGGGGAGTGTGGCACTGTCGGAGGGTCAGTGTTTGGGGAGCGTGGCACTGTCGGAGGGTCAGTGTTTGGGGAGTGTGGCTCTGTCGGAGGGTCAGTGTTTGGGGAGTGTGGCACTGTCGGAGGGTCACTCTTTGGGGAGTGTGGCACTGTCGGAGGGTCAGTGTTTGGGGAGTGTGGCTCTGTCGGAGGGTCAGTGTTTGGGGAGTGTGGCACTGTGGGAGGGTCAGTGTTTGGGGAGTGTGGCACTGTCGGAGAGTCAGTGTATTGGGAGTGTGGCTCTGTCGGAGGGTCAGTGTTTCGGGAGCGTGGCACTGTCGGAGGGTCAGTGTTTGGGGAGTGTGGCACTGTCGGAGGGTCAGTGTTTGGGGAGTGTGGCACTGTCAGAGGGTCAGTGTTTGCGGAGTGTGGCACTGTCGGAGGGTCAGTGTTTGGGGAGTGTGGCACTGTCAGAGGGTCAGTGTTTGGGAGCGTGGCTCTGTCGGAGGGTCAGTGTTTGGGGAGTGTGGCACTGTCGGAGGGTCAGTGTTTGGGGAGTGTGGCACTGTCGGAGGGTCAGTGTTTGGGGAGCGTGGCACTGTCGGAGGGTCAGTGTTTGGGGAGTGTGGCACTGTCGGAGGGTCAGTGTTTGGGGAGCGAGTCTCTGTCAGAGGGTCACTCTTTGGGGAGTGTGGCACTGTCGGAGGGTCAGTGTTTGGGGAGTGTGGCACTGTCGGAGGGTCAGTATTTGGGGAGTGTGGCACTGTCGGAGGGTCAGTGTTTGGGAGCGTGGCTCTGTCAGAGGGTCTGTGTTTGGGGAGCGTGGCACTGTCGGAGGGTCAGTGTTTGGGAACGTGGCACTGTCGGAGGGTCAGTGTTTGGGGAGTGTGGCTCTGTCGTAGGGTCAGTGTTTGGGGAGTGTGGCACTGTCGGAGGGTCACTCTTTGGGGAGTGTGGCACTGTCGGAGGGTCAGTGTTTGGGGAGTGTGGCACTGTCGGAGAGTCAGTGTTTGGGGAGTGTGGCACTGTCGGAGGGTCAGTGTTTGCGGAGTGTGGCACTGTGGGAGGGTCAGTGTTTGGGGAGTGTGGCACTGTCGGAGGGTCCGTGTTTGGGGAGTGTGGCACTGTCGGAAGGTCAGTGTTTGGGGAGCGTGGCACTGTCAGAGGGTCAGTGTTTGAGGAGTGTGGCACTGTCGGAGGGTCAGTGTTTGGGGAGCGTGACACTGTCGGAGGGTCAGTGTTTGGGGAGTGTGGCACTGTCGGAGGGTCAGTGTTTTGGGAGTGTGGCACTGTCGGAGGGTCAGTGTTTGGGGAGTGTGGCACTGTCGGAGGGTCAGTGTTTGGGGAGTGTTGGTCTGTCAGAGGGTCAGTGTTTGGGGAGTGTGGCACTGTCGGAGGGTCAGTGTTTGGGGAGTGTGGCACTGTCGGAGGGTCAGTGTTTGGGGAGCGTGGCTCTGTCAGTTGGTCAGTATTTGGGGAGCGTGGCACTGTCGGAGGGTCAGTGTTTGGGGAGCGTGGCACTGTCGGAGGGTCAGTATTTGGGGAGCGTGGCACTGTCGGAGGGTTAGTGTTTGCGGAGTGTGGCACTGTCGGAGGGTCAGTGTTTGGGGAGCGTGGCACTGTCGGAGGGTCAGTGTTTGCGGAGCGTGGCACTGTCGGAGGGTCAGTGTTTGGGGAGTGTGGCACTGTCGGAGGGGCAGTGTTTGGGGAGCGTGGCACTGTCGGGGGGTCATTGTATGCGGAGCGTGGCACTGTCGGAGGGTCAGTGTTTGGGGAGTGTGGCACTGTCGGAGGGTCAGTGTTTGGGGAGCGTGGCACTGTCGGAGGGTCAGTGTTAGGGGAGAGTGGCTCTGACGGAGGGTCAGCGTTTGGGGAGCGTGGCTCTGTCGGAGGGTCAGTGTTTGCGGAGCGTGACACTGTCGGAGGGTCAGTGTTTGGGGAGTGTGGCACTGACGGAGGGTCAGTGTTTGGGGAGCGTGGCACTGTCGGGGGGTCACTGTTTGGGGAGCGTGGCACTGTCGGAGGGTCAGTGTTTGGGGAGCGTGGCACTGTCTGGGGGTAAGTGTTTGGGGTGTGTGGCACTGTCGGAGGGTCAGTGTTTGGGGAGTGTGGCACTGTCGGAGGGTCAGTGTTTGGGGAGCGTGGCAGTGTCGGAGTGTCAGTGTTTGGGGAGCGTGGCACTGTGGGAGGGTCAGTGTTTGGGGAGTGTGGCACTGTCGGAGGGTCAGTGTTTGGGGAGTGTGGCACTGTCGGAGGGTCAGTGTTTGGGGAGTGTGGCACTGTCAGAGGGTCAGTGTTTGGGGAGTGTGGCACTGTCGGAGGGTCAGTGTTTGGGGAGCGTGGCACTGTCGGAGGGTCAGTGTTTGGGGAGTGTGGCTCTGTCGGAGGGTCAGTGTTTGGGGAGTGTGGCACTGTCGGAGGGTCACTCTTTGGGGAGTGTGGCACTGTCGGAGGGTCAGTGTTTGGGGAGTGTGGCTCTGTCGGAGGGTCAGTGTTTGGGGAGTGTGGCACTGTGGGAGGGTCAGTGTTTGGGGAGTGTGGCACTGTCGGAGAGTCAGTGTATTGGGAGTGTGGCTCTGTCGGAGGGTCAGTGTTTCGGGAGCGTGGCACTGTCGGAGGGTCAGTGTTTGGGGAGTGTGGCACTGTCGGAGGGTCAGTGTTTGGGGAGTGTGGCACTGTCAGAGGGTCAGTGTTTGCGGAGTGTGGCACTGTCGGAGGGTCAGTGTTTGGGGAGTGTGGCACTGTCAGAGGGTCAGTGTTTGGGAGCGTGGCTCTGTCGGAGGGTCAGTGTTTGGGGAGTGTGGCACTGTCGGAGGGTCAGTGTTTGGGGAGTGTGGCACTGTCGGAGGGTCAGTGTTTGGGGAGCGTGGCACTGTCGGAGGGTCAGTGTTTGGGGAGTGTGGCACTGTCGGAGGGTCAGTGTTTGGGGAGCGAGTCTCTGTCAGAGGGTCACTCTTTGGGGAGTGTGGCACTGTCGGAGGGTCAGTGTTTGGGGAGTGTGGCACTGTCGGAGGGTCAGTATTTGGGGAGTGTGGCACTGTCGGAGGGTCAGTGTTTGGGAGCGTGGCTCTGTCAGAGGGTCTGTGTTTGGGGAGCGTGGCACTGTCGGAGGGTCAGTGTTTGGGAGCGTGGCATTGTCGGAGGGTCAGTGTTTGGGGAGTGTGGCTCTGTCGGAGGGTCAGTGTTTGGGGAGTGTGGCTCTGTCGTAGGGTCAGTGTTTGGGGAGTGTGGCACTGTCGGAGGGTCACTCTTTGGGGAGTGTGGCACTGTCGGAGGGTCAGTGTTTGGGGAGTGTGGCACTGTCGGAGAGTCAGTGTTTGGGGAGTGTGGCACTGTCGGAGGGTCAGTGTTTGCGGAGTGTGGCTCTGACGGAGGGTCAGTGTTTCGGGAGCGTGGCACTGTCGGAGGGTCAGTGTTTGGGGAGTGTGGCACTGTCGGAGGGTCAGTGTTTGGGGAGTGTGGCACTGTCGGAGGGTCAGTGTTTGCGGAGTGTGGCTCTGTCGGTGGGTCAGTGTTTCGGGAGCGTGGCACTGTCGGAGGGTCAGTGTTTGGGGAGTGTGGCACTGTCAGAGGGTTAGTGTTTGGGTAGCGTGGCACTGTCGGAGGGTCAGTGTTTGGGGAGTGTGGCACTGTCGGAGGGTCAGTGTTTGGGGAGTCTGGCACTGTCGGAGGGTCAGTGTTTGGGGAGTGTGGCACTGTCGGAGGGTCAGTGTTTGGGGAGCGTGGCACTGTCGGAGGGTCAGTGTTTGGGGAGTGTGGCACTGTCGGAGGGTCAGTGTTTGGGGTGCGTGGCACTGTCGGAGGGTCAGTGTTTGGGGAGTGTGGCACTGTCGGAGGGTCAGTGTTTGGGGAGTGTGGCACTGTCGGAGGGTCAGTGTTTGGGGAGTGTGGCACTGTCAGAGGGTCAGTGTTTGGGGAGTGTGGCACTGTCGGAGGGTCAGTGTTTGGGGAGCGTGGCACTGTCGGAGGGTCAGTGTTTGGGGAGTGTGGCACTGTCGGAGGGTCAGTGTTTGGGGAGCGTGGCACTGTCGGAGGGTCAGTGTTTGGGGAGTGTGGCACTGTCGGAGGGTCAGTGTTTGGGGAGTGTGGCACTGTCGGAGGGTCAGTGTTTGGGGAGTGTGGCACTGTCAGAGGGTCAGTGTTTGGGGAGTGTGGCACTGTCGGAGGGTCAGTGTTTGGGGAGCGTGGCACTGTCGGAGGGTCAGTGTTTGGGGAGTGTGGCACTGTTGGAGTGTCAGTGTTTTGGGAGTGTGGCACTGTCAGAGGGTTAGTGTTTGGGTAGCGTGGCTGTGTCGGAGGGTCAGTGTTTGGGGAGCGTGGCACTGTCGGAGGGTCAGTGTTTGGGTAGCGTGGCTCTGTCGGAGGGTCAGTGTTTGGGGAGCGTGGCACTGTCGGAGGGTCAGTGTTTGGGGAGCATGGCACTGTCTGGGGGTCAGTGTTTGGGGAGCGTGGCTCTGTCGGAGGGTCAGTGTTTGTGGAGTGTCGCACTGTCAGAGGGTCAGTGTTTGAGGAGTGTGGCTCTGTCGGAGGGTCCGTGTTTGGGGAGCGTGGCACTGTCGGAGGGTCAGTGTTTGGGGAGCATGGCTCTGTCGGAGGGTCAGTGTTTGGGGAGTGTGGCACTGTCGGAGGGTCAGTGTTTGGGGAGCGTGGCACTGTCGGAGGGTCAGTGTTTGGGGAGCGTGGCACTGTCGGAGGGTCAGTGTTTGGGGAGCGTGGCACTGTCGGAGGGTCAGTGTTTGGGGAGCGTGGCACTGTCGGAGGGTCAGTGTTTGGGGAGTGTGGCTCTGTCGGAGGGTCAGTGTTTTGGGAGTGTGGCACTGTCGGAGGTTCAGTGTTTCTGGAGCGTGGCTCTGTCTGAGGGTAAGTGTTTAGGGAGTGTGGCACTGTCGGAGGGTCAGTGTTTGGGGAGCGTGGCACTGTCGGAGGGTCAGTGTTTGGGGAGTATGGCACTGTCAGAAGGTCAGTGTTTGGGGAGCTTGGCACTGTCGGAGGGTCAGTGTTTGGGGAGTGTGGCACTGTCAGAAGGTCAGTGTTTGGGGAGCGTGGCTCTGTCGGAGGGTCAGTGTTTGGGGAGTGTGGCACAGTCAGAAGGTCAGTTTTTGGGTAGCGTGGCTCTGTGGGAGGGTCAGTGTTTGGGGAGCGTGGCACTGTCGGAGGGTCAGTGTTTGGGGAGTGTGGCACTGACGGAGGGTCAGTGTTTGGGGAGCGTGGCTCTGTCGGAGGGTCAGTGTTTGCGGAGCGTGACACTGTCGGAGGGTCAGTGTTTGGGGAGTGTGGCACTGACGGAGGGTCAGTGTTTGGGGAGCGTGGCACTGTCGGGGGGTCACTGTTTGGGGAGCGTGGCACTGTCGGAGGGTCAGTGTTTGGGGAGCGTGGCACTGTCTGGGGGTCAGTGTTTGGGGAGTGTGGCACTGTCGGAGGGTCAGTGTTTGGGGAGCGTGGCAGTGTCGGAGTGTCAGTGTTTGGGGAGCGTGGCACTGTGGGAGGGTCAATGTTTGGGGAGCGTGGCACTGTCGGAGTGTCGGTGTTTGGGGAGTGTGGCTCTGTCGGAGGGTCACTGTTTGGGGAGTGTGGCACTGTCGGAGGGTCACTCTTTGGGGAGTGTGGCACTGTCGGAGGGTCAGTGTTTGGGGAGTGTGGCACTGTCGGAGAGTCAGTGTACTGGGAGCGTGGCACTGTCGGAGGGTCAGTGTTTGCGGAGTGTGGCTCTGTCGGAGGGTCAGTGTTTCGGGAGCGTGGCACTGTCGGAGGGTCAGTGTTTGGGGAGTGTGGCACTGTCGGAGGGTCAGTGTTTGGGGAGTGTGGCACTGTCAGAGGGTCAGTGTTTGGGTAGCGTGGCTGTGTTGGAGGGTCAGTGTTTTGGGAGTGTGGCACTGTCAGTGGGTCAGTGTTTGGGAGCGTGGCACTGTCAGAAGGTCAGTGTTTGGGGAGTGTGGCACTGTCGGAGGGTCAGTGTTTGGGGAGTGTGGCACTGTCAGAGGGTCAGTGTTTGGGAGCGTGGCACTGTCGGAGGGTCAGTGTTTGGGGAGTGTGGCTCTGTCGGAGGGTCAGTGTTTGGGGAGCGTGGCACTGTCGGAGGGTCAGTGTTTGGGGAGTGTGGCACTGTTGGAGTGTCAGTGTTTTGGGAGTGTGGCACTGTCAGAGGGTTAGTGTTTGGGTAGCGTGGCTGTGTCGGAGGGTCAGTGTTTGGGGAGCGTGGCACTGTCGGAGGGTCAGTGTTTGGGTAGCGTGGCTCTGTCGGAGGGTCAGTGTTTGGGGAGCGTGGCACTGTCGGAGGGTCAGTGTTTGGGGAGCATGGCACTGTCTGGGGGTCAGTGTTTGGGGAGCGTGGCTCTGTCGGAGGGTCAGTGTTTGTGGAGTGTCGCACTGTCAGAGGGTCAGTGTTTGAGGAGTGTGGCTCTGTCGGAGGGTCCGTGTTTGGGGAGCGTGGCACTGTCGGAGGGTCAGTGTTTGGGGAGCATGGCTCTGTCGGAGGGTCAGTGTTTGGGGAGTGTGGCACTGTCGGAGGGTCAGTGTTTGGGGAGCGTGGCACTGTCGGAGGGTCAGTGTTTGGGGAGCGTGGCACTGTCGGAGGGTCAGTGTTTGGGGAGCGTGGCACTGTCGGAGGGTCAGTGTTTGGGGAGCGTGGCACTGTCGGAGGGTCAGTGTTTGGGGAGTGTGGCTCTGTCGGAGGGTCAGTGTTTTGGGAGTGTGGCACTGTCGGAGGTTCAGTGTTTCTGGAGCGTGGCTCTGTCTGAGGGTAAGTGTTTAGGGAGTGTGGCACTGTCGGAGGGTCAGTGTTTGGGGAGCGTGGCACTGTCGGAGGGTCAGTGTTTGGGGAGTATGGCACTGTCAGAAGGTCAGTGTTTGGGGAGCTTGGCACTGTCGGAGGGTCAGTGTTTGGGGAGTGTGGCACTGTCAGAAGGTCAGTGTTTGGGGAGCGTGGCTCTGTCGGAGGGTCAGTGTTTGGGGAGTGTGGCACAGTCAGAAGGTCAGTTTTTGGGTAGCGTGGCTCTGTGGGAGGGTCAGTGTTTGGGGAGCGTGGCACTGTCGGAGGGTCAGTGTTTGGGGAGTGTGGCACTGACGGAGGGTCAGTGTTTGGGGAGCGTGGCTCTGTCGGAGGGTCAGTGTTTGCGGAGCGTGACACTGTCGGAGGGTCAGTGTTTGGGGAGTGTGGCACTGACGGAGGGTCAGTGTTTGGGGAGCGTGGCACTGTCGGGGGGTCACTGTTTGGGGAGCGTGGCACTGTCGGAGGGTCAGTGTTTGGGGAGCGTGGCACTGTCTGGGGGTCAGTGTTTGGGGAGTGTGGCACTGTCGGAGGGTCAGTGTTTGGGGAGCGTGGCAGTGTCGGAGTGTCAGTGTTTGGGGAGCGTGGCACTGTGGGAGGGTCAATGTTTGGGGAGCGTGGCACTGTCGGAGTGTCGGTGTTTGGGGAGTGTGGCTCTGTCGGAGGGTCACTGTTTGGGGAGTGTGGCACTGTCGGAGGGTCACTCTTTGGGGAGTGTGGCACTGTCGGAGGGTCAGTGTTTGGGGAGTGTGGCACTGTCGGAGAGTCAGTGTATTGGGAGCGTGGCACTGTCGGAGGGTCAGTGTTTGCGGAGTGTGGCTCTGTCGGAGGGTCAGTGTTTCGGGAGCGTGGCACTGTCGGAGGGTCAGTGTTTGGGGAGTGTGGCACTGTCGGAGGGTCAGTGTTTGGGGAGTGTGGCACTGTCAGAGGGTCAGTGTTTGGGTAGCGTGGCTGTGTTGGAGGGTCAGTGTTTTGGGAGTGTGGCACTGTCAGTGGGTCAGTGTTTGGGAGCGTGGCACTGTCAGAAGGTCAGTGTTTGGGGAGTGTGGCACTGTCGGAGGGTCAGTGTTTGGGGAGTGTGGCACTGTCAGAGGGTCAGTGTTTGGGAGCGTGGCACTGTCGGAGGGTCAGTGTTTGGGGAGTGTGGCTCTGTCGGAGGGTCAGTGTTTGGGGAGTGTGGCACTGTCGGAGGGTCACTCTTTGGGGAGTGTGGCACTGTCGGAGGGTCAGTGTTTGGGGAGTGTGGCACTGTCGGAGAGTCAGTGTATTGGGAGCGTGGCACTGTCGGAGTGTCAGTGTTTGCGGAGTGTGGCTCTGTCGGAGGGTCAGTGTTTGGGGAGTGTGGCACTGTCGGAGGGTCACTCTTTGGGGAGTGTGGCACTGTCAGAGAGTCAGTGTATTGGGAGCGTGGCACTGTCGGAGGGTCAGTGTTTGGGGAGTGTGGCACTGTCGGAGAGTCATTGTATTGGGAGCGTGGCACTGTCGGAGGGTCAGTGTTTGCGGAGTGTGGCTCTGTCGGAGGGTCAGTGTTTCGGGAGCGTGGCACTGTCGGAGGGTCAGTGTTTGGGGAGTGTGGCACTGTCGGAGAGTCAGTGTATTGGGAGCGTGGCACTGTCGGAGGGTCAGTGTTTGCGGAGTGTGGCTCTGTCGGAGGGTCAGTGTTTCGGGAGCGTGGCACTGTCAGAGGGTTAGTGTTTGGGTAGCGTGGCTGTGTCGGAGGGTCAGTGTTTGGGGAGTGTGGCACTGTCGGAGGGTCAGTGTTTTGGGAGCGTGGCACTGTCAGAGGGTCAGTGTTTGGGGAGTGTGGCTCTGTCGGAGGGTCAGTGTTTGGGGAGCGTGGCACTGTCGGAGGGTCAGTGTTTGGGTAGCGTGGCTCTGTCGGAGGGTCAGTGTTTGGGGAGCGTGGCACTGTCGGAGGGTCAGTGTTTGGGGAGCATGGCACTGTCGGAGGGTCAGTGTTTGGGGAGCGTGGCTCTGTCAGAGGGTCGGTGTTTGAGGAGTGTGGCTCTGTCGGAGGGTCAGTGTTTGGGGAGCGTGGCACTGTCGGATGGTCAGTGTTTGGGGAGTGTGGCACTGTCGGAGGGTCAGTGTTTGGGGAGCATGGCACTGTCGGAGGGTCAGTGTTTGGGGAGCGTGGCACTGTCAGAGGGTCTGTGTTTGGCGAGTGTAGCACTGTCAGAGGGTCAGTGTTTGGGGAGCGTGGCACTGTCGGATGGTCAGTGTTTGGGGAGTGTGGCACTGCCAGAAGGTCAGTGTTTGGGGAGCGTGGCTCTGTCGGAGGGTCTGTGTTTGGGGAGCGTGGCTCTGTCGGAGGGTCAGTGTTAGGGGAGCGTGGCACTGTCGGAGGGTCAGTGTTTTTGGAGTGTGGCACTGTCGGACGGTCCGTGTTTGGGGAGCGTGGCTCTGTCGGAGGGTCAGTGTTTGGGGAGCGTGGCACTGTCGGAGGGTCAGTGTTTGGGGAGCGTGGCTCTGTCGGAGGGTCAGTGTTTGGGGAGTGTGGCACTGTCGGAGGGTCAGTGTTTGGGGAGCGTGGCACTGTCGGAGGGTCAGTGTTTGGGGAGCGTGGCACTGTCGGAGGGTCAGTGTTTGGGGAGTGTGGCTCTGTCGGAGGGTCAGTGTTTTGGGAGTGTGGCACTGTCGGAGGTTCAGTGTTTCTGGAGCGTGGCTCTGTCTGAGGGTAAGTGTTTTGGGAGTGTGGCACTGTCGGAGGGTCAGTGTTTGGGGAGCGTGGCACTGTCGGAGGGTCAGTGTTTGGGGAGTATGGCACTGTCAGAAGGTCAGTGTTTGGGGAGCTTGGCACTGTCGGAGGGTCAGTGTTTGGGGAGTGTGGCACTGTCAGAAGGTCAGTGTTTGGGGAGCGTGGCTCTGTCGGAGGGTCAGTGTTTGGGGAGTGTGGCACTGTCAGAAGGTCAGTTTTTGGGGAGCGTGGCTCTGTGGGAGGGTCAGTGTTTGGGGAGCGTGGCTCTGTCGGATGGTCAGTGTTTGGGGAGCGTGACACTGTCGGAGGGTCAGTGTTTTGGGAGTGTGGCTCTGTCGGAGGGTCAGTGTTTGGGGAGCGTGGCACTGTCAGAGGGTCAGTGTTTGGGGAGTGTGGCACTGTCGGAGGGTCCGTGTTTGGGGAGCGTGGCTCTGTCGGAGGGTCAGTGTTTGGGGAGCGTGGCACTGTCGGAGGGTCAGTGTTTGGGGAGCGTGGCACTGTCGGAGGGTCAATGTTTGGGGAGCGTGGCACTGTCGGAGGGTCAGTGTTTGGGGAGCGTGGCACTGTGGGAGGGTCAGTGTTTGGGGAGTGTGGCACTGTCGGGGGGTCAGTGTTGGGGAGTGTGGCACTGTCGGAGGGTCAGTGTTTGGGGAGCGTGGCACTGTCAGAGGGTCAGTGTTTGAGGAGTGTGGCACTGTCGGAGGGTCAGTGTTTGGGGAGCGTGACACTGTCGGAGGGTCAGTGTTTGGGGAGTGTGGCACTGTCGGAGGGTCAGTGTTTTGGGAGTGTGGCACTGTCGGATGGTCAGTGTTTGGGGAGCGTGGCACTGTCGGAGAGTCAGTGTTTGGGGAGTGTGGCTCTGTCGGAGGGTCAGTGTTTTGGGAGTGTGGCACTGTCGGAGGTTCAGTGTTTCTGGAGCGTGGCTCTGTCTGAGGGTAAGTGTTTAGGGAGTGTGGCACTGTCGGAGGGTCAGTGTTTGGGGAGCGTGGCACTGTCGGAGGGTCAGTGTTTGGGGAGTGTGGCACTGTCGGAGGGTCAGTGTTTGGGGAGCGTGGCACTGTCGGAGGGTCGGTGTTTGGGGAGTGTGGCTCTGTCGGAGGGTCAGTGTTTGGGGAGTGTGGCACTGTCGGAGGGTCACTCTTTGGGGAGTGTGGCACTGTCGGAGGGTCAGTGTTTGGGAGCGTGGCACTGTCGGAGGGTCAGTGTTTGGGGAGTGTGGCTCTGTCGGAGGGTCAGTGTTTGGGGAGTGTGGCACTGTCGGAGGGTCAGTGTTTTGGGAGTGTGGCACTGTCGGAGGGTCAGTGTTTGGGGAGCGTGGCACTGTCGGAGGGTCAGTGTTTGGGGAGCGTGGCACTGTCTGAGCGTAAGTGTTTAGGGAGCGTGGCACTGTCGGAGGGTCAGTGTTTGGGGAGCGTGGCACTGTCGGAGGGTCAGTGTTTGCGGAGTGTGGCTCTGTCGGAGGGTCAGTGTTTCGGGAGCGTGGCACTGTCGGAGGGTCAGTGGTTGGGGAGTGTGGCACTGTCAGAAGGTTAGTGTTTGGGTAGCGTGGCTGTGTCGGAGGGTCAATGTTTGGGGAGTGTGGCACTGTCAGAGGGACAGTGTTTGGGAGCGTGGCACTGTCAGAAGGTCAGTGTTTGGGGAGTGTGGCACTGTCGGAGGGTCAGTGTTTGGGGAGTGTGGCACTGTCAGAGGGTCAGTGTTTGGGGAGTGTGGCACTGTCGGAGGGTCAGTGTTTGGGGAGTGTGGCTCTGTCGGAGGGTCAGTGTTTGGGGAGTGTGGCACTGTCGGAGGGTCACTCTTTGGGTAGTGTGGCACTGTCGGAGGGTCAGTGTTTGGGGAGTGTGGCACTGTCGGAGAGTCAGTGTATTGGGAGCGTGGCACTGTCGGAGTGTCAGTGTTTGGGGAGTGTGGCACTGTCGGAGAGTCATTGTATTGGGAGCGTGGCACTGTCGGAGGGTCAGTGTTTGGGGAGTGTGGCTCTGTCGGAGGGTCAGTGTTTGGGGAGTGTGGCACTGTCAGAGAGTCAGTGTATTGGGAGCGTGGCACTGTCGGAGGGTCAGTGTTTGGGGAGTGTGGCTCTGTCGGAGGGTCAGTGTTTCGGGAGAGTGGCACTGTCGGAGGGTCAGTGTTTGGGGAGTGTGGCTCTGTCGGAGAGTCATTGTATTGGGAGCGTGGCACTGTCGGAGGGTCAGTGTTTGCGGAGTGTGGCTCTGTCGGAGGGTCAGTGTTTCGGGAGCGTGGCACTGTCGGAGGGTCAGTGTTTGGGGAGTGTGGCACTGTCGGAGGGTCAGTGTTTGCGGAGTGTGGCTCTGTCGGAGGGTCAGTGTTTGGGTAGCGTGGCACTGTCGGAGGGTCAGTGTTTGGGGAGTGTGGCACTGTCGGAGGGTCAGTGTTTTGGGAGCGTGGCACTGTCAGAGGGTCAGTGTTTGGGGAGTGTGGCTCTGTCGGAGGGTCAGTGTTTGGGGAGCGTGGCCCTGTCGGAGGGTCAGTGTTTGGGTAGCGTGGCTCTGTCGGAGGGTCAGTGTTTGGGGAGCGTGGCACTGTCGGAGGGTCAGTGTTTGGGGAGCATGGCACTGTCGGAGGGTCAGTGTTTGGGGAGCGTGGCTCTGTCAGAGGGTCAGTGTTTGAGGAGTGTGGCTCTGTCGGAGGGTCAGTGTTTGGGGAGCGTGGCACTGTCGGAGGGTCAGTGTTTGGGGAGTGTGGCACTGTCGGGGGGTCAGTGTTTGGGGAGCATGGCACTGTCGGAGGGTCAGTGTTTGGGGAGCGTGGCACTGTCAGAGGGTCTGTGTTTGGCGAGTGTAGCACTGTCAGAGGGTCAGTGTTTGGGGAGCGTGGCACTGTCGGATGGTCAGTGTTTGGGGAGTGTGGCACTGCCAGAAGGTCAGTGTTTGGGGAGCGTGGCTCTGTCGGAGGGTCTGTGTTTGGGGAGCGTGGCTCTGTCGGAGGGTCAGTGTTTGGGGAGCGTGGCACTGTCGGAGGGTCAGTGTTTTTGGTGTGTGGCACTGTCGGACGGTCCGTGTATGGGGAGCGTGGCTCTGTCGGAGGGTCAGTGTTTGGGGAGCGTGGCACTGTCGGAGGGTCAGTGTTTGGGGAGCGTGGCTCTGTCGGAGGGTCAGTGTTTGGGGAGTGTGGCACTGTCGGAGGGTCAGTGTTTGGGGAGCGTGGCACTGTCGGAGGGTCAGTGTTTGGGGAGCGTGGCACTGTCGGAGGGTCAGTGTTTGGGGAGTGTGGCTCTGTCGGAGGGTCAGTGTTTGGGGAGTGTGGCACTGCCAGAAGGTCAGTGTTTGGGGAGCGTGGCTCTGTCGGAGGGTCTGTGTTTGGGGAGCGTGGCTCTGTCGGAGGGTCAGTGTTTGGGGAGCGTGGCACTGTCGGAGGGTCAGTGTTTTTGGAGTGTGGCACTGTCGGACGGTCCGTGTTTGGGGAGCGTGGCTCTGTCGGAGGGTCAGTGTTTTGGGAGCGTGGCACTGTCGGAGGGTCAGTGTTTGGGGAGCGTGGCTCTGTCGGAGGGTAAGTGTTTAGGGAGTGTGGCACTGTCGGAGGGTCAGTGTTTGGGGAGCGTGGCACTGTCGGAGGGTCAGTGTTTGGGGAGTATGGCACAGTCAGAAGGTCAGTGTTTGGGGAGTGTGGCACTGTCAGAAGGTCAGTTTTTGGGGAGCGTGGCTCTGTGGGAGGGTCAGTGTTTTGGGAGTGTGGCACTGTCGGAGGTTCAGTGTTTCTGGAGCGTGGCTCTGTCTGAGGGTAAGTGTTTAGGGAGTGTGGCACTGTCGGAGGGTCAGTGTTTGGGGAGCGTGGCACTGTCGGAGGGTCAGTGTTTGGGGAGTATGTCACTGTCAGAAGGTCAGTGTTTGGGGAGCTTGGCACTGTCGGAGGGTCAGTGTTTGGGGAGTGTGGCACTGTCAGAAGGTCAGTGTTTGGGGAGCGTGGCTCTGTCGGAGGGTCAGTGTTTGGGGAGTGTGGCACTGTCGGAGGGTCAGTGTTTGGGGAGTGTTGGTCTGTCAGTGGGTCAGTGTTTGGGGAGTGTGGCACTGTCGGAGGGTCAGTGTTTGGGGAGTGTGGCACTGTCGGAGGGTCAGTGTTTGGGGAGCGTGGCTCTGTCAGTTGGTCAGTATTTGGGGAGCGTGTCACTGTCGGAGGGTCAGTGTTTGGGGAGCGTGGCACTGTCGGAGGGTCAGTATTTGGGGAGCGTGGCACTGTCGGAGGGTCAGTGTTTGCGGAGCGTGGCACTGTCGGAGGGTCAGTGTTTGGGGAGTGTGGCACTGTCGGATGGTCAGTGTTTGGGGAGCGTGGCACTGTCGGAGGGTCAGTGTTTGCGGAGCGTGGCACTGTCGGAGGGTCAGTGTTTGGGGAGTGTGGCACTGTCGGAGGGGCAGTGTTTGGGGAGCGTGGCACTGTCGGAGGGTCATTGTTTGCGGAGCGTGGCACTGTCGGAGGGTCAGTGTTTGGGGAGTGTGGCACTGTCGAAGGGTCAGTGTTTGGGGTGAGTGCACTGTCGGAGGGTCAGTGTTAGGGGAGAGTGGCTCTGACGGAGGGTCAGCGTTTGGGGAGCGTGGCTCTGTCGGAGGGTCAGTGTTTGCGGAGCGTGACACTGTCGGAGGGTCAGTGTTTGGGGAGTGTGGCACTGACGGAGGGTCAGTGTTTGGGGAGCGTGGCACTGTCGGGGGGTCACTGTTTGGGGAGCGTGGCACTGTCGGAGGGTCAGTGTTTGGGGAGCGTGGCACTGTCTGGGGGTCAGTGTTTGGGGAGTGTGGCACTGTCGGAGGGTCAGTGTTTGGGGAGTGTGGCACTGTCGGAGGGTCAGTGTTTGGGGAGCGTGGCAGTGTCGGAGTGTCAGTGTTTGGGGAGAGTGGCACTGTCGGAGGGTCAGTGTTTTGGGAGTGTGGCACTGTCGGAGGGTCAGTGTTTGGGGACCGTGGCACTGTCGGAGGGTCAGTGTTTGGGGAGCGTGGCACTGTCGGAGGGTCAGTATTTGGGGAGCGTGGCACTGTCGGAGGGTCAGTGTTTGCGGAGCGTGGCACTGTCGGAGGGTCAGTGTTTGGGGAGTGTGGCACTGTCGGATGGTCAGTGTTTGGGGAGCGTGGCACTGTCGGAGGGTCAGTGTTTGCGGAGCGTGGCACTGTCGGAGGGTCAGTGTTTGGGGAGTGTGGCACTGTCGGAGGGGCAGTGTTTGGGGAGCGTGGCACTGTCGGAGGGTCATTGTTTGCGGAGCGTGGCACTGTCGGAGGGTCAGTGTTTGGGGAGTGTGGCACTGTCGAAGGGTCAGTGTTTGGGGTGAGTGCACTGTCGGAGGGTCAGTGTTAGGGGAGAGTGGCTCTGACGGAGGGTCAGCGTTTGGGGAGCGTGGCTCTGTCGGAGGGTCAGTGTTTGCGGAGCGTGACACTGTCGGAGGGTCAGTGTTTGGGGAGTGTGGCACTGACGGAGGGTCAGTGTTTGGGGAGCGTGGCACTGTCGGGGGGTCACTGTTTGGGGAGCGTGGCACTGTCGGAGGGTCAGTGTTTGGGGAGCGTGGCACTGTCTGGGGGTCAGTGTTTGGGGAGTGTGGCACTGTCGGAGGGTCAGTGTTTGGGGAGTGTGGCACTGTCGGAGGGTCAGTGTTTGGGGAGCGTGGCAGTGTCGGAGTGTCAGTGTTTGGGGAGAGTGGCACTGTCGGAGGGTCAGTGTTTTGGGAGTGTGGCACTGTCGGAGGGTCAGTGTTTGGGGAGCGTGGCACTGTCGGAGGGTCAGTGTTTGGGGAGTGTGGCTCTGTCGGAGGGTCAGTGTTTTGGGAGTGTGGCACTGTCGGAGGTTCAGTGTTTCTGGAGCGTGGCTCTGTCTGAGGGTAAGTGTTTAGGGAGTGTGGCACTGTCGGAGGGTCAGTGTTTGGGGAGCGTGGCACTGTCGGAGGGTCAGTGTTTGGGGAGTATGGCACAGTCAGAAGGTCAGTGTTTGGGGAGTGTGGCACTGTCAGAAGGTCAGTTTTTGGGGAGCGTGGCTCTGTGGGAGGGTCAGTGTTTGGGGAGCGTGGCTCTGTCGGATGGTCAGTGTTTGGGGAGCGTGACACTGTCGGAGGGTCAGTGTTTTGGGAGTGTGGCTCTGTCGGAGGGTCAGTGTTTGGGGAGCGTGGCACTGTCAGAGGGTCAGTGTTTGGGGAGTGTGGCACTGTCGGAGGGTCCGTGTTTGGGGAGCGTGGCTCTGTCAGAGGGTCAGTGTTTGGGGAGCGTGGCACTGTCGGAGGGTCAGTGTTTGGGGAGCGTGGCACTGTCGGAGGGCCAATGTTTGGGGAGCGTGGCACTGTCGGAGGGTCAGTGTTTGGGGAGCGTGGCACTGTGGGAGGATCAGTGTTTGGGGAGCGTGGCACTGTCGGAGGGTCCGTGTTTGGGGAGTGTGGCACTGTGGGAGGGTCAGTGTTTGGGGAGCGTGGCACTGTCAGAGGGTCAGTGTTTGAGGAGTGTGGCACTGTCGGATGGTCAGTGTTTGGGGAGCGTGACACTGTCGGAGGGTCAGTGTTTGGGGAGTGTGGCACTGTCGGAGGGTCAGTGTTTTGGGAGTGTGGCACTGTCGGAGGGTCAGTGTTTGGGGAGTGTGGCACTGTCGGAGGGTCAGTGTTTGGGGAGTGTTGGTCTGTCAGTGGGTCAGTGTTTGGGGAGTGTGGCACTGTCGGAGGGTCAGTGTTTGGGGAGTGTGGCACTGTCGGAGGGTCAGTGTTTGGGGAGCGTGGCTCTGTCAGTTGGTCAGTATTTGGGGAGCGTGTCACTGTCGGAGGGTCAGTGTTTGGGGAGCGTGGCACTGTCGGAGGGTCAGTATTTGGGGAGCGTGGCACTGTCGGAGGGTCAGTGTTTGCGGAGCGTGGCACTGTCGGAGGGTCAGTGTTTGGGGAGTGTGGCACTGTCGGATGGTCAGTGTTTGGGGAGCGTGGCACTGTCGGAGGGTCAGTGTTTGCGGAGCGTGGCACTGTCGGAGGGTCAGTGTTTGGGGAGTGTGACACTGTCGGAGGGGCAGTGTTTGGGGAGCGTGGCACTGTCGGAGGGTCAGTGTTTGGGGAGTGTGGCTCTGTCGGAGGGTCAGTGTTTTGGGAGTGTGGCACTGTCGGAGGTTCAGTGTTTCTGGAGCGTGGCTCTGTCTGAGGGTAAGTGTTTAGGGAGTGTGGCACTGTCGGAGGGTCAGTGTTTGGGGAGCGTGGCACTGTCGGAGGGTCAGTGTTTGGGGAGTATGGCACTGTCAGAAGGTCAGTGTTTGGGGAGTGTGGCACTGTCAGAAGGTCAGTTTTTGGGGAGCGTGGCTCTGTGGGAGGTTCAGTGTTTGGGGAGCGTGGCTCTGTCGGATGGTCAGTGTTTGGGGAGCGTGACACTGTCGGAGGGTCAGTGTTTTGGGAGTGTGGCTCTGTCGGAGGGTCAGTGTTTGGGGAGCGTGGCACTGTCGGAGGGTCAGTGTTTGGGGAGTGTGGCACTGTCGGAGGGTCAGTGTTTTGGGAGTGTGGCACTGTCGGATGGTCAGTGTTTGGGGAGCGTGGCACTGTCGGAGAGTCAGTGTTTGGGGAGTGTGGCTCTGTCGGAGGGTCAGTGTTTTGGGAGTGTGGCACTGTCGGAGGTTCAGTGTTTCTGGAGCGTGGCTCTGTCTGAGGGTAAGTGTTTAGGGAGTGTGGCACTGTCGGAGGGTCAGTGTTTGGGGAGCGTGGCACTGTCGGAGGGTCAGTGTTTGGGGAGTGTGGCACTGTCGGAGGGTCAGTGTTTGGGGAGCGTGGCACTGTCGGAGGGTCGGTGTTTGGGGAGTGTGGCTCTGTCGGAGGGTCAGTGTTTGGGGAGTGTGGCACTGTCGGAGGGTCACTCTTTGGGGAGTGTGGCACTGTCGGAGGGTCAGTGTTTGGGAGCGTGGCACTGTCGGAGGGTCAGTGTTTGGGGAGTGTGGCTCTGTCGGAGGGTCAGTGTTTGGGGAGCGTGGCACTGTCTGAGCGTAAGTCTTTAGGGAGCGTGGCACTGTCGGAGGGTCAGTGTTTGGGGAGCGTGGCACTGTCGGAGGGTCAGTGTTTGCGGAGTGTGGCTCTGTCGGAGGGTCAGTGTTTCGGGAGCGTGGCACTGTCGGAGGGTCAGTGGTTGGGGAGTGTGGCACTGTCAGAAGGTTAGTGTTTGGGTAGCGTGGCTGTGTCGGAGGGTCAATGTTTGGGGAGTGTGGCACTGTCAGAGGGACAGTGTTTGGGAGCGTGGCACTGTCAGAAGGTCAGTGTTTGGGGAGTGTGGCACTGTCGGAGGGTCAGTGTTTGGGGAGTGTGGCACTGTCAGAGGGTCAGTGTTTGGGGAGTGTGGCACTGTCGGAGGGTCAGTGTTTGGGGAGTGTGGCTCTGTCGGAGGGTCAGTGTTTGGGGAGTGTGGCACTGTCGGAGGGTCACTCTTTGGGTAGTGTGGCACTGTCGGAGGGTCAGTGTTTGGGGAGTGTGGCACTGTCGGAGAGTCAGTGTATTGGGAGCGTGGCACTGTCGGAGTGTCAGTGTTTGGGGAGTGTGGCACTGTCGGAGAGTCATTGTATTGGGAGCGTGGCACTGTCGGAGGGTCAGTGTTTGGGGAGTGTGGCTCTGTCGGAGGGTCAGTGTTTGGGGAGTGTGGCACTGTCAGAGAGTCAGTGTATTGGGAGCGTGGCACTGTCGGAGGGTCAGTGTTTGGGGAGTGTGGCTCTGTCGGAGGGTCAGTGTTTCGGGAGCGTGGCACTGTCGGAGGGTCAGTGTTTGGGGAGTGTGGCTCTGTCGGAGAGTCATTGTATTGGGAGCGTGGCACTGTCGGAGGGTCAGTGTTTGCGGAGTGTGGCTCTGTCGGAGGGTCAGTGTTTCGGGAGCGTGGCACTGTCGGAGGGTCAGTGTTTGGGGAGTGTGGCACTGTCGGAGGGTCAGTGTTTGCGGAGTGTGGCTCTGTCGGAGGGTCAGTGTTTGGGTAGCGTGGCACTGTCGGAGGGTCAGTGTTTGGGGAGTGTGGCACTGTCGGAGGGTCAGTGTTTTGGGAGCGTGGCACTGTCAGAGGGTCAGTGTTTGGGGAGTGTGGCTCTGTCGGAGGGTCAGTGTTTGGGGAGCGTGGCCCTGTCGGAGGGTCAGTGTTTGGGTAGCGTGGCTCTGTCGGAGGGTCAGTGTTTGGGGAGCGTGGCACTGTCGGAGGGTCAGTGTTTGGGGAGCATGGCACTGTCGGAGGGTCAGTGTTTGGGGAGCGTGGCTCTGTCAGAGGGTCAGTGTTTGAGGAGTGTGGCTCTGTCGGAGGGTCAGTGTTTGGGGAGCGTGGCACTGTCGGAGGGTCAGTGTTTGGGGAGTGTGGCACTGTCGGGGGGTCAGTGTTTGGGGAGCATGGCACTGTCGGAGGGTCAGTGTTTGGGGAGCGTGGCACTGTCAGAGGGTCTGTGTTTGGCGAGTGTAGCACTGTCAGAGGGTCAGTGTTTGGGGAGCGTGGCACTGTCGGATGGTCAGTGTTTGGGGAGTGTGGCACTGCCAGAAGGTCAGTGTTTGGGGAGCGTGGCTCTGTCGGAGGGTCTGTGTTTGGGGAGCGTGGCTCTGTCGGAGGGTCAGTGTTTGGGGAGCGTGGCACTGTCGGAGGGTCAGTGTTTTTGGTGTGTGGCACTGTCGGACGGTCCGTGTATGGGGAGCGTGGCTCTGTCGGAGGGTCAGTGTTTGGGGAGCGTGGCACTGTCGGAGGGTCAGTGTTTGGGGAGCGTGGCTCTGTCGGAGGGTCAGTGTTTGGGGAGTGTGGCACTGTCGGAGGGTCAGTGTTTGGGGAGCGTGGCACTGTCGGAGGGTCAGTGTTTGGGGAGCGTGGCACTGTCGGAGGGTCAGTGTTTGGGGAGTGTGGCTCTGTCGGAGGGTCAGTGTTTGGGGAGTGTGGCACTGCCAGAAGGTCAGTGTTTGGGGAGCGTGGCTCTGTCGGAGGGTCTGTGTTTGGGGAGCGTGGCTCTGTCGGAGGGTCAGTGTTTGGGGAGCGTGGCACTGTCGGAGGGTCAGTGTTTTTGGAGTGTGGCACTGTCGGACGGTCCGTGTTTGGGGAGCGTGGCTCTGTCGGAGGGTCAGTGTTTTGGGAGCGTGGCACTGTCGGAGGGTCAGTGTTTGGGGAGCGTGGCTCTGTCGGAGGGTAAGTGTTTAGGGAGTGTGGCACTGTCGGAGGGTCAGTGTTTGGGGAGCGTGGCACTGTCGGAGGGTCAGTGTTTGGGGAGTATGGCACAGTCAGAAGGTCAGTGTTTGGGGAGTGTGGCACTGTCAGAAGGTCAGTTTTTGGGGAGCGTGGCTCTGTGGGAGGGTCAGTGTTTTGGGAGTGTGGCACTGTCGGAGGTTCAGTGTTTCTGGAGCGTGGCTCTGTCTGAGGGTAAGTGTTTAGGGAGTGTGGCACTGTCGGAGGGTCAGTGTTTGGGGAGCGTGGCACTGTCGGAGGGTCAGTGTTTGGGGAGTATGTCACTGTCAGAAGGTCAGTGTTTGGGGAGCTTGGCACTGTCGGAGGGTCAGTGTTTGGGGAGTTTGGCACTGTCAGAAGGTCAGTGTTTGGGGAGCGTGGCTCTGTCGGAGGGTCAGTGTTTGGGGAGTGTGGCACTGTCGGAGGGTCAGTGTTTGGGGAGTGTTGGTCTGTCAGTGGGTCAGTGTTTGGGGAGTGTGGCACTGTCGGAGGGTCAGTGTTTGGGGAGTGTGGCACTGTCGGAGGGTCAGTGTTTGGGGAGCGTGGCTCTGTCAGTTGGTCAGTATTTGGGGAGCGTGTCACTGTCGGAGGGTCAGTGTTTGGGGAGCGTGGCACTGTCGGAGGGTCAGTATTTGGGGAGCGTGGCACTGTCGGAGGGTCAGTGTTTGCGGAGCGTGGCACTGTCGGAGGGTCAGTGTTTGGGGAGTGTGGCACTGTCGGATGGTCAGTGTTTGGGGAGCGTGGCACTGTCGGAGGGTCAGTGTTTGCGGAGCGTGGCACTGTCGGAGGGTCAGTGTTTGGGGAGTGTGGCACTGTCGGAGGGGCAGTGTTTGGGGAGCGTGGCACTGTCGGAGGGTCATTGTTTGCGGAGCGTGGCACTGTCGGAGGGTCAGTGTTTGGGGAGTGTGGCACTGTCGAAGGGTCAGTGTTTGGGGTGAGTGCACTGTCGGAGGGTCAGTGTTAGGGGAGAGTGGCTCTGACGGAGGGTCAGCGTTTGGGGAGCGTGGCTCTGTCGGAGGGTCAGTGTTTGGGGAGTGTGGCACTGCCAGAAGGTCAGTGTTTGGGGAGCGTGGCTCTGTCGGAGGGTCTGTGTTTGGGGAGCGTGGCTCTGTCGGAGGGTCAGTGTTTGGGGAGCGTGACACTGTCGGAGGGTCAGTGTTTTTGGAGTGTGGCACTGTCGGAGGGTCCGTGTTTGGGGAGCGTGGCTCTGTCGGAGGGTCAGTGTTTGGGGAGCGTGGCACTGTCGGAGGGTCAGTGTTTGGGGAGCGTGGCTCTGTCGGAGGGTCCGTGTTTGGGGAGCGTGGCTCTGTCGGAGGGTCAGTGTTTGGGGAGCGTGGCACTGTCGGAGGGTCAGTGTTTGGGGAGCGTGGCTCTGTCGGAGGGTCAGTGTTTGGGGAGTGTGGCACTGTCGGAGGGTCAGTGTTTGGGGAGCGTGGCACTGTCGGAGGGTCAGTGTTTGGGGAGCGTGGCACTGTCGGAGGGTCAGTGTTTGGGGAGCGTGGCACTGTCGGAGGTTCAGTGTTTCTGGAGCGTGGCTCTGTCTGAGGGTAAGTGTTTAGGGAGTGTGGCACTGTCGGAGGGTCAGTGTTTGGGGAGCGTGGCACTGTCGGAGGGTCAGTGTTTGGGGAGTATGGCACTGTCAGAAGGTCAGTGTTTGGGGTGCTTGGCACTGTCGGAGGGTCAGTGTTTGGGGAGTGTGGCACTGTCAGAAGGTCAGTGTTTGGGGAGCGTGGCACTGTCGGAGGGTCAGTGTTTGGGGAGTGTGGCACTGTCAGAAGGTCAGTTTTTGGGGAGCGTGGCTCTGTGGGAGGGTCAGTGTTTGGGGAGCGTGGCTCTGTCGGATGGTCAGTGTTTGGGGAGCGTGACACTGTCGGAGGGTCAGTGTTTGGGGAGTGTGGTTCTGTCGGAGGGTCAGTGTTTGGGGAGCGTGGCACTGTCAGAGGGTCAGTGTTTGGGGAGTGTGGCACTGTCGGAGGGTCCGTGTTTGGGGAGCGTGGCTCTGTCGGAGGGTCAGTGTTTGGGGAGCGTGGCACTGTCGGAGGGTCAGTGTTTGGGGAGCGTGGCACTGTCGGAGGGTCAATGTTTGGGGAGCGTGGCACTGTCGGAGGGTCAGTGTTTGGGGAGCGTGGCACTGTGGGAGGGTCAGTGTTTGGGGAGTGTGGCACTGTCGGAGGGTCCGTGTTTGGGGAGTGTGGCACTGTCGGAAGGTCAGTGTTTGGGGAGCGTGGCACTGTCAGAGGGTCAGTGTTTGAGGAGTGTGGCACTGTCGGAGGGTCAGTGTTTGGGGAGCGTGACACTGTCGGAGGGTCAGTGTTTGGGGAGTGTGGCACTGTCGGAGGGTCAGTGTTTTGGGAGTGTGGCACTGTCGGAGGGTCAGTGTTTGGGGAGTGTGGCACTGTCGGAGGGTCAGTGTTTGGGGAGTGTTGGTCTGTCAGAGGGTCAGTGTTTGGGGAGTGTGGCACTGTCGGAGGGTCAGTGTTTGGGGAGTGTGGCACTGTCGGAGGGTCAGTGTTTGGGGAGCGTGGCTCTGTCAGTTGGTCAGTATTTGGGGAGCGTGGCACTGTCGGAGGGTCAGTGTTTGGGGAGCGTGGCACTGTCGGAGGGTCAGTATTTGGGGAGCGTGGCACTGTCGGAGGGTCAGTGTTTGCGGAACGTGGCACTGTCGGAGGGTCAGTGTTTGGGGAGTGTGGCACTGTCGGAGGGTCAGTGTTTGGGGAGCGTGGCACTGTCGGAGGGTCAGTGTTTGCGGAGCGTGGCACTGTCGGAGGGTCAGTGTTTGGGGAGTGTGGCACTGTCGGAGGGGCAGTGTTTGGGGAGCGTGGCACTGTCGGGGGGTCATTGTTTGCGGAGCGTGGCACTGTCGGAGGGTCAGTGTTTGGGGAGCGTGGCACTGTCGGAGGATCAGTGTTTGGGGAGCGTGGCACTGTCGGAGGGTCAGTGTTAGGGGAGAGTGGCTCTGACGGAGGGTCAGCGTTTGGGGAGCGTGGCTCTGTCGGAGGGTCAGTGTTTGCGGAGCGTGACACTGTCGGAGGGTCAGTGTTTGGGGAGTGTGGCACTGACGGAGGGTCAGTGTTTGGGGAGCGTGGCACTGTCGGGGGGTCACTGTTTGGGGAGCGTGGCACTGTCGGAGGGTCAGTGTTTGGGGAGCGTGGCACTGTCTGGGGGTCAGTGTTTGGGGAGTGTGGCACTGTCGGAGGGTCAGTGTTTGGGGAGTGTGGCACTGTCGGAGGGTCAGTGTTTGGGGAGCGTGGCAGTGTCGGAGTGTCAGTGTTTGGGGAGCGTGGCACTGTGGGAGGGTCAGTGTTTGGGGAGTGTGGCACTGTCGGAGGGTCAGTGTTTGGGGAGTGTGGCACTGTCGGAGGGTCAGTGTTTGGGGAGTGTGGCACTGTCGGAGGGTCAGTGTTTGGGGAGTGTGGCACTGTCGGAGGGTCAGTGTTTGGGGAGCGTGGCACTGTCGGAGGGTCAGTGTTTGGGGAGTGTGGCTCTGTCGGAGGGTCAGTGTTTGGGGAGTGTGGCACTGTCGGAGGGTCACTCTTTGGGGAGTGTGGCACTGTCGGAGGGTCAGTGTTTGGGGAGTGTGGCACTGTCGGAGAGTCAGTGTATTGGGAGCGTGGCACTGTCGGAGGGTCAGTGTTTGCGGAGTGTGGCTCTGTCGGAGGGTCAGTGTTTCGGGAGCGTGGCACTGTCGGAGGGTCAGTGTTTGGGGAGTGTGGCACTGTCAGAGGGTCAGTGTTTGGGAGCGTGGCACTGTCAGAAGGTCAGTGTTTGGGGAGTGTGGCACTGTCGGAGGGTCAGTGTTTGGGGAGTGTGGCACTGTCAGAGGGTCAGTGTTTGGGAGCGTGGCACTGTCGGAGGGTCAGTGTTTGGGGAGTGTGGCTCTGTCGTAGGGTCAGTGTTTGGGGAGTGTGGCACTGTCGGAGGGTCACTCTTTGGGGAGTGTGGCACTGTCGGAGGGTCAGTGTTTGGGGAGTGTGGCACTCTCGGAGAGTCAGTGTATTGGGAGCGTGGCACTGTCGGAGGGTCAGTGTTTGGGAGTGTGGCTCTGTCGGAGGGTCAGTGTTTCGGGAGCGTGGCACTGTCGGAGGGTAAGTGTTTGGGGAGTGTGGCACTGTCGGAGAGTCAGTGTATTGGGAGCGTGGCACTGTCGGAGGGTCAGTGTTTGGGGAGTGTGGCACTGTCGGAGAGTCAGTGTATTGGGAGCGTGGCACTGTCGGAGGGTCAGTGTTTGCGGAGTGTGGCTCTTTCGGAGGGTCAGTGTTTCGGGAGCGTGGCACTGTCGGAGGGTCAGTGTTTGGGGAGTGTGGCTCTGTCGGAGGGTCAGTGTTTTGGGAGTGTGGCACTGTCGGAGGGTCAGTGTTTGCGGAGTGTGGCTCTGTCGGAGGGTCAGTGTTTCGGGAGCGTGGCACTGTCGGAGGGTCAGTGTTTGGGGAGTGTGGCACTGTCAGAGGGTTAGTGTTTGGGTAGCGTGGCTGTGTCGGAGGGTCAGTGTTTGGGGAGTGTGGCACTGTCGGAGGGTCCGTGTTTGGGGAGTGTGGCACTGTCGGAAGGTCAGTGTTTGGGGAGCGTGGCACTGTCAGAGGGTCAGTGTTTGAGGAGTGTGGCACTGTCGGAGGGTCAGTGTTTGGGGAGCGTGACACTGTCGGAGGGTCAGTGTTTGGGGAGTGTGGCACTGTCGGAGGGTCAGTGTTTTGGGAGTGTGGCACTGTCGGAGGGTCAGTGTTTGGGGAGTGTGGCACTGTCGGAGGGTCAGTGTTTGGGGAGTGTTGGTCTGTCAGAGGGTCAGTGTTTGGGGAGTGTGGCACTGTCGGAGGGTCAGTGTTTGGGGAGTGTGGCACTGTCGGAGGGTCAGTGTTTGGGGAGCGTGGCTCTGTCAGTTGGTCAGTATTTGGGGAGCGTGGCACTGTCGGAGGGTCAGTGTTTGGGGAGCGTGGCACTGTCGGAGGGTCAGTATTTGGGGAGCGTGGCACTGTCGGAGGGTCAGTGTTTGCGGAGCGTGGCACTGTCGGAGGGTCAGTGTTTGGGGAGTGTGGCACTGTCGGAGGGTCAGTGTTTGGGGAGCGTGGCACTGTCGGAGGGTCGGTGTTTGCGGAGCGTGGCACTGTCGGAGGGTCAGTGTTTGGGGAGTGTGGCACTGTCGGAGGGGCAGTGTTTGGGGAGCGTGGCACTGTCGGGGGGTCATTGTTTGCGGAGCGTGGCACTGTCGGAGGGTCAGTGTTTGGGGAGTGTGGCACTGTCGGAGGGTCAGTGTTTGGGGAGAGTGGCACTGTCGGAGGGTCAGTGTTAGGGGAGAGTGGCTCTGACGGAGGGTCAGCGTTTGGGGAGCGTGGCTCTGTCGGAGGGTCAGTGTTTGCGGAGCGTGACACTGTCGGAGGGTCAGTGTTTGGGGAGTGTGGCACTGACGGAGGGTCAGTGTTTGGCGAGCGTGGCACTGTCGGGGGGTCACTGTTTGGGGAGCGTGGCACTGTCGGAGGGTCAGTGTTTGGGGACCGTGGCACTGTCTGGGGGTCAGTGTTTGGGGAGTGTGGCACTGTCGGAGGGTCAGTGTTTGGGGAGTGTGGCACTGTCGGAGGGTCAGTGTTTGGGGAGCGTGGCAGTGTCGGAGTGTCAGTGTTTGGGGAGCGTGGCACTGTGGGAGGGTCAGTGTTTGGGGAGTGTGGCACTGTCGGAGGGTCAGTGTTTGGGGAGTGTGGCACTGTCGGAGGGTCAGTGTTTGGGGAGTGTGGCACTGTCAGAGGGTCAGTGTTTGCGGAGTGTGGCTCTGTCGGAGTGTCAGTGTTTGGGGAGCGTGGCTGTGTCGGAGGGTCAGTGTTTGGGGAGTGTGGCACTGTCAGAGGGTCAGTGTTTGGGAGCGTGGCACTGTCAGAAGGTCAGTGTTTGGGGAGTGTGGCACTGTCAGAGGGTCAGTGTTTGGGAGCGTGGCACTGTCGGAGGGTCAGTGTTTGGGGAGTGTGGCTCTGTCGTAGGGTCAGTGTTTGGGGAGTGTGGCACTGTCGGAGGGTCACTCTTTGGGGAGTGTGGCACTGTCGGAGGGTCAGTGTTTGGGGAGTGTGGCACTGTCGGAGGGTCAGTGTTTCGGGAGCGTGGCACTGTCGGAGGGTCAGTGTTTGGGGAGTGTGGCACTGTCGGAGAGTCAGTGTATTGGGAGCGTGGCACTGTCGGAGGGTCAGTGTTTGGGGAGTGTGGCACTGTCGGAGAGTCAGTGTATTGGGAGCGTGGCACTGTCGGAGGGTCAGTGTTTGCGGAGTGTGGCTCTGTCGGAGGGTCAGTGTTTCGGGAGCGTGGCACTGTCAGAGGGTTAGTGTTTGGGTAGCGTGGCTGTGTCGGAGGGTCAGTGTTTGGGGAGTGTGGCACTGTCGGAGGGTCAGTGTTTTGGGAGCGTGGCACTGTCAGAGGGTCAGTGTTTGGGGAGTGTGGCTCTGTCGGAGGGTCAGTGTTTGGGGAGCGTGGCTCTGTCGGAGGGTCAGTGTTTGGGGAGCGTGGCACTGTCGGAGGGTCAGTGTTTGGGGAGCATGGCACTGTCTGGGGGTCAGTGTTTGGGGAGCGTGGCTCTGTCGGAGGGTCAGTGTTTGGGGAGTGTGGCACTGTCGGAGGGTCAGTGTTTCGGGAGCGTGGCACTGTCGGAGGGTCAGTGTTTGGGGAGTGTGGCACTGTCGGAGAGTCAGTGTATTTGGAGCGTGGCACTGTCGGAGGGTCAGTGTTTGGGGAGTGTGGCTCTGTCGGAGGGTCAGTGTTTGGGGAGCGTGGCACTGTCGGAGGGTCAGTGTTTGGGGAGTGTGGCACTGTCAGAGGGTTAGTGTTTGGGTAGCGTGGCTGTGTCGGAGGGTCAGTGTTTGGGGAGTGTGGCACTGTCGGAGGGTCAGTGTTTGGGGAGTGTGGCTCTGTTGGAGGGTCAGTGTTTGGGGAGCGTGGCACTGTCGGAGGGTCAGTGTTTGGGTAGCGTGGCTCTGTCGGATGGTCAGTGTTTTGGGAGCGTGGCACTGTCAGAGGGTCAGTGTTTGGGGAGTGTGGCTCTGTTGGAGGGTCAGTGTTTGGGGAGCGTGGCACTGTCGGAGGATCAGTGTTTGGGTAGCGTGGCTCTGTCGGAGGGTCAGTGTTTGGGGAGCGTGGCACTGTCGGAGGGTCAGTGTTTGGGGAGCATGGCACTGTCGGAGGGTCAGTGTTTGGGGAGCGTGGCTCTGTCAGAGGGTCAGTGTTTGAGGAGTGTGGCTCTGTCGAAGTGTCAGTGTTTGGGGAGCGTGGCACTGTCGGAGGGTCAGTGTTTGGGGAGTGTGGCACTGTCGGAGGGTCAGTGTTTGGGGAGCATGGCACTGTCGGAGGGACAGTGTTTGGGGAGCGTGGCACTGTCAGAGGGTCAGTGTTTGGCGAGTGTAGCACTGTCAGAGGGTCAGTGTTTGGGAGCGTGGCACATGTCGGATGGTCAGTGTTTGGGGAGTGTGGCACTGCCAGAAGGTCAGTGTTTGGGGAGCGTGGCTCTGTCGGAGGGTCTGTGTTTGGGGAGCGTGGCTCTGTCGGAGGGTCAGTGTTTGGGGAGTGTGGCACTGTCGGAGGGTCAGTGTTTGGGGAGCGTGGCACTGTCGGAGGGTCAGTGTTTGGGGAGCGTGGCACTGTCGGAGGGTCAGTGTTTGGGGAGCATGGCACTGTCGGAGGGTCAGTGTTTGGGGAGCGTGGCTCTGTCAGAGGGTCAGTGTTTGAGGAGTGTGGCTCTGTCGGAGGGTCAGTGTTTGGGGAGCGTGGCACTGTCGGAGGGTCAGTGTTTGGGGAGTGTGGCACTGTCGGAGGGTCAGTGTTTGGGGAGCATGGCACTGTCGGAGGGTCAGTGTTTGGGGAGCGTGGCTCTGTCAGAGGGTCAGTGTTTGAGGAGTGTGGCTCTGTCGGAGGGTCAGTGTTTGGGGAGCGTGGCACTGTCGGAGGGTCAGTGTTTGGGGAGTGTGGCACTGTCGGGGGGTCAGTGTTTGGGGAGCATGGCACTGTCGGAGGGTCAGTGTTTGGGGAGCGTGGCACTGTCAGAGGGTCTGTGTTTGGCGAGTGTAGCACTGTCAGAGGGTCAGTGTTTGGGGAGCGTGGCACTGTCGGATGGTCAGTGTTTGGGGAGTGTGGCACTGCCAGAAGGTCAGTGTTTGGGGAGCGTGGCTCTGTCGGAGGGTCTGTGTTTGGGGAGCGTGGCTCTGTCGGAGGGTCAGTGTTTGGGGAGCGTGGCACTGTCGGAGGGTCAGTGTTTTTGGTGTGTGGCACTGTCGGACGGTCCGTGTATGGGGAGCGTGGCTCTGTCGGAGGGTCAGTGTTTGGGGAGCGTGGCACTGTCGGAGGGTCAGTGTTTGGGGAGCGTGGCTCTGTCGGAGGGTCAGTGTTTGGGGAGTGTGGCACTGTCGGAGGGTCAGTGTTTGGGGAGCGTGGCACTGTCGGAGGGTCAGTGTTTGGGGAGCGTGGCACTGTCGGAGGGTCAGTGTTTGGGGAGTGTGGCTCTGTCGGAGGGTCAGTGTTTGGGGAGTGTGGCACTGCCAGAAGGTCAGTGTTTGGGGAGCGTGGCTCTGTCGGAGGGTCTGTGTTTGGGGAGCGTGGCTCTGTCGGAGGGTCAGTGTTTGGGGAGCGTGGCACTGTCGGAGGGTCAGTGTTTTTGGAGTGTGGCACTGTCGGACGGTCCGTGTTTGGGGAGCGTGGCTCTGTCGGAGGGTCAGTGTTTTGGGAGCGTGGCACTGTCGGAGGGTCAGTGTTTGGGGAGCGTGGCTCTGTCGGAGGGTAAGTGTTTAGGGAGTGTGGCACTGTCGGAGGGTCAGTGTTTGGGGAGCGTGGCACTGTCGGAGGGTCAGTGTTTGGGGAGTATGGCACAGTCAGAAGGTCAGTGTTTGGGGAGTGTGGCACTGTCAGAAGGTCAGTTTTTGGGGAGCGTGGCTCTGTGGGAGGGTCAGTGTTTTGGGAGTGTGGCACTGTCGGAGGTTCAGTGTTTCTGGAGCGTGGCTCTGTCTGAGGGTAAGTGTTTAGGGAGTGTGGCACTGTCGGAGGGTCAGTGTTTGGGGAGCGTGGCACTGTCGGAGGGTCAGTGTTTGGGGAGTATGTCACTGTCAGAAGGTCAGTGTTTGGGGAGCTTGGCACTGTCGGAGGGTCAGTGTTTGGGGAGTTTGGCACTGTCAGAAGGTCAGTGTTTGGGGAGCGTGGCTCTGTCGGAGGGTCAGTGTTTGGGGAGTGTGGCACTGTCGGAGGGTCAGTGTTTGGGGAGTGTTGGTCTGTCAGTGGGTCAGTGTTTGGGGAGTGTGGCACTGTCGGAGGGTCAGTGTTTGGGGAGTGTGGCACTGTCGGAGGGTCAGTGTTTGGGGAGCGTGGCTCTGTCAGTTGGTCAGTATTTGGGGAGCGTGTCACTGTCGGAGGGTCAGTGTTTGGGGAGCGTGGCACTGTCGGAGGGTCAGTATTTGGGGAGCGTGGCACTGTCGGAGGGTCAGTGTTTGCGGAGCGTGGCACTGTCGGAGGGTCAGTGTTTGGGGAGTGTGGCACTGTCGGATGGTCAGTGTTTGGGGAGCGTGGCACTGTCGGAGGGTCAGTGTTTGCGGAGCGTGGCACTGTCGGAGGGTCAGTGTTTGGGGAGTGTGGCACTGTCGGAGGGGCAGTGTTTGGGGAGCGTGGCACTGTCGGAGGGTCATTGTTTGCGGAGCGTGGCACTGTCGGAGGGTCAGTGTTTGGGGAGTGTGGCACTGTCGAAGGGTCAGTGTTTGGGGTGAGTGCACTGTCGGAGGGTCAGTGTTAGGGGAGAGTGGCTCTGACGGAGGGTCAGCGTTTGGGGAGCGTGGCTCTGTCGGAGGGTCAGTGTTTGGGGAGTGTGGCACTGCCAGAAGGTCAGTGTTTGGGGAGCGTGGCTCTGTCGGAGGGTCTGTGTTTGGGGAGCGTGGCTCTGTCGGAGGGTCAGTGTTTGGGGAGCGTGACACTGTCGGAGGGTCAGTGTTTTTGGAGTGTGGCACTGTCGGAGGGTCCGTGTTTGGGGAGCGTGGCTCTGTCGGAGGGTCAGTGTTTGGGGAGCGTGGCACTGTCGGAGGGTCAGTGTTTGGGGAGCGTGGCTCTGTCGGAGGGTCCGTGTTTGGGGAGCGTGGCTCTGTCGGAGGGTCAGTGTTTGGGGAGCGTGGCACTGTCGGAGGGTCAGTGTTTGGGGAGCGTGGCTCTGTCGGAGGGTCAGTGTTTGGGGAGTGTGGCACTGTCGGAGGGTCAGTGTTTGGGGAGCGTGGCACTGTCGGAGGGTCAGTGTTTGGGGAGCGTGGCACTGTCGGAGGGTCAGTGTTTGGGGAGCGTGGCACTGTCGGAGGTTCAGTGTTTCTGGAGCGTGGCTCTGTCTGAGGGTAAGTGTTTAGGGAGTGTGGCACTGTCGGAGGGTCAGTGTTTGGGGAGCGTGGCACTGTCGGAGGGTCAGTGTTTGGGGAGTATGGCACTGTCAGAAGGTCAGTGTTTGGGGTGCTTGGCACTGTCGGAGGGTCAGTGTTTGGGGAGTGTGGCACTGTCAGAAGGTCAGTGTTTGGGGAGCGTGGCACTGTCGGAGGGTCAGTGTTTGGGGAGTGTGGCACTGTCAGAAGGTCAGTTTTTGGGGAGCGTGGCTCTGTGGGAGGGTCAGTGTTTGGGGAGCGTGGCTCTGTCGGATGGTCAGTGTTTGGGGAGCGTGACACTGTCGGAGGGTCAGTGTTTGGGGAGTGTGGTTCTGTCGGAGGGTCAGTGTTTGGGGAGCGTGGCACTGTCAGAGGGTCAGTGTTTGGGGAGTGTGGCACTGTCGGAGGGTCCGTGTTTGGGGAGCGTGGCTCTGTCGGAGGGTCAGTGTTTGGGGAGCGTGGCACTGTCGGAGGGTCAGTGTTTGGGGAGCGTGGCACTGTCGGAGGGTCAATGTTTGGGGAGCGTGGCACTGTCGGAGGGTCAGTGTTTGGGGAGCGTGGCACTGTGGGAGGGTCAGTGTTTGGGGAGTGTGGCACTGTCGGAGGGTCCGTGTTTGGGGAGTGTGGCACTGTCGGAAGGTCAGTGTTTGGGGAGCGTGGCACTGTCAGAGGGTCAGTGTTTGAGGAGTGTGGCACTGTCGGAGGGTCAGTGTTTGGGGAGCGTGACACTGTCGGAGGGTCAGTGTTTGGGGAGTGTGGCACTGTCGGAGGGTCAGTGTTTTGGGAGTGTGGCACTGTCGGAGGGTCAGTGTTTGGGGAGTGTGGCACTGTCGGAGGGTCAGTGTTTGGGGAGTGTTGGTCTGTCAGAGGGTCAGTGTTTGGGGAGTGTGGCACTGTCGGAGGGTCAGTGTTTGGGGAGTGTGGCACTGTCGGAGGGTCAGTGTTTGGGGAGCGTGGCTCTGTCAGTTGGTCAGTATTTGGGGAGCGTGGCACTGTCGGAGGGTCAGTGTTTGGGGAGCGTGGCACTGTCGGAGGGTCAGTATTTGGGGAGCGTGGCACTGTCGGAGGGTCAGTGTTTGCGGAACGTGGCACTGTCGGAGGGTCAGTGTTTGGGGAGTGTGGCACTGTCGGAGGGTCAGTGTTTGGGGAGCGTGGCACTGTCGGAGGGTCAGTGTTTGCGGAGCGTGGCACTGTCGGAGGGTCAGTGTTTGGGGAGTGTGGCACTGTCGGAGGGGCAGTGTTTGGGGAGCGTGGCACTGTCGGGGGGTCATTGTTTGCGGAGCGTGGCACTGTCGGAGGGTCAGTGTTTGGGGAGCGTGGCACTGTCGGAGGATCAGTGTTTGGGGAGCGTGGCACTGTCGGAGGGTCAGTGTTAGGGGAGAGTGGCTCTGACGGAGGGTCAGCGTTTGGGGAGCGTGGCTCTGTCGGAGGGTCAGTGTTTGCGGAGCGTGACACTGTCGGAGGGTCAGTGTTTGGGGAGTGTGGCACTGACGGAGGGTCAGTGTTTGGGGAGCGTGGCACTGTCGGGGGGTCACTGTTTGGGGAGCGTGGCACTGTCGGAGGGTCAGTGTTTGGGGAGCGTGGCACTGTCTGGGGGTCAGTGTTTGGGGAGTGTGGCACTGTCGGAGGGTCAGTGTTTGGGGAGTGTGGCACTGTCGGAGGGTCAGTGTTTGGGGAGCGTGGCAGTGTCGGAGTGTCAGTGTTTGGGGAGCGTGGCACTGTGGGAGGGTCAGTGTTTGGGGAGTGTGGCACTGTCGGAGGGTCAGTGTTTGGGGAGTGTGGCACTGTCGGAGGGTCAGTGTTTGGGGAGTGTGGCACTGTCGGAGGGTCAGTGTTTGGGGAGTGTGGCACTGTCGGAGGGTCAGTGTTTGGGGAGCGTGGCACTGTCGGAGGGTCAGTGTTTGGGGAGTGTGGCTCTGTCGGAGGGTCAGTGTTTGGGGAGTGTGGCACTGTCGGAGGGTCACTCTTTGGGGAGTGTGGCACTGTCGGAGGGTCAGTGTTTGGGGAGTGTGGCACTGTCGGAGAGTCAGTGTATTGGGAGCGTGGCACTGTCGGAGGGTCAGTGTTTGCGGAGTGTGGCTCTGTCGGAGGGTCAGTGTTTCGGGAGCGTGGCACTGTCGGAGGGTCAGTGTTTGGGGAGTGTGGCACTGTCAGAGGGTCAGTGTTTGGGAGCGTGGCACTGTCAGAAGGTCAGTGTTTGGGGAGTGTGGCACTGTCGGAGGGTCAGTGTTTGGGGAGTGTGGCACTGTCAGAGGGTCAGTGTTTGGGAGCGTGGCACTGTCGGAGGGTCAGTGTTTGGGGAGTGTGGCTCTGTCGTAGGGTCAGTGTTTGGGGAGTGTGGCACTGTCGGAGGGTCACTCTTTGGGGAGTGTGGCACTGTCGGAGGGTCAGTGTTTGGGGAGTGTGGCACTCTCGGAGAGTCAGTGTATTGGGAGCGTGGCACTGTCGGAGGGTCAGTGTTTGGGAGTGTGGCTCTGTCGGAGGGTCAGTGTTTCGGGAGCGTGGCACTGTCGGAGGGTAAGTGTTTGGGGAGTGTGGCACTGTCGGAGAGTCAGTGTATTGGGAGCGTGGCACTGTCGGAGGGTCAGTGTTTGGGGAGTGTGGCACTGTCGGAGAGTCAGTGTATTGGGAGCGTGGCACTGTCGGAGGGTCAGTGTTTGCGGAGTGTGGCTCTTTCGGAGGGTCAGTGTTTCGGGAGCGTGGCACTGTCGGAGGGTCAGTGTTTGGGGAGTGTGGCTCTGTCGGAGGGTCAGTGTTTTGGGAGTGTGGCACTGTCGGAGGGTCAGTGTTTGCGGAGTGTGGCTCTGTCGGAGGGTCAGTGTTTCGGGAGCGTGGCACTGTCGGAGGGTCAGTGTTTGGGGAGTGTGGCACTGTCAGAGGGTTAGTGTTTGGGTAGCGTGGCTGTGTCGGAGGGTCAGTGTTTGGGGAGTGTGGCACTGTCGGAGGGTCCGTGTTTGGGGAGTGTGGCACTGTCGGAAGGTCAGTGTTTGGGGAGCGTGGCACTGTCAGAGGGTCAGTGTTTGAGGAGTGTGGCACTGTCGGAGGGTCAGTGTTTGGGGAGCGTGACACTGTCGGAGGGTCAGTGTTTGGGGAGTGTGGCACTGTCGGAGGGTCAGTGTTTTGGGAGTGTGGCACTGTCGGAGGGTCAGTGTTTGGGGAGTGTGGCACTGTCGGAGGGTCAGTGTTTGGGGAGTGTTGGTCTGTCAGAGGGTCAGTGTTTGGGGAGTGTGGCACTGTCGGAGGGTCAGTGTTTGGGGAGTGTGGCACTGTCGGAGGGTCAGTGTTTGGGGAGCGTGGCTCTGTCAGTTGGTCAGTATTTGGGGAGCGTGGCACTGTCGGAGGGTCAGTGTTTGGGGAGCGTGGCACTGTCGGAGGGTCAGTATTTGGGGAGCGTGGCACTGTCGGAGGGTCAGTGTTTGCGGAGCGTGGCACTGTCGGAGGGTCAGTGTTTGGGGAGTGTGGCACTGTCGGAGGGTCAGTGTTTGGGGAGCGTGGCACTGTCGGAGGGTCGGTGTTTGCGGAGCGTGGCACTGTCGGAGGGTCAGTGTTTGGGGAGTGTGGCACTGTCGGAGGGGCAGTGTTTGGGGAGCGTGGCACTGTCGGGGGGTCATTGTTTGCGGAGCGTGGCACTGTCGGAGGGTCAGTGTTTGGGGAGTGTGGCACTGTCGGAGGGTCAGTGTTTGGGGAGAGTGGCACTGTCGGAGGGTCAGTGTTAGGGGAGAGTGGCTCTGACGGAGGGTCAGCGTTTGGGGAGCGTGGCTCTGTCGGAGGGTCAGTGTTTGCGGAGCGTGACACTGTCGGAGGGTCAGTGTTTGGGGAGTGTGGCACTGACGGAGGGTCAGTGTTTGGCGAGCGTGGCACTGTCGGGGGGTCACTGTTTGGGGAGCGTGGCACTGTCGGAGGGTCAGTGTTTGGGGACCGTGGCACTGTCTGGGGGTCAGTGTTTGGGGAGTGTGGCACTGTCGGAGGGTCAGTGTTTGGGGAGTGTGGCACTGTCGGAGGGTCAGTGTTTGGGGAGCGTGGCAGTGTCGGAGTGTCAGTGTTTGGGGAGCGTGGCACTGTGGGAGGGTCAGTGTTTGGGGAGTGTGGCACTGTCGGAGGGTCAGTGTTTGGGGAGTGTGGCACTGTCGGAGGGTCAGTGTTTGGGGAGTGTGGCACTGTCAGAGGGTCAGTGTTTGCGGAGTGTGGCTCTGTCGGAGTGTCAGTGTTTGGGGAGCGTGGCTGTGTCGGAGGGTCAGTGTTTGGGGAGTGTGGCACTGTCAGAGGGTCAGTGTTTGGGAGCGTGGCACTGTCAGAAGGTCAGTGTTTGGGGAGTGTGGCACTGTCAGAGGGTCAGTGTTTGGGAGCGTGGCACTGTCGGAGGGTCAGTGTTTGGGGAGTGTGGCTCTGTCGTAGGGTCAGTGTTTGGGGAGTGTGGCACTGTCGGAGGGTCACTCTTTGGGGAGTGTGGCACTGTCGGAGGGTCAGTGTTTGGGGAGTGTGGCACTGTCGGAGGGTCAGTGTTTCGGGAGCGTGGCACTGTCGGAGGGTCAGTGTTTGGGGAGTGTGGCACTGTCGGAGAGTCAGTGTATTGGGAGCGTGGCACTGTCGGAGGGTCAGTGTTTGGGGAGTGTGGCACTGTCGGAGAGTCAGTGTATTGGGAGCGTGGCACTGTCGGAGGGTCAGTGTTTGCGGAGTGTGGCTCTGTCGGAGGGTCAGTGTTTCGGGAGCGTGGCACTGTCAGAGGGTTAGTGTTTGGGTAGCGTGGCTGTGTCGGAGGGTCAGTGTTTGGGGAGTGTGGCACTGTCGGAGGGTCAGTGTTTTGGGAGCGTGGCACTGTCAGAGGGTCAGTGTTTGGGGAGTGTGGCTCTGTCGGAGGGTCAGTGTTTGGGGAGCGTGGCTCTGTCGGAGGGTCAGTGTTTGGGGAGCGTGGCACTGTCGGAGGGTCAGTGTTTGGGGAGCATGGCACTGTCTGGGGGTCAGTGTTTGGGGAGCGTGGCTCTGTCGGAGGGTCAGTGTTTGGGGAGTGTGGCACTGTCGGAGGGTCAGTGTTTCGGGAGCGTGGCACTGTCGGAGGGTCAGTGTTTGGGGAGTGTGGCACTGTCGGAGAGTCAGTGTATTTGGAGCGTGGCACTGTCGGAGGGTCAGTGTTTGGGGAGTGTGGCTCTGTCGGAGGGTCAGTGTTTGGGGAGCGTGGCACTGTCGGAGGGTCAGTGTTTGGGGAGTGTGGCACTGTCAGAGGGTTAGTGTTTGGGTAGCGTGGCTGTGTCGGAGGGTCAGTGTTTGGGGAGTGTGGCACTGTCGGAGGGTCAGTGTTTGGGGAGTGTGGCTCTGTTGGAGGGTCAGTGTTTGGGGAGCGTGGCACTGTCGGAGGGTCAGTGTTTGGGTAGCGTGGCTCTGTCGGATGGTCAGTGTTTTGGGAGCGTGGCACTGTCAGAGGGTCAGTGTTTGGGGAGTGTGGCTCTGTTGGAGGGTCAGTGTTTGGGGAGCGTGGCACTGTCGGAGGATCAGTGTTTGGGTAGCGTGGCTCTGTCGGAGGGTCAGTGTTTGGGGAGCGTGGCACTGTCGGAGGGTCAGTGTTTGGGGAGCATGGCACTGTCGGAGGGTCAGTGTTTGGGGAGCGTGGCTCTGTCAGAGGGTCAGTGTTTGAGGAGTGTGGCTCTGTCGAAGTGTCAGTGTTTGGGGAGCGTGGCACTGTCGGAGGGTCAGTGTTTGGGGAGTGTGGCACTGTCGGAGGGTCAGTGTTTGGGGAGCATGGCACTGTCGGAGGGACAGTGTTTGGGGAGCGTGGCACTGTCAGAGGGTCAGTGTTTGGCGAGTGTAGCACTGTCAGAGGGTCAGTGTTTGGGAGCGTGGCACATGTCGGATGGTCAGTGTTTGGGGAGTGTGGCACTGCCAGAAGGTCAGTGTTTGGGGAGCGTGGCTCTGTCGGAGGGTCTGTGTTTGGGGAGCGTGGCTCTGTCGGAGGGTCAGTGTTTGGGGAGCGTGACACTGTCGGAGGGTCAGTGTTTTTGGAGTGTGGCACTGTCGGAGGGTCCGTGTTTGGGGAGCGTGGCTCTGTCGGAGGGTCAGCGTTTGGGGAGCGTGGCACTGTCGGAGGGTCAGTGTTTGGGGAGCGTGGCTCTGTCGGAGGGTCCGTGTTTGGGGAGCGTGGCTCTGTCGGAGGGTCAGTGTTTTGGGAGCGTGGCACTGTCGGAGGGTCAGTGTTTGGGGAGCGTGGCTCTGTCGGAGTGTCAGTGTTTGGGGAGTGTGGCACTGTCGGAGGGTCAGTGTTTGGGGAGCGTGGCACTGTCGGAGGGTCAGTGTTTGGGGAGCGTGGCACTGTCGGAGGGTCAGTGTTTGGGGAGCGTGGCACTGTCGGAGGTTCAGTGTTTCTGGAGCGTGGCTCTGTCTGAGGGTAAGTGTTTAGGGAGTGTGGCACTGTCGGAGGGTCAGTGTTTGGGGAGCGTGGCACTGTCGGAGGGTCAGTGTTTGGGGAGTATGGCACTGTCAGAAGGTCAGTGTTTGGGGTGCTTGGCACTGTCGGAGGGTCAGTGTTTGGGGAGTGTGGCACTGTCAGAAGGTCAGTGTTTGGGGAGCGTGGCTCTGTCGGAGGGTCAGTGTTTGGGGAGTGTGGCACTGTCAGAAGGTCAGTTTTTGGGGAGCGTGGCTCTGTGGGAGGGTCAGTGTTTGGGGAGCGTGGCTCTGTCGGATGGTCAGTGTTTGGGGAGCGTGACACTGTCGGAGGGTCAGTGTTTGGGGAGTGTGGTTCTGTCGGAGGGTCAGTGTTTGGGGAGCGTGGCACTGTCAGAGGGTCAGTGTTTGGGGAGTGTGGCACTGTCGGAGGGTCCGTGTTTGGGGAGCGTGGCTCTGTCGGAGGGTCAGTGTTTGGGGAGCGTGGCACTGTCGGAGGGTCAGTGTTTGGGGAGCGTGGCACTGTCGGAGGGTCAATGTTTGGGGAGCGTGGCACTGTCGGAGGGTCAGTGTTTGGGGAGCGTGGCACTGTGGGAGGGTCAGTGTTTGGGGAGTGTGGCACTGTCGGAGGGTCCGTGTTTGGGGAGTGTGGCACTGTCGGAAGGTCAGTGTTTGGGGAGCGTGGCACTGTCAGAGGGTCAGTGTTTGAGGAGTGTGGCACTGTCGGAGGGTCAGTGTTTGGGGAGCGTGACACTGTCGGAGGGTCAGTGTTTGGGGAGTGTGGCACTGTCGGAGGGTCAGTGTTTTGGGAGTGTGGCACTGTCGGAGGGTCAGTGTTTGGGGAGTGTGGCACTGTCGGAGGGTCAGTGTTTGGGGAGTGTTGGTCTGTCAGAGGGTCAGTGTTTGGGGAGTGTGGCACTGTCGGAGGGTCAGTGTTTGGGGAGTGTGGCACTGTCGGAGGGTCAGTGTTTGGGGAGCGTGGCTCTGTCAGTTGGTCAGTATTTGGGGAGCGTGGCACTGTCGGAGGGTCAGTGTTTGGGGAGCGTGGCACTGTCGGAGGGTCAGTATTTGGGGAGCGTGGCACTGTCGGATGGTCAGTGTTTGCGGAGCGTGGCACTGTCGGAGGGTCAGTGTTTGGGGAGTGTGGCACTGTCGGAGGGTCAGTGTTTGGGGAGCGTGGCACTGTCGGAGGGTCAGTGTTTGCGGAGCGTGGCACTGTCGGAGGGTCAGTGTTTGGGGAGTGTGGCACTGTCGGAGGGGCAGTGTTTGGGGAGCGTGGCACTGTCGGGGGGTCATTGTTTGCGGAGCGTGGCACTGTCGGAGGGTCAGTGTTTGGGGAGCGTGGCACTGTCGGAGGGTCAGTGTTTGGGGAGCGTGGCACTGTCGGAGGGTCAGTGTTAGGGGAGAGTGGCTCTGACGGAGGGTCAGCGTTTGGGGAGCGTGGCTCTGTCGGAGGGTCAGTGTTTGCGGAGCGTGACACTGTCGGAGGGTCAGTGTTTGGGGAGTGTGGCACTGACGGAGGGTCAGTGTTTGGGGAGCGTGGCACTGTCGGGAGGTCACTGTTTGGGGAGCGTGGCACTGTCGGAGGGTCAGTGTTTGGGGAGCGTGGCACTGTCTGGGGGTCAGTGTTTGGGGAGTGTGGCACTGTCGGAGGGTCAGTGTTTGGGGAGTGTGGCACTGTCGGAGGGTCAGTGTTTGGGGAGCGTGGCAGTGTCGGAGTGTCAGTGTTTGGGGAGCGTGGCACTGTGGGAGGGTCAGTGTTTGGGGAGTGTGGCACTGTCGGAGGGTCAGTGTTTGGGGAGTGTGGCACTGTCGGAGGGTCAGTGTTTGGGGAGTGTGGCACTGTCGGAGGGTCAGTGTTTGGGGAGTGTGGCACTGTCGGAGGGTCAGTGTTTGGGGAGCGTGGCACTGTCGGAGGGTCAGTGTTTGGGGAGTGTGGCTCTGTCGGAGGGTCAGTGTTTGGGGAGTGTGGCACTGTCGGAGGGTCACTCTTTGGGGAGTGTGGCACTGTCGGAGGGTCAGTGTTTGGGGAGTGTGGCACTGTCGGAGAGTCAGTGTATTGGGAGCGTGGCACTGTCGGAGGGTCAGTGTTTGCGGAGTGTGGCTCTGTCGGAGGGTCAGTGTTTCGGGAGCGTGGCACTGTCGGAGGGTCAGTGTTTGGGGAGTGTGGCACTGTCAGAGGGTCAGTGTTTGGGAGCGTGGCACTGTCAGAAGGTCAGTGTTTGGGGAGTGTGGCACTGTCGGAGGGTCAGTGTTTGGGGAGTGTGGCACTGTCAGAGGGTCAGTGTTTGGGAGCGTGGCACTGTCGGAGGGTCAGTGTTTGGGGAGTGTGGCTCTGTCGTAGGGTCAGTGTTTGGGGAGTGTGGCACTGTCGGAGGGTCACTCTTTGGGGAGTGTGGCACTGTCGGAGGGTCAGTGTTTGGGGAGTGTGGCACTCTCGGAGAGTCAGTGTATTGGGAGCGTGGCACTGTCGGAGGGTCAGTGTTTGGGAGTGTGGCTCTGTCGGAGGGTCAGTGTTTCGGGAGCGTGGCACTGTCGGAGGGTAAGTGTTTGGGGAGTGTGGCACTGTCGGAGAGTCAGTGTATTGGGAGCGTGGCACTGTCGGAGGGTCAGTGTTTGGGGAGTGTGGCACTGTCGGAGAGTCAGTGTATTGGGAGCGTGGCACTGTCGGAGGGTCAGTGTTTGCGGAGTGTGGCTCTGTCGGAGGGTCAGTGTTTCGGGAGCGTGGCACTGTCGGAGGGTCAGTGTTTGGGGAGTGTGGCTCTGTCGGAGGGTCAGTGTTTTGGGAGTGTGGCACTGTCGGAGGGTCAGTGTTTGCGGAGTGTGGCTCTGTCGGAGGGTCAGTGTTTCGGGAGCGTGGCACTGTCGGAGGGTCAGTGTTTGGGGAGTGTGGCACTGTCAGAGGGTTAGTGTTTGGGTAGCGTGGCTGTGTCGGAGGGTCAGTGTTTGGGGAGTGTGGCACTGTCGGAGGGTCAGTGTTTTGGGAGCGTGGCACTGTCAGAGGGTCAGTGTTTGGGGAGTGTGGCTCTGTCGGAGGGTCAGTGTTTGGGTAGCGTGGCTCTGTCGGAGGGTCAGTGTTTGGGGAGCGTGGCACTGTCGGAGGGTCAGTGTTTGGGGAGCATGGCACTGTCTGGGGGTCAGTGTTTGGGGAGCGTGGCTCTGTCGGAGGGTCAGTGTTTGTGGAGTGTCGCACTGTCAGAGGGTCAGTGTTTGAGGAGTGTGGCTCTGTCGGAGGGTCCGTGTTTGGGGAGCGTGGCACTGTCGGAGGGTCAGTGTTTGGGGAGCATGGCTCTGTCGGAGGGTCAGTGTTTGGGGAGTGTGGCACTGTCGGAGGGTCAGTGTTTGGGGAGCGAGGCACTGTCGGAGGGTCAGTGTTTGGGGAGCGTGGCACTGTCGGAGGGTCAGTGTTTGGGGAGCGTGGCACTGTCGGAGGGTCAGTGTTTGGGGAGCGTGGCACTGTCGGAGGGTCAGTGTTTGGGGAGTGTGGCTCTGTCGGAGGGTCAGTGTTTTGGGAGTGTGGCACTGTCGGAGGTTCAGTGTTTCTGGAGCGTGGCTCTGTCTGAGGGTAAGTGTTTAGGGAGTGTGGCACTGTCGGAGGGTCAGTGTTTGGGGAGCGTGGCACTGTCGGAGGGTCAGTGTTTGGGGAGTATGGCACTGTCAGAAGGTCAGTGTTTGGGGAGCTTGGCACTGTCGGAGGGTCAGTGTTTGGGGAGTGTGGCACTGTCAGAAGGTCAGTGTTTGGGGAGCGTGGCTCTGTCGGAGGGTCAGTGTTTGGGGAGTGTGGCACAGTCAGAAGGTCAGTTTTTGGGTAGCGTGGCTCTGTGGGAGGGTCAGTGTTTGGGGAGCGTGGCACTGTCGGAGGGTCAGTGTTTGGGGAGTGTGGCACTGACGGAGGGTCAGTGTTTGGGGAGCGTGGCTCTGTCGGAGGGTCAGTGTTTGCGGAGCGTGACACTGTCGGAGGGTCAGTGTTTGGGGAGTGTGGCACTGACGGAGGGTCAGTGTTTGGGGAGCGTGGCACTGTCGGGGGGTCACTGTTTGGGGAGCGTGGCACTGTCGGAGGGTCAGTGTTTGGGGAGCGTGGCACTGTCTGGGGGTCAGTGTTTGGGGAGTGTGGCACTGTCGGGGGGTCAGTGTTTGGGGAGTGTGGCACTGTCGGAGGGTCAGTGTTTGGGGAGCGTGGCAGTGTCGGAGTGTCAGTGTTTGGGGAGTGTGGCACTTTCGGAGGGTCACTCTTTGGGGAGTGTGGCACTGTCGGAGGGTCAGTGTTTGGGGAGTGTGGCACTGTCGGAGAGTCAGTGTATTGGGAGCGTGGCACTGTCGGAGGGTCAGTGTTTGCGGAGTGTGGCTCTGTCGGAGGGTCAGTGTTTCGGGAGCGTGGCACTGTCAGAGGGTTAGTGTTTGGGTAGCGTGGCTGTGTTGGAGGGTCAGTGTTTTGGGAGTGTGGCACTGTCAGTGGGTCAGTGTTTGGGAGCGTGGCACTGTCAGAAGGTCAGTGTTTGGGGAGTGTGGCGCTGTCGGAGGGTCAGTGTTTGGGGAGTGTGGCACTGTCAGAGGGTCAGTGTTTGGGAGCGTGGCACTGTCGGAGGGTCAGTGTTTGGGGAGTGTGGCTCTGTCGGAGGGTCAGTGTTTGGGGAGTGTGGCACTGTCGGAGGGTCGCTCTTTGGGGAGTGTGGCACTGTCGGAGGGTCAGTGTTTGGGGAGTGTGGCACTGTCGGAGAGTCAGTGTATTGGGAGCGTGGCACTGTCGGAGTGTCAGTGTTTGCGGAGTGTGGCTCTGTCGGAGGGTCAGTGTTTGGGGAGCGTGGCACTGTCGGAGGGTCAGTGTTTGGGGAGTGTGGCTCTGTCGGAGGGTCAGTGTTTGGGGAGTGTGGCACTGTCGGAGGGTCAGTGTTTGGGGAGTGTGGCTCTGTCGGAGGGTCAGTGTTTGGGGAGTGTGGCTCTGTCGGAGGGTCAGTGTTTGGGGAGTGTGGCACTGTCGGAGGGTCACTCTTTGGGGAGTGTGGCACTGTCAGAGAGTCAGTGTATTGGGAGCGTGGCACTGTCGGAGGGTCAGTGTTTGGGGAGTGTGGCACTGTCGGAGAGTCAGTGTATTGGGAGCGTGGCACTGTCGGAGGGTCAGTGTTTGCGGAGTGTGGCTCTGTCGGAGGGTCAGTGTTTGGGGAGTGTGGCACTGTCGGAGAGTCATTGTATTGGGAGCGTGGCACTGTCGGAGGGTCAGTGTTTGCGGAGTGTGGCACTGTCGGAGGGTCAGTGTTTGGGGAGTGTGGCACTGTCGGAGGGTCAGTGGTTGGGGAGTGTGGCACTGTCAGAGGGTTAGTGTTTGGGTAGCGTGGCTGTGTCGGAGGGTCAGTGTTTGGGGAGTGTGGCACTGTCGGAGGGTCAGTGTTTTGGGAGCGTGGCACTGTCGGAGGGTCAGTGTTTGGGTAGCGTGGCTCTGTCAGAGGGTCGGTGTTTGAGGAGTGTGGCTCTGTCGGAGGGTCAGTGTTTGGGGAGCGTGGCACTGTCGGAGGGTCAGTGTTTGGGGAGTGTGGCACTGTCGGAGGGTCAGTGTTTGGGGAGCATGGCACTGTCGGAGGGTCAGTGTTTGGGGAGCGTGGCACTGTCAGAGGGTCTGTGTTTGGCGAGTGTAGCACTGTCAGAGGGTCAGTGTTTGGGGAGCGTGGCACTGTCGGATGGTCAGTGTTTGGGGAGTGTGGCACTGCCAGAAGGTCAGTGTTTGGGGAGCGTGGCTCTGTCGGAGGGTCTGTGTTTGGGGAGCGTGGCTCTGTCGGAGGGTCAGTGTTAGGGGAGCGTGGCACTGTCGGAGGGTCAGTGTTTTTGGAGTGTGGCACTGTCGGACGGTCCGTGTTTGGGGAGCGTGGCTCTGTCGGAGGGTCAGTGTTTGGGGAGTGTGGCACTGACGGAGGGTCAGTGTTTGGGGAGCGTGGCTCTGTCGGAGGGTCAGTGTTTGCGGAGCGTGACACTGTCGGAGGGTCAGTGTTTGGGGAGTGTGGCACTGACGGAGGGTCAGTGTTTGGGGAGCGTGGCACTGTCGGGGGGTCACTGTTTGGGGAGCGTGGCACTGTCGGAGGGTCAGTGTTTGGGGAGCGTGGCACTGTCTGTGGGTCAGTGTTTGGGGAGTGTGGCACTGTCGGGGGGTCAGTGTTTGGGGAGTGTGGCACTGTCGGAGGGTCAGTGTTTGGGGAGCGTGGCAGTGTCGGAGTGTCAGTGTTTGGGGAGCGTGGCACTGTGGGAGGGTCAGTGTTTGGGGACTGTGGCACTGTCGGAGGGTCAGTGTTTGGGGAGTGTGGCACTGTCGGAGGGTCAGTGTTTGGGGAGTGTGGCACTGTCAGAGGGTCAGTGTTTGGGGAGTGTGGCACTGTCGGAGGGTCAATGTTTGGGGAGCGTGGCACTGTCGGGGTGTCGGTGTTTGGGGAGTGTGGCTCTGTCGGAGGGTCAGTGTTTGGGGAGTGTGGCACTGTCGGAGGGTCACTCTTTGTGGAGTGTGGCACTGTCGGAGGGTCAGTGTTTGGGGAATGTGGCACTGTCGGAGAGTCAGTGTATTGGGAGCGTGGCACTGTCGGAGGGTCAGTGTTTGCGGAGTGTGGCTCTGTCGGAGGGTCAGTGTTTCGGGAGCGTGGCACTGTCAGAGGGTTAGTGTTTGGGTAGCGTGGCTGTGTTGGAGGGTCAGTGTTTTGGGAGTGTGGCACTGTCAGTGGGTCAGTGTTTGGGAGCGTGGCACTGTCAGAAGGTCAGTGTTTGGGGAGTGTGGCGCTGTCGGAGGGTCAGTGTTTGGGGAGTGTGGCACTGTCAGAGGGTCAGTGTTTGGGAGCGTGGCACTGTCGGAGGGTCAGTGTTTGGGGAGTGTGGCTCTGTCGGAGGGTCAGTGTTTGGGGAGTGTGGCACTGTCGGAGGGTCACTCTTTGGGGAGTGTGGCACTGTCGGAGGGTCAGTGTTTGGGGAGTGTGGCACTGTCGGAGAGTCAGTGTATTGGGAGCGTGGCACTGTCGGAGTGTCAGTGTTTGCGGAGTGTGGCTCTGTCGGAGGGTCAGTGTTTGGGGAGCGTGGCACTGTCGGAGGGTCAGTGTTTGGGGAGTGTGGCTCTGTCGGAGGGTCAGTGTTTGGGGAGTGTGGCACTGTCGGAGGGTCAGTGTTTGGGGAGTGTGGCTCTGTCGGAGGGTCAGTGTTTGGGGAGTGTGGCTCTGTCGGAGGGTCAGTGTTTGGGGAGCGTGGCACTGTCGGAGGGTCAGTGTTTGGGGAGTGTGGCTCTGTCGGAGGGTCAGTGTTTGGGGAGTGTGGCACTGTCGGAGGGTCAGTGTTTGGGGAGTGTGGCTCTGTCGGAGGGTCAGTGTTTGGGGAGTGTGGCACTGTCGGAGGGTCACTCTTTGGGGAGTGTGGCACTGTCAGAGAGTCAGTGTATTGGGAGCGTGGCACTGTCGGAGGGTCAGTGTTTGGGGAGTGTGGCACTGTCGGAGAGTCAGTGTATTGGGAGCGTGGCACTGTCGGAGGGTCAGTGTTTGCGGAGTGTGGCTCTGTCGGAGGGTCAGTGTTTGGGGAGTGTGGCACTGTCGGAGAGTCATTGTATTGGGAGCGTGGCACTGTCGGAGGGTCAGTGTTTGCGGAGTGTGGCACTGTCGGAGGGTCAGTGTTTGGGGAGTGTGGCACTGTCGGAGGGTCAGTGGTTGGGGAGTGTGGCACTGTCAGAGGGTTAGTGTTTGGGTAGCGTGGCTGTGTCGGAGGGTCAGTGTTTGGGGAGTGTGGCACTGTCGGAGGGTCAGTGTTTTGGGAGCGTGGCACTGTCGGAGGGTCAGTGTTTGGGTAGCGTGGCTCTGTCAGAGGGTCGGTGTTTGAGGAGTGTGGCTCTGTCGGAGGGTCAGTGTTTGGGGAGCGTGGCACTGTCGGAGGGTCAGTGTTTGGGGAGTGTGGCACTGTCGGAGGGTCAGTGTTTGGGGAGCATGGCACTGTCGGAGGGTCAGTGTTTGGGGAGCGTGGCACTGTCAGAGGGTCTGTGTTTGGCGAGTGTAGCACTGTCAGAGGGTCAGTGTTTGGGGAGCGTGGCACTGTCGGATGGTCAGTGTTTGGGGAGTGTGGCACTGCCAGAAGGTCAGTGTTTGGGGAGCGTGGCTCTGTCGGAGGGTCTGTGTTTGGGGAGCGTGGCTCTGTCGGAGGGTCAGTGTTAGGGGAGCGTGGCACTGTCGGAGGGTCAGTGTTTTTGGAGTGTGGCACTGTCGGACGGTCCGTGTTTGGGGAGCGTGGCTCTGTCGGAGGGTCAGTGTTTGGGGAGCGTGGCACTGTCGGAGGGTCAGTGTTTGGGGAGCGTGGCTCTGTCGGAGGGTCAGTGTTTGGGGAGTGTGGCACTGTCGGAGGGTCAGTGTTTGGGGAGCGTGGCACTGTCGGAGGGTCAGTGTTTGGGGAGCGTGGCACTGTTGGAGGGTCAGTGTTTGGGGAGTGTGGCTCTGTCGGAGGGTCAGTGTTTTGGGAGTGTGGCACTGTCGGAGGTTCAGTGTTTCTGGAGCGTGGCTCTGTCTGAGGGTAAGTGTTTTGGGAGTGTGGCACTGTCGGAGGGTCAGTGTTTGGGGAGCGTGGCACTGTCGGAGGGTCAGTGTTTGGGGAGTATGGCACTGTCAGAAGGTCAGTGTTTGGGGAGCTTGGCACTGTCGGAGGGTCAGTGTTTGGGGAGTGTGGCACTGTCAGAAGGTCAGTGTTTGGGGAGCGTGGCTCTGTCGGAGGGTCAGTGTTTGGGGAGTGTGGCACTGTCAGAAGGTCAGTTTTTGGGGAGCGTGGCTCTGTGGGAGGGTCAGTGTTTGGGGAGCGTGGCTCTGTCGGATGGTCAGTGTTTGGGGAGCGTGACACTGTCGGAGGGTCAGTGTTTTGGGAGTGTGGCTCTGTCGGAGGGTCAGTGTTTGGGGAGCGTGGCACTGTCAGAGGGTCAGTGTTTGGGGAGTGTGGCACTGTCGGAGGGTCCGTGTTTGGGGAGCGTGGCTCTGTCGGAGGGTCAGTGTTTGGGGAGCGTGGCACTGTCGGAGGGTCAGTGTTTGGGGAGCGTGGCACTGTCGGAGGGTCAATGTTTGGGGAGCGTGGCACTGTCGGAGGGTCAGTGTTTGGGGAGCGTGGCACTGTGGGAGGGTCAGTGTTTGGGGAGTGTGGCACTGTCGGGGGGTCAGTGTTGGGGAGTGTGGCACTGTCGGAGGGTCAGTGTTTGGGGAGCGTGGCACTGTCAGAGGGTCAGTGTTTGAGGAGTGTGGCACTGTCGGAGGGTCAGTGTTTGGGGAGCGTGACACTGTCGGAGGGTCAGTGTTTGGGGAGTGTGGCACTGTCGGAGGGTCAGTGTTTTGGGAGTGTGGCACTGTCGGAGGGTCAGTGTTTGGGGAGCGTGGCACTGTCGGAGAGTCAGTGTTTGGGGAGTGTGGCTCTGTCGGAGGGTCAGTGTTTTGGGAGTGTGGCACTGTCGGAGGTTCAGTGTTTCTGGAGCGTGGCTCTGTCTGAGGGTAAGTGTTTAGGGAGTGTGGCACTGTCGGAGGGTCAGTGTTTGGGGAGCGTGGCACTGTCGGAGGGTCAGTGTTTGGGGAGTGTGGCACTGTCGGAGGGTCAGTGTTTGGGGAGCGTGGCACTGTCGGAGGGTCGGTGTTTGGGGAGTGTGGCTCTGTCGGAGGGTCAGTGTTTGGGGAGTGTGGCACTGTCGGAGGGTCACTCTTTGGGGAGTGTGGCACTGTCGGAGGGTCAGTGTTTGGGATGTGTGGCACTGTCGGAGAGTCAGTGTTTGGGAGCGTGGCACTGTCGGAGGGTCAGTGTTTGGGGAGTGTGGCTCTGTCGGAGGGTCAGTGTTTGGGGAGTGTGGCACTGTCGGAGGGTAAGTGTTTTGGGAGTGTGGCACTGTCGGAGGGTCAGTGTTTGGGGAGCGTGGCACTGTCGGAGGGTCAGTGTTTGGGGAGTGTGGCTCTGTCGGAGGGTCAGTGTTTTGGGAGTGTGGCACTGTCAGAGGGTCAGTGTTTGGGGAGTGTGGCTCTGTCGGAGGGTCAGTGTTTGGGGAGCGTGGCACTGTCGGAGGGTCAGTGTTTGGGTAGCGTGGCTCTGTCGGAGGGTCAGTGTTTGGGAGCGTGGCACTGTCGGAGGGTCAGTGTTTGGGGAGTGTGGCTCTGTCGGAGGGTCAGTGTTTGGGGAGTGTGGCACTGTCGGAGGGGCAGTGTTTGGGGAGCGTGGCACTGTCGGGGGGTCATTGTTTGCGGAGCGTGGCACTGTCGGAGGGTCAGTGTTTGGGGAGTGTGGCACTGTCGGAGGGTCAGTGTTTGGGGAGAGTGGCACTGTCGGAGGGTCAGTGTTAGGGGAGAGTGGCTCTGACGGAGGGTCAGCGTTTGGGGAGCGTGGCTCTGTCGGAGGGTCAGTGTTTGCGGAGCGTGACACTGTCGGAGGGTCAGTGTTTGGGGAGTGTGGCACTGACGGAGGGTCAGTGTTTGGGGAGCGTGGCACTGTCGGGGGGTCACTGTTTGGGGAGCGTGGCACTGTCGGAGGGTCAGTGTTTGGGGAGCGTGGCACTGTCTGGGGGTCAGTGTTTGGGGAGTGTGGCACTGTCGGAGGGTCAGTGTTTGGGGAGTGTGGCACTGTCGGAGGGTCAGTGTTTGGGGAGCGTGGCAGTGTCGGAGTGTCAGTGTTTGGGGAGCGTGGCACTGTGGGAGGGTCAGTGTTTGGGGAGTGTGGCACTGTCGGAGGGTCAGTGTTTGGGGAGTGTGGCACTGTCGGAGGGTCAGTGTTTGGGGAGTGTGGCACTGTCAGAGGGTCAGTGTTTGGGGAGTGTGGCACTGTCGGAGGGTCAGTGTTTGGGGAGCGTGGCACTGTCGGAGGGTCAGTGTTTGGGGAGTGTGGCTCTGTCGGAGGGTCACTCTTTGGGGAGTGTGGCACTGTCGGAGGGTCAGTGTTTGGGGAGTGTGGCACTGTCGGAGAGTCAGTGTATTGGGAGCGTGGCACTGTCGGAGGGTCAGTGTTTGCGGAGTGTGGCTCTGTCGGAGGGTCAATGTTTCGGGAGCGTGGCACTGTCGGAGGGTCAGTGTTTGGGGAGTGTGGCTCTGTCGGAGGGTCAGTGTTTCGGGAGCGTGGCACTGTCAGAGGGTTAGTGTTTGGGTAGCGTGGCTGTGTCGGAGGGTCAGTGTTTGGGGAGTGTGGCACTGTCAGAGGGTCAGTGTTTGGGAGCGTGGCACTGTCAGAAGGTCAGTGTTTGGGGAGTGTGGCACTGTCGGAGGGTCAGTGTTTGGGGAGTGTGGCACTGTCAGAGGGTCAGTGTTTGGGAGCGTGGCACTGTCGGAGGGTCAGTGTTTGGGGAGTGTGGCTCTGTCGTAGGGTCAGTGTTTGGGGAGTGTGGCACTGTCGGAGGGTCACTCTTTGGGGAGTGTGGCACTGTCGGAGGGTCAGTGTTTGGGGAGTGTGGCACTGTCGGAGGGTCAGTGTTTGGGAGTGTGGCTCTGTCGGAGGGTCAGTGTTTCGGGAGCGTGGCACTGTCGGAGGGTCAGTGTATGGGGAGTGTGGCACTGTCGGAGAGTCAGTGTATTGGGAGCGTGGCACTGTCGGAGGGTCAGTGTTTGGGGAGTGTGGCACTGTCGGAGAGTCAGTGTATTGGGAGCGTGGCACTGTCGGAGGGTCAGTGTTTGCGGAGTGTGGCTCTGTCGGAGGGTCAGTGTTTCGGGAGCGTGGCACTGTCGGAGGGTCAGTGTTTGGGGAGTGTGGCACTGTCGGAGGGTTAGTGTTTGGGTAGCGTGGCTGTGTCGGAGGGTCAGTGTTTGGGGAGTGTGGCACTGTCGGAGGGTCAGTGTTTTGGGAGCGTGGCACTGTCAGAGGGTCAGTGTTTGGGGAGTGTGGCTCTGTCGGAGGGTCAGTGTTTGGGGAGCGTGGCACTGTCGGAGGGTCAGTGTTTGGGTAGCGTGGCTCTGTCGGAGGGTCAGTGTTTGGGGAGCGTGGCACTGTCGGAGGGTCAGTGTTTGGGGAGCATGGCACTGTCTGGGGGTCAGTGTTTGGGGAGCGTGGCTCTGTCGGAGGGTCAGTGTTTGTGGAGTGTGGCACTGTCGGAGGGTCAGTGTTTGAGGAGTGTGGCTCTGTCGGAGGGTCAGTGTTTCGGGAGCGTGGCACTGTCGGAGGGTCAGTGTTTGGGGAGTGTGGCACTGTCGGAGAGTCAGTGTATTGGGAGCGTGGCACTGTCGGAGGGTCAGTGTTTGGGGAGTGTGGCTCTGTCGGAGGGTCAGTGTTTCGGGAGCGTGGCACTGTCGGAGGGTCAGTGTTTGGGGAGTGTGGCACTGTCGGAGGGTCAGTGTTTGGGAAGTGTGGCTCTGTCGGAGGGTCAGTGTTTGGGGAGTGTGGCACTGTCGGATGGTCAGTGTTTTGGGAGCGTGGCACTGTCAGAGGGTCAGTGTTTGGGGAGTGTGGCTCTGTTGGAGGGTCAGTGTTTGGGGAGCGTGGCACTGTCGGAGGGTCAGTGTTTGGGTAGCGTTGCTCTGTCGGAGGGTCAGTGTTTGGGGAGCGTGGCACTGTCGGAGGGTCAGTGTTTGGGGAGCATGGCACTGTCGGAGGGTCAGTGTTTGGGGAGCGTGGCTCTGTCAGAGGGTCAGTGTTTGAGGAGTGTGGCTCTGTCGGAGTGTCAGTGTTTGGGGAGCGTGGCACTGTCGGAGGGTCAGTGTTTGGGGAGTGTGGCACTGTCGGAGGGTCAGTGTTTGGGGAGCATGGCACTGTCGGAGGGACAGTGTTTGGGGAGCGTGGCACTGTCAGAGGGTCAGTGTTTGGCGAGTGTAGCACTGTCAGAGGGTCAGTGTTTGGGAGCGTGGCACTGTCGGATGGTCAGTGTTTGGGGAGTGTGGCACTGCCAGAAGGTCAGTGTTTGGGAGCGTGGCTCTGTCGGAGGGTCTGTGTTTGGGGAGCGTGGCTCTGTCGGAGGGTCAGTGTTTGGGGAGCGTGACACTGTCGGAGGGTCAGTGTTTTTGGAGTGTGGCACTGTCGGAGGGTCCGTGTTTGGGGAGCGTGGCTCTGTCGGAGGGTCAGTGTTTGGGGAGCGTGGCACTGTCGGAGGGTCAGTGTTTGGGGAGCGTGGCTCTGTCGGAGGGTCCGTGTTTGGGGAGCGTGGCTCTCTCGGAGGGTCAGTGTTTGGGGAGCGTGGCACTGTCGGAGGGTCAGTGTTTGGGGAGCGTGGCTCTGTCGGAGGGTCAGTGTTTGGGGCGTGTGGCACTGTCGGAGGGTCAGTGTTTGGGGAGCGTGGCACTGTCGGAGGGTCAGTGTTTGGGGAGCGTGGCACTGTCGGAGGGTCAGTGTTTGGGGAGCGTGGCACTGTCGGAGGTTCAGTGTTTCTGGAGCGTGGCTCTGTCTGAGGGTAAGTGTTTAGGGAGTGTGGCACTGTCGGAGGGTCAGTGTTTGGGGAGCGTGGCACTGTCGGAGGGTCAGTGTTTGGGGAGTATGGCACTGTCAGAAGGTCAGTGTTTGGGGTGCTTGGCACTGTCGGAGGGTCAGTGTTTGGGGAGTGTGGCACTGTCAGAAGGTCAGTGTTTGGGGAGCGTGGCTCTGTCGGAGGGTCAGTGTTTGGGGAGTGTGGCACTGTCAGAAGGTCAGTTTTTGGGGAGCGTGGCTCTGTGGGAGGGTCAGTGTTTGGGGAGCGTGGCTCTGTCGGATGGTCAGTGTTTGGGGAGCGTGACACTGTCGGACGGTCAGTGTTTGGGGAGTGTGGTTCTGTCGGAGGGTCAGTGTTTGGGGAGCGTGGCACTGTCAGAGGGTCAGTGTTTGGGGAGTGTGGCACTGTCGGAGGGTCCGTGTTTGGGGAGCGTGGCTCTGTCGGAGGGTCAGTGTTTGGGGAGCGTGGCACTGTCGGAGGGTCAGTGTTTGGGGAGCGTGGCACTGTCGGAGGGTCAATGTTTGGGGAGCGTGGCACTGTCGGAGGGTCAGTGTTTGGGGAGCGTGGCACTGTGGGAGGGTCAGTGTTTGGGGAGTGTGGCACTGTCGGAGGGTCCGTGTTTGGGGAGTGTGGCACTGTCGGAAGGTCAGTGTTTGGGGAGCGTGGCACTGTCAGAGGGTCAGTGTTTGAGGAGTGTGGCACTGTCGGAGGGTCAGTGTTTGGGGAGCGTGACACTGTCGGAGGGTCAGTGTTTGGGGAGTGTGGCACTGTCGGAGGGTCAGTGTTTTGGGAGTGTGGCACTGTCGGAGGGTCAGTGTTTGGGGAGTGTGGCACTGTCGGAGGGTCAGTGTTTGGGGAGTGTTGGTCTGTCAGAGGGTCAGTGTTTGGGGAGTGTGGCACTGTCGGAGGGTCAGTGTTTGGGGAGTGTGGCACTGTCGGAGGGTCAGTGTTTGGGGAGCGTGGCTCTGTCAGTTGGTCAGTATTTGGGGAGCGTGGCACTGTCGGAGGGTCAGTGTTTGGGGAGCGTGGCACTGTCGGAGGGTCAGTATTTGGGGAGCGTGGCACTGTCGGAGGGTCAGTGTTTGCGGAGTGTGGCACTGTCGGAGGGTCAGTGTTTGGGGAGCGTGGCACTGTCGGAGGGTCAGTGTTTGCGGAGCGTGGCACTGTCGGAGGGTCAGTGTTTGGGGAGTGTGGCACTGTCGGAGGGGCAGTGTTTGGGGAGCGTGGCACTGTCGGGGGGTCATTGTATGCGGAGCGTGGCACTGTCGGAGGGTCAGTGTTTGGGGAGTGTGGCACTGTCGGAGGGTCAGTGTTTGGGGAGCGTGGCACTGTCGGAGGGTCAGTGTTAGGGGAGAGTGGCTCTGACGGAGGGTCAGCGTTTGGGGAGCGTGGCTCTGTCGGAGGGTCAGTGTTTGCGGAGCGTGACACTGTCGGAGGGTCAGTGTTTGGGGAGTGTGGCACTGACGGAGGGTCAGTGTTTGGGGAGCGTGGCACTGTCGGGGGGTCACTGTTTGGGGAGCGTGGCACTGTCGGAGGGTCAGTGTTTGGGGAGCGTGGCACTGTCTGGGGGTAAGTGTTTGGGGTGTGTGGCACTGTCGGAGGGTCAGTGTTTGGGGAGTGTGGCACTGTCGGAGGGTCAGTGTTTGGGGAGCGTGGCAGTGTCGGAGTGTCAGTGTTTGGGGAGCGTGGCACTGTGGGAGGGTCAGTGTTTGGGGAGTGTGGCACTGTCGGAGGGTCAGTGTTTGGGGAGTGTGGCACTGTCGGAGGGTCAGTGTTTGGGGAGTGTGGCACTGTCAGAGGGTCAGTGTTTGGGGAGTGTGGCACTGTCGGAGGGTCAGTGTTTGGGGAGCGTGGCACTGTCGGAGGGTCAGTGTTTGGGGAGTGTGGCTCTGTCGGAGGGTCAGTGTTTGGGGAGTGTGGCACTGTCGGAGGGTCACTCTTTGGGGAGTGTGGCACTGTCGGAGGGTCAGTGTTTGGGGAGTGTGGCTCTGTCGGAGGGTCAGTGTTTGGGGAGTGTGGCACTGTGGGAGGGTCAGTGTTTGGGTAGCGTTGCTCTGTCGGAGGGTCAGTGTTTGGGGAGCGTGGCACTGTCGGAGGGTCAGTGTTTGGGGAGCATGGCACTGTCGGAGGGTCAGTGTTTGGGGAGCGTGGCTCTGTCAGAGGGTCAGTGTTTGAGGAGTGTGGCTCTGTCGGAGTGTCAGTGTTTGGGGAGCGTGGCACTGTCGGAGGGTCAGTGTTTGGGGAGTGTGGCACTGTCGGAGGGTCAGTGTTTGGGGAGCATGGCACTGTCGGAGGGACAGTGTTTGGGGAGCGTGGCACTGTCAGAGGGTCAGTGTTTGGCGAGTGTAGCACTGTCAGAGGGTCAGTGTTTGGGAGCGTGGCACTGTCGGATGGTCAGTGTTTGGGGAGTGTGGCACTGCCAGAAGGTCAGTGTTTGGGAGCGTGGCTCTGTCGGAGGGTCTGTGTTTGGGGAGCGTGGCTCTGTCGGAGGGTCAGTGTTTGGGGAGCGTGACACTGTCGGAGGGTCAGTGTTTTTGGAGTGTGGCACTGTCGGAGGGTCCGTGTTTGGGGAGCGTGGCTCTGTCGGAGGGTCAGTGTTTGGGGAGCGTGGCACTGTCGGAGGGTCAGTGTTTGGGGAGCGTGGCTCTGTCGGAGGGTCCGTGTTTGGGGAGCGTGGCTCTCTCGGAGGGTCAGTGTTTGGGGAGCGTGGCACTGTCGGAGGGTCAGTGTTTGGGGAGCGTGGCTCTGTCGGAGGGTCAGTGTTTGGGGCGTGTGGCACTGTCGGAGGGTCAGTGTTTGGGGAGCGTGGCACTGTCGGAGGGTCAGTGTTTGGGGAGCGTGGCACTGTCGGAGGGTCAGTGTTTGGGGAGCGTGGCACTGTCGGAGGTTCAGTGTTTCTGGAGCGTGGCTCTGTCTGAGGGTAAGTGTTTAGGGAGTGTGGCACTGTCGGAGGGTCAGTGTTTGGGGAGCGTGGCACTGTCGGAGGGTCAGTGTTTGGGGAGTATGGCACTGTCAGAAGGTCAGTGTTTGGGGTGCTTGGCACTGTCGGAGGGTCAGTGTTTGGGGAGTGTGGCACTGTCAGAAGGTCAGTGTTTGGGGAGCGTGGCTCTGTCGGAGGGTCAGTGTTTGGGGAGTGTGGCACTGTCAGAAGGTCAGTTTTTGGGGAGCGTGGCTCTGTGGGAGGGTCAGTGTTTGGGGAGCGTGGCTCTGTCGGATGGTCAGTGTTTGGGGAGCGTGACACTGTCGGAGGGTCAGTGTTTGGGGAGTGTGGTTCTGTCGGAGGGTCAGTGTTTGGGGAGCGTGGCACTGTCAGAGGGTCAGTGTTTGGGGAGTGTGGCACTGTCGGAGGGTCCGTGTTTGGGGAGCGTGGCTCTGTCGGAGGGTCAGTGTTTGGGGAGGGTGGCACTGTCGGAGGGTCAGTGTTTGGGGAGCGTGGCACTGTCGGAGGGTCAATGTTTGGGGAGCGTGGCACTGTCGGAGGGTCAGTGTTTGGGGAGCGTGGCACTGTGGGAGGGTCAGTGTTTGGGGAGTGTGGCACTGTCGGAGGGTCCGTGTTTGGGGAGTGTGGCACTGTCGGAAGGTCAGTGTTTGGGGAGCGTGGCACTGTCAGAGGGTCAGTGTTTGAGGAGTGTGGCACTGTCGGAGGGTCAGTGTTTGGGGAGCGTGACACTGTCGGAGGGTCAGTGTTTGGGGAGTGTGGCACTGTCGGAGGGTCAGTGTTTTGGGAGTGTGGCACTGTCGGAGGGTCAGTGTTTGGGGAGTGTGGCACTGTCGGAGGGTCAGTGTTTGGGGAGTGTTGGTCTGTCAGAGGGTCAGTGTTTGGGGAGTGTGGCACTGTCGGAGGGTCAGTGTTTGGGGAGTGTGGCACTGTCGGAGGGTCAGTGTTTGGGGAGCGTGGCTCTGTCAGTTGGTCAGTATTTGGGGAGCGTGGCACTGTCGGAGGGTCAGTGTTTGGGGAGCGTGGCACTGTCGGAGGGTCAGTATTTGGGGAGCGTGGCACTGTCGGAGGGTCAGTGTTTGCGGAGTGTGGCACTGTCGGAGGGTCAGTGTTTGGGGAGCGTGGCACTGTCGGAGGGTCAGTGTTTGCGGAGCGTGGCACTGTCGGAGGGTCAGTGTTTGGGGAGTGTGGCACTGTCGGAGGGGCAGTGTTTGGGGAGCGTGGCACTGTCGGGGGGTCATTGTATGCGGAGCGTGGCACTGTCGGAGGGTCAGTGTTTGGGGAGTGTGGCACTGTCGGAGGGTCAGTGTTTGGGGAGCGTGGCACTGTCGGAGGGTCAGTGTTAGGGGAGAGTGGCTCTGACGGAGGGTCAGCGTTTGGGGAGCGTGGCTCTGTCGGAGGGTCAGTGTTTGCGGAGCGTGACACTGTCGGAGGGTCAGTGTTTGGGGAGTGTGGCACTGACGGAGGGTCAGTGTTTGGGGAGCGTGGCACTGTCGGGGGGTCACTGTTTGGGGAGCGTGGCACTGTCGGAGGGTCAGTGTTTGGGGAGCGTGGCACTGTCTGGGGGTAAGTGTTTGGGGTGTGTGGCACTGTCGGAGGGTCAGTGTTTGGGGAGTGTGGCACTGTCGGAGGGTCAGTGTTTGGGGAGCGTGGCAGTGTCGGAGTGTCAGTGTTTGGGGAGCGTGGCACTGTGGGAGGGTCAGTGTTTGGGGAGTGTGGCACTGTCGGAGGGTCAGTGTTTGGGGAGTGTGGCACTGTCGGAGGGTCAGTGTTTGGGGAGTGTGGCACTGTCAGAGGGTCAGTGTTTGGGGAGTGTGGCACTGTCGGAGGGTCAGTGTTTGGGGAGCGTGGCACTGTCGGAGGGTCAGTGTTTGGGGAGTGTGGCTCTGTCGGAGGGTCAGTGTTTGGGGAGTGTGGCACTGTCGGAGGGTCACTCTTTGGGGAGTGTGGCACTGTCGGAGGGTCAGTGTTTGGGGAGTGTGGCTCTGTCGGAGGGTCAGTGTTTGGGGAGTGTGGCACTGTGGGAGGGTCAGTGTTTGGGGAGTGTGGCACTGTCGGAGAGTCAGTGTATTGGGAGTGTGGCTCTGTCGGAGGGTCAGTGTTTCGGGAGCGTGGCACTGTCGGAGGGTCAGTGTTTGGGGAGTGTGGCACTGTCGGAGGGTCAGTGTTTGGGGAGTGTGGCACTGTCAGAGGGTCAGTGTTTGCGGAGTGTGGCACTGTCGGAGGGTCAGTGTTTGGGGAGTGTGGCACTGTCAGAGGGTCAGTGTTTGGGAGCGTGGCTCTGTCGGAGGGTCAGTGTTTGGGGAGTGTGGCACTGTCGGAGGGTCAGTGTTTGGGGAGTGTGGCACTGTCGGAGGGTCAGTGTTTGGGGAGCGTGGCACTGTCGGAGGGTCAGTGTTTGGGGAGTGTGGCACTGTCGGAGGGTCAGTGTTTGGGGAGCGAGTCTCTGTCAGAGGGTCACTCTTTGGGGAGTGTGGCACTGTCGGAGGGTCAGTGTTTGGGGAGTGTGGCACTGTCGGAGGGTCAGTATTTGGGGAGTGTGGCACTGTCGGAGGGTCAGTGTTTGGGAGCGTGGCTCTGTCAGAGGGTCTGTGTTTGGGGAGCGTGGCACTGTCGGAGGGTCAGTGTTTGGGAACGTGGCACTGTCGGAGGGTCAGTGTTTGGGGAGTGTGGCTCTGTCGTAGGGTCAGTGTTTGGGGAGTGTGGCACTGTCGGAGGGTCACTCTTTGGGGAGTGTGGCACTGTCGGAGGGTCAGTGTTTGGGGAGTGTGGCACTGTCGGAGAGTCAGTGTTTGGGGAGTGTGGCACTGTCGGAGGGTCAGTGTTTGCGGAGTGTGGCACTGTGGGAGGGTCAGTGTTTGGGGAGTGTGGCACTGTCGGAGGGTCCGTGTTTGGGGAGTGTGGCACTGTCGGAAGGTCAGTGTTTGGGGAGCGTGGCACTGTCAGAGGGTCAGTGTTTGAGGAGTGTGGCACTGTCGGAGGGTCAGTGTTTGGGGAGCGTGACACTGTCGGAGGGTCAGTGTTTGGGGAGTGTGGCACTGTCGGAGGGTCAGTGTTTTGGGAGTGTGGCACTGTCGGAGGGTCAGTGTTTGGGGAGTGTGGCACTGTCGGAGGGTCAGTGTTTGGGGAGTGTTGGTCTGTCAGAGGGTCAGTGTTTGGGGAGTGTGGCACTGTCGGAGGGTCAGTGTTTGGGGAGTGTGGCACTGTCGGAGGGTCAGTGTTTGGGGAGCGTGGCTCTGTCAGTTGGTCAGTATTTGGGGAGCGTGGCACTGTCGGAGGGTCAGTGTTTGGGGAGCGTGGCACTGTCGGAGGGTCAGTATTTGGGGAGCGTGGCACTGTCGGAGGGTTAGTGTTTGCGGAGTGTGGCACTGTCGGAGGGTCAGTGTTTGGGGAGCGTGGCACTGTCGGAGGGTCAGTGTTTGCGGAGCGTGGCACTGTCGGAGGGTCAGTGTTTGGGGAGTGTGGCACTGTCGGAGGGGCAGTGTTTGGGGAGCGTGGCACTGTCGGGGGGTCATTGTATGCGGAGCGTGGCACTGTCGGAGGGTCAGTGTTTGGGGAGTGTGGCACTGTCGGAGGGTCAGTGTTTGGGGAGCGTGGCACTGTCGGAGGGTTAGTGTTAGGGGAGAGTGGCTCTGACGGAGGGTCAGCGTTTGGGGAGCGTGGCTCTGTCGGAGGGTCAGTGTTTGCGGAGCGTGACACTGTCGGAGGGTCAGTGTTTGGGGAGTGTGGCACTGACGGAGGGTCAGTGTTTGGGGAGCGTGGCACTGTCGGGGGGTCACTGTTTGGGGAGCGTGGCACTGTCGGAGGGTCAGTGTTTGGGGAGCGTGGCACTGTCTGGGGGTAAGTGTTTGGGGTGTGTGGCACTGTCGGAGGGTCAGTGTTTGGGGAGTGTGGCACTGTCGGAGGGTCAGTGTTTGGGGAGCGTGGCAGTGTCGGAGTGTCAGTGTTTGGGGAGCGTGGCACTGTGGGAGGGTCAGTGTTTGGGGAGTGTGGCACTGTCGGAGGGTCAGTGTTTGGGGAGTGTGGCACTGTCGGAGGGTCAGTGTTTGGGGAGTGTGGCACTGTCAGAGGGTCAGTGTTTGGGGAGTGTGGCACTGTCGGAGGGTCAGTGTTTGGGGAGCGTGGCACTGTCGGAGGGTCAGTGTTTGGGGAGTGTGGCTCTGTCGGAGGGTCAGTGTTTGGGGAGTGTGGCACTGTCGGAGGGTCACTCTTTGGGGAGTGTGGCACTGTCGGAGGGTCAGTGTTTGGGGAGTGTGGCTCTGTCGGAGGGTCAGTGTTTGGGGAGTGTGGCACTGTGGGAGGGTCAGTGTTTGGGGAGTGTGGCACTGTCGGAGAGTCAGTGTATTGGGAGTGTGGCTCTGTCGGAGGGTCAGTGTTTCGGGAGCGTGGCACTGTCGGAGGGTCAGTGTTTGGGGAGTGTGGCACTGTCGGAGGGTCAGTGTTTGGGGAGTGTGGCACTGTCAGAGGGTCAGTGTTTGCGGAGTGTGGCACTGTCGGAGGGTCAGTGTTTGGGGAGTGTGGCACTGTCAGAGGGTCAGTGTTTGGGAGCGTGGCTCTGTCGGAGGGTCAGTGTTTGGGGAGTGTGGCACTGTCGGAGGGTCAGTGTTTGGGGAGTGTGGCACTGTCGGAGGGTCAGTGTTTGGGGAGCGTGGCACTGTCGGAGGGTCAGTGTTTGGGGAGTGTGGCACTGTCGGAGGGTCAGTGTTTGGGGAGCGAGTCTCTGTCAGAGGGTCACTCTTTGGGGAGTGTGGCACTGTCGGAGGGTCAGTGTTTGGGGAGTGTGGCACTGTCGGAGGGTCAGTATTTGGGGAGTGTGGCACTGTCGGAGGGTCAGTGTTTGGGAGCGTGGCTCTGTCAGAGGGTCTGTGTTTGGGGAGCGTGGCACTGTCGGAGGGTCAGTGTTTGGGAGCGTGGCATTGTCGGAGGGTCAGTGTTTGGGGAGTGTGGCTCGGTCGGAGGGTCAGTGTTTGGGGAGTGTGGCTCTGTCGTAGGGTCAGTGTTTGGGGAGTGTGGCACTGTCGGAGGGTCACTCTTTGGGGAGTGTGGCACTGTCGGAGGGTCAGTGTTTGGGGAGTGTGGCACTGTCGGAGAGTCAGTGTTTGGGGAGTGTGGCACTGTCGGAGGGTCAGTGTTTGCGGAGTGTGGCTCTGACGGAGGGTCAGTGTTTCGGGAGCGTGGCACTGTCGGAGGGTCAGTGTTTGGGGAGTGTGGCACTGTCGGAGGGTCAGTGTTTGGGGAGTGTGGCACTGTCGGAGGGTCAGTGTTTGCGGAGTGTGGCTCTGTCGGTGGGTCAGTGTTTCGGGAGCGTGGCACTGTCGGAGGGTCAGTGTTTGGGGAGTGTGGCACTGTCAGAGGGTTAGTGTTTGGGTAGCGTGGCACTGTCGGAGGGTCAGTGTTTGGGGAGTGTGGCACTGTCGGAGGGTCAGTGTTTGGGGAGTCTGGCACTGTCGGAGGGTCAGTGTTTGGGGAGTGTGGCACTGTCGGAGGGTCAGTGTTTGGGGAGCGTGGCACTGTCGGAGGGTCAGTGTTTGGGGAGTGTGGCACTGTCGGAGGGTCAGTGTTTGGGGTGCGTGGCACTGTCGGAGGGTCAGTGTTTGGGGAGTGTGGCACTGTCGGAGGGTCAGTGTTTGGGGAGTGTGGCACTGTCGGAGGGTCAGTGTTTGGGGAGTGTGGCACTGTCAGAGGGTCAGTGTTTGGGGAGTGTGGCACTGTCGGAGGGTCAGTGTTTGGGGAGCGTGGCACTGTCGGAGGGTCAGTGTTTGGGGAGTGTGGCACTGTCGGAGGGTCAGTGTTTGGGGAGCGTGGCACTGTCGGAGGGTCAGTGTTTGGGGAGTGTGGCACTGTCGGAGGGTCAGTGTTTGGGGAGTGTGGCACTGTCGGAGGGTCAGTGTTTGGGGAGTGTGGCACTGTCAGAGGGTCAGTGTTTGGGGAGTGTGGCACTGTCGGAGGGTCAGTGTTTGGGGAGCGTGGCACTGTCGGAGGGTCAGTGTTTGGGGAGTGTGGCACTGTTGGAGTGTCAGTGTTTTGGGAGTGTGGCACTGTCAGAGGGTTAGTGTTTGGGTAGCGTGGCTGTGTCGGAGGGTCAGTGTTTGGGGAGCGTGGCACTGTCGGAGGGTCAGTGTTTGGGTAGCGTGGCTCTGTCGGAGGGTCAGTGTTTGGGGAGCGTGGCACTGTCGGAGGGTCAGTGTTTGGGGAGCATGGCACTGTCTGGGGGTCAGTGTTTGGGGAGCGTGGCTCTGTCGGAGGGTCAGTGTTTGTGGAGTGTCGCACTGTCAGAGGGTCAGTGTTTGAGGAGTGTGGCTCTGTCGGAGGGTCCGTGTTTGGGGAGCGTGGCACTGTCGGAGGGTCAGTGTTTGGGGAGCATGGCTCTGTCGGAGGGTCAGTGTTTGGGGAGTGTGGCACTGTCGGAGGGTCAGTGTTTGGGGAGCGTGGCACTGTCGGAGGGTCAGTGTTTGGGGAGCGTGGCACTGTCGGAGGGTCAGTGTTTGGGGAGCGTGGCACTGTCGGAGGGTCAGTGTTTGGGGAGCGTGGCACTGTCGGAGGGTCAGTGTTTGGGGAGTGTGGCTCTGTCGGAGGGTCAGTGTTTTGGGAGTGTGGCACTGTCGGAGGTTCAGTGTTTCTGGAGCGTGGCTCTGTCTGAGGGTAAGTGTTTAGGGAGTGTGGCACTGTCGGAGGGTCAGTGTTTGGGGAGCGTGGCACTGTCGGAGGGTCAGTGTTTGGGGAGTATGGCACTGTCAGAAGGTCAGTGTTTGGGGAGCTTGGCACTGTCGGAGGGTCAGTGTTTGGGGAGTGTGGCACTGTCAGAAGGTCAGTGTTTGGGGAGCGTGGCTCTGTCGGAGGGTCAGTGTTTGGGGAGTGTGGCACAGTCAGAAGGTCAGTTTTTGGGTAGCGTGGCTCTGTGGGAGGGTCAGTGTTTGGGGAGCGTGGCACTGTCGGAGGGTCAGTGTTTGGGGAGTGTGGCACTGACGGAGGGTCAGTGTTTGGGGAGCGTGGCTCTGTCGGAGGGTCAGTGTTTGCGGAGCGTGACACTGTCGGAGGGTCAGTGTTTGGGGAGTGTGGCACTGACGGAGGGTCAGTGTTTGGGGAGCGTGGCACTGTCGGGGGGTCACTGTTTGGGGAGCGTGGCACTGTCGGAGGGTCAGTGTTTGGGGAGCGTGGCACTGTCTGGGGGTCAGTGTTTGGGGAGTGTGGCACTGTCGGAGGGTCAGTGTTTGGGGAGCGTGGCAGTGTCGGAGTGTCAGTGTTTGGGGAGCGTGGCACTGTGGGAGGGTCAATGTTTGGGGAGCGTGGCACTGTCGGAGTGTCGGTGTTTGGGGAGTGTGGCTCTGTCGGAGGGTCACTGTTTGGGGAGTGTGGCACTGTCGGAGGGTCACTCTTTGGGGAGTGTGGCACTGTCGGAGGGTCAGTGTTTGGGGAGTGTGGCACTGTCGGAGAGTCAGTGTATTGGGAGCGTGGCACTGTCGGAGGGTCAGTGTTTGCGGAGTGTGGCTCTGTCGGAGGGTCAGTGTTTCGGGAGCGTGGCACTGTCGGAGGGTCAGTGTTTGGGGAGTGTGGCACTGTCGGAGGGTCAGTGTTTGGGGAGTGTGGCACTGTCAGAGGGTCAGTGTTTGGGTAGCGTGGCTGTGTTGGAGGGTCAGTGTTTTGGGAGTGTGGCACTGTCAGTGGGTCAGTGTTTGGGAGCGTGGCACTGTCAGAAGGTCAGTGTTTGGGGAGTGTGGCACTGTCGGAGGGTCAGTGTTTGGGGAGTGTGGCACTGTCAGAGGGTCAGTGTTTGGGAGCGTGGCACTGTCGGAGGGTCAGTGTTTGGGGAGTGTGGCTCTGTCGGAGGGTCAGTGTTTGGGGAGTGTGGCACTGTCGGAGGGTCACTCTTTGGGGAGTGTGGCACTGTCGGAGGGTCAGTGTTTGGGGAGTGTGGCACTGTCGGAGAGTCAGTGTATTGGGAGCGTGGCACTGTCGGAGTGTCAGTGTTTGCGGAGTGTGGCTCTGTCGGAGGGTCAGTGTTTGGGGAGTGTGGCACTGTCGGAGGGTCACTCTTTGGGGAGTGTGGCACTGTCAGAGAGTCAGTGTATTGGGAGCGTGGCACTGTCGGAGGGTCAGTGTTTGGGGAGTGTGGCACTGTCGGAGAGTCATTGTATTGGGAGCGTGGCACTGTCGGAGGGTCAGTGTTTGCGGAGTGTGGCTCTGTCGGAGGGTCAGTGTTTCGGGAGCGTGGCACTGTCGGAGGGTCAGTGTTTGGGGAGTGTGGCACTGTCGGAGAGTCAGTGTATTGGGAGCGTGGCACTGTCGGAGGGTCAGTGTTTGCGGAGTGTGGCTCTGTCGGAGGGTCAGTGTTTCGGGAGCGTGGCACTGTCAGAGGGTTAGTGTTTGGGTAGCGTGGCTGTGTCGGAGGGTCAGTGTTTGGGGAGTGTGGCACTGTCGGAGGGTCAGTGTTTTGGGAGCGTGGCACTGTCAGAGGGTCAGTGTTTGGGGAGTGTGGCTCTGTCGGAGGGTCAGTGTTTGGGGAGCGTGGCACTGTCGGAGGGTCAGTGTTTGGGTAGCGTGGCTCTGTCGGAGGGTCAGTGTTTGGGGAGCGTGGCACTGTCGGAGGGTCAGTGTTTGGGGAGCATGGCACTGTCGGAGGGTCAGTGTTTGGGGAGCGTGGCTCTGTCAGAGGGTCGGTGTTTGAGGAGTGTGGCTCTGTCGGAGGGTCAGTGTTTGGGGAGCGTGGCACTGTCGGATGGTCAGTGTTTGGGGAGTGTGGCACTGTCGGAGGGTCAGTGTTTGGGGAGCATGGCACTGTCGGAGGGTCAGTGTTTGGGGAGCGTGGCACTGTCAGAGGGTCTGTGTTTGGCGAGTGTAGCACTGTCAGAGGGTCAGTGTTTGGGGAGCGTGGCACTGTCGGATGGTCAGTGTTTGGGGAGTGTGGCACTGCCAGAAGGTCAGTGTTTGGGGAGCGTGGCTCTGTCGGAGGGTCTGTGTTTGGGGAGCGTGGCTCTGTCGGAGGGTCAGTGTTAGGGGAGCGTGGCACTGTCGGAGGGTCAGTGTTTTTGGAGTGTGGCACTGTCGGACGGTCCGTGTTTGGGGAGCGTGGCTCTGTCGGAGGGTCAGTGTTTGGGGAGCGTGGCACTGTCGGAGGGTCAGTGTTTGGGGAGCGTGGCTCTGTCGGAGGGTCAGTGTTTGGGGAGTGTGGCACTGTCGGAGGGTCAGTGTTTGGGGAGCGTGGCACTGTCGGAGGGTCAGTGTTTGGGGAGCGTGGCACTGTCGGAGGGTCAGTGTTTGGGGAGTGTGGCTCTGTCGGAGGGTCAGTGTTTTGGGAGTGTGGCACTGTCGGAGGTTCAGTGTTTCTGGAGCGTGGCTCTGTCTGAGGGTAAGTGTTTTGGGAGTGTGGCACTGTCGGAGGGTCAGTGTTTGGGGAGCGTGGCACTGTCGGAGGGTCAGTGTTTGGGGAGTATGGCACTGTCAGAAGGTCAGTGTTTGGGGAGCTTGGCACTGTCGGAGGGTCAGTGTTTGGGGAGTGTGGCACTGTCAGAAGGTCAGTGTTTGGGGAGCGTGGCTCTGTCGGAGGGTCAGTGTTTGGGGAGTGTGGCACTGTCAGAAGGTCAGTTTTTGGGGAGCGTGGCTCTGTGGGAGGGTCAGTGTTTGGGGAGCGTGGCTCTGTCGGATGGTCAGTGTTTGGGGAGCGTGACACTGTCGGAGGGTCAGTGTTTTGGGAGTGTGGCTCTGTCGGAGGGTCAGTGTTTGGGGAGCGTGGCACTGTCAGAGGGTCAGTGTTTGGGGAGTGTGGCACTGTCGGAGGGTCCGTGTTTGGGGAGCGTGGCTCTGTCGGAGGGTCAGTGTTTGGGGAGCGTGGCACTGTCGGAGGGTCAGTGTTTGGGGAGCGTGGCACTGTCGGAGGGTCAATGTTTGGGGAGCGTGGCACTGTCGGAGGGTCAGTGTTTGGGGAGCGTGGCACTGTGGGAGGGTCAGTGTTTGGGGAGTGTGGCACTGTCGGGGGGTCAGTGTTGGGGAGTGTGGCACTGTCGGAGGGTCAGTGTTTGGGGAGCGTGGCACTGTCAGAGGGTCAGTGTTTGAGGAGTGTGGCACTGTCGGAGGGTCAGTGTTTGGGGAGCGTGACACTGTCGGAGGGTCAGTGTTTGGGGAGTGTGGCACTGTCGGAGGGTCAGTGTTTTGGGAGTGTGGCACTGTCGGATGGTCAGTGTTTGGGGAGCGTGGCACTGTCGGAGAGTCAGTGTTTGGGGAGTGTGGCTCTGTCGGAGGGTCAGTGTTTTGGGAGTGTGGCACTGTCGGAGGTTCAGTGTTTCTGGAGCGTGGCTCTGTCTGAGGGTAAGTGTTTAGGGAGTGTGGCACTGTCGGAGGGTCAGTGTTTGGGGAGCGTGGCACTGTCGGAGGGTCAGTGTTTGGGGAGTGTGGCACTGTCGGAGGGTCAGTGTTTGGGGAGCGTGGCACTGTCGGAGGGTCGGTGTTTGGGGAGTGTGGCTCTGTCGGAGGGTCAGTGTTTGGGGAGTGTGGCACTGTCGGAGGGTCACTCTTTGGGGAGTGTGGCACTGTCGGAGGGTCAGTGTTTGGGAGCGTGGCACTGTCGGAGGGTCAGTGTTTGGGGAGTGTGGCTCTGTCGGAGGGTCAGTGTTTGGGGAGTGTGGCACTGTCGGAGGGTCAGTGTTTTGGGAGTGTGGCACTGTCGGAGGGTCAGTGTTTGGGGAGCGTGGCACTGTCGGAGGGTCAGTGTTTGGGGAGCGTGGCACTGTCTGAGCGTAAGTGTTTAGGGAGCGTGGCACTGTCGGAGGGTCAGTGTTTGGGGAGCGTGGCACTGTCGGAGGGTCAGTGTTTGCGGAGTGTGGCTCTGTCGGAGGGTCAGTGTTTCGGGAGCGTGGCACTGTCGGAGGGTCAGTGGTTGGGGAGTGTGGCACTGTCAGAAGGTTAGTGTTTGGGTAGCGTGGCTGTGTCGGAGGGTCAATGTTTGGGGAGTGTGGCACTGTCAGAGGGACAGTGTTTGGGAGCGTGGCACTGTCAGAAGGTCAGTGTTTGGGGAGTGTGGCACTGTCGGAGGGTCAGTGTTTGGGGAGTGTGGCACTGTCAGAGGGTCAGTGTTTGGGGAGTGTGGCACTGTCGGAGGGTCAGTGTTTGGGGAGTGTGGCTCTGTCGGAGGGTCAGTGTTTGGGGAGTGTGGCACTGTCGGAGGGTCACTCTTTGGGTAGTGTGGCACTGTCGGAGGGTCAGTGTTTGGGGAGTGTGGCACTGTCGGAGAGTCAGTGTATTGGGAGCGTGGCACTGTCGGAGTGTCAGTGTTTGGGGAGTGTGGCACTGTCGGAGAGTCATTGTATTGGGAGCGTGGCACTGTCGGAGGGTCAGTGTTTGGGGAGTGTGGCTCTGTCGGAGGGTCAGTGTTTGGGGAGTGTGGCACTGTCAGAGAGTCAGTGTATTGGGAGCGTGGCACTGTCGGAGGGTCAGTGTTTGGGGAGTGTGGCTCTGTCGGAGGGTCAGTGTTTGGGGAGCGTGGCACTGTCGGAGGGTCAGTGTTTGGGGAGTGTGGCTCTGTCGGAGAGTCATTGTATTGGGAGCGTGGCACTGTCGGAGGGTCAGTGTTTGCGGAGTGTGGCTCTGTCGGAGGGTCAGTGTTTCGGGAGCGTGGCACTGTCGGAGGGTCAGTGTTTGGGGAGTGTGGCACTGTCGGAGGGTCAGTGTTTGCGGAGTGTGGCTCTGTCGGAGGGTCAGTGTTTGGGTAGCGTGGCACTGTCGGAGGGTCAGTGTTTGGGGAGTGTGGCACTGTCGGAGGGTCAGTGTTTTGGGAGCGTGGCACTGTCAGAGGGTCAGTGTTTGGGGAGTGTGGCTCTGTCGGAGGGTCAGTGTTTGGGGAGCGTGGCCCTGTCGGAGGGTCAGTGTTTGGGTAGCGTGGCTCTGTCGGAGGGTCAGTGTTTGGGGAGCGTGGCACTGTCGGAGGGTCAGTGTTTGGGGAGCATGGCACTGTCGGAGGGTCAGTGTTTGGGGAGCGTGGCTCTGTCAGAGGGTCAGTGTTTGAGGAGTGTGGCTCTGTCGGAGGGTCAGTGTTTGGGGAGCGTGGCACTGTCGGAGGGTCAGTGTTTGGGGAGTGTGGCACTGTCGGGGGGTCAGTGTTTGGGGAGCATGGCACTGTCGGAGGGTCAGTGTTTGGGGAGCGTGGCACTGTCACAGGGTCTGTGTTTGGCGAGTGTAGCACTGTCAGAGGGTCAGTGTTTGGGGAGCGTGGCACTGTCGGATGGTCAGTGTTTGGGGAGTGTGGCACTGCCAGAAGGTCAGTGTTTGGGGAGCGTGGCTCTGTCGGAGGGTCTGTGTTTGGGGAGCGTGGCTCTGTCGGAGGGTCAGTGTTTGGGGAGCGTGGCACTGTCGGAGGGTCAGTGTTTTTGGTGTGTGGCACTGTCGGACGGTCCGTGTATGGGGAGCGTGGCTCTGTCGGAGGGTCAGTGTTTGGGGAGCGTGGCACTGTCGGAGGGTCAGTGTTTGGGGAGCGTGGCTCTGTCGGAGGGTCAGTGTTTGGGGAGTGTGGCACTGTCGGAGGGTCAGTGTTTGGGGAGCGTGGCACTGTCGGAGGGTCAGTGTTTGGGGAGCGTGGCACTGTCGGAGGGTCAGTGTTTGGGGAGTGTGGCTCTGTCGGAGGGTCAGTGTTTGGGGAGTGTGGCACTGCCAGAAGGTCAGTGTTTGGGGAGCGTGGCTCTGTCGGAGGGTCTGTGTTTGGGGAGCGTGGCTCTGTCGGAGGGTCAGTGTTTGGGGAGCGTGGCACTGTCGGAGGGTCAGTGTTTTTGGAGTGTGGCACTGTCGGACGGTCCGTGTTTGGGGAGCGTGGCTCTGTCGGAGGGTCAGTGTTTTGGGAGCGTGGCACTGTCGGAGGGTCAGTGTTTGGGGAGCGTGGCTCTGTCGGAGGGTAAGTGTTTAGGGAGTGTGGCACTGTCGGAGGGTCAGTGTTTGGGGAGCGTGGCACTGTCGGAGGGTCAGTGTTTGGGGAGTATGGCACAGTCAGAAGGTCAGTGTTTGGGGAGTGTGGCACTGTCAGAAGGTCAGTTTTTGGGGAGCGTGGCTCTGTGGGAGGGTCAGTGTTTTGGGAGTGTGGCACTGTCGGAGGTTCAGTGTTTCTGGAGCGTGGCTCTGTCTGAGGGTAAGTGTTTAGGGAGTGTGGCACTGTCGGAGGGTCAGTGTTTGGGGAGCGTGGCACTGTCGGAGGGTCAGTGTTTGGGGAGTATGTCACTGTCAGAAGGTCAGTGTTTGGGGAGCTTGGCACTGTCGGAGGGTCAGTGTTTGGGGAGTGTGGCACTGTCAGAAGGTCAGTGTTTGGGGAGCGTGGCTCTGTCGGAGGGTCAGTGTTTGGGGAGTGTGGCACTGTCGGAGGGTCAGTGTTTGGGGAGTGTTGGTCTGTCAGTGGGTCAGTGTTTGGGGAGTGTGGCACTGTCGGAGGGTCAGTGTTTGGGGAGTGTGGCACTGTCGGAGGGTCAGTGTTTGGGGAGCGTGGCTCTGTCAGTTGGTCAGTATTTGGGGAGCGTGTCACTGTCGGAGGGTCAGTGTTTGGGGAGCGTGGCACTGTCGGAGGGTCAGTATTTGGGGAGCGTGGCACTGTCGGAGGGTCAGTGTTTGCGGAGCGTGGCACTGTCGGAGGGTCAGTGTTTGGGGAGTGTGGCACTGTCGGATGGTCAGTGTTTGGGGAGCGTGGCACTGTCGGAGGGTCAGTGTTTGCGGAGCGTGGCACTGTCGGAGGGTCAGTGTTTGGGGAGTGTGGCACTGTCGGAGGGGCAGTGTTTGGGGAGCGTGGCACTGTCGGAGGGTCATTGTTTGCGGAGCGTGGCACTGTCGGAGGGTCAGTGTTTGGGGAGTGTGGCACTGTCGAAGGGTCAGTGTTTGGGGTGAGTGCACTGTCGGAGGGTCAGTGTTAGGGGAGAGTGGCTCTGACGGAGGGTCAGCGTTTGGGGAGCGTGGCTCTGTCGGAGGGTCAGTGTTTGCGGAGCGTGACACTGTCGGAGGGTCAGTGTTTGGGGAGTGTGGCACTGACGGAGGGTCAGTGTTTGGGGAGCGTGGCACTGTCGGGGGTTCACTGTTTGGGGAGCGTGGCACTGTCGGAGGGTCAGTGTTTGGGGAGCGTGGCACTGTCTGGGGCTCAGTGTTTGGGGAGTGTGGCACTGTCGGAGGGTCAGTGTTTGGGGAGTGTGGCACTGTCGGAGGGTCAGTGTTTGGGGAGCGTGGCAGTGTCGGAGTGTCAGTGTTTGGGGAGAGTGGCACTGTCGGAGGGTCAGTGTTTTGGGAGTGTGGCACTGTCGGAGGGTCAGTGTTTGGGGACCGTGGCACTGTCGGAGGGTCAGTGTTTGGGGAGCGTGGCACTGTCGGAGGGTCAGTATTTGGGGAGCGTGGCACTGTCGGAGGGTCAGTGTTTGCGGAGCGTGGCACTGTCGGAGGGTCAGTGTTTGGGGAGTGTGGCACTGTCGGATGGTCAGTGTTTGGGGAGCGTGGCACTGTCGGAGGGTCAGTGTTTGCGGAGCGTGGCACTGTCGGAGGGTCAGTGTTTGGGGAGTGTGGCACTGTCGGAGGGGCAGTGTTTGGGGAGCGTGGCACTGTCGGAGGGTCATTGTTTGCGGAGCGTGGCACTGTCGGAGGGTCAGTGTTTGGGGAGTGTGGCACTGTCGAAGGGTCAGTGTTTGGGGTGAGTGCACTGTCGGAGGGTCAGTGTTAGGGGAGAGTGGCTCTGACGGAGGGTCAGCGTTTGGGGAGCGTGGCTCTGTCGGAGGGTCAGTGTTTGCGGAGCGTGACACTGTCGGAGGGTCAGTGTTTGGGGAGTGTGGCACTGACGGAGGGTCAGTGTTTGGGGAGCGTGGCACTGTCGGGGGGTCACTGTTTGGGGAGCGTGGCACTGTCGGAGGGTCAGTGTTTGGGGAGCGTGGCACTGTCTGGGGGTCAGTGTTTGGGGAGTGTGGCACTGTCGGAGGGTCAGTGTTTGGGGAGTGTGGCACTGTCGGAGGGTCAGTGTTTGGGGAGCGTGGCAGTGTCGGAGTGTCAGTGTTTGGGGAGAGTGGCACTGTCGGAGGGTCAGTGTTTTGGGAGTGTGGCACTGTCGGAGGGTCAGTGTTTGGGGAGCGTGGCACTGTCGGAGGGTCAGTGTTTGGGGAGTGTGGCTCTGTCGGAGGGTCAGTGTTTTGGGAGTGTGGCACTGTCGGAGGTTCAGTGTTTCTGGAGCGTGGCTCTGTCTGAGGGTAAGTGTTTAGGGAGTGTGGCACTGTCGGAGGGTCAGTGTTTGGGGAGCGTGGCACTGTCGGAGGGTCAGTGTTTGGGGAGTATGGCACAGTCAGAAGGTCAGTGTTTGGGGAGTGTGGCACTGTCAGAAGGTCAGTTTTTGGGGAGCGTGGCTCTGTGGGAGGGTCAGTGTTTGGGGAGCGTGGCTCTGTCGGATGGTCAGTGTTTGGGGAGCGTGACACTGTCGGAGGGTCAGTGTTTTGGGAGTGTGGCTCTGTCGGAGGGTCAGTGTTTGGGGAGCGTGGCACTGTCAGAGGGTCAGTGTTTGGGGAGTGTGGCACTGTCGGAGGGTCCGTGTTTGGGGAGCGTGGCTCTGTCAGAGGGTCAGTGTTTGGGGAGCGTGGCACTGTCGGAGGGTCAGTGTTTGGGGAGCGTGGCACTGTCGGAGGGCCAATGTTTGGGGAGCGTGGCACTGTCGGAGGGTCAGTGTTTGGGGAGCGTGGCACTGTGGGAGGATCAGTGTTTGGGGAGCGTGGCACTGTCGGAGGGTCCGTGTTTGGGGAGTGTGGCACTGTGGGAGGGTCAGTGTTTGGGGAGCGTGGCACTGTCAGAGGGTCAGTGTTTGAGGAGTGTGGCACTGTCGGATGGTCAGTGTTTGGGGAGCGTGACACTGTCGGAGGGTCAGTGTTTGGGGAGTGTGGCACTGTCGGAGGGTCAGTGTTTTGGGAGTGTGGCACTGTCGGAGGGTCAGTGTTTGGGGAGTGTGGCACTGTCGGAGGGTCAGTGTTTGGGGAGTGTTGGTCTGTCAGTGGGTCAGTGTTTGGGGAGTGTGGCACTGTCGGAGGGTCAGTGTTTGGGGAGTGTGGCACTGTCGGAGGGTCAGTGTTTGGGGAGCGTGGCTCTGTCAGTTGGTCAGTATTTGGGGAGCGTGTCACTGTCGGAGGGTCAGTGTTTGGGGAGCGTGGCACTGTCGGAGGGTCAGTATTTGGGGAGCGTGGCACTGTCGGAGGGTCAGTGTTTGCGGAGCGTGGCACTGTCGGAGGGTCAGTGTTTGGGGAGTGTGGCACTGTCGGATGGTCAGTGTTTGGGGAGCGTGGCACTGTCGGAGGGTCAGTGTTTGCGGAGCGTGGCACTGTCGGAGGGTCAGTGTTTGGGGAGTGTGACACTGTCGGAGGGGCAGTGTTTGGGGAGCGTGGCACTGTCGGAGGGTCAGTGTTTGGGGAGTGTGGCTCTGTCGGAGGGTCAGTGTTTTGGGAGTGTGGCACTGTCGGAGGTTCAGTGTTTCTGGAGCGTGGCTCTGTCTGAGGGTAAGTGTTTAGGGAGTGTGGCACTGTCGGAGGGTCAGTGTTTGGGGAGCGTGGCACTGTCGGAGGGTCAGTGTTTGGGGAGTATGGCACTGTCAGAAGGTCAGTGTTTGGGGAGTGTGGCACTGTCAGAAGGTCAGTTTTTGGGGAGCGTGGCTCTGTGGGAGGTTCAGTGTTTGGGGAGCGTGGCTCTGTCGGATGGTCAGTGTTTGGGGAGCGTGACACTGTCGGAGGGTCAGTGTTTTGGGAGTGTGGCTCTGTCGGAGGGTCAGTGTTTGGGGAGCGTGGCACTGTCGGAGGGTCAGTGTTTGGGGAGTGTGGCACTGTCGGAGGGTCAGTGTTTTGGGAGTGTGGCACTGTCGGATGGTCAGTGTTTGGGGAGCGTGGCACTGTCGGAGAGTCAGTGTTTGGGGAGTGTGGCTCTGTCGGAGGGTCAGTGTTTTGGGAGTGTGGCACTGTCGGAGGTTCAGTGTTTCTGGAGCGTGGCTCTGTCTGAGGGTAAGTGTTTAGGGAGTGTGGCACTGTCGGAGGGTCAGTGTTTGGGGAGCGTGGCACTGTCGGAGGGTCAGTGTTTGGGGAGTGTGGCACTGTCGGAGGGTCAGTGTTTGGGGAGCGTGGCACTGTCGGAGGGTCGGTGTTTGGGGAGTGTGGCTCTGTCGGAGGGTCAGTGTTTGGGGAGTGTGGCACTGTCGGAGGGTCACTCTTTGGGGAGTGTGGCACTGTCGGAGGGTCAGTGTTTGGGAGCGTGGCACTGTCGGAGGGTCAGTGTTTGGGGAGTGTGGCTCTGTCGGAGGGTCAGTGTTTGGGGAGTGTGGCACTGTCGGAGGGTCAGTGTTTTGGGAGTGTGGCACTGTCGGAGGGTCAGTGTTTGGGGAGCGTGGCACTGTCGGAGGGTCAGTGTTTGGGGAGCGTGGCACTGTCTGAGCGTAAGTGTTTAGGGAGCGTGGCACTGTCGGAGGGTCAGTGTTTGGGGAGCGTGGCACTGTCGGAGGGTCAGTGTTTGCGGAGTGTGGCTCTGTCGGAGGGTCAGTGTTTCGGGAGCGTGGCACTGTCGGAGGGTCAGTGGTTGGGGAGTGTGGCACTGTCAGAAGGTTAGTGTTTGGGTAGCGTGGCTGTGTCGGAGGGTCAATGTTTGGGGAGTGTGGCACTGTCAGAGGGACAGTGTTTGGGAGCGTGGCACTGTCAGAAGGTCAGTGTTTGGGGAGTGTGGCACTGTCGGAGGGTCAGTGTTTGGGGAGTGTGGCACTGTCAGAGGGTCAGTGTTTGGGGAGTGTGGCACTGTCGGAGGGTCAGTGTTTGGGGAGTGTGGCTCTGTCGGAGGGTCAGTGTTTGGGGAGTGTGGCACTGTCGGAGGGTCACTCTTTGGGTAGTGTGGCACTGTCGGAGGGTCGGTGTTTGGGGAGTGTGGCACTGTCGGAGAGTCAGTGTATTGGGAGCGTGGCACTGTCGGAGTGTCAGTGTTTGGGGAGTGTGGCACTGTCGGAGAGTCATTGTATTGGGAGCGTGGCACTGTCGGAGGGTCAGTGTTTGGGGAGTGTGGCTCTGTCGGAGGGTCAGTGTTTGGGGAGTGTGGCACTGTCAGAGAGTCAGTGTATTGGGAGCGTGGCACTGTCGGAGGGTCAGTGTTTGGGGAGTGTGGCTCTGTCGGAGGGTCAGTGTTTCGGGAGCGTGGCACTGTCGGAGGGTCAGTGTTTGGGGAGTGTGGCTCTGTCGGAGAGTCATTGTATTGGGAGCGTGGCACTGTCGGAGGGTCAGTGTTTGCGGAGTGTGGCTCTGTCGGAGGGTCAGTGTTTCGGGAGCGTGGCACTGTCGGAGGGTCAGTGTTTGGGGAGTGTGGCACTGTCGGAGGGTCAGTGTTTGCGGAGTGTGGCTCTGTCGGAGGGTCAGTGTTTGGGTAGCGTGGCACTGTCGGAGGGTCAGTGTTTGGGGAGTGTGGCACTGTCGGAGGGTCAGTGTTTTGGGAGCGTGGCACTGTCAGAGGGTCAGTGTTTGGGGAGTGTGGCTCTGTCGGAGGGTCAGTGTTTGGGGAGCGTGGCCCTGTCGGAGGGTCAGTGTTTGGGTAGCGTGGCTCTGTCGGAGGGTCAGTGTTTGGGGAGCGTGGCACTGTCGGAGGGTCAGTGTTTGGGGAGCATGGCACTGTCGGAGGGTCAGTGTTTGGGGAGCGTGGCTCTGTCAGAGGGTCAGTGTTTGAGGAGTGTGGCTCTGTCGGAGGGTCAGTGTTTGGGGAGCGTGGCACTGTCGGAGGGTCAGTGTTTGGGGAGTGTGGCACTGTCGGGGGGTCAGTGTTTGGGGAGCATGGCACTGTCGGAGGGTCAGTGTTTGGGGAGCGTGGCACTGTCAGAGGGTCTGTGTTTGGCGAGTGTAGCACTGTCAGAGGGTCAGTGTTTGGGGAGCGTGGCACTGTCGGATGGTCAGTGTTTGGGGAGTGTGGCACTGCCAGAAGGTCAGTGTTTGGGGAGCGTGGCTCTGTCGGAGGGTCTGTGTTTGGGGAGCGTGGCTCTGTCGGAGGGTCAGTGTTTGGGGAGCGTGGCACTGTCGGAGGGTCAGTGTTTTTGGTGTGTGGCACTGTCGGACGGTCCGTGTATGGGGAGCGTGGCTCTGTCGGAGGGTCAGTGTTTGGGGAGCGTGGCACTGTCGGAGGGTCAGTGTTTGGGGAGCGTGGCTCTGTCGGAGGGTCAGTGTTTGGGGAGTGTGGCACTGTCGGAGGGTCAGTGTTTGGGGAGCGTGGCACTGTCGGAGGGTCAGTGTTTGGGGAGCGTGGCACTGTCGGAGGGTCAGTGTTTGGGGAGTGTGGCTCTGTCGGAGGGTCAGTGTTTGGGGAGTGTGGCACTGCCAGAAGGTCAGTGTTTGGGGAGCGTGGCTCTGTCGGAGGGTCTGTGTTTGGGGAGCGTGGCTCTGTCGGAGGGTCAGTGTTTGGGGAGCGTGGCACTGTCGGAGGGTCAGTGTTTTTGGAGTGTGGCACTGTCGGACGGTCCGTGTTTGGGGAGCGTGGCTCTGTCGGAGGGTCAGTGTTTTGGGAGCGTGGCACTGTCGGAGGGTCAGTGTTTGGGGAGCGTGGCTCTGTCGGAGGGTAAGTGTTTAGGGAGTGTGGCACTGTCGGAGGGTCAGTGTTTGGGGAGCGTGGCACTGTCGGAGGGTCAGTGTTTGGGGAGTATGGCACAGTCAGAAGGTCAGTGTTTGGGGAGTGTGGCACTGTCAGAAGGTCAGTTTTTGGGGAGCGTGGCTCTGTGGGAGGGTCAGTGTTTTGGGAGTGTGGCACTGTCGGAGGTTCAGTGTTTCTGGAGCGTGGCTCTGTCTGAGGGTAAGTGTTTAGGGAGTGTGGCACTGTCGGAGGGTCAGTGTTTGGGGAGCGTGGCACTGTCGGAGGGTCAGTGTTTGGGGAGTATGTCACTGTCAGAAGGTCAGTGTTTGGGGAGCTTGGCACTGTCGGAGGGTCAGTGTTTGGGGAGTTTGGCACTGTCAGAAGGTCAGTGTTTGGGGAGCGTGGCTCTGTCGGAGGGTCAGTGTTTGGGGAGTGTGGCACTGTCGGAGGGTCAGTGTTTGGGGAGTGTTGGTCTGTCAGTGGGTCAGTGTTTGGGGAGTGTGGCACTGTCGGAGGGTCAGTGTTTGGGGAGTGTGGCACTGTCGGAGGGTCAGTGTTTGGGGAGCGTGGCTCTGTCAGTTGGTCAGTATTTGGGGAGCGTGTCACTGTCGGAGGGTCAGTGTTTGGGGAGCGTGGCACTGTCGGAGGGTCAGTATTTGGGGAGCGTGGCACTGTCGGAGGGTCAGTGTTTGCGGAGCGTGGCACTGTCGGAGGGTCAGTGTTTGGGGAGTGTGGCACTGTCGGATGGTCAGTGTTTGGGGAGCGTGGCACTGTCGGAGGGTCAGTGTTTGCGGAGCGTGGCACTGTCGGAGGGTCAGTGTTTGGGGAGTGTGGCACTGTCGGAGGGGCAGTGTTTGGGGAGCGTGGCACTGTCGGAGGGTCATTGTTTGCGGAGCGTGGCACTGTCGGAGGGTCAGTGTTTGGGGAGTGTGGCACTGTCGAAGGGTCAGTGTTTGGGGTGAGTGCACTGTCGGAGGGTCAGTGTTAGGGGAGAGTGGCTCTGACGGAGGGTCAGCGTTTGGGGAGCGTGGCTCTGTCGGAGGGTCAGTGTTTGCGGAGCGTGACACTGTCGGAGGGTCAGTGTTTGGGGAGTGTGGCACTGACGGAGGGTCAGTGTTTGGGGAGCGTGGCACTGTCGGGGGGTCACTGTTTGGGGAGCGTGGCACTGTCGGAGGGTCAGTGTTTGGGGAGCGTGGCACTGTCTGGGGGTCAGTGTTTGGGGAGTGTGGCACTGTCGGAGGGTCAGTGTTTGGGGAGTGTGGCACTGTCGGAGGGTCAGTGTTTGGGGAGCGTGGCAGTGTCGGAGTGTCAGTGTTTGGGGAGAGTGGCACTGTCGGAGGGTCAGTGTTTTGGGAGTGTGGCACTGTCGGAGGGTCAGTGTTTGGGGACCGTGGCACTGTCGGAGGGTCAGTGTTTGGGGAGCGTGGCACTGTCGGAGGGTCAGTATTTGGGGAGCGTGGCACTGTCGGAGGGTCAGTGTTTGCGGAGCGTGGCACTGTCGGAGGGTCAGTGTTTGGGGAGTGTGGCACTGTCGGATGGTCAGTGTTTGGGGAGCGTGGCACTGTCGGAGGGTCAGTGTTTGCGGAGCGTGGCACTGTCGGAGGGTCAGTGTTTGGGGAGTGTGGCACTGTCGGAGGGGCAGTGTTTGGGGAGCGTGGCACTGTCGGAGGGTCATTGTTTGCGGAGCGTGGCACTGTCGGAGGGTCAGTGTTTGGGGAGTGTGGCACTGTCGAAGGGTCAGTGTTTGGGGTGAGTGCACTGTCGGAGGGTCAGTGTTAGGGGAGAGTGGCTCTGACGGAGGGTCAGCGTTTGGGGAGCGTGGCTCTGTCGGAGGGTCAGTGTTTGCGGAGCGTGACACTGTCGGAGGGTCAGTGTTTGGGGAGTGTGGCACTGACGGAGGGTCAGTGTTTGGGGAGCGTGGCACTGTCGGGGGGTCACTGTTTGGGGAGCGTGGCACTGTCGGAGGGTCAGTGTTTGGGGAGCGTGGCACTGTCTGGGGGTCAGTGTTTGGGGAGTGTGGCACTGTCGGAGGGTCAGTGTTTGGGGAGTGTGGCACTGTCGGAGGGTCAGTGTTTGGGGAGCGTGGCAGTGTCGGAGTGTCAGTGTTTGGGGAGAGTGGCACTGTCGGAGGGTCAGTGTTTTGGGAGTGTGGCACTGTCGGAGGGTCAGTGTTTGGGGAGCGTGGCACTGTCGGAGGGTCAGTGTTTGGGGAGTGTGGCTCTGTCGGAGGGTCAGTGTTTTGGGAGTGTGGCACTGTCGGAGGTTCAGTGTTTCTGGAGCGTGGCTCTGTCTGAGGGTAAGTGTTTAGGGAGTGTGGCACTGTCGGAGGGTCAGTGTTTGGGGAGCGTGGCACTGTCGGAGGGTCAGTGTTTGGGGAGTATGGCACAGTCAGAAGGTCAGTGTTTGGGGAGTGTGGCACTGTCAGAAGGTCAGTTTTTGGGGAGCGTGGTTCTGTGGGAGGGTCAGTGTTTGGGGAGCGTGGCTCTGTCGGATGGTCAGTGTTTGGGGAGCGTGACACTGTCGGAGGGTCAGTGTTTTGGGAGTGTGGCTCTGTCGGAGGGTCAGTGTTTGGGGAGCGTGGCACAGTCAGAGGGTCAGTGTTTGGGGAGTGTGGCACTGTCGGAGGGTCCGTGTTTGGGGAGCGTGGCTCTGTCAGAGGGTCAGTGTTTGGGGAGCGTGGCACTGTCGGAGGGTCAGTGTTTGGGGAGCGTGGCACTGTCGGAGGGCCAATGTTTGGGGAGCGTGGCACTGTCGGAGGGTCAGTGTTTGGGGAGCGTGGCACTGTGGGAGGATCAGTGTTTGGGGAGCGTGGCACTGTCGGAGGGTCCGTGTTTGGGGAGTGTGGCACTGTGGGAGGGTCAGTGTTTGGGGAGCGTGGCACTGTCAGAGGGTCAGTGTTTGAGGAGTGTGGCACTGTCGGATGGTCAGTGTTTGGGGAGCGTGACACTGTCGGAGGGTCAGTGTTTGGGGAGTGTGGCACTGTCGGAGGGTCAGTGTTTTGGGAGTGTGGCACTGTCGGAGGGTCAGTGTTTGGGGAGTGTGGCACTGTCGGAGGGTCAGTGTTTGGGGAGTGTTGGTCTGTCAGTGGGTCAGTGTTTGGGGAGTGTGGCACTGTCGGAGGGTCAGTGTTTGGGGAGTGTGGCACTGTCGGAGGGTCAGTGTTTGGGGAGCGTGGCTCTGTCAGTTGGTCAGTATTTGGGGAGCGTGTCACTGTCGGAGGGTCAGTGTTTGGGGAGCGTGGCACTGTCGGAGGGTCAGTATTTGGGGAGCGTGGCACTGTCGGAGGGTCAGTGTTTGCGGAGCGTGGCACTGTCGGAGGGTCAGTGTTTGGGGAGTGTGGCACTGTCGGATGGTCAGTGTTTGGGGAGCGTGGCACTGTCGGAGGGTCAGTGTTTGCGGAGCGTGGCACTGTCGGAGGGTCAGTGTTTGGGGAGTGTGACACTGTCGGAGGGGCAGTGTTTGGGGAGCGTGGCACTGTCGGAGGGTCAGTGTTTGGGGAGTGTGGCTCTGTCGGAGGGTCAGTGTTTTGGGAGTGTGGCACTGTCGGAGGTTCAGTGTTTCTGGAGCGTGGCTCTGTCTGAGGGTAAGTGTTTAGGGAGTGTGGCACTGTCGGAGGGTCAGTGTTTGGGGAGCGTGGCACTGTCGGAGGGTCAGTGTTTGGGGAGTATGGCACTGTCAGAAGGTCAGTGTTTGGGGAGTGTGGCACTGTCAGAAGGTCAGTTTTTGGGGAGCGTGGCTCTGTGGGAGGGTCAGTGTTTGGGGAGCGTGGCTCTGTCGGATGGTCAGTGTTTGGGGAGCGTGACACTGTCGGAGGGTCAGTGTTTTGGGAGTGTGGCTCTGTCGGAGGGTCAGTGTTTGGGGAGCGTGGCACTGTCAGAGGGTCAGTGTTTGGGGAGTGTGGCACTGTCGGAGGGTCCGTGTTTGGGGAGCGTGGCTCTGTCAGAGGGTCAGTGTTTGGGGAGCGTGGCACTGTCGGAGGGTCAGTGTTTGGGGAGCGTGGCACTGTCGGAGGGTCAATGTTTGGGGAGCGTGGCACTGTCGGAGGGTCAGTGTTTGGGGAGCGTGGCACTGTGGGAGGATCAGTGTTTGGGGAGCGTGGCACTGTCGGAGGGTCCGTGTTTGGGGAGTGTGGCACTGTGGGAGGGTCAGTGTTTGGGGAGCGTGGCACTGTCAGAGGGTCAGTGTTTGAGGAGTGTGGCACTGTCGGATGGTCAGTGTTTGGGGAGCGTGACACTGTCGGAGGGTCAGTGTTTGGGGAGTGTGGCACTGTCGGAGGGTCAGTGTTTTGGGAGTGTGGCACTGTCGGAGGGTCAGTGTTTGGGGAGTGTGGCACTGTCGGAGGGTCAGTGTTTGGGGAGTGTTGGTCTGTCAGTGGGTCAGTGTTTGGGGAGTGTGGCACTGTCGGAGGGTCAGTGTTTGGGGAGTGTGGCACTGTCGGAGGGTCAGTGTTTGGGGAGCGTGGCTCTGTCAGTTGGTCAGTATTTGGGGAGCGTGTCACTGTCGGAGGGTCAGTGTTTGGGGAGCGTGGCACTGTCGGAGGGTCAGTATTTGGGGAGCGTGGCACTGTCGGAGGGTCAGTGTTTGCGGAGCGTGGCACTGTCGGAGGGTCAGTGTTTGGGGAGTGTGGCACTGTCGGATGGTCAGTGTTTGGGGAGCGTGGCACTGTCGGAGGGTCAGTGTTTGCGGAGCGTGGCACTGTCGGAGGGTCAGTGTTTGGGGAGTGTGGCACTGTCGGAGGGGCAGTGTTTGGGGAGCGTGGCACTGTCGGAGGGTCATTGTTTGCGGAGCGTGGCACTGTCGGAGGATCAGTGTTTGGGGAGTGTGGCACTGTCGAAGGGTCAGTGTTTGGGGTGAGTGGCACTGTCGGAGGGTCAGTGTTAGGGGAGAGTGGCTCTGACGGAGGGTCAGCGTTTGGGGAGCGTGGCTCTGTCGGAGGGTCAGTGTTTGCGGAGCGTGACACTGTCGGAGGGTCAGTGTTTGGGGAGTGTGGCACTGACGGAGGGTCAGTGTTTGGGGAGCGTGGCACTGTCGGGGGGTCACTGTTTGGGGAGCGTGGCACTGTCGGAGGGTCAGTGTTTGGGGAGCGTGGCACTGTCTGGGGGTCAGTGTTTGGGGAGTGTGGCACTGTCGGAGGGTCAGTGTTTGGGGAGTGTGGCACTGTCGGAGGGTCAGTGTTTGGGGAGCGTGGCAGTGTCGGAGTGTCAGTGTTTGGGGAGAGTGGCACTGTGGGAGGGTCAGTGTTTGGGGAGTGTGGCACTGTCGGAGGGTCAGTGTTTGGAGAGTGTGGCACTGTCGGAGGGTCAGTGTTTGGGGAGTGTGGCACTGTCAGAGGGTCAGTGTTTGGGGAGTGTGGCACTGTCGGAGGGTCAGTGTTTGGGGAGCGTGGCACTGTCGGAGGGTCAGTGTTTGGGGAGTGTGGCTCTGTCGGAGGGTCAGTGTTTGGGGAGTGTGGCACTGTCGGAGGGTCACTCTTTGGGGAGTGTGGCACTGTCGGAGGGTCAGTGTTTGGGGAGTGTGGCACTGTCGGAGAGTCAGTGTATTGGGAGCGTGGCACTGTCGGAGGGTCAGTGTTTGCGGAGTGTGGCTCTGTCGGAGGGTCAGTGTTTCGGGAGCGTGGCACTGTCGGAGGGTCAGTGTTTGGGGAGTGTGGCACTGTCAGAGGGTTAGTGTTTGGGTAGCGTGGCTGTGTCGGAGGGTCAGTGTTTGGGGAGTGTGGCACTGTCAGAGGGTCAGTGTTTGGGGAGCGTGGCTCTGTCGGAGGGTCAGGGTTTGGGGAGTGTGGCACTGTCAGAAGGTCAGTGTTTGGTGAGTGTGGCACTGTCGGAGGGTCAGTGTTTGGGGAGTGTGGCACTGTCAGAGGGTCAGTGTTTGGGAGCGTGGCACTGTCGGAGGGTCAGTGTTTGGGGAGTGTGGCTCTGTCGGAGGGTCAGTGTTTGGGGAGTGTGGCACTGTCGGAGGGTCACTCTTTGGGGAGTGTGGCACTGTCGGAGGGTCAGTGTTTGGGGAGTGTGGCACTGTCGGAGAGTCAGTGTATTGGGAGCGTGGCACTGTCGGAGGGCCAGTGTTTGCGGAGTGTGGCTCTGTCGGAGGGTCAGTGTTTCGGGAGCGTGGCACTGTCGGAGGGTCAGTGTTTGGGGAGTGTGGCACTGTCGGAGGGTCACTTTTTGGGGAGTGTGGCACTGTCAGAGAGTCAGTGTATTGGGAGCGTGGCACTGTCGGAGTGTCAGCGTTTGGGGAGTGTGGCACTGTCGGAGAGTCAGTGTATTGGGAGCGTGGCACTGTCGGAGGGTCAGTGTTTGGGGAGTGTGGCACTGTCGGAGAGTCAGTGTATTGGGAGCGTGGCACTGTCGGAGGGTCAGTGTTTGGGGAGTGTGGCACTGTCGGAGGGTCAGTGTTTGGGGAGTGTGGCACTGTCGGAGAGTCAGTGTATTGGGAGCGTGGCACTGTCAGAGGGTCAGTGTTTGAGGAGTGTGGCTCTGTCGGAGGGTCAGTGTTTCGGGAGCGTGGCACTGTCGGAGGGTCAGTGTTTGGGGAGTGTGGCACTGTCGGAGAGTCAGTGTATTGGGAGCGTGGCACTGTCGGAGGGTCAGTGTTTGCGGAGTGTGGCTCTGTCGGAGGGTCAGTGTTTCGGGAGCGTGGCACTGTCGGAGGGTCAGTGTTTGGGGAGCGTGGCACTGTCGGAGGGTCAGTGTTTGCGGAGCGTGGCACTGTCGGAGGGTCAGTGTTTGGGGAGTGTGGCATTGTCGGAGGGTCAGTGATTTGGGAGCGTGGCACTGTCAGAGGGTCAGTGTTTGGGGAGTGTGGCTCTGTCGGAGGGTCAGTGTTTGGGGAGCGTGGCACTGTCGGAGGGTCAGTGTTTGGGTAGCGTGGCTCTGTCGGAGGGTCAGTGTTTGGGGAGCGTGGCACTGTCGGAGGGTCAGTGTTTGGGGAGCATGGCTCTGTCGGAGGGTCAGTGTTTGGGGAGCGTGGCACTGTCGGAGGGTCAGTGTTTGGGGAGTGTGGCACTGTCGGAGGGTCAGTGTTTGGGGAGCATGGCACTGTCGGAGGGTCAGTGTTTGGGGAGCGTGGCACTGTCAGAGGGTCAGTGTTTGGCGAGTGTAGCACTGTCAGAGGGTCAGTGTTTGGGAGCGTGGCACTGTCGGATGGTCAGTGTTTGGGGAGTGTGGCACTGCCAGAAGGTCAGTGTTTGGGGAGCGTGGCTCTGTCGGAGGGACTGTGTTTGGGGAGCGTGACACTGTCGGAGGGTCAGTGTTTGGGGAGTGTGGCACTGTCGGGGGGTCAGTGTTTGGGGAGCATGGCACTGTCGGAGGGTCAGTGTTTGGGGAGCGTGGCACTGTCAGAGGGTCTGTGTTTGGCGAGTGTAGCACTGTCAGAGGGTCAGTGTTTGGGGAGCGTGGCACTGTCGGATGGTCAGTGTTTGGGGAGTGTGGCACTGCCAGAAGGTCAGTGTTTGGGGAGCGTGGCTCTGTCGGAGGGTCTGTGTTTGGGGAGCGTGGCTCTGTCGGAGGGTCAGTGTTTGGGGAGCGTGGCACTGTCGGAGGGTCAGTGTTTTTGGTGTGTGGCACTGTCGGACGGTCCGTGTATGGGGAGCGTGGCTCTGTCGGAGGGTCAGTGTTTGGGGAGCGTGGCACTGTCGGAGGGTCAGTGTTTGGGGAGCGTGGCTCTGTCGGAGGGTCAGTGTTTGGGGAGTGTGGCACTGTCGGAGGGTCAGTGTTTGGGGAGCGTGGCACTGTCGGAGGGTCAGTGTTTGGGGAGCGTGGCACTGTCGGAGGGTCAGTGTTTGGGGAGTGTGGCTCTGTCGGAGGGTCAGTGTTTGGGGAGTGTGGCACTGCCAGAAGGTCAGTGTTTGGGGAGCGTGGCTCTGTCGGAGGGTCTGTGTTTGGGGAGCGTGGCTCTGTCGGAGGGTCAGTGTTTGGGGAGCGTGGCACTGTCGGAGGGTCAGTGTTTTTGGAGTGTGGCACTGTCGGACGGTCCGTGTTTGGGGAGCGTGGCTCTGTCGGAGGGTCAGTGTTTGGGGAGCGTGGCACTGTCGGAGGGTCAGTGTTTGGGGAGCGTGGCACTGTCTGGGGGTCAGTGTTTGGGGAGTGTGGCACTGTCGGAGGGTCAGTGTTTGGGGAGTGTGGCACTGTCGGAGGGTCAGTGTTTGGGGAGCGTGGCAGTGTCGGAGTGTCAGTGTTTGGGGAGAGTGGCACTGTCGGAGGGTCAGTGTTTTGGGAGTGTGGCACTGTCGGAGGGTCAGTGTTTGGGGAGCGTGGCACTGTCGGAGGGTCAGTGTTTGGGGAGTGTGGCTCTGTCGGAGGGTCAGTGTTTTGGGAGTGTGGCACTGTCGGAGGTTCAGTGTTTCTGGAGCGTGGCTCTGTCTGAGGGTAAGTGTTTAGGGAGTGTGGCACTGTCGGAGGGTTAGTGTTTGGGGAGCGTGGCACTGTCGGAGGGTCAGTGTTTGGGGAGTATGGCACAGTCAGAAGGTCAGTGTTTGGGGAGTGTGGCACTGTCAGAAGGTCAGTTTTTGGGGAGCGTGGCTCTGTGGGAGGGTCAGTGTTTGGGGAGCGTGGCTCTGTCGGATGGTCAGTGTTTGGGGAGCGTGACACTGTCGGAGGGTCAGTGTTTTGGGAGTGTGGCTCTGTCGGAGGGTCAGTGTTTGGGGAGCGTGGCACAGTCAGAGGGTCAGTGTTTGGGGAGTGTGGCACTGTCGGAGGGTCCGTGTTTGGGGAGCGTGGCTCTGTCAGAGGGTCAGTGTTTGGGGAGCGTGGCACTGTCGGAGGGTCAGTGTTTGGGGAGCGTGGCACTGTCGGAGGGCCAATGTTTGGGGAGCGTGGCACTGTCGGAGGGTCAGTGTTTGGGGAGCGTGGCACTGTGGGAGGATCAGTGTTTGGGGAGCGTGGCACTGTCGGAGGGTCCGTGTTTGGGGAGTGTGGCACTGTGGGAGGGTCAGTGTTTGGGGAGCGTGGCACTGTCAGAGGGTCAGTGTTTGAGGAGTGTGGCACTGTCGGATGGTCAGTGTTTGGGGAGCGTGACACTGTCGGAGGGTCAGTGTTTGGGGAGTGTGGCACTGTCGGAGGGTCAGTGTTTTGGGAGTGTGGCACTGTCGGAGGGTCAGTGTTTGGGGAGTGTGGCACTGTCGGAGGGTCAGTGTTTGGGGAGTGTTGGTCTGTCAGTGGGTCAGTGTTTGGGGAGTGTGGCACTGTCGGAGGGTCAGTGTTTGGGGAGTGTGGCACTGTCGGAGGGTCAGTGTTTGGGGAGCGTGGCTCTGTCAGTTGGTCAGTATTTGGGGAGCGTGTCACTGTCGGAGGGTCAGTGTTTGGGGAGCGTGGCACTGTCGGAGGGTCAGTATTTGGGGAGCGTGGCACTGTCGGAGGGTCAGTGTTTGCGGAGCGTGGCACTGTCGGAGGGTCAGTGTTTGGGGAGTGTGGCACTGTCGGATGGTCAGTGTTTGGGGAGCGTGGCACTGTCGGAGGGTCAGTGTTTGCGGAGCGTGGCACTGTCGGAGGGTCAGTGTTTGGGGAGTGTGACACTGTCGGAGGGGCAGTGTTTGGGGAGCGTGGCACTGTCGGAGGGTCAGTGTTTGGGGAGTGTGGCTCTGTCGGAGGGTCAGTGTTTTGGGAGTGTGGCACTGTCGGAGGTTCAGTGTTTCTGGAGCGTGGCTCTGTCTGAGGGTAAGTGTTTAGGGAGTGTGGCACTGTCGGAGGGTCAGTGTTTGGGGAGCGTGGCACTGTCGGAGGGTCAGTGTTTGGGGAGTATGGCACTGTCAGAAGGTCAGTGTTTGGGGAGTGTGGCACTGTCAGAAGGTCAGTTTTTGGGGAGCGTGGCTCTGTGGGAGGGTCAGTGTTTGGGGAGCGTGGCTCTGTCGGATGGTCAGTGTTTGGGGAGCGTGACACTGTCGGAGGGTCAGTGTTTTGGGAGTGTGGCTCTGTCGGAGGGTCAGTGTTTGGGGAGCGTGGCACTGTCAGAGGGTCAGTGTTTGGGGAGTGTGGCACTGTCGGAGGGTCCGTGTTTGGGGAGCGTGGCTCTGTCAGAGGGTCAGTGTTTGGGGAGCGTGGCACTGTCGGAGGGTCAGTGTTTGGGGAGCGTGGCACTGTCGGAGGGTCAATGTTTGGGGAGCGTGGCACTGTCGGAGGGTCAGTGTTTGGGGAGCGTGGCACTGTGGGAGGATCAGTGTTTGGGGAGCGTGGCACTGTCGGAGGGTCCGTGTTTGGGGAGTGTGGCACTGTGGGAGGGTCAGTGTTTGGGGAGCGTGGCACTGTCAGAGGGTCAGTGTTTGAGGAGTGTGGCACTGTCGGATGGTCAGTGTTTGGGGAGCGTGACACTGTCGGAGGGTCAGTGTTTGGGGAGTGTGGCACTGTCGGAGGGTCAGTGTTTTGGGAGTGTGGCACTGTCGGAGGGTCAGTGTTTGGGGAGTGTGGCACTGTCGGAGGGTCAGTGTTTGGGGAGTGTTGGTCTGTCAGTGGGTCAGTGTTTGGGGAGTGTGGCACTGTCGGAGGGTCAGTGTTTGGGGAGTGTGGCACTGTCGGAGGGTCAGTGTTTGGGGAGCGTGGCTCTGTCAGTTGGTCAGTATTTGGGGAGCGTGTCACTGTCGGAGGGTCAGTGTTTGGGGAGCGTGGCACTGTCGGAGGGTCAGTATTTGGGGAGCGTGGCACTGTCGGAGGGTCAGTGTTTGCGGAGCGTGGCACTGTCGGAGGGTCAGTGTTTGGGGAGTGTGGCACTGTCGGATGGTCAGTGTTTGGGGAGCGTGGCACTGTCGGAGGGTCAGTGTTTGCGGAGCGTGGCACTGTCGGAGGGTCAGTGTTTGGGGAGTGTGGCACTGTCGGAGGGGCAGTGTTTGGGGAGCGTGGCACTGTCGGAGGGTCATTGTTTGCGGAGCGTGGCACTGTCGGAGGATCAGTGTTTGGGGAGTGTGGCACTGTCGAAGGGTCAGTGTTTGGGGTGAGTGGCACTGTCGGAGGGTCAGTGTTAGGGGAGAGTGGCTCTGACGGAGGGTCAGCGTTTGGGGAGCGTGGCTCTGTCGGAGGGTCAGTGTTTGCGGAGCGTGACACTGTCGGAGGGTCAGTGTTTGGGGAGTGTGGCACTGACGGAGGGTCAGTGTTTGGGGAGCGTGGCACTGTCGGGGGGTCACTGTTTGGGGAGCGTGGCACTGTCGGAGGGTCAGTGTTTGGGGAGCGTGGCACTGTCTGGGGGTCAGTGTTTGGGGAGTGTGGCACTGTCGGAGGGTCAGTGTTTGGGGAGTGTGGCACTGTCGGAGGGTCAGTGTTTGGGGAGCGTGGCAGTGTCGGAGTGTCAGTGTTTGGGGAGAGTGGCACTGTGGGAGGGTCAGTGTTTGGGGAGTGTGGCACTGTCGGAGGGTCAGTGTTTGGAGAGTGTGGCACTGTCGGAGGGTCAGTGTTTGGGGAGTGTGGCACTGTCAGAGGGTCAGTGTTTGGGGAGTGTGGCACTGTCGGAGGGTCAGTGTTTGGGGAGCGTGGCACTGTCGGAGGGTCAGTGTTTGGGGAGTGTGGCTCTGTCGGAGGGTCAGTGTTTGGGGAGTGTGGCACTGTCGGAGGGTCACTCTTTGGGGAGTGTGGCACTGTCGGAGGGTCAGTGTTTGGGGAGTGTGGCACTGTCGGAGAGTCAGTGTATTGGGAGCGTGGCACTGTCGGAGGGTCAGTGTTTGCGGAGTGTGGCTCTGTCGGAGGGTCAGTGTTTCGGGAGCGTGGCACTGTCGGAGGGTCAGTGTTTGGGGAGTGTGGCACTGTCAGAGGGTTAGTGTTTGGGTAGCGTGGCTGTGTCGGAGGGTCAGTGTTTGGGGAGTGTGGCACTGTCAGAGGGTCAGTGTTTGGGGAGCGTGGCTCTGTCGGAGGGTCAGGGTTTGGGGAGTGTGGCACTGTCAGAAGGTCAGTGTTTGGTGAGTGTGGCACTGTCGGAGGGTCAGTGTTTGGGGAGTGTGGCACTGTCAGAGGGTCAGTGTTTGGGAGCGTGGCACTGTCGGAGGGTCAGTGTTTGGGGAGTGTGGCTCTGTCGGAGGGTCAGTGTTTGGGGAGTGTGGCACTGTCGGAGGGTCACTCTTTGGGGAGTGTGGCACTGTCGGAGGGTCAGTGTTTGGGGAGTGTGGCACTGTCGGAGAGTCAGTGTATTGGGAGCGTGGCACTGTCGGAGGGCCAGTGTTTGCGGAGTGTGGCTCTGTCGGAGGGTCAGTGTTTCGGGAGCGTGGCACTGTCGGAGGGTCAGTGTTTGGGGAGTGTGGCACTGTCGGAGGGTCACTCTTTGGGGAGTGTGGCACTGTCAGAGAGTCAGTGTATTGGGAGCGTGGCACTGTCGGAGTGTCAGCGTTTGGGGAGTGTGGCACTGTCGGAGAGTCAGTGTATTGGGAGCGTGGCACTGTCGGAGGGTCAGTGTTTGGGGAGTGTGGCACTGTCGGAGAGTCAGTGTATTGGGAGCGTGGCACTGTCGGAGGGTCAGTGTTTGGGGAGTGTGGCACTGTCGGAGGGTCAGTGTTTGGGGAGTGTGGCACTGTCGGAGAGTCAGTGTATTGGGAGCGTGGCACTGTCAGAGGGTCAGTGTTTGAGGAGTGTGGCTCTGTCGGAGGGTCAGTGTTTCGGGAGCGTGGCACTGTCGGAGGGTCAGTGTTTGGGGAGTGTGGCACTGTCGGAGAGTCAGTGTATTGGGAGCGTGGCACTGTCGGAGGGTCAGTGTTTGCGGAGTGTGGCTCTGTCGGAGGGTCAGTGTTTCGGGAGCGTGGCACTGTCGGAGGGTCAGTGTTTGGGGAGCGTGGCACTGTCGGAGGGTCAGTGTTTGCGGAGCGTGGCACTGTCGGAGGGTCAGTGTTTGGGGAGTGTGGCATTGTCGGAGGGTCAGTGATTTGGGAGCGTGGCACTGTCAGAGGGTCAGTGTTTGGGGAGTGTGGCTCTGTCGGAGGGTCAGTGTTTGGGGAGCGTGGCACTGTCGGAGGGTCAGTGTTTGGGTAGCGTGGCTCTGTCGGAGGGTCAGTGTTTGGGGAGCGTGGCACTGTCGGAGGGTCAGTGTTTGGGGAGCATGGCTCTGTCGGAGGGTCAGTGTTTGGGGAGCGTGGCACTGTCGGAGGGTCAGTGTTTGGGGAGTGTGGCACTGTCGGAGGGTCAGTGTTTGGGGAGCATGGCACTGTCGGAGGGTCAGTGTTTGGGGAGCGTGGCACTGTCAGAGGGTCAGTGTTTGGCGAGTGTAGCACTGTCAGAGGGTCAGTGTTTGGGAGCGTGGCACTGTCGGATGGTCAGTGTTTGGGGAGTGTGGCACTGCCAGAAGGTCAGTGTTTGGGGAGCGTGGCTCTGTCGGAGGGACTGTGTTTGGGGAGCGTGACACTGTCGGAGGGTCAGTGTTTGGGGAGTGTGGCACTGTCGGGGGGTCAGTGTTTGGGGAGCATGGCACTGTCGGAGGGTCAGTGTTTGGGGAGCGTGGCACTGTCAGAGGGTCTGTGTTTGGCGAGTGTAGCACTGTCAGAGGGTCAGTGTTTGGGGAGCGTGGCACTGTCGGATGGTCAGTGTTTGGGGAGTGTGGCACTGCCAGAAGGTCAGTGTTTGGGGAGCGTGGCTCTGTCGGAGGGTCTGTGTTTGGGGAGCGTGGCTCTGTCGGAGGGTCAGTGTTTGGGGAGCGTGGCACTGTCGGAGGGTCAGTGTTTTTGGTGTGTGGCACTGTCGGACGGTCCGTGTATGGGGAGCGTGGCTCTGTCGGAGGGTCAGTGTTTGGGGAGCGTGGCACTGTCGGAGGGTCAGTGTTTGGGGAGCGTGGCTCTGTCGGAGGGTCAGTGTTTGGGGAGTGTGGCACTGTCGGAGGGTCAGTGTTTGGGGAGCGTGGCACTGTCGGAGGGTCAGTGTTTGGGGAGCGTGGCACTGTCGGAGGGTCAGTGTTTGGGGAGTGTGGCTCTGTCGGAGGGTCAGTGTTTGGGGAGTGTGGCACTGCCAGAAGGTCAGTGTTTGGGGAGCGTGGCTCTGTCGGAGGGTCTGTGTTTGGGGAGCGTGGCTCTGTCGGAGGGTCAGTGTTTGGGGAGCGTGGCACTGTCGGAGGGTCAGTGTTTTTGGAGTGTGGCACTGTCGGACGGTCCGTGTTTGGGGAGCGTGGCTCTGTCGGAGGGTCAGTGTTTGGGGAGCGTGGCACTGTCGGAGGGTCAGTGTTTGGGGAGCGTGGCTCTGTCGGAGGGTCAGTGTTTGGGGAGTGTGGCTCTGTCGGAGGGTCAGTGTTTTGGGAGTGTGGCACTGTCGGAGGTTCAGTGTTTCTGGAGCGTGGCTCTGTCTGAGGGTAAGTGTTTAGGGAGTGTGGCACTGTCGGAGGGTCAGTGTTTGGGGAGCGTGGCACTGTCGGAGGGTCAGTGTTTGGGGAGTATGTCACTGTCAGAAGGTCAGTGTTTGGGGAGCTTGGCACTGTCGGAGGGTCAGTGTTTGGGGAGTGTGGCACTGTCAGAAGGTCAGTGTTTGGGGAGCGTGGCTCTGTCGGAGGGTCAGTGTTTGGGGAGTGTGGCACTGTCAGAAGGTCAGTTTTTGGCGAGCGTGGCTCTGTGGGAGGGTCAGTGTTTGGGGAGCGTGGCTCTGTCGGATGGTCAGTGTTTGGGGAGCGTGACACTGTCGGAGGGTCAGTGTTTTGGGAGTGCGGCTCTGTCGGAGGGTCAGTGTTTGGGGAGCGTGGCAATGTCAGAGGGTCAGTGATTGGGGAGTGTGGCACTGTCGGAGGGTCCGTGTTTGGGGAGCGTGGCTCTGTCGGAGGGTCAGTGTTTGGGGAGCGTGGCACTGTCGGAGGGTCAGTGTTTGGGGAGCGTGGCACTGTCGGAGGGTCAATGTTTGGGGAGCGTGGCACTGTCGGAGGGTCAGTGTTTGGGGAGCGTGGCACTGTGGGAGGGTCAGTGTTTGGGGAGTGTGGCACTGTCGGAGGGTCAGTGTTTGGGGAGTGTGGCACTGTCGGAGGGTCAGTGTTTGGGGAGCGTGGCACTGTCAGAGGGTCAGTGTTTGAGGAGTGTGGCACTGTCGGAGGGTCAGTGTTTGGGGAGCGTGACACTGTCGGAGGGTCAGTGTTTGGGGAGTGTGGCACTGTCGGAGGGTCAGTGTTTTGGGAGTGTGGCTCTGTCGGAGGGTCAGTGTTTTGGGAGTGTGGCACTGTCGGAGGTTCAGTGTTTCTGGAGCGTGGCTCTGTCTGAGGGTAAGTGTTTAGGGAGTGTGGCACTGTCGGAGGGTCAGTGTTTGGGGAGCGTGGCACTGTCGGAGGGTCAGTGTTTGGGGAGTATGGCACTGTCAGAAGGTCAGTGTTTGGGGAGTGTGGCACTGTCAGAAGGTCAGTTTTTGGGGAGCGTGGCTCTGTGGGAGGGTCAGTGTTTGGGGAGCGTGGCTCTGTCGGATGGTCAGTGTTTGGGGAGCGTGACACTGTCGGAGGGTCAGTGTTTTGGGAGTGTGGCTCTGTCGGAGGGTCAGTGTTTGGGGAGCGTGGCACTGTCAGAGGGTCAGTGTTTGGGGAGTGTGGCACTGTCGGAGGGTCCGTGTTTGGGGAGCGTGGCTCTGTCAGAGGGTCAGTGTTTGGGGAGCGTGGCACTGTCGGAGGGTCAGTGTTTGGGGAGCGTGGCACTGTCGGAGGGTCAATGTTTGGGGAGCGTGGCACTGTCGGAGGGTCAGTGTTTGGGGAGCGTGGCACTGTGGGAGGATCAGTGTTTGGGGAGCGTGGCACTGTCGGAGGGTCCGTGTTTGGGGAGTGTGGCACTGTGGGAGGGTCAGTGTTTGGGGAGCGTGGCACTGTCAGAGGGTCAGTGTTTGAGGAGTGTGGCACTGTCGGATGGTCAGTGTTTGGGGAGCGTGACACTGTCGGAGGGTCAGTGTTTGGGGAGTGTGGCACTGTCGGAGGGTCAGTGTTTTGGGAGTGTGGCACTGTCGGAGGGTCAGTGTTTGGGAGTGTGGCACTGTCGGAGGGTCAGTGTTTGGGGAGTGTTGGTCTGTCAGTGGGTCAGTGTTTGGGGAGTGTGGCACTGTCGGAGGGTCAGTGTTTGGGGAGTGTGGCACTGTCGGAGGGTCAGTGTTTGGGGAGCGTGGCTCTGTCAGTTGGTCAGTATTTGGGGAGCGTGTCACTGTCGGAGGGTCAGTGTTTGGGGAGCGTGGCACTGTCGGAGGGTCAGTATTTGGGGAGCGTGGCACTGTCGGAGGGTCAGTGTTTGCGGAGCGTGGCACTGTCGGAGGGTCAGTGTTTGGGGAGTGTGGCACTGTCGGATGGTCAGTGTTTGGGGAGCGTGGCACTGTCGGAGGGTCAGTGTTTGCGGAGCGTGGCACTGTCGGAGGGTCAGTGTTTGGGGAGTGTGGCACTGTCGGAGGGGCAGTGTTTGGGGAGCGTGGCACTGTCGGAGGGTCATTGTTTGCGGAGCGTGGCACTGTCGGAGGGTCAGTGTTTGGGGAGTGTGGCACTGTCGAATGGTCAGTGTTTGGGGTGAGTGCACTGTCGGAGGGTCAGTGTTAGGGGAGAGTGGCTCTGACGGAGGGTCAGCGTTTGGGGAGCGTGGCTCTGTCGGAGGGTCAGTGTTTGCGGAGCGTGACACTGTCGGAGGGTCAGTGTTTGGGGAGTGTGGCACTGACGGAGGGTCAGTGTTTGGGGAGCGTGGCACTGTCGGGGGGTCACTGTTTGGGGAGCGTGGCACTGTCGGAGGGTCAGTGTTTGGGGAGCGTGGCACTGTCTGGGGGTCAGTGTTTGGGGAGTGTGGCACTGTCGGAGGGTCAGTGTTTGGGGAGTGTGGCACTGTCGGAGGGTCAGTGTTTGGGGAGCGTGGCAGTGTCGGAGTGTCAGTGTTTGGGGAGAGTGGCACTGTCGGAGGGTCAGTGTTTTGGGAGTGTGGCACTGTCGGAGGGTCAGTGTTTGGGGAGCGTGGCACTGTCGGAGGGTCAGTGTTTGGGGAGTGTGGCTCTGTCGGAGGGTCAGTGTTTTGGGAGTGTGGCACTGTCGGAGGTTCAGTGTTTCTGGAGCGTGGCTCTGTCTGAGGGTAAGTGTTTAGGGAGTGTGGCACTGTCGGAGGGTCAGTGTTTGGGGAGCGTGGCACTGTCGGAGGGTCAGTGTTTGGGGAGTATGGCACAGTCAGAAGGTCAGTGTTTGGGGAGTGTGGCACTGTCAGAAGGTCAGTTTTTGGGGAGCGTGGCTCTGTGGGAGGGTCAGTGTTTGGGGAGCGTGGCTCTGTCGGATGGTCAGTGTTTGGGGAGCGTGACACTGTCGGAGGGTCAGTGTTTTGGGAGTGTGGCTCTGTCGGAGGGTCAGTGTTTGGGGAGCGTGGCACTGTCAGAGGGTCAGTGTTTGGGGAGTGTGGCACTGTCGGAGGGTCCGTGTTTGGGGAGCGTGGCTCTGTCAGAGGGTCAGTGTTTGGGGAGCGTGGCACTGTCGGAGGGTCAGTGTTTGGGGAGCGTGGCACTGTCGGAGGGCCAATGTTTGGGGAGCGTGGCACTGTCGGAGGGTCAGTGTTTGGGGAGCGTGGCACTGTGGGAGGATCAGTGTTTGGGGAGCGTGGCACTGTCGGAGGGTCCGTGTTTGGGGAGTGTGGCACTGTGGGAGGGTCAGTGTTTGGGGAGCGTGGCACTGTCAGAGGGTCAGTGTTTGAGGAGTGTGGCACTGTCGGATGGTCAGTGTTTGGGGAGCGTGACACTGTCGGAGGGTCAGTGTTTGGGGAGTGTGGCACTGTCGGAGGGTCAGTGTTTTGGGAGTGTGGCACTGTCGGAGGGTCAGTGTTTGGGGAGTGTGGCACTGTCGGAGGGTCAGTGTTTGGGGAGTGTTGGTCTGTCAGTGGGTCAGTGTTTGGGGAGTGTGGCACTGTCGGAGGGTCAGTGTTTGGGGAGTGTGGCACTGTCGGAGGGTCAGTGTTTGGGGAGCGTGGCTCTGTCAGTTGGTCAGTATTTGGGGAGCGTGTCACTGTCGGAGGGTCAGTGTTTGGGGAGCGTGGCACTGTCGGAGGGTCAGTATTTGGGGAGCGTGGCACTGTCGGAGGGTCAGTGTTTGCGGAGCGTGGCACTGTCGGAGGGTCAGTGTTTGGGGAGTGTGGCACTGTCGGATGGTCAGTGTTTGGGGAGCGTGGCACTGTCGGAGGGTCAGTGTTTGCGGAGCGTGGCACTGTCGGAGGGTCAGTGTTTGGGGAGTGTGACACTGTCGGAGGGGCAGTGTTTGGGGAGCGTGGCACTGTCGGAGGGTCAGTGTTTGGGGAGTGTGGCTCTGTCGGAGGGTCAGTGTTTTGGGAGTGTGGCACTGTCGGAGGTTCAGTGTTTCTGGAGCGTGGCTCTGTCTGAGGGTAAGTGTTTAGGGAGTGTGGCACTGTCGGAGGGTCAGTGTTTGGGGAGCGTGGCACTGTCGGAGGGTCAGTGTTTGGGGAGTATGGCACTGTCAGAAGGTCAGTGTTTGGGGAGTGTCGCACTGTCAGAAGGTCAGTTTTTGGCGAGCGTGGCTCTGTGGGAGGGTCAGTGTTTGGGGAGCGTGGCTCTGTCGGATGGTCAGTGTTTGGGGAGCGTGACACTGTCGGAGGGTCAGTGTTTTGGGAGTGTGGCTCTGTCGGAGGGTCAGTGTTTGGGGAGCGTGGCACTGTCAGAGGGTCAGTGTTTGGGGAGTGTGGCACTGTCGGAGGGTCCGTGTTTGGGGAGCGTGGCTCTGTCAGAGGGTCAGTGTTTGGGGAGCGTGGCACTGTCGGAGGGTCAGTGTTTGGGGAGCGTGGCACTGTCGGAGGGTCAATGTTTGGGGAGCGTGGCACTGTCGGAGGGTCAGTGTTTGGGGAGCGTGGCACTGTGGGAGGATCAGTGTTTGGGGAGCGTGGCACTGTCGGAGGGTCCGTGTTTGGGGAGTGTGGCACTGTGGGAGGGTCAGTGTTTGGGGAGCGTGGCACTGTCAGGGGGTCCGTGTTTGAGGAGTGTGGCACTGTCGGATGGTCAGTGTTTGGGGAGCGTGACACTGTCGGAGGGTCAGTGTTTGGGGAGTGTGGCACTGTCGGAGGGTCAGTGTTTTGGGAGTGTGGCACTGTCGGAGGGTCAGTGTTTGGGGAGTGTGGCACTGTCGGAGGGTCAGTGTTTGGGGAGTGTTGGTCTGTCAGTGGGTCAGTGTTTGGGGAGTGTGGCACTGTCGGAGGGTCAGTGTTTGGGGAGTGTGGCACTGTCGGAGGGTCAGTGTTTGGGGAGCGTGGCTCTGTCAGTTGGTCAGTATTTGGGGAGCGTGTCACTGTCGGAGGGTCAGTGTTTGGGGAGCGTGGCACTGTCGGAGGGTCAGTATTTGGGGAGCGTGGCACTGTCGGAGGGTCAGTGTTTGCGGAGCGTGGCACTGTCGGAGGGTCAGTGTTTGGGGAGTGTGGCACTGTCGGATGGTCAGTGTTTGGGGAGCGTGGCACTGTCGGAGGGTCAGTGTTTGCGGAGCGTGGCACTGTCGGAGGGTCAGTGTTTGGGGAGTGTGGCACTGTCGGAGGGGCAGTGTTTGGGGAGCGTGGCACTGTCGGAGGGTCATTGTTTGCGGAGCGTGGCACTGTCGGAGGATCAGTGTTTGGGGAGTGTGGCACTGTCGAAGGGTCAGTGTTTGGGGTGAGTGGCACTGTCGGAGGGTCAGTGTTAGGGGAGAGTGGCTCTGACGGAGGGTCAGCGTTTGGGGAGCGTGGCTCTGTCGGAGGGTCAGTGTTTGCGGAGCGTGACACTGTCGGAGGGTCAGTGTTTGGGGAGTGTGGCACTGACGGAGGGTCAGTGTTTGGGGAGCGTGGCACTGTCGGGGGGTCACTGTTTGGGGAGCGTGGCACTGTCGGAGGGTCAGTGTTTGGGGAGCGTGGCACTGTCTGGGGGTCAGTGTTTGGGGAGTGTGGCACTGTCGGAGGGTCAGTGTTTGGGGAGTGTGGCACTGTCGGAGGGTCAGTGTTTGGGGAGCGTGGCAGTGTCGGAGTGTCAGTGTTTGGGGAGAGTGGCACTGTGGGAGGGTCAGTGTTTGGGGAGTGTGGCACTGTCGGAGGGTCAGTGTTTGGAGAGTGTGGCACTGTCGGAGGGTCAGTGTTTGGGGAGTGTGGCACTGTCAGAGGGTCAGTGTTTGGGGAGTGTGGCACTGTCGGAGGGTCAGTGTTTGGGGAGCGTGGCACTGTCGGAGGGTCAGTGTTTGGGGAGTGTGGCTCTGTCGGAGGGTCAGTGTTTGGGGAGTGTGGCACTGTCGGAGGGTCACTCTTTGGGGAGTGTGGCACTGTCGGAGGGTCAGTGTTTGGGGAGTGTGGCACTCTCGGAGAGTCAGTGTATTGGGAGCGTGGCACTGTCGGAGGGTCAGTGTTTGCGGAGTGTGGCTCTGTCGGAGGGTCAGTGTTTCGGGAGCGTGGCACTGTCGGAGGGTCAGTGTTTGGGGAGTGTGGCACTGTCAGAGGGTTAGTGTTTGGGTAGCGTGGCTGTGTCGGAGGGTCAGTGTTTGGGGAGTGTGGCACTGTCAGAGGGTCAGTGTTTGGGGAGCGTGGCTCTGTCGGAGGGTCAGGGTTTGGGGAGTGTGGCACTGTCAGAAGGTCAGTGTTTGGTGAGTGTGGCACTGTCGGAGGGTCAGTGTTTGGGGAGTGTGGCACTGTCAGAGGGTCAGTGTTTGGGAGCGTGGCACTGTCGGAGGGTCAGTGTTTGGGGAGTGTGGCTCTGTCGGAGGGTCAGTGTTTGGGGAGTGTGGCACTGTCGGAGGGTCACTCTTTGGGGAGTGTGGCACTCGGAGGGTCAGTGTTTGGGGAGTGTGGCACTGTCGGAGAGTCAGTGTATTGGGAGCGTGGCACTGTCGGAGGGTCAGTGTTTGCGGAGTGTGGCTCTGTCGGAGGGTCAGTGTTTCGGGAGCGTGGCACTGTCGGAGGGTCAGTGTTTGGGGAGTGTGGCACTGTCAGAGAGTCAGTGTATTGGGAGCGTGGCACTGTCGGAGTGTCAGCGTTTGGGGAGTGTGGCACTGTCGGAGAGTCAGTGTATTGGGAGCGTGGCACTGTCGGAGGGTCAGTGTTTGGGGAGTGTGGCACTGTCGGAGAGTCAGTGTATTGGGAGCGTGGCACTGTCGGAGGGTCAGTGTTTGGGGAGTGTGGCACTGTCGGAGGGTCAGTGTTTGGGGAGTGTGGCACTGTCGGAGAGTCAGTGTATTGGGAGCGTGGCACTGTCAGAGGGTCAGTGTTTGAGGAGTGTGGCTCTGTCGGAGGGTCAGTGTTTCGGGAGCGTGGCACTGTCGGAGGGTCAGTGTTTGGGGAGTGTGGCACTGTCGGAGAGTCAGTGTATTGGGAGCGTGGCACTGTCGGAGGGTCAGTGTTTGCGGAGTGTGGCTCTGTCGGAGGGTCAGTGTTTCGGGAGCGTGGCACTGTCGGAGGGTCAGTGTTTGGGGAGCGTGGCACTGTCGGAGGGTCAGTGTTTGCGGAGCGTGGCACTGTCGGAGGGTCAGTGTTTGGGGAGTGTGGCATTGTCGGAGGGTCAGTGATTTGGGAGCGTGGCACTGTCAGAGGGTCAGTGTTTGGGGAGCGTGGCTCTGTCGGAGGGTCAGTGTTTGGGGAGCGTGGCACTGTCGGAGGGTCAGTGTTTGGGTAGCGTGGCTCTGTCGGAGGGTCAGTGTTTGGGGAGCGTGGCACTGTCGGAGGGTCAGTGTTTGGGGAGCATGGCTCTGTCGGAGGGTCAGTGTTTGGGGAGCGTGGCACTGTCGGAGGGTCAGTGTTTGGGGAGTGTGGCACTGTCGGAGGGTCAGTGTTTGGGGAGCATGGCACTGTCGGAGGGTCAGTGTTTGGGGAGCGTGGCACTGTCAGAGGGTCAGTGTTTGGCGAGTGTAGCACTGTCAGAGGGTCAGTGTTTGGGAGCGTGGCACTGTCGGATGGTCAGTGTTTGGGGAGTGTGGCACTGCCAGAAGGTCAGTGTTTGGGGAGCGTGGCTCTGTCGGAGGGTCTGTGTTTGGGGAGCGTGACACTGTCGGAGGGTCAGTGTTTTTGGAGTGTGGCACTGTCGGAGGGTCCGTGTTGGGGAACGTGGCTCTGTCGGAGGGTCAGTGTTTGGGGAGCGTGGCACTGTCGGAGGGTCAGTGTTTGGGGAGCGTGGCTCTGTCGGAGGGTCAGTGTTTGGGGAGTGTGGCACTGTCGGAGGGTCAGTGTTTGGGGAGCGTGGCACTGTCGGAGGGTCAGTGTTTGGGGAGCATGGCACTGTCGGAGGGTCAGTGTTTGGGGAGTGTGGCTCTGTCGGAGGGTCATTGTTTGCGGAGCGTGGCACTGTCGGAGGATCAGTGTTTGGGGAGTGTGGCACTGTCGAAGGGTCTGTGTTTGGGGTGAGTGGCACTGTCGGAGGGTCAGTGTTAGGGGAGAGTGGCTCTGACGGAGGGTCAGCGTTTGGGGAGCGTGGCTCTGTCGGAGGGTCAGTGTTTGCGGAGCGTGACACTGTCGGAGGGTCAGTGTTTGGGGAGTGTGGCACTGACGGAGGGTCAGTGTTTGGGGAGCGTGGCACTGTCGGGGGGTCACTGTTTGGGGAGCGTGGCACTGTCGGAGGGTCAGTGTTTGGGGAGCGTGGCACTGTCTGGGGGTCAGTGTTTGGGGAGTGTGGCACTGTCGGAGGGTCAGTGTTTGGTGAGTGTGGCACTGTCGGAGGGTCAGTGTTTGGGGAGCGTGGCAGTGTCGGAGTGTCAGTGTTTGGGGAGAGTGGCACTGTGGGAGGGTCAGTGTTTGGGGAGTGTGGCACTGTCGGAGGGTCAGTGTTTGGGGAGTGTGGCACTGTCGGAGGGTCAGTGTTTGGGGAGTGTGGCACTGTCAGAGGGTCAGTGTTTGGGGAGTGTGGCACTGTCGGAGGGTCAGTGTTTGGGGAGCGTGGCACTGTCGGAGGGTCACTCTTTGGGGAGTGTGGCACTGTCGGAGGGTCAGTGTTTGGGGAGTGTGGCACTGTCGGAGAGTCAGTGTATTGGGAGCGTGGCACTGTCGGAGGGTCAGTGTTTGCGGAGTGTGGCTCTGTCGGAGGGTCAGTGTTTCGGGAGCGTGGCACTGTCGGAGGGTCAGTGTTTGGGGAGTGTGGCACTGTCAGAGGGTTAGTGTTTGGGTAGCGTGGCTGTGTCGGAGGGTCAGTGTTTGGGGAGTGTGGCACTGTCAGAGGGTCAGTGTTTGGGGAGCGTGGCTCTGTCGGAGGGTCAGGGTTTGGGGAGTGTGGCACTGTCAGAAGGTCAGTGTTTGGTGAGTGTGGCACTGTCGGAGGGTCAGTGTTTGGGGAGTGTGGCACTGTCAGAGGGTCAGTGTTTGGGAGCGTGGCACTGTCGGAGGGTCAGTGTTTGGGGAGTGTGGCTCTGTCGGAGGGTCAGTGTTTGGGGAGTGTGGCACTGTCGGAGGGTCACTCTTTGGGGAGTGTGGCACTGTCGGAGGGTCAGTGTTTGGGGAGTGTGGCACTGTCGGAGAGTCAGTGTATTGGGAGCGTGGCACTGTCGGAGGGTCAGTGTTTGGGGAGTGTGGCACTGTCGGAGAGTCAGTGTATTGGGAGCGTGGCACTGTCGGAGGGTCAGTGTTTGCGGAGTGTGGCTCTGTCGGAGGGTCAGTGTTTCGGGAGCGTGGCACTGTCGGAGGGTCAGTGTTTGGGGAGTGTGGCACTGTCGGAGGGTCACTCTTTGGGGAGTGTGGCACTGTCAGAGAGTCAGTGTATTGGGAGCGTGGCACTGTCGGAGGGTCAGCGTTTGGGGAGTGTGGCACTGTCGGAGAGTCAGTGTATTGGGAGCGTGGCACTGTCGGAGGGTCAGTGTTTGGGGAGTGTGGCACTGTCGGAGAGTCAGTGTATTGGGAGCGTGGCACTGTCGGAGGGTCAGTGTTTGGGGAGTGTGGCACTGTCGGAGGGTCAGTGTTTGGGGAGTGTGGCACTGTCGGAGAGTCAGTGTATTGGGAGCGTGGCACTGTCAGAGGGTCAGTGTTTGAGGAGTGTGGCTCTGTCGGAGGGTCAGTGTTTCGGGAGCGTGGCACTGTCGGAGGGTCAGTGTTTGGGGAGTGTGGCACTGTCGGAGAGTCAGTGTATTGGGAGCGTGGCACTGTCGGAGGGTCAGTGTTTGCGGAGTGTGGCTCTGTCGGAGGGTCAGTGTTTCGGGAGCGTGGCACTGTCGGAGGGTCAGTGTTTGGGGAGCGTGGCACTGTCGGAGGGTCAGTGTTTGCGGAGCGTGGCACTGTCGGAGGGTCAGTGTTTGGGGAGTGTGGCATTGTCGGAGGGTCAGTGATTTGGGAGCGTGGCACTGTCAGAGGGTCAGTGTTTGGGGAGTGTGGCTCTGTCGGAGGGTCAGTGTTTGGGGAGCGTGGCACTGTCGGAGGGTCAGTGTTTGGGTAGCGTGGCTCTGTCGGAGGGTCAGTGTTTGGGGAGCGTGGCACTGTCGGAGGGTCAGTGTTTGGGGAGCATGGCTCTGTCGGAGGGTCAGTGTTTGGGGAGCGTGGCACTGTCGGAGGGTCAGTGTTTGGGGAGTGTGGCACTGTCGGAGGGTCAGTGTTTGGGGAGCATGGCACTGTCGGAGGGTCAGTGTTTGGGGAGCGTGGCACTGTCAGAGGGTCAGTGTTTGGCGAGTGTCGCACTGTCAGAGGGTCAGTGTTTGGGAGCGTGGCACTGTCGGATGGTCAGTGTTTGGGGAGTGTGGCACTGCCAGAAGGTCAGTGTTTGGGGAGCGTGGCTCTGTCGGAGGGTCTGTGTTTGGGGAGCGTGACACTGTCGGAGGGTCAGTGTTTTTGGAGTGTGGCACTGTCGGAGGGTCCGTGTTGGGGAACGTGGCTCTGTCGGAGGGTCAGTGTTTGGGGAGCGTGGCACTGTCGGAGGGTCAGTGTTTGGGGAGCGTGGCTCTGTCGGAGGGTCAGTGTTTGGGGAGTGTGGCACTGTCGGAGGGTCAGTGTTTGGGGAGCGTGGCACTGTCGGAGGGTCACTCTTTGGGGAGTGTGGCACTGTCGGAGGGTCAGTGTTTGGGGAGTGTGGCACTGTCGGAGAGTCAGTGTATTGGGAGCGTGGCACTGTCGGAGGGTCAGTGTTTGCGGAGTGTGGCTCTGTCGGAAGGTCAGTGTTTCGGGAGCGTGGCACTGTCGGAGGGTCAGTGTTTGGGGAGTGTGGCACTGTCAGAGGGTTAGTGTTTGGGTAGCGTGGCTGTGTCGGAGGGTCAGTGTTTGGGGAGTGTGGCACTGTCAGAGGGTCAGTGTTTGGGGAGCGTGGCTCTGTCGGAGGGTCAGGGTTTGGGGAGTGTGGCACTGTCAGAAGGTCAGTGTTTGGTGAGTGTGGCACTGTCGGAGGGTCAGTGTTTGGGGAGTGTGGCACTGTCAGAGGGTCAGTGTTTGGGAGCGTGGCACTGTCGGAGGGTCAGTGTTTGGGGAGTGTGGCTCTGTCGGAGGGTCAGTGTTTGGGGAGTGTGGCACTGTCGGAGGGTCACTCTTTGGGGAGTGTGGCACTGTCGGAGGGTCAGTGTTTGGGGAGTGTGGCACTGTCGGAGAGTCAGTGTATTGGGAGCGTGGCACTGTCGGAGGGTCAGTGTTTGCGGAGTGTGGCTCTGTCGGAGGGTCAGTGTTTCGGGAGCGTGGCACTGTCGGAGGGTCAGTGTTTGGGGAGTGTGGCACTGTCGGAGGGTCACTCTTTGGGGAGTGTGGCACTGTCAGAGAGTCAGTGTATTGGGAGCGTGGCACTGTCGGAGGGTCAGCGTTTGGGGAGTGTGGCACTGTCGGAGAGTCAGTGTATTGGGAGCGTGGCACTGTCGGAGGGTCAGTGTTTGGGGAGTGTGGCACTGTCGGAGAGTCAGTGTATTGGGAGCGTGGCACTGTCGGAGGGTCAGTGTTTGGGGAGTGTGGCACTGTCGGAGGGTCAGTGTTTGGGGAGTGTGGCACTGTCGGAGAGTCAGTGTATTGGGAGCGTGGCACTGTCAGAGGGTCAGTGTTTGAGGAGTGTGGCTCTGTCGGAGGGTCAGTGTTTCGGGAGCGTGGCACTGTCGGAGGGTCAGTGTTTGGGGAGTGTGGCACTGTCGGAGAGTCAGTGTATTGGGAGCGTGGCACTGTCGGAGGGTCAGTGTTTGCGGAGTGTGGCTCTGTCGGAGGGTCAGTGTTTCGGGAGCGTGGCACTGTCGGAGGGTCAGTGTTTGGGGAGCGTGGCACTGTCGGAGGGTCAGTGTTTGCGGAGCGTGGCACTGTCGGAGGGTCAGTGTTTGGGGAGTGTGGCATTGTCGGAGGGTCAGTGATTTGGGAGCGTGGCACTGTCAGAGGGTCAGTGTTTGGGGAGTGTGGCTCTGTCGGAGGGTCAGTGTTTGGGGAGCGTGGCACTGTCGGAGGGTCAGTGTTTGGGTAGCGTGGCTCTGTCGGAGGGTCAGTGTTTGGGGAGCGTGGCACTGTCGGAGGGTCAGTGTTTGGGGAGCATGGCTCTGTCGGAGGGTCAGTGTTTGGGGAGCGTGGCACTGTCGGAGGGTCAGTGTTTGGGGAGTGTGGCACTGTCGGAGGGTCAGTGTTTGGGGAGCATGGCACTGTCGGAGGGTCAGTGTTTGGGGAGCGTAGCACTGTCAGAGGGTCAGTGTTTGGCGAGTGTAGCACTGTCAGAGGGTCAGTGTTTGGGAGCGTGGCACTGTCGGATGGTCAGTGTTTGGGGAGTGTGGCACTGCCAGAAGGTCAGTGTTTGGGGAGCGTGGCTCTGTCGGAGGGTCTGTGTTTGGGGAGCGTGACACTGTCGGAGGGTCAGTGTTTTTGGAGTGTGGCACTGTCGGAGGGTCCGTGTTGGGGAACGTGGCTCTGTCGGAGGGTCAGTGTTTGGGGAGCGTGGCACTGTCGGAGGGTCAGTGTTTGGGGAGCGTGGCTCTGTCGGAGGGTCAGTGTTTGGGGAGTGTGGCACTGTCGGAGGGTCAGTGTTTGGGAAGCGTGGCACTGTCGGAGGGTCAGTGTTTGGGGAGCATGGCACTGTCGGAGGGTCAGTGTTTGGGGAGTGTGGCTCTGTCGGAGGGTCAGTGTTTTGGGAGTGTGGCACTGTCGGAGGTTCAGTGTTTCTGGAGCGTGGCTCTGTCTGAGGGTAAGTGTTTAGGGAGTGTGGCACTGTCGGAGGGTCAGTGTTTGGGGAGCGTGGCACTGTCGGAGGGTCAGTGTTTGGGGAGCATGGCACTGTCGGAGGGTCAGTGTTTGGGGAGTATGGCACTGTCAGAATGTCAGTGTTTGGGGAGCTTGGCACTGTCGGAGGGTCAGTGTTTGGGGAGTGTGGCACTGTCAGAAGGTCAGTGTTTGGGGAGCGTGGCTCTGTCGGAGGGTCAGTGTTTGGGGAGTGTGGCACTGTCAGAAGGTCAGTTTTTGGGGAGCGTGGCTCTGTGGGAGGGTCAGTGTTTGGGGAGCGTGGCTCTGTCGGATGGTCAGTGTTTGGGGAGCGTGACACTGTCGGAGGGTCAGTGTTTTGGGAGTGTGGCTCTGTCGGAGGGTCAGTGTTTGGGGAGCGTGGCACTGTCAGAGGGTCAGTGTTTGGGGAGTGTGGCACTGTCGGAGGGTCCGTGTTTGGGGAGCGTGGCTCTGTCGGAGGGTCAGTGTTTGGGGAGCGTGGCACTGTCGGAGGGTCAGTGTTTGGGGAGCGTGGCACTGTCGGAGGGTCAATGTTTGGGGAGCGTGGCACTCTCGGAGGGTCAGTGTTTGGGGAGCGTGGCACTGTGGGAGGGTCAGTGTTTGGGGAGTGTGGCACTGTCGGAGGGTCCGTGTTTGGGGAGCGTGGCACTGTCGGAGGGTCAGTGTTTGGGGAGCGTGGCACTGTCAGAGGGTCAGTGTTTGAGGAGTGTGGCACTGTCGGAGGGTCAGTGTTTGGGGAGCGTGACACTGTCGGAGGGTCAGTGTTTGGGGAGTGTGGCACTGTCGGAGGGTCAGTGTTTTGGGTGTGTGGCACTGTCGGAGGGTCAGTGTTTGGGGAGTGTGGCACTGTCGGAGGGTCAGTGTTTGGCGAGTGTGGCACTGACGGAGGAAGTGTTTGGGGAGTGTGGCACTGTCGGAGGGTCAGTTTTTGGGGAGCGTGGCACTGTCGGAGGGTCAGTGTTTGGGGAGCGTGGCTCAGTCAGAAGGTTAGTGTTTGGGGAGCGTGGAACTGTCGGAGGGTCAGTGTTTGGGGAGTGTGGCACTGTCAGAGGGTCAGTGTTTGGGGAGTGTGGCACTGTCGGAGGTTCAGTGTTTGGGGAGCGTGGCACTGTCGGAGGTCAGTGTTTGGGGAGTGTGGCACTGTCGGAGGGTCAGTGTTTTGGGAGTGTGGCACAGTCGGAGGGTCAGTGTTTGGGGAGTGTGGCACTGTCGGAGGATCAGTGTTTGGGAAGCGTGGCACTGTCGGAGGGTCAGTGTTTGGGGAGTGTGGTACTGTCAGAGGGTCAGTGTTTGGGAGCGTGGCACTGTCGGAGGGTCAGTGTTTGGGGAGTGTGGCTCTGTCGGAGGGTCAGTGTTTGGGGAGTGTGGCACTGTCGGAGGGTCACTCTTTGGGGAGTGTGGCACTGTCGGAGGGTCAGTGTTTGGGGAGTGTGGCACTGTCGGAGAGTCAGTGTTTGCGGAGTGTGGCTCTGTCGGAGGGTCAGTGTTTGGGGAGTGTGGCTCTGTCGGAGGGTCACTCTTTGGGGAGTGTGGCACTGTCGGAGGGTCACTCTTTGGGGAGTGTGGCACTGTCGGAGAGTCAGTGTATTGGGAGCGTGGCACTGTCGGAGGGTCAGTGTTTGCGGAGTGTGGCTCTGTCGGAGGGTCAGTGTTTCGGGAGCGTGGCACTGTCGGAGGGTCAGTGTTTGGGGAGTGTGGCACTGTCGGAGGGTCACTCTTTGGGGAGTGTGGCACTGTCAGAGAGTCAGTGTATTGGGGGCGTGGCTCTGTCAGAGGGTCAGTGTTTCGGGAGCGTGGCACTGTCGGAGGGTCAGTGTTTGGGGAGTGTGGCACTGTCGGAGGGTCAGTGTTTGGGGAGTGTGGCACTGTCGGAGGTTCAGTGTTTGGGGAGCGTGGCACTGTCGGAGGTCAGTGTTTGGGGAGTGTGGCACTGTCGGAGGGTCAGTGTTTTGGGAGTGTGGCACAGTCGGAGGGTCAGTGTTTGGGGAGTGTGGCACTGTCGGAGGATCAGTGTTTGGGAAGCGTGGCACTGTCGGAGGGTCAGTGTTTGGGGAGTGTGGTACTGTCAGAGGGTCAGTGTTTGGGAGCGTGGCACTGTCGGAGGGTCAGTGTTTGGGGAGTGTGGCTCTGTCGGAGGGTCAGTGTTTGGGGAGTGTGGCACTGTCGGAGGGTCACTCTTTGGGGAGTGTGGCACTGTCGGAGGGTCAGTGTTTGGGGAGTGTGGCACTGTCGGAGAGTCAGTGTTTGCGGAGTGTGGCTCTGTCGGAGGGTCAGTGTTTGGGGAGTGTGGCTCTGTCGGAGGGTCACTCTTTGGGGAGTGTGCCACTGTCGGAGGGTCACTCTTTGGGGAGTGTGGCACTGTCGGAGAGTCAGTGTATTGGGAGCGTGGCACTGTCGGAGGGTCAGTGTTTGCGGAGTGTGGCTCTGTCGGAGGGTCAGTGTTTCGGGAGCGTGGCACTGTCGGAGGGTCAGTGTTTGGGGAGTGTGGCACTGTCGGAGGGTCACTCTTTGGGGAGTGTGGCACTGTCAGAGAGTCAATGTATTGGGAGCGTGGCTCTGTCAGAGGGTCAGTGTTTCGGGAACGTGGCACTGTCGGAGGGTCAGTGTTTGGGGAGTGTGGCACTGTCGGAGGGTCAGTGTTTGGGGAGTGTGGCTCTGTCGGAGGGTCAGTGTTTGGGGAGTGTGGCACTGTCAGAGAGTCAGTGTATTGGGAGCGTGGCACTGTCGGAGGGTCAGTGTTTGGGGAGTGTGGCTCTGTCGGAGGGTCAGTGTTTGGGGAGTGTGGCACTGTCGGAGTGAATTGGGAGCGTGGCTCTGTCGGAGGGTCAGTGTTTGGGGAGCGTGGCACTGTCGGAGGGTCAGTGTTTGGGGAGTGTGGCACTGTCGGAGGGTCAGTGTTTTGGTAGCGTGGCTGTGTCGGAGGGTCAGTGTTTGGGGAGTGTGGCACTGTCGGAGGGTCAGTGTTTTGGGAGCGTGGCACTGTCGGAGGGTCAGTGTATTGGGAGCGTGGCACTGTCGGAGGGTCAGTGTATTGGGAGCGTGGCACTGTCGGAGGGTCAGTGTTTTGGGAGCGTGGCACTGTCGGTGGGTCAGTGTATTGGGAGCGTGGCTCTGTCGGAGGGTCAGTGTTTGGGGAGCGTGGCACTGTCAGAGGGTCAGTGTTTGGGGAGTGTGGCTCTGTCGGAGGGTCAGTGTATTGGGAGCGTGGCACTGTCGGAGGGTCAGTGTTTGCGGAACGTGGCTCTGTCGGAGGGTCAGTGTTTCGGGAGCGTGGCACAGTCGGAGAGTCAGTGTTTGGGGAGCGTGGCACTGTCGGAGGGTCAGTGTTTGGGGAGCGTGGCACTGTCGGAGGGTCAGTGTTTGGGTAGCGTGGCTCTGTCGGAGGGTCAGTGTTTGGGGAGCGTGGCACTGTCGGAGGGTCAGTGTTTGGGGAGCATGGCTCTGTCGGAGGGTCAGTGTTTGGGGAGCGTGGCACTGTCGGAGGGTCAGTGTTTGGGGAGTGTGGCACTGTCAGAGGGTTAGTGTTTTGGTAGCGTGGCTGTGTCGGAGGGTCAGTGTTTGGGGAGTGTGGCACTGTCGGAGGGTCAGTGTTTGGGGAGCGTGGCACTGTCGGAGGGTCAGTGTTTGGGGAGTGTGGCACTGTCGGAGGGTCAGTGTTTTGGGAGCGTGGCACTGTCAGAGGGTCAGTGTTTGGGGAGTGTGGCTCTGTCGGAGGGTCAGTGTTTGGGGAGCGTGGCACAGTCGGAGGGTCAGTGTTTGGGTAGCGTGGCTGTGTCGGAGGGTCAGTGTTTGGGGAGCGTGGCACTGTCGGAGGGTCAGTGTTTGGGGAGCATGGCTCTGTCGGACGGTCAGTGTTTGGGGAGCGTGGCACTGTCGGAGGGTCAGTGTTTGGGGATTGTGGCACTGTCGGAGGGTCAGTGTTTGGGGAGCATGGCACTGTCGGAGGGTCAGTGTTTGGGGAGCGTGGCACTGTCAGAGGGTCAGTGTTTGGCGAGTGTAGCACTGCAGAGGGTCAGTGTTTGGGAGCGTGGCACTGTCGGATGGTCAGTGTTTGGGGAGTGTGGCACTGCCAGAAGGTCAGTGTTTGGGGAGCGTGGCTCTGTCGGAGGGTCTGTGTTTGGGGAGCGTGGCTCTGTCGGAGGGTCAGTGTTTGGGGAGCGTGACACTGTCGGAGGGTCAGTGTTTTTGGAGTGTGGCACTGTCGGAGGGTCCGTGTTTGGGGAGCGTGGCTCTGTCGGAGGGTCAGTGTTTGGGGAGCGTGGCACTGTCGGAGGGTCAGTGTTTGGGGAGCGTGGCTCTGTCAGTTGGTCAGTATTTGGGGAGCGTGGCACTGTCGGAGGGTCAGTGTTTGGGGAGCGTGGCACTGTCGGAGGGTCAGTATTTGGGGAGCGTGGCACTGTCGGAGGGTCAGTGTTTGCGGAGCGTGGCACTGTCGGAGGGTCAGTGTTTGGGGAGCGTGGCACTGTCGGAGGGTCAGTGTTTGCGGAGCGTGGCACTGTCGGAGGGGCAGTGTTTGGAGAACGTGGCACTGTCGGAGGGTCATTGTTTGCGGAGCGTGGCACTGTCGGAGGGTCAGTGTTTGGGGAGTGTGGCACTGTCGGAGGGTCAGTGTTTGGGGTGAGTGGCACTGTCGGAGGGTCAGTGTTAGGGCAGAGTGGCTCTGACGGAAGGTCAGCGTTTGGGGAGCGTGGCTCTGTCGGAGGGTCAGTGTTTGCGGAGCGTGACACTGTCGGAGGGTCAGTGTTTGGGGAGTGTGGCACTGACGGAGGGTCAGTGTTTGGGGAGCGTGGCACTGTCGGGGGGTCACTGTTTGGGGAGCGTGGCACAGTCGGAGGGTCAGTGTTTGGGGAGCGTGGCACTGTCTGGGGGTCAGTGTTTGGGGAGTGTGGCACTGTCGGAGGGTCAGTGTTTGGGGAGTGTGGCACTGTCGGAGGGTCAGTGTTTGGGGAGCGTGGCAGTGTCGGAGTGTCAGTGTTTGGGGAGAGTGGCACTGTGGGAGGGTCAGTGTTTGGGGAGTGTGGCACTGTCGGAGGGTCAGTGTTTGGGGAGCGTGGCACTGTCGGAGGGTCAGTGTTTGGGGAGTGTGGCACTGTCGGAGGGTCAGTGTTTGGGGAGCGTTGCACTGTCGGAGGGTCAGTGTTTGGGGAGCGTGACACTGTCGGAGGGTCAGTGTTTGGGGAGTGTGGCACTGTCGGAGAGTCAGTGTATTGGGAGCGTGGCACTGTCGGAGGGTCAGTGTTTGGGGAGTGTGGCACTGTCGGAGGGTCAGTGTTTGGGGAGCGTGGAACTGTCAGAGGGTTAGTGTTTGGGGAGCGTGGCTGTGTCGGAGGGTCAGTGTTTGGGGAGTGTGGCACTGTCAGAGGGTTAGTGTTTGGGTAGCGTGGCTGTGTCGGAGGGTCAGTGTTTGGGGAGTGTGGCACTGTCGGAGGGTCAGTGTTTGGGGAGCGTGGCACTGTCGGAGGATCAGTGTTTTGGGAGTGTGGCACTGTCGGAGGGTCAGTGCTTGGGGAGTGTGGCACTGTCGGAGGGTCAGTGTTTGGGGAGCATGGCACTGTCGGAGGTCAGTGTTTGGGGAGTGTGGCACTGTCGGAGGGTCACTCTTTGGGGAGTGTGGCACTGTCGGAGGGTCAGTGTTTGGGGAGCGTGGCACTGTCGGAGGGTCAGTGTTTGGGGAGTGTGGCACTGTCGGAGGGTCAGTGTTTGGGGAGCGGGGCACTGTCGGAGGGTCAGTGTTTGGGGAGTGTGGCACTGTCGGAGGGTCAGTGTTTGAGAAGTGTGGCACTGTCAGAGGGTCAGTGTTTGGGAGCGTGGCACTGTCAGAGGGTTAGTGTTTGGGTAGCGTGGCTGTGTCGGAGGGTCAGTGTTTGGGGAGTGTGGCACTGTCGGAGGGTCAGTATTTGGGGAGTGTGGCACTGTCAGAGGGTCAGTGTTTGGGGAGCGTGGCACTGTGGGAGGGTCAGTGTTTGGGGAGCGTGGCACTGTCAGAAGGTCAGTGTTTGGGGAGTGTGGCACTGTCGGAGGGTCAGTGTTTGAGAAGTGTGGCACTGTCAGAGGGTCAGTGTTTGGGAGCGTGGCACTGTCGGAGGGTCAGTGTTTGGGGAGGGTGGCTCTGTCGGAGGGTCAGTGTTTGGGGAGTGTGGCACTGTCGGAGGGTCACTCTTTGGGGAGTGTGGCACTGTCGGAGGGTCAGTGTTTGGGGAGTGTGGCACTGTCGGAGGGTCAGTGTTTTGGGAGCGTGGCACTGTCAGTGGGTCAGTGTTTGGGGAGTGTGGCTCTGTCGGAGGGTCAGTGTTTGGGGAGCGTGGCACTGTCGGAGGGTCAGTGTTTGGGTAGCGTGGCTCTGTCGGAGGGTCAGTGTTTGGGGAGCGTGGCACTGTCGGAGGGTCAGTGTTTGGGGAGCATGGCTCTGTCGGAGGGTCAGTGTTTGGGGAGCGTGGCACTGTCGGAGGGTCAGTGTTTGGGGATTGTGGCACTGTCGGAGGGTCAGTGTTTGGGGAGCATGGCACTGTCGGAGTGTCAGTGTTTGGGGAGCGTGGCACTGTCAGAGGGTCAGTGTTTGGCGAGTGTAGCACTGCAGAGGGTCAGTGTTTGGGAGCGTGGCACTGTCGGATGGTCAGTGTTTGGGGAGTGTGGCACTGCCAGAAGGTCAGTGTTTGGGGAGCGTGGCTCTGTCGGAGGGTCTGTGTTTGGGGAGCGTGGCTCTGTCGGAGGGTCAGTGTTTGGGGAGCGTGACACTGTCGGAGGGTCAGTGTTTTTGGAGTGTGGCACTGTCGGAGGGTCCGTGTTTGGGGAGCGTGGCTCTGTCGGAGGGTCAGTGTTTGGGGAGCGTGGCACTGTCGGAGGGTCAGTGTTTGGGGAGCGTGGCTCTGTCAGTTGGTCAGTATTTGGTGAGCGTGGCACTGTCGGAGGGTCAGTGTTTGGGGAGCGTGGCACTGTCGGAGGTTCAGTATTTGGGGAGCGTGGCACTGTCGGAGGTTCAGTGTTTGCGGAGCGTGGCACTGTCGGAGGGTCAGTGTTTGGGGAGTGTGGCACTGTCGGAGGGTCAGTGTTTGGGGAGCGTGGCACTGTCGGAGGGTCAGTGTTTGCGGAGCGTGGCACTGTCGGAGGGTCAGTGTTTGGGGAGTGTGGCACTGTCGGAGGGTCAGTGTTTGCGGAGCGTGGCACTGTCGGAGGGTCAGTGTTTGGGGAGTGTGGCACTGTCGGAGGGTCAGTGTTTGGAGTGAGTGGCCCTGTCGGAGGGTCAGTGTTAGGGCAGAGTGGCTCTGACGGAGGGTCAGCGTTTGGGGAGCGTGGCTCTGTCGGAGGGTCAGTGTTTGCGGAGCGTGACACTGTCGGAGGGTCAGTGTTTGGGGAGTGTGGCACTGACGGAGGGTCAGTGTTTGGGGAGCGTGGCACTGTCGGGGGGTCACTGTTTGGGGAGCGTGGCACTGTCGGAGGGTCAGTGTTTGGGGAGCGTGGCACTGTCTGGGGGTCAGTGTTTGGGGAGTGTGGCACTGTCGGAGGGTCAGTGTTTGGGGAGTGTGGCACTGTCGGAGGGTCAGTGTTTGGGGAGCGTGGCAGTGTCGGAGTGTCAGTGTTTGGGGAGAGTGGCACTGTGGGAGGGTCAGTGTTTGGGGAGTGTGGCACTGTCGGAGGGTCAGTGTTTGGGGAGTGTGGCACTGTCGGAGGGTCAGTGTTTGGGGAGTGTGGCACTGTCGGAGGGTCAGTGTTTGGGGAGTGTGGCTCTGTCGGAGGGTCAGTGTTTGGGGAGTGTGGCACTGTCGGAGGGTCAGTGTATTGGGAGCGTGGCACTGTCGGAGGGTCAGTGTTTGGGGAGCGTGGCACTGTCGGAGGGTCAGTGTTTGGGGAGTGTGGCTCTGTCGGAGGGTCAGTGTTTGGGGAGTGTGGCACTGTCGGAGGGTCAGTGTATTGGGAGCGTGGCACTGTCGGAAGGTCAGTGTTTGGGGAGTGTGGCACTGTCGGAGGGTCACTCTTTGGGGAGTGTGGCACTGTCGGAGGGTCAGTGTTTGGGGAGTGTGGCACTGTCGGAGAGTCAGTGTATTGGGAGCGTGGCACTGTCGGAGGGTCAGTGTTTGCGGAGTGTGGCTCTGTCGGAGTGTCAGTGTTTGGGGAGCGTGGCACTGTCGGAGGGTCAGTGTTTGGGGAGTGTGGCACTGTCAGAGGGTCAGTGTTTGGGAGCGTGGCACTGTCAGAGAGTCAGTGTTTGGGGAGTGTGGCACTGTCGGAGGGTCAGTGTTTGGGAGTGTGGCACTGTGGGAGGGTCAGTGTTTGGGGAGTGTGGCACTGTCAGAGGGTCAGTTTTTGGGAGCGTGGCACTGTATGAGGGTCAGTGTTTGGGGAGGGTGGCTCTGTCGGAGGGTCAGTGTTTGGGGAGTGTGGCACTGTCGGAGGGTCACTCTTTGGGGAGTGTGGCACTGTCGGAGGGTCAGTGTTTGGGGAGTGTGGCACTGTCGGAGAGTCAGTGTATTGGGAGCGTGGCACTGTCGGAGGGTCAGTGTTTGCGGAGTGTGGCTCTGTCGGAGGTTCAGTGTTTCGGGAGCGTGGCACTGTCGGAGGGTCAGTGTTTGGGGAGTGTGGCACTGTCGGAGGGTCACTCTTTGGGGAGTGTGGCACTGTCAGAGAGTCAGTGTATTGGGAGCGTGGAACTGTCGGAGGGTCAGTGTTTGGGGAGTGTGGCACTGTCGGAGAGTCAGTGTATTGGGAGCGTGGCACTGTCGGAGGGTCAGTGTTTGGGGAGTGTGGCACTGTCGGAGGGTCAGTGTATTGGGAGCGTGGCACTGTCAGAGGGTCAGTGTTTGAGGAGTGTGGCTCTGTCGGAGGGTCAGTGTTTCGGGAGCGTGGCACTGTCGGAGGGTCAGTGTTTGGGGAGTGTGGCACTGTCGGAGAGTCAGTGTATTGGGAGCGTGGCACTGTCGGAGGGTCAGTGTTTGCGGAGTGTGGCTCTGTCGGAGGGTCAGTGTTTCGGGAGCGTGGCACTGTCGGAGGGTCAGTGTTTGGGGAGTGTGGCACTGTCAGAGGGTTAGTGTTTGGGTAGCGTGGCTGTGTCGGAGGGTCAGTGTTTGGGGAGTGTGGCACTGTCGGAGGGTCAGTGTTTTGGGAGCGTGGCACTGTCAGAGGGTCAGTGTTTGGGGAGTGTGGCTCTGTCGGAGGGTCAGTGTTTGGGGAGCGTGGCACTGTCGGAGGGTCAGTGTTTGGGTAGCGTGGCTCTGTCGGAGGGTCAGTGTTTGGGGAGCGTGGCACTGTCGGAGGGTCAGTGTTTGGGGAGCATGGCTCTGTCGGAGGGTCAGTGTTTGGGGAGCGTGGCACTGTCGGAGGGTCAGTGTTTGGGGAGTGTGGCACTGTCGGAGGGTCAGTGTTTGAGGAGCATGGCACTGTCGGAGGGTCAGTGTTTGGGGAGCGTGGCACTGTCAGAGGGTCAGTGTTTGGCGAGTGTAGCACTGTCAGAGGGTCAGTGTTTGGGAGCGTGGCACTGTCGGATGGTCAATGTTTGGGGAGTGTGGCACTGCCAGAAGGTCAGTGTTTGGGGAGCGTGGCTCTGTCGGAGGGTCTGTGTTTGGGGAGCGTGACACTGTCGGAGGGTCAGTGTTTTTGGACTGTGGCACTGTCGGAGGGTCAGTGTTTGGGGAGCGTGGCACTGTCGGAGGGTCAGTGTTTGGGTAGCGTGGCTCTGTCGGAGGGTCAGTGTTTGGGGAGCGTGGCACTGTCGGAGGGTCAGTGTTTGGGGAGCATGGCTCTGTCGGAGGGTCAGTGTTTGGGGAGCGTGGCACTGTCGGAGGGTCAGTGTTTGGGGAGTGTGGCACTGTCAGAGGGTTAGTGTTTTGGTAGCGTGGCTGTGTCGGAGGGTCAGTGTTTGGGGAGTGTGGCACTGTCGGATGGTCAGTGTTTGGGGAGCGTGGCACTGTCGGAGGGTCAGTGTTTGGGGAGTGTGGCACTGTCGGAGGGTCAGTGTTTTGGGAGCGTGGCACTGTCAGAGGGTCAGTGTTTGGGGAGTGTGGCTCTGTCGGAGGGTCAGTGTTTGGGGAGCGTGGCACAGTCGGAGGGTCAGTGTTTGGGTAGCGTGGCTCTGTCGGAGGGTCAGTGTTTGGGGAGCGTGGCACTGTCGGAGGGTCAGTGTTTGGGGAGCATGGCTCTGTCGGACGGTCAGTGTTTGGGGAGCGTGGCACTGTCGGAGGGTCAGTGTTTGGGGATTGTGGCACTGTCGGAGGGTCAGTGTTTGGGGAGCATGGCACTGTCGGAGGGTCAGTGTTTGGGGAGCGTGGCACTGTCAGAGGGTCAGTGTTTGGCGAGTGTAGCACTGCAGAGGGTCAGTGTTTGGGAGCGTGGCACTGTCGGATGGTCAGTGTTTGGGGAGTGTGGCACTGCCAGAAGGTCAGTGTTTGGGGAGCGTGGCTCTGTCGGAGGGTCTGTGTTTGGGGAGCGTGGCTCTGTCGGAGGGTCAGTGTTTGGGGAGCGTGACACTGTCGGAGGGTCAGTGTTTTTGGAGTGTGGCACTGTCGGAGGGTCCGTGTTTGGGGAGCGTGGCTCTGTCGGAGGGTCAGTGTTTGGGGAGCGTGGCACTGTCGGAGGGTCAGTGTTTGGGGAGCGTGGCTCTGTCAGTTGGTCAGTATTTGGGGAGCGTGGCACTGTCGGAGGGTCAGTGTTTGGGGAGCGTGGCACTGTCGGAGGGTCAGTATTTGGGGAGCGTGGCACTGTCGGAGGGTCAGTGTTTGCGGAGCGTGGCACTGTCGGAGGGTCAGTGTTTGGGGAGCGTGGCACTGTCGGAGGGTCAGTGTTTGCGGAGCGTGGCACTGTCGGAGGGGCAGTGTTTGGGGAACGTGGCACTGTCGGAGGGTCATTGTTTGCGGAGCGTGGCACTGTCGGAGGGTCAGTGTTTGGGGAGTGTGGCACTGTCGGAGGGTCAGTGTTTGGGGTGAGTGGCACTGTCGGAGGGTCAGTGTTAGGGCAGAGTGGCTCTGACGGAAGGTCAGCGTTTGGGGAGCGTGGCTCTGTCGGAGGGTCAGTGTTTGCGGAGCGTGACACTGTCGGAGGGTCAGTGTTTGGGGAGTGTGGCACTGACGGAGGGTCAGTGTTTGGGGAGCGTGGCACTGTCGGGGGGTCACTGTTTGGGGAGCGTGGCACAGTCGGAGGGTCAGTGTTTGGGGAGCGTGGCACTGTCTGGGGGTCAGTGTTTGGGGAGTGTGGCACTGTCGGAGGGTCAGTGTTTGGGGAGTGTGGCACTGTCGGAGGGTCAGTGTTTGGGGAGCGTGGCAGTGTCGGAGTGTCAGTGTTTGGGGAGAGTGGCACTGTGGGAGGGTCAGTGTTTGGGGAGTGTGGCACTGTCGGAGGGTCAGTGTTTGGGGAGCGTGGCACTGTCGGAGGGTCAGTGTTTGGGGAGTGTGGCACTGTCGGAGGGTCAGTGTTTGGGGAGCGTTGCACTGTCGGAGGGTCAGTGTTTGGGGAGCGTGACACTGTCGGAGGGTCAGTGTTTGGGGAGTGTGGCACTGTCGGACAGTCAGTGTATTGGGAGCGTGGCACTGTCGGAGGGTCAGTGTTTGGGGAGTGTGGCACTGTCGGAGGGTCAGTGTTTGGGGAGCGTGGAACTGTCAGAGGGTTAGTGTTTGGGGAGCGTGGCTGTGTCGGAGGGTCAGTGTTTGGGGAGTGTGGCACTGTCAGAGGGTTAGTGTTTGGGTAGCGTGGCTGTGTCGGAGGGTCAGTGTTTGGGGAGTGTGGCACTGTCGGAGGGTCAGTGTTTGGGGAGCGTGGCACTGTCGGAGGATCAGTGTTTTGGGAGTGTGGCACTGTCGGAGGGTCAGTGCTTGGGGAGTGTGGCACTGTCGGAGGGTCAGTGTTTGGGGAGCATGGCACTGTCGGAGGTCAGTGTTTGGGGAGTGTGGCACTGTCGGAGGGTCACTCTTTGGGGAGTGTGGCACTGTCGGAGGGTCAGTGTTTGGGGAGCGTGGCACTGTCGGAGGGTCAGTGTTTGGGGAGTGTGGCACTGTCGGAGGGTCAGTGTTTGGGGAGCGGGGCACTGTCGGAGGGTCAGTGTTTGGGGAGTGTGGCACTGTCGGAGGGTCAGTGTTTGAGAAGTGTGGCACTGTCAGAGGGTCAGTGTTTGGGAGCGTGGCACTGTCAGAGGGTTAGTGTTTGGGTAGCGTGGCTGTGTCGGAGGGTCAGTGTTTGGGGAGTGTGGCACTGTCGGAGGGTCAGTATTTGGGGAGTGTGGCACTGTCAGAGGGTCAGTGTTTGGGGAGCGTGGCACTGTGGGAGGGTCAGTGTTTGGGGAGCGTGGCACTGTCAGAAGGTCAGTGTTTGGGGAGTGTGGCACTGTCGGAGGGTCAGTGTTTGAGAAGTGTGGCACTGTCAGAGGGTCAGTGTTTGGGAGCGTGGCACTGTCGGAGGGTCAGTGTTTGGGGAGGGTGGCTCTGTCGGAGGGTCAGTGTTTGGGGAGTGTGGCACTGTCGGAGGGTCACTCTTTGGGGAGTGTGGCACTGTCGGAGGGTCAGTGTTTGGGGAGTGTGGCACTGTCGGAGGGTCAGTGTTTTGGGAGCGTGGCACTGTCAGAGGGTCAGTGTTTGGGGAGTGTGGCTCTGTCGGAGGGTCAGTGTTTGGGGAGCGTGGCACTGTCGGAGGGTCAGTGTTTGGGTAGCGTGGCTCTGTCGGAGGGTCAGTGTTTGGGGAGCGTGGCACTGTCGGAGGGTCAGTGTTTGGGGAGCATGGCTCTGTCGGAGGGTCAGTGTTTGGGGAGCGTGGCACTGTCGGAGGGTCAGTGTTTGGGGATTGTGGCACTGTCGGAGGGTCAGTGTTTGGGGAGCATGGCACTGTCGGAGGGTCAGTGTTTGGGGAGCGTGGCACTGTCAGAGGGTCAGTGTTTGGCGAGTGTAGCACTGCAGAGGGTCAGTGTTTGGGAGCGTGGCACTGTCGGATGGTCAGTGTTTGGGGAGTGTGGCACTGCCAGAAGGTCAGTGTTTGGGGAGCGTGGCTCTGTCGGAGGGTCTGTGTTTGGGGAGCGTGGCTCTGTCGGAGGGTCAGTGTTTGGGGAGCGTGACACTGTCGGAGGGTCAGTGTTTTTGGAGTGTGGCACTGTCGGAGGGTCCGTGTTTGGGGAGCGTGGCTCTGTCGGAGGGTCAGTGTTTGGGGAGCGTGGCACTGTCGGAGGGTCAGTGTTTGGGGAGCGTGGCTCTGTCAGTTGGTCAGTATTTGGTGAGCGTGGCACTGTCGGAGGGTCAGTGTTTGGGGAGCGTGGCACTGTCGGAGGGTCAGTATTTGGGGAGCGTGGCACTGTCGGAGGTTCAGTGTTTGCGGAGCGTGGCACTGTCGGAGGGTCAGTGTTTGGGGAGTGTGGCACTGTCGGAGGGTCAGTGTTTGGGGAGCGTGGCACTGTCGGAGGGTCAGTGTTTGCGGAGCGTGGCACTGTCGGAGGGTCAGTGTTTGGGGAGTGTGGCACTGTCGGAGGGTCAGTGTTTGCGGAGCGTGGCACTGTCGGAGGGTCAGTGTTTGGGGAGTGTGGCACTGTCGGAGGGTCAGTGTTTGGAGTGAGTGGCCCTGTCGGAGGGTCAGTGTTAGGGCAGAGTGGCTCTGACGGAGGGTCAGCGTTTGGGGAGCGTGGCTCTGTCGGAGGGTCAGTGTTTGCGGAGCGTGACACTGTCGGAGGGTCAGTGTTTGGGGAGTGTGGCACTGACGGAGGGTCAGTGTTTGGGGAGCGTGGCACTGTCGGGGGGTCACTGTTTGGGGAGCGTGGCACTGTCGGATGGTCAGTGTTTGGGGAGCGTGGCACTGTCTGGGGGTCAGTGTTTGGGGAGTGTGGCACTGTCGGAGGGTCAGTGTTTGGGGAGTGTGGCACTGTCGGAGGGTCAGTGTTTGGGGAGCGTGGCAGTGTCGGAGTGTCAGTGTTTGGGGAGAGTGGCACTGTGGGAGGGTCAGTGTTTGGGGAGTGTGGCACTGTCGGAGGGTCAGTGTTTGGGGAGTGTGGCACTGTCGGAGGGTCAGTGTTTGGGGAGTGTGGCACTGTCGGAGGGTCAGTGTTTGGGGAGTGTGGCTCTGTCGGAGGGTCAGTGTTTGGGGAGTGTGGCACTGTCGGAGGGTCAGTGTATTGGGAGCGTGGCACTGTCGGAGGGTCAGTGTTTGGGGAGCGTGGCACTGTCGGAGGGTCAGTGTTTGGGGAGTCTGGCTCTGTCGGAGGGTCAGTGTTTGGGGAGTGTGGCACTGTCGGAGGGTCAGTGTATTGGGAGCGTGGCACTGTCGGAAGGTCAGTGTTTGGGGAGTGTGGCACTGTCGGAGGGTCACTCTTTGGGGAGTGGGGCACTGTCGGAGGGTCAGTGTTTGGGGAGTGTGGCACTGTCGGAGAGTCAGTGTATTGGGAGCGTGGCACTGTCGGAGGGTCAGTGTTTGCGGAGTGTGGCTCTGTCGGAGTGTCAGTGTTTGGGGAGCGTGGCACTGTCGGAGGGTCAGTGTTTGGGGAGTGTGGCACTGTCAGAGGGTCAGTGTTTGGGAGCGTGGCACTGTCAGAGAGTCAGTGTTTGGGGAGTGTGGCACTGTCGGAGGGTCAGTGTTTGGGAGTGTGGCACTGTGGGAGGGTCAGTGTTTGGGGAGTGTGGCACTGTCAGAGGGTCAGTGTTTGGGAGCGTGGCACTGTATGAGGGTCAGTGTTTGGGGAGGGTGGCTCTGTCGGAGGGTCAGTGTTTGGGGAGTGTGGCACTGTCGGAGGGTCACTCTTTGGGGAGTGTGGCACTGTCGGAGGGTCAGTGTTTGGGGAGTGTGGCACTGTCGGAGAGTCAGTGTATTGGGAGCGTGGCACTGTCGGAGGGTCAGTGTTTGCGGAGTGTGGCTCTGTCGGAGGTTCAGTGTTTCGGGAGCGTGGCACTGTCGGAGGGTCAGTGTTTGGGGAGTGTGGCACTGTCGGAGGGTCACTCTTTGGGGAGTGTGGCACTGTCAGAGAGTCAGTGTATTGGGAGCGTGGAACTGTCGGAGGGTCAGTGTTTGGGGAGTGTGGCACTGTCGGAGAGTCAGTGTATTGGGAGCGTGGCACTGTCGGAGGGTCAGTGTTTGGGGAGTGTGGCACTGTCGGAGGGTCAGTGTATTGGGAGCGTGGCACTGTCAGAGGGTCAGTGTTTGAGGAGTGTGGCTCTGTCGGAGGGTCAGTGTTTCGGGAGCGTGGCACTGTCGGAGGGTCAGTGTTTCGGGAGTGTGGCACTGTCGGAGAGTCAGTGTATTGGGAGCGTGGCACTGTCGGAGGGTCAGTGTTTGCGGAGTGTGGCTCTGTCGGAGGGTCAGTGTTTCGGGAGCGTGGCACTGTCGGAGGGTCAGTGTTTGGGGAGTGTGGCACTGTCAGAGGGTTAGTGTTTGGGTAGCGTGGCTGTGTCGGAGGGTCAGTGTTTGGGGAGTGTGGCACTGTCGGAGGGTCAGTGTTTTGGGAGCGTGGCACTGTCAGAGGGTCAGTGTTTGGGGAGTGTGGCTCTGTCGGAGGGTCAGTGTTTGGGGAGCGTGGCACTGTCGGAGGGTCAGTGTTTGGGTAGCGTGGCTCTGTCGGAGGGTCAGTGTTTGGGGAGCGTGGCACTGTCGGAGGGTCAGTGTTTGGGGAGCATGGCTCTGTCGGAGGGTCAGTGTTTGGGGAGCGTGGCACTGTCGGAGGGTCAGTGTTTGGGGAGTGTGGCACTGTCGGAGGGTCAGTGTTTGAGGAGCATGGCACTGTCGGAGGGTCAGTGTTTGGGGAGCGTGGCACTGTCAGAGGGTCAGTGTTTGGCGAGTGTAGCACTGTCAGAGGGTCAGTGTTTGGGAGCGTGGCACTGTCGGATGGTCAATGTTTGGGGAGTGTGGCACTGCCAGAAGGTCAGTGTTTGGGGAGCGTGGCTCTGTCGGAGGGTCTGTGTTTGGGGAGCGTGACACTGTCGGAGGGTCAGTGTTTTTGGACTGTGGCACTGTCGGAGGGTCCGTGTTTGGGGAGCGTGGCTCTGTCGGAGGGTCAGTGTTTGGGGAGCGTGGCACTGTCGGAGGGTCAGTGTTTGGGGAGCGTGGCTCTGTCGGAGGGTCAGTGTTTGGGGAGTGTGGCACTGTCGGAGGGTCAGTGTTTGGGGAGCGTGGCACTATCGGAGGGTCAGTGTTTGGGGAGCGTGGCACTGTCGGAGGGTCAGTGTTTGGGGAGTGTGGCTCTGTCGGAGGGTCAGTGTTTTGGGAGTGTGGCACTGTCGGAGGTTCAGTGTTTCTGGAGCGTGGCTCTGTCTGAGGGTAAGTGTTTAGGGAGTGTGGCACTGTCGGAGGGTCAGTGTTTGGGGAGCGTGGCACTGTCGGAGGGTCAGTGTTTGGGGAGTATGGCACTGTCAGAAGGTCAGTGTTTGGGGAGCTTGGCACTGTCGGAGGGTCAGTGTTTGGGGAGTGTGGCACTGTCAGAAGGTCAGTGTTTGGGGAGCGTGGCTCTGTCGGAGGGTCAGTGTTTGGGGAGTGTGGCACTGTCAGAAGGTCAGTTTTTGGGGAGCGTGGCTCTGTGGGAGGATCAGTGTTTGGGGAGCGTGGCTCTGTCGGATGGTCAGTGTTTGGGGAGCGTGACACTGTCGGAGGGTCAGTGTTTTGGGAGTTTGGCTCTGGCGGAGGGTCAGTGTTTGGGGAGCGTGGCACTGTCAGAGGGTCAGTGTTTGGGGAGTGTGGCACTGTCGGAGGGTCCGTGTTTGGGGAGCGTGGCTCTGTCGGAGGGTCAGTGTTTGGGGAGCGTGGCACTGTCGGAGGGTCAGTATTTGGGGAGCGTGGCACTGTCGGAGGGTCAATGTTTGGGGAGCGTGGCACTGTCGGAGGGTCAGTGTTTGGGGAGCGTGGCACTGTGGGAGGGTCAGTGTTTGGGGAGTGTGGCACTGTCGGAGGGTCCGTGTTTGGGGAGTGTGGCACTGTCGGAGGGTCAGTGTTTGGGGAGCGTGGCACTGTCAGAGGGTCAGTTTTTGAGGAGTGTGGCACTGTCGGAATGTCAGTGTTTGGGGAGCGTGACACTGTCGGAGGGTCAGTGTTTGGGGAGTGTGGCACTGTCGGAGGGTCAGTGTTTTGGGAGTGTGGCACTGTCGGAGGGTCAGTGTTTGGGGAGTGTGGCACTGTCGGAGGGTCAGTGTTTGGCGAGTGTGGCACTGACGGAGGGTCAGTGTTTGGGGAGTGTGGCACTGTCGGAGGGTCAGTGTTTGGGGAGCGTGGCACTGTATGAGGGTCAGTGTTTGGGGAGCGTGGCACTGTCGGAGGGTCAGTGTTTGGGGAGCGTGGCTCAGTCAGAAGGTTAGTGTTTGGGGTGCGTGGAACTGTCGGAGGGTCAGTGTTTGGGGAGCGCGGAACTGTCGGAGGGTCAGTGTTTGGGGAGTGTGGCACTGTCGGAGGGTCAGTGTTTGGGGAGCGTGGCTCAGTCAGAAGGTTAGTGTTTGGGGAGCGTGGAACTGTCGGAGGGTCAGTGTTTGGGGAGTGTGGCACTGTCAGAGGGTCAGTGTTTGGGGAGTGTGGCACTGTCGGAGGTTCAGTGTTTGGGGAGCGTGGCACTGTCGGAGGTCAGTGTTTGGGGAGTGTGGCACTGTCGGAGGGTCAGTGTTTTTGGAGTGTGGCACAGTCGGAGGGTCAGTGTTTGGGGAGTGTGGCACTGTCGGAGGATCAGTGTTTGGGAAGCGTGGCACTGTCGGAGGGTCAGTGTTTGGGGAGTGTGGCACTGTCAGAGGGTCAGTGTTTGGGAGCGTGGCACTGTCGGATGGTCAGTGTTTGGGGAGCGTGGCACTGTCGGAGGGTCAGTGTTTGGGGAGCGTGGCACTGTCGGAGGGTCAGTGTTTGGGGATTGTGGCACTGTCGGAGGGTCAGTGTTTGGGGAGCATGGCACTGTCGGAGGGTCAGTGTTTGGGGAGCGTGGCACTGTCAGAGGGTCAGTGTTTGGCGAGTGTAGCACTGCAGAGGGTCAGTGTTTGGGAGCGTGGCACTGTCGGATGGTCAGTGTTTGGGGAGTGTGGCACTGCCAGAAGGTCAGTGTTTGGGGAGCGTGGCTCTGTCGGAGGGTCTGTGTTTGGGGAGCGTGGCTCTGTCGGAGGGTCAGTGTTTGGGGAGCGTGACACTGTCGGAGGGTCAGTGTTTTTGGAGTGTGGCACTGTCAGAGGGTCCGTGTTTGGGGAGCGTGGCTCTGTCGGAGGGTCAGTGTTTGGGGAGCGTGGCACTGTCGGAGGGTCAGTGTTTGGGGAGCGTGGCTCTGTCAGTTGGTCAGTATTTGGGGAGCGTGGCACTGTCGGAGGGTCAGTGTTTGGGGAGCGTGGCACTGTCGGAGGGTCAGTATTTGGGGAGCGTGGCACTGTCGGAGGTTCAGTGTTTGCGGAGCGTGGCACTGTCGGAGGGTCAGTGTTTGGGGAGTGTGGCACTGTCGGAGGGTCAGTGTTTGGGGAGCGTGGCACTGTCGGAGGGTCAGTGTTTGCGGAGCGTGGCACTGTCGGAGGGTCAGTGTTTGGGGAGTGTGGCACTGTCGGAGGGTCAGTGTTTGCGGAGCGTGGCACTGTCGGAGGGTCAGTGTTTGCGGAGCGTGGCACTGTCGGAGGGTCAGTGTTTGGGGAGCGTGGCACTGTCGGAGGGTCAGTGTTTGCGGAGCGTGGCACTGTCGGAGGGGCAGTGTTTGGGGAACGTGGCACTGTCGGAGGGTCATTGTTTGCGGAGCGTGGCACTGTCGGAGGGTCAGTGTTTGGGGAGTGTGGCACTGTCGGAGGGTCAGTGTTTGGGGTGAGTGGCACTGTCGGAGGGTCAGTGTTAGGGCAGAGTGGCTCTGACGGAAGGTCAGCGTTTGGGGAGCGTGGCTCTGTCGGAGGGTCAGTGTTTGCGGAGCGTGACACTGTCGGAGGGTCAGTGTTTGGGGAGTGTGGCACTGACGGAGGGTCAGTGTTTGGGGAGCGTGGCACTGTCGGGGGGTCACTGTTTGGGGAGCGTGGCACAGTCGGAGGGTCAGTGTTTGGGGAGCGTGGCACTGTCTGGGGGTCAGTGTTTGGGGAGTGTGGCACTGTCGGAGGGTCAGTGTTTGGGGAGTGTGGCACTGTCGGAGGGTCAGTGTTTGGGGAGCGTGGCAGTGTCGGAGTGTCAGTGTTTGGGGAGAGTGGCACTGTGGGAGGGTCAGTGTTTGGGGAGTGTGGCACTGTCGGAGGGTCAGTGTTTGGGGAGCGTGGCACTGTCGGAGGGTCAGTGTTTGGGGAGTGTGGCACTGTCGGAGGGTCAGTGTTTGGGGAGCGTGGCACTGTCGGAGGGTCAGTGTTTGGGGAGCGTGACACTGTCGGAGGGTCAGTGTTTGGGGAGTGTGGCACTGTCGGAGAGTCAGTGTATTGGGAGCGTGGCACTGTCGGAGGGTCAGTGTTTGGGGAGTGTGGCACTGTCGGAGGGTCAGTGTTTGGGGAGCGTGGAACTGTCAGAGGGTTAGTGTTTGGGGAGCGTGGCTGTGTCGGAGGGTCAGTGTTTGGGGAGTGTGGCACTGTCAGAGGGTTAGTGTTTGGGTAGCGTGGCTGTGTCGGAGGGTCAGTGTTTGGGGAGTGTGGCACTGTCGGAGGGTCAGTGTTTGGGGAGCGTGGCACTGTCGGAGGATCAGTGTTTTGGGAGTGTGGCACTGTCGGAGGGTCAGTGCTTGGGGAGTGTGGCACTGTCGGAGGGTCAGTGTTTGGGGAGCATGGCACTGTCGGAGGTCAGTGTTTGGGGAGTGTGGCACTGTCGGAGGGTCACTCTTTGGGGAGTGTGGCACTGTCGGAGGGTCAGTGTTTGGGGAGCGTGGCACTGTCGGAGGGTCAGTGTTTGGGGAGTGTGGCACTGTCGGAGGGTCAGTGTTTGGGGAGCGGGGCACTGTCGGAGGGTCAGTGTTTGGGGAGTGTGGCACTGTCGGAGGGTCAGTGTTTGAGAAGTGTGGCACTGTCAGAGGGTCAGTGTTTGGGAGCGTGGCACTGTCAGAGGGTTAGTGTTTGGGTAGCGTGGCTGTGTCGGAGGGTCAGTGTTTGGGGAGTGTGGCACTGTCGGAGGGTCAGTATTTGGGGAGTGTGGCACTGTCAGAGGGTCAGTGTTTGGGGAGCGTGGCACTGTGGGAGGGTCAGTGTTTGGGGAGCGTGGCACTGTCAGAAGGTCAGTGTTTGGGGAGTGTGGCACTGTCGGAGGGTCAGTGTTTGAGAAGTGTGGCACTGTCAGAGGGTCAGTGTTTGGGAGCGTGGCACTGTCGGAGGGTCAGTGTTTGGGGAGGGTGGCTCTGTCGGAGGGTCAGTGTTTGGGGAGTGTGGCACTGTCGGAGGGTCACTCTTTGGGGAGTGTGGCACTGTCGGAGGGTCAGTGTTTGGGGAGTGTGGCACTGTCGGAGGGTCAGTGTTTTGGGAGCGTGGCACTGTCAGAGGGTCAGTGTTTGGGGAGTGTGGCTCTGTCGGAGGGTCAGTGTTTGGGGAGCGTGGCACTGTCGGAGGGTCAGTGTTTGGGTAGCGTGGCTCTGTCGGAGGGTCAGTGTTTGGGGAGCGTGGCACTGTCGGAGGGTCAGTGTTTGGGGAGCATGGCTCTGTCGGAGGGTCAGTGTTTGGGGAGCGTGGCACTGTCGGAGGGTCAGTGTTTGGGGATTGTGGCACTGTCGGAGGGTCAGTGTTTGGGGAGCATGGCACTGTCGGAGGGTCAGTGTTTGGGGAGCGTGGCACTGTCAGAGGGTCAGTGTTTGGCGAGTGTAGCACTGCAGAGGGTCAGTGTTTGGGAGCGTGGCACTGTCGGATGGTCAGTGTTTGGGGAGTGTGGCACTGCCAGAAGGTCAGTGTTTGGGGAGCGTGGCTCTGTCGGAGGGTCTGTGTTTGGGGAGCGTGGCTCTGTCGGAGGGTCAGTGTTTGGGGAGCGTGACACTGTCGGAGGGTCAGTGTTTTTGGAGTGTGGCACTGTCGGAGGGTCCGTGTTTGGGGAGCGTGGCTCTGTCGGAGGGTCAGTGTTTGGGGAGCGTGGCACTGTCGGAGGGTCAGTGTTTGGGGAGCGTGGCTCTGTCAGTTGGTCAGTATTTGGTGAGCGTGGCACTGTCGGAGGGTCAGTGTTTGGGGAGCGTGGCACTGTCGGAGGGTCAGTATTTGGGGAGCGTGGCACTGTCGGAGGTTCAGTGTTTGCGGAGCGTGGCACTGTCGGAGGGTCAGTGTTTGGGGAGTGTGGCACTGTCGGAGGGTCAGTGTTTGGGGAGCGTGGCACTGTCGGAGGGTCAGTGTTTGCGGAGCGTGGCACTGTCGGAGGGTCAGTGTTTGGGGAGTGTGGCACTGTCGGAGGGTCAGTGTTTGCGGAGCGTGGCACTGTCGGAGGGTCAGTGTTTGGGGAGTGTGGCACTGTCGGAGGGTCAGTGTTTGGAGTGAGTGGCCCTGTCGGAGGGTCAGTGTTAGGGCAGAGTGGCTCTGACGGAGGGTCAGCGTTTGGGGAGCGTGGCTCTGTCGGAGGGTCAGTGTTTGCGGAGCGTGACACTGTCGGAGGGTCAGTGTTTGGGGAGTGTGGCACTGACGGAGGGTCAGTGTTTGGGGAGCGTGGCACTGTCGGGGGGTCACTGTTTGGGGAGCGTGGCACTGTCGGAGGGTCAGTGTTTGGGGAGCGTGGCACTGTCTGGGGGTCAGTGTTTGGGGAGTGTGGCACTGTCGGAGGGTCAGTGTTTGGGGAGTGTGGCACTGTCGGAGGGTCAGTGTTTGGGGAGCGTGGCAGTGTCGGAGTGTCAGTGTTTGGGGAGAGTGGCACTGTGGGAGGGTCAGTGTTTGGGGAGTGTGGCACTGTCGGAGGGTCATTGTTTGGGGAGTGTGGCACTGTCGGAGGGCCAGTGTTTGGGGAGTGTGGCACTGTCGGAGGGTCAGTGTTTGGGGAGTGTGGCTCTGTCGGAGGGTCAGTGTTTGGGGAGTGTGGCACTGTCGGAGGGTCAGTGTATTGGGAGCGTGGCACTGTCGGAGGGTCAGTGTTTGGGGAGCGTGGCACTGTCGGAGGGTCAGTGTTTGGGGAGTGTGGCTCTGTCGGAGGGTCAGTGTTTGGGGAGTGTGGCACTGTCGGAGGGTCAGTGTATTGGGAGCGTGGCACTGTCGGAAGGTCAGTGTTTGGGGAGTGTGGCACTGTCGGAGGGTCACTCTTTGGGGAGTGTGGCACTGTCGGAGGGTCAGTGTTTGGGGAGTGTGGCACTGTCGGAGAGTCAGTGTATTGGGAGCGTGGCACTGTCGGAGGGTCAGTGTTTGCGGAGTGTGGCTCTGTCGGAGTGTCAGTGTTTGGGGAGCGTGGCACTGTCGGAGGGTCAGTGTTTGGGGAGTGTGGCACTGTCAGAGGGTCAGTGTTTGGGAGCGTGGCACTGTCAGAGAGTCAGTGTTTGGGGAGTGTGGCACTGTCGGAGGGTCAGTGTTTGGGAGTGTGGCACTGTGGGAGGGTCAGTGTTTGGGGAGTGTGGCACTGTCAGAGGGTCAGTGTTTGGGAGCGTGGCACTGTATGAGGGTCAGTGTTTGGGGAGGGTGGCTCTGTCGGAGGGTCAGTGTTTGGGGAGTGTGGCACTGTCGGAGGGTCACTCTTTGGGGAGTGTGGCACTGTCGGAGGGTCAGTGTTTGGGGAGTGTGGCACTGTCGGAGAGTCAGTGTATTGGGAGCGTGGCACTGTCGGAGGGTCAGTGTTTGCGGAGTGTGGCTCTGTCGGAGGTTCAGTGTTTCGGGAGCGTGGCACTGTCGGAGGGTCAGTGTTTGGGGAGTGTGGCACTGTCGGAGGGTCACTCTTTGGGGAGTGTGGCACTGTCAGAGAGTCAGTGTATTGGGAGCGTGGAACTGTCGGAGGGTCAGTGTTTGGGGAGTGTGGCACTGTCGGAGAGTCAGTGTATTGGGAGCGTGGCACTGTCGGAGGGTCAGTGTTTGGGGAGTGTGGCACTGTCGGAGGGTCAGTGTATTGGGAGCGTGGCACTGTCAGAGGGTCAGTGTTTGAGGAGTGTGGCTCTGTCGGAGGGTCAGTGTTTCGGGAGCGTGGCACTGTCGGAGGGTCAGTGTTTGGGGAGTGTGGCACTGTCGGAGAGTCAGTGTATTGGGAGCGTGGCACTGTCGGAGGGTCAGTGTTTGCGGAGTGTGGCTCTGTCGGAGGGTCAGTGTTTCGGGAGCGTGGCACTGTCGGAGGGTTAGTGTTTGGGGAGTGTGGCACTGTCAGAGGGTTAGTGTTTGGGTAGCGTGGCTGTGTCGGAGGGTCAGTGTTTGGGGAGTGTGGCACTGTCGGAGGGTCAGTGTTTTGGGAGCGTGGCACTGTCAGAGGGTCAGTGTTTGGGGAGTGTGGCTCTGTCGGAGGGTCAGTGTTTGGGGAGCGTGGCACTGTCGGAGGGTCAGTGTTCGGGTAGCGTGGCTCTGTCGGAGGGTCAGTATTTGGGGAGCGTGGCACTGTCGGAGGGTCAGTGTTTGGGGAGCATGGCTCTGTCGGAGGGTCAGTGTTTAGGGAGCGTGGCACTGTCGGAGGGTCAGTGTTTGGGGAGTGTGGCACTGTCGGAGGGTCAGTGTTTGAGGAGCATGGCACTGTCGGAGGGTCAGTGTTTGGGGAGCGTGGCACTGTCAGAGGGTCAGTGTTTGGCGAGTGTAGCACTGTCAGAGGGTCAGTGTTTGGGAGCGTGGCACTGTCGGATGGTCAATGTTTGGGGAGTGTGGCACTGCCAGAAGGTCAGTGTTTGGGGAGCGTGGCTCTGTCGGAGGGTCTGTGTTTGGGGAGCGTGACACTGTCGGAGGGTCAGTGTTTTTGGACTGTGGCACTGTCGGAGGGTCCGTGTTTGGGGAGCGTGGCTCTGTCGGAGGGTCAGTGTTTGGGGAGCGTGGCACTGTCGGAGGGTCAGTGTTTGGGGAGCGTGGCTCTGTCGGAGGGTCAGTGTTTGGGGAGTGTGGCACTGTCGGAGGGTCAGTGTTTGGGGAGCGTGGCACTATCGGAGGGTCAGTGTTTGGGGAGCGTGGCACTGTCGGAGGGTCAGTGTTTGGGGAGTGTGGCTCTGTCGGAGGGTCAGTGTTTTGGGAGTGTGGCACTGTCGGAGGTTCAGTGTTTCTGGAGCGTGGCTCTGTCTGAGGGTAAGTGTTTAGGGAGTGTGGCACTGTCGGAGGGTCAGTGTTTGGGGAGCGTGGCACTGTCGGAGGGTCAGTGTTTGGGGAGTATGGCACTGTCAGAAGGTCAGTGTTTGGGGAGCTTGGCACTGTCGGAGGGTCAGTGTTTGGGGAGTGTGGCACTGTCAGAAGGTCAGTGTTTGGGGAGCGTGGCTCTGTCGGAGGGTCAGTGTTTGGGGAGTGTGGCACTGTCAGAAGGTCAGTTTTTGGGGAGCGTGGCTCTGTGGGAGGATCAGTGTTTGGGGAGCGTGGCTCTGTCGGATGGTCAGTGTTTGGGGAGCGTGACACTGTCGGAGGGTCAGTGTTTTGGGAGTGTGGCTCTGGCGGAGGGTCAGTGTTTGGGGAGCGTGGCACTGTCAGAGGGTCAGTGTTTGGGGAGTGTGGCACTGTCGGAGGGTCCGTGTTTGGGGAGCGTGGCTCTGTCGGAGGGTCAGTGTTTGGGGAGCGTGGCACTGTCGGAGGGTCAGTATTTGGGGAGCGTGGCACTGTCGGAGGGTCAATGTTTGGGGAGCGTGGCACTGTCGGAGGGTCAGTGTTTGGGGAGCGTGGCACTGTGGGAGGGTCAGTGTTTGGGGAGTGTGGCACTGTCGGAGGGTCCGTGTTTGGGGAGTGTGGCACTGTCGGAGGGTCAGTGTTTGGGGAGCGTGGCACTGTCAGAGGGTCAGTTTTTGAGGAGTGTGGCACTGTCGGAATGTCAGTGTTTGGGGAGCGTGACACTGTCGGAGGGTCAGTGTTTGGGGAGTGTGGCACTGTCGGAGGGTCAGTGTTTTGGGAGTGTGGCACTGTCGGAGGGTCAGTGTTTGGGGAGTGTGGCACTGTCGGAGGGTCAGTGTTTGGCGAGTGTGGCACTGACGGAGGGTCAGTGTTTGGGGAGTGTGGCACTGTCGGAGGGTCAGTGTTTGGGGAGCGTGGCACTGTATGAGGGTCAGTGTTTGGGGAGCGTGGCACTGTCGGAGGGTCAGTGTTTGGGGAGCGTGGCTCAGTCAGAAGGTTAGTGTTTGGGGAGCGTGGAACTGTCGGAGGGTCAGTGTTTGGGGAGCGCGGAACTGTCGGAGGGTCAGTGTTTGGGGAGTGTGGCACTGTCGGAGGGTCAGTGTTTGGGGAGCGTGGCTCAGTCAGAAGGTTAGTGTTTGGGGAGCGTGGAACTGTCGGAGGGTCAGTGTTTGGGGAGTGTGGCACTGTCAGAGGGTCAGTGTTTGGGGAGTGTGGCACTGTCGGAGGTTCAGTGTTTGGGGAGCGTGGCACTGTCGGAGGTCAGTGTTTGGGGAGTGTGGCACTGTCGGAGGGTCAGTGTTTTTGGAGTGTGGCACAGTCGGAGGGTCAGTGTTTGGGGAGTGTGGCACTGTCGGAGGATCAGTGTTTGGGAAGCGTGGCACTGTCGGAGGGTCAGTGTTTGGGGAGTGTGGCACTGTCAGAGGGTCAGTGTTTGGGAGCGTGGCACTGTCGGATGGTCAGTGTTTGGGGAGCGTGGCACTGTCGGAGGGTCAGTGTTTGGGGAGCGTGGCACTGTCGGAGGGTCAGTGTTTGGGGATTGTGGCACTGTCGGAGGGTCAGTGTTTGGGGAGCATGGCACTGTCGGAGGGTCAGTGTTTGGGGAGCGTGGCACTGTCAGAGGGTCAGTGTTTGGCGAGTGTAGCACTGCAGAGGGTCAGTGTTTGGGAGCGTGGCACTGTCGGATGGTCAGTGTTTGGGGAGTGTGGCACTGCCAGAAGGTCAGTGTTTGGGGAGCGTGGCTCTGTCGGAGGGTCTGTGTTTGGGGAGCGTGGCTCTGTCGGAGGGTCAGTGTTTGGGGAGCGTGACACTGTCGGAGGGTCAGTGTTTTTGGAGTGTGGCACTGTCGGAGGGTCCGTGTTTGGGGAGCGTGGCTCTGTCGGAGGGTCAGTGTTTGGGGAGCGTGGCACTGTCGGAGGGTCAGTGTTTGGGGAGCGTGGCTCTGTCAGTTGGTCAGTATTTGGGGAGCGTGGCACTGTCGGAGGGTCAGTGTTTGGGGAGCGTGGCACTGTCGGAGGGTCAGTATTTGGGGAGCGTGGCACTGTCGGAGGTTCAGTGTTTGCGGAGCGTGGCACTGTCGGAGGGTCAGTGTTTGGGGAGTGTGGCACTGTCGGAGGGTCAGTGTTTGGGGAGCGTGGCACTGTCGGAGGGTCAGTGTTTGCGGAGCGTGGCACTGTCGGAGGGTCAGTGTTTGGGGAGTGTGGCACTGTCGGAGGGTCAGTGTTTGCGGAGCGTGGCACTGTCGGAGGGTCAGTGTTTGGGGAGTGTGGCACTGTCGGAGGGTCAGTGTTTGGGGTGAGTGGCACTGTCGGAGGGTCAGTGTTAGGGCAGAGTGGCTCTGACGGAGGGTCAGCGTTTGGGGAGCGTGGCTCTGTCGGAGGGTCAGTGTTTGCGGAGCGTGACACTGTCGGAGGGTCAGTGTTTGGGGAGTGTGGCACTGACGGAGGGTCAGTGTTTGGGGAGCGTGGCACTGTCGGGGGGTCACTGTTTGGGGAGCGTGGCACTGTCGGAGGGTCAGTGTTTGGGGAGCGTGGCACTGTCTGGGGGTCAGTGTTTGGGGAGTGTGGCACTGTCGGAGGGTCAGTGTTTGGGGAGTGTGGCACTGTCGGAGGGTCAGTGTTTGGGGAGCGTGGCAGTGTCGGAGTGTCAGTGTTTGGGGAGAGTGGCACTGTGGGAGGGTCAGTGTTTGGGGAGTGTGGCACTGTCGGAGGGTCAGTGTTTGGGGAGTGTGGCACTGTCGGAGGGTCAGTGTTTGGGGAGTGTGGCACTGTCGGAGGGTCAGTGTTTGGGGAGTGTGGCTCTGTCGGAGGGTCAGTGTTTGCGGAGTGTGGCACTGTCGGAGGGTCAGTGTATTGGGAGCGTGGCACTGTCGGAGGGTCAGTGTTTGGGGAGCGTGGCACTGTCGGAGGGTCAGTGTTTGGGGAGTGTGGCTCTGTCGGAGGGTCAGTGTTTGGGGAGTGTGGCACTGTCGGAGGGTCAGTGTATTGGGAGCGTGGCACTGTCGGAAGGTCAGTGTTTGGGGAGTGTGGCACTGTCGGAGGGTCACTCTTTGGGGAGTGTGGCACTGTCGGAGGGTCAGTGTTTGGGGAGTGTGGCACTGTCGGAGAGTCAGTGTATTGGGAGCGTGGCACTGTCGGAGGGTCAGTGTTTGCGGAGTGTGGCTCTGTCGGAGTGTCAGTGTTTGGGGAGCGTGGCACTGTCGGAGGGTCAGTGTTTGGGGAGTGTGGCACTGTCAGAGGGTCAGTGTTTGGGAGCGTGGCACTGTCAGAGAGTCAGTGTTTGGGGAGTGTGGCACTGTCGGAGGGTCAGTGTTTGGGAGTGTGGCACTGTGGGAGGGTCAGTGTTTGGGGAGTGTGGCACTGTCAGAGGGTCAGTGTTTGGGAGCGTGGCACTGTATGAGGGTCAGTGTTTGGGGAGGGTGGCTCTGTCGGAGGGTCAGTGTTTGGGGAGTGTGGCACTGTCGGAGGGTCACTCTTTGGGCAGTGTGGCACTGTCGGAGGGTCAGTGTTTGGGGAGTGTGGCACTGTCGGAGAGTCAGTGTATTGGGAGCGTGGCACTGTCGGAGGGTCAGTGTTTGCGGAGTGTGGCTCTGTGGGAGGTTCAGTGTTTCGGGAGCGTGGCACTGTCGGAGGGTCAGTGTTTGGGGAGTGTGGCACTGTCGGAGGGTCACTCTTTGGGGAGTGTGGCACTGTCAGAGAGTCAGTGTATTGGGAGCGTGGAACTGTCGGAGGGTCAGTGTTTGCGGAGTGTGGCACTGTCGGAGAGTCAGTGTATTGGGAGCGTGGCACTGTCGGAGGGTCAGTGTTTGGGGAGTGTGGCACTGTCGGAGGGTCAGTGTATTGGGAGCGTGGCACTGTCAGAGGGTCAGTGTTTGAGGAGTGTGGCTCTGTCGGAGGGTCAGTGTTTCGGGAGCGTGGCACTGTCGGAGGGTCAGTGTTTGGGGAGTGTGGCACTGTCGGAGAGTCAGTGTATTGGGAGCGTGGCACTGTCGGAGGGTCAGTGTTTGCGGAGTGTGGCTCTGTCGGAGGGTCAGTGTTTCGGGAGCGTGGCACTGTCGGAGGGTCAGTGTTTGGGGAGTGTGGCACTGTCAGAGGGTTAGTGTTTGGGTAGCGTGGCTGTGTCGGAGGGTCAGTGTTTGGGGAGTGTGGCACTGTCGGAGGGTCAGTGTTTTGGGAGCGTGGCACTGTCAGAGGGTCAGTGTTTGGGGAGTGTGGCTCTGTCGGAGGGTCAGTGTTTGGGGAGCGTGGCACTGTCGGAGGGTCAGTGTTTGGGTAGCGTGGCTCTGTCGGAGGGTCAGTGTTTGGGGAGCGTGGCACTGTCGGAGGGTCAGTGTTTGGGGAGCATGGCTCTGTCGGAGGGTCAGTGTTTGGGGAGCGTGGCACTGTCGGAGGGTCAGTGTTTGGGGAGTGTGGCACTGTCGGAGGGTCAGTGTTTGAGGAGCATGGCACTGTCGGAGGGTCAGTGTTTGGGGAGCGTGGCACTGTCAGAGGGTCAGTGTTTGGCGAGTGTAGCACTGTCAGAGGGTCAGTGTTTGGGAGCGTGGCACTGTCGGATGGTCAATGTTTGGGGAGTGTGGCACTGCCAGAAGGTCAGTGTTTGGGGAGCGTGGCTCTGTCGGAGGGTCTGTGTTTGGGGAGCGTGACACTGTCGGAGGGTCAGTGTTTTTGGACTGTGGCACTGTCGGAGGGTCCGTGTTTGGGGAGCGTGGCTCTGTCGGAGGGTCAGTGTTTGGGGAGCGTGGCACTGTCGGAGGGTCAGTGTTTGGGGAGCGTGGCTCTGTCGGAGGGTCAGTGTTTGGGGAGTGTGGCACTGTCGGAGGGTCAGTGTTTGGGGAGCGTGGCACTATCGGAGGGTCAGTGTTTGGGGAGCGTGGCACTGTCGGAGGGTCAGTGTTTGGGGAGTGTGGCTCTGTCGGAGGGTCAGTGTTTTGGGAGTGTGGCACTGTCGGAGGTTCAGTGTTTCTGGAGCGTGGCTCTGTCTGAGGGTAAGTGTTTAGGGAGTGTGGCACTGTCGGAGGGTCAGTGTTTGGGGAGCGTGGCACTGTCGGAGGGTCAGTGTTTGGGGAGTATGGCACTGTCAGAAGGTCAGTGTTTGGGGAGCTTGGCACTGTCGGAGGGTCAGTGTTTGGGGAGTGTGGCACTGTCAGAAGGTCAGTGTTTGGGGAGCGTGGCTCTGTCGGAGGGTCAGTGTTTGGGGAGTGTGGCACTGTCAGAAGGTCAGTTTTTGGGGAGCGTGGCTCTGTGGGAGGATCAGTGTTTGGGGAGCGTGGCTCTGTCGGATGGTCAGTGTTTGGGGAGCGTGACACTGTCGGAGGGTCAGTGTTTTGGGAGTGTGGCTCTGTCGGAGGGTCAGTGTTTGGGGAGCGTGGCACTGTCAGAGGGTCAGTGTTTGGGGAGTGTGGCACTGTCGGAGGGTCCGTGTTTGGGGAGCGTGGCTCTGTCGGAGGGTCAGTGTTTGGGGAGCGTGGCACTGTCGGAGGGTCAGTATTTGGGGAGCGTGGCACTGTCGGAGGGTCAATGTTTGGGGAGCGTGGCACTGTCGGAGGGTCAGTGTTTGGGGAGCGTGGCACTGTGGGAGGGTCAGTGTTTGGGGAGTGTGGCACTGTCGGAGGGTCCGTGTTTGGGGAGTGTGGCACTGTCGGAGGGTCAGTGTTTGGGGAGCGTGGCACTGTCAGAGGGTCAGTTTTTGAGGAGTGTGGCACTGTCGGAATGTCAGTGTTTGGGGAGCGTGACACTGTCGGAGGGTCAGTGTTTGGGGAGTGTGGCACTGTCGGAGGGTCAGTGTTTTGGGAGTGTGGCACTGTCGGAGGGTCAGTGTTTGGGGAGTGTGGCACTGTCGGAGGGTCAGTGTTTGGCGAGTGTGGCACTGACGGAGGGTCAGTGTTTGGGGAGTGTGGCACTGTCGGAGGGTCAGTGTTTGGGGAGCGTGGCACTGTATGAGGGTCAGTGTTTGGGGAGCGTGGCACTGTCGGAGGGTCAGTGTTTGGGGAGCGTGGCTCAGTCAGAAGGTTAGTGTTTGGGGAGCGTGGAACTGTCGGAGGGTCAGTGTTTGGGGAGCGCGGAACTGTCGGAGGGTCAGTGTTTGGGGAGTGTGGCACTGTCGGAGGGTCAGTGTTTGGGGAGCGTGGCTCAGTCAGAAGGTTAGTGTTTGGGGAGCGTGGAACTGTCGGAGGGTCAGTGTTTGGGGAGTGTGGCACTGTCAGAGGGTCAGTGTTTGGGGAGTGTGGCACTGTCGGAGGTTCAGTGTTTGGGGAGCGTGGCACTGTCGGAGGTCAGTGTTTGGGGAGTGTGGCACTGTCGGAGGGTCAGTGTTTTTGGAGTGTGGCACAGTCGGAGGGTCAGTGTTTGGGGAGTGTGGCACTGTCGGAGGATCAGTGTTTGGGAAGCGTGGCACTGTCGGAGGGTCAGTGTTTGGGGAGTGTGGCACTGTCAGAGGGTCAGTGTTTGGGAGCGTGGCACTGTCGGATGGTCAGTGTTTGGGGAGTGTGGCTCTGTCGGAGGGTCAGTGTTTGGGGAGTGTGGCACTGTCGGAGGGTCACTCTTTGGGGAGTGTGGCACTGTCGGAGGGTCAGTGTTTGGGGAGTGTGGCACTGTCGGAGAGTCAGTATATTGGGAGCGTGGCACTGTCGGAGGGTCAGTGTTTGCTGAGTGTGGCTCTGTCGGAGGGTCAATGTTTCGGGAGCGTGGCACTGTCGGAGGCTCAGTGTTTGGGGAGTGTGGCACTGTCGGAGGGTCACTCTTTGGGGAGTGTGGCACTGTCAGAGAGTCAGTGTATTGGGAGCGTGGCACTGTCGGAGGGTCAGTGTTTGGGGAGTGTGGCACTGTCGGAGAGTCAGTGTTTGCGGAGTGTGGCTCTGTCGGAGGGTCAGTGTTTCGGGAGCATGGCACTGTCGGAGGGTCAGTGTTTGGGGAGTGTGGCACTGTCTGAGAGTCAGTGTATTGGGAGCGTGGCACTGTCGGAGGGTCAGTGTTTGCGGAGTGTGGCACTGTCGGAGGGTCAGTGTTTGGGGAGTGTGGCACTGTCAGAGGGTCAGTGTTTGGGGAGCGTGGCACTGTGGGAGGGTCAGTGTTTGGGGAGCGTGGCACTGTCAGAAGGTCAGTGTTTGGGGAGTGTGGCACTGTCGGAGGGTCAGTGTTTGGGTAGCGTGGCTGTGTCGGAGGGTCAGTGTTTGGGGAGTGTGGCACTGTCGGAGGGTCAGTGTTTGGGGAGTGTGGCACTGTCGGAGGGTCAGTGTTTGAGAAGTGTGGCACTGTCAGAGGGTCAGTGTTTGGGAGCGTGGCACTGTCGGAGGGTCAGTGTTTGGGGAGTGTGGCACTGTCAGAGGGTCAGTGTTTGGGAGCGTGGCACTGTCAGAGGGTTAGTGTTTGGGTAGCGTGGCTGTGTCGGAGGGTCAGTGTTTGGGGAGTGTGGCACTGTCGGAGGATCAGTGTTTTGGGAGCGTGGCACTGTCAGAGGGTCAGTGTTTGGGGAGTGTGGCTCTGTCGGAGGGTCAGTGTTTGGGGAGCGTGGCACTGTCGGAGGGTCAGTGTTTGGGTAGCGTGGCTCTGTCGGAGGGTCAGTGTTTGGGGAGCGTGGCACTGTCGGAGGGTCAGTGTTTGGGGAGCATGGCTCTGTCGGAGGGTCAGTGTTTGGGGAGCGTGGCACTGTCGGAGGGTCAGTGTTTGGGGAGTGTGGCACTGTCGGAGGGTCAGTGTTTGGGGAGCATGGCACTGTCGGAGGGTCAGTGTTTGGGGAGCGTGGCACTGTCAGAGGGTCAGTGTTTGGCGAGTGTAGCACTGCAGAGGGTCAGTGTTTGGGAGCGTGGCACTGTCGGATGGTCAGTGTTTGGGGAGTGTGGCACTGCCAGAAGGTCAGTGTTTGGGGAGCGTGTCTCTGTCGGAGAGTCTGTGTTTGGGGAGCGTGGCTCTGTCGGAGGGTCAGTGTTTGGGGAGCGTGACACTGTCGGAGGGTCAGTGTTTTTGGAGTGTGGCACTGTCGGAGGGTCCGTGTTTGGGGAGTGTGGCACTGTCAGAGGGTCAGTGTTTGGGGAGTGTGGCACTGTCAGAGGGTCAGTGTTTGGGGAGCGTGGCTCTGTCGGAGGGTCAGTGTTTGGGGAGTGTGGCACTGTCAGAGGGTCAGTGTTTGGGGAGCGTGGCTCTGTCGGAGGGTCAGTGTTTGGGGAGCGTGGCACTGTCGGAGGGTCAGTGTTTGGGGAGCGTGGCTCTGTCGGAGGGTCAGTGTTTGGGGAGTGTGGCACTGTCGGAGGGTCAGTGTTTGGGGAGTGTGGCACTGTCGGATGGTCAGTGTTTGGGGAGCGTGGCACTGTCGGAGGGTCAGTGTTTGCGGAGCGTGGCACTGTCGGAGGGTCAGTGTTTGGGGAGTGTGGCACTGTCGGAGGGGCAGTGTTTGGGGAGCGTGGCACTGTCGCAGGGTCATTGTTTGCGGAGCGTGGCACTGTCGGAGGATCAGTGTTTGGGGAGTGTGGCACTGTCGAAGGGTCAGTGTTTGGGGTGAGTGGCACTGTCGGAGGGTCAGTGTTAGGGGAGAGTGGCTCTGACGGAGGGTCAGCGTTTGGGGAGCGTGGCTCTGTCGGAGGGTCAGTGTTTGCGGAGCGTGACACTGTCGGAGGGTCAGTGTTTGGGGAGTGTGGCACTGACGGAGGGTCAGTGTTTGGGGAGCGTGGCACTGTCGGGGGGTCACTGTTTGGGGAGCGTGGCACTGTCGGAGGGTCAGTGTTTGGGGAGCGTGGCACTGTCTGGGGGTCAGTGTTTGGGGAGTGTGGCACTGTCGGAGGGTCAGTGTTTGGGGAGTGTGGCACTGTCGGAGGGTCAGTGTTTGGGGAGCGTGGCAGTGTCGGAGTGTCAGTGTTTGGGGAGAGTGGCACTGTGGGAGGGTCAGTGTTTGGGGAGTGTGGCACTGTCGGAGGGTCAGTGTTTGGAGAGTGTGGCACTGTCGGAGGGTCAGTGTTTGGGGAGTGTGGCACTGTCAGAGGGTCAGTGTTTGGGGAGTGTGGCACTGTCGGAGGGTCAGTGTTTGGGGAGCGTGGCACTGTCGGAGGGTCAGTGTTTGGGGAGTGTGGCTCTGTCGGAGGGTCAGTGTTTGGGGAGTGTGGCACTGTCGGAGGGTCACTCTTTGGGGAGTGTGGCACTGTCGGAGGGTCAGTGTTTGGGGAGTGTGGCACTCTCGGAGAGTCAGTGTATTGGGAGCGTGGCACTGTCGGAGGGTCAGTGTTTGCGGAGTGTGGCTCTGTCGGAGGGTCAGTGTTTCGGGAGCGTGGCACTGTCGGAGGGTCAGTGTTTGGGGAGTGTGGCACTGTCAGAGGGTTAGTGTTTGGGTAGCGTGGCTGTGTCGGAGGGTCAGTGTTTGGGGAGTGTGGCACTGTCAGAGGGTCAGTGTTTGGGGAGCGTGGCTCTGTCGGAGGGTCAGGGTTTGGGGAGTGTGGCACTGTCAGAAGGTCAGTGTTTGGTGAGTGTGGCACTGTCGGAGGGTCAGTGTTTGGGGAGTGTGGCACTGTCAGAGGGTCAGTGTTTGGGAGCGTGGCACTGTCGGAGGGTCAGTGTTTGGGGAGTGTGGCTCTGTCGGAGGGTCAGTGTTTGGGGAGTGTGGCACTGTCGGAGGGTCACTCTTTGGGGAGTGTGGCACTCGGAGGGTCAGTGTTTGGGGAGTGTGGCACTGTCGGAGAGTCAGTGTATTGGGAGCGTGGCAATGTCGGAGGGTCAGTGTTTGCGGAGTGTGGCTCTGTCGGAGGGTCAGTGTTTCGGGAGCGTGGCACTGTCGGAGGGTCAGTGTTTGGGGAGTGTGGCACTGTCGGAGGGTCACTCTTTGGGGAGTGTGGCACTGTCAGAGAGTCAGTGTATTGGGAGCGTGGCACTGTCGGAGTGTCAGCGTTTGGGGAGTGTGGCACTGTCGGAGAGTCAGTGTATTGGGAGCGTGGCACTGTCGGAGGGTCAGTGTTTGGGGAGTGTGGCACTGTCGGAGAGTCAGTGTATTGGGAGCGTGGCACTGTCGGAGGGTCAGTGTTTGGGGAGTGTGGCACTGTCGGAGGGTCAGTGTTTGGGGAGTGTGGCACTGTCGGAGAGTCAGTGTATTGGGAGCGTGGCACTGTCAGAGGGTCAGTGTTTGAGGAGTGTGGCTCTGTCGGAGGGTCAGTGTTTCGGGAGCGTGGCACTGTCGGAGGGTCAGTGTTTGGGGAGTGTGGCACTGTCGGAGAGTCAGTGTATTGGGAGCGTGGCACTGTCGGAGGGTCAGTGTTTGCGGAGTGTGGCTCTGTCGGAGGGTCAGTGTTTCGGGAGCGTGGCACTGTCGGAGGGTCAGTGTTTGGGGAGCGTGGCACTGTCGGAGGGTCAGTGTTTGCGGAGCGTGGCACTGTCGGAGGGTCAGTGTTTGGGGAGTGTGGCATTGTCGGAGGGTCAGTGATTTGGGAGCGTGGCACTGTCAGAGGGTCAGTGTTTGGGGAGCGTGGCTCTGTCGGAGGGTCAGTGTTTGGGGAGCGTGGCACTGTCGGAGGGTCAGTGTTTGGGTAGCGTGGCTCTGTCGGAGGGTCAGTGTTTGGGGAGCGTGGCACTGTCGGAGGGTCAGTGTTTGGGGAGCATGGCTCTGTCGGAGGGTCAGTGTTTGGGGAGCGTGGCACTGTCGGAGGGTCAGTGTTTGGGGAGTGTGGCACTGTCGGAGGGTCAGTGTTTGGGGAGCATGGCACTGTCGGAGGGTCAGTCTTTGGGGAGCGTGGCACTGTCAGAGGGTCAGTGTTTGGCGAGTGTAGCACTGTCAGAGGGTCAGTGTTTGGGAGCGTGGCACTGTCGGATGGTCAGTGTTTGGGGAGTGTGGCACTGCCAGAAGGTCAGTGTTTGGGGAGCGTGGCTCTGTCGGAGGGTCTGTGTTTGGGGAGCGTGACACTGTCGGAGGGTCAGTGTTTTTGGAGTGTGGCACTGTCGGAGGGTCCGTGTTGGGGAACGTGGCTCTGTCGGAGGGTCAGTGTTTGGGGAGCGTGGCACTGTCGGAGGGTCAGTGTTTGGGGAGCGTGGCTCTGTCGGAGGGTCAGTGTTTGGGGAGTGTGGCACTGTCGGAGGGTCAGTGTTTGGGGAGCGTGGCACTGTCGGAGGGTCAGTGTTTGGGGAGCATGGCACTGTCGGAGTGTCAGTGTTTGGGGAGTGTGGCTCTGTCGGAGGGTCATTGTTTGCGGAGCGTGGCACTGTCGGAGGATCAGTGTTTGGGGAGTGTGGCACTGTCGAAGGGTCTGTGTTTGGGGTGAGTGGCACTGTCGGAGGGTCAGTGTTAGGGGAGAGTGGCTCTGACGGAGGGTCAGCGTTTGGGGAGCGTGGCTCTGTCGGAGGGTCAGTGTTTGCGGAGCGTGACACTGTCGGAGGGTCAGTGTTTGGGGAGTGTGGCACTGACGGAGGGTCAGTGTTTGGGGAGCGTGGCACTGTCGGGGGGTCACTGTTTGGGGAGCGTGGCACTGTCGGAGGGTCAGTGTTTGGGGAGCGTGGCACTGTCTGGGGGTCAGTGTTTGGGGAGTGTGGCACTGTCGGAGGGTCAGTGTTTGGGGAGTGTGGCACTGTCGGAGGGTCAGTGTTTGGGGAGCGTGGCAGTGTCGGAGTGTCAGTGTTTGGGGAGAGTGGCACTGTGGGAGGGTCAGTGTTTGGGGAGTGTGGCACTGTCGGAGGGTCAGTGTTTGGGGAGTGTGGCACTGTCGGAGGGTCAGTGTTTGGGGAGTGTGGCACTGTCAGAGGGTCAGTGTTTGGGGAGTGTGGCACTGTCGGAGGGTCAGTGTTTGGGGAGCGTGGCACTGTCGGAGGGTCACTCTTTGGGGAGTGTGGCACTGTCGGAGGGTCAGTGTTTGGGGAGTGTGGCACTGTCGGAGAGTCAGTGTATTGGGAGCGTGGCACTGTCGGAGGGTCAGTGTTTGCGGAGTGTGGCTCTGTCGGAGGGTCAGTGTTTCGGGAGCGTGGCACTGTCGGAGGGTCAGTGTTTGGGGAGTGTGGCACTGTCAGAGGGTTAGTGTTTGGGTAGCGTGGCTGTGTCGGAGGGTCAGTGTTTGGGGAGTGTGGCACTGTCAGAGGGTCAGTGTTTGGGGAGCGTGGCTCTGTCGGAGGGTCAGGGTTTGGGGAGTGTGGCACTGTCAGAAGGTCAGTGTTTGGTGAGTGTGGCACTGTCGGAGGGTCAGTGTTTGGGGAGTGTGGCACTGTCAGAGGGTCAGTGTTTGGGAGCGTGGCACTGTCGGAGGGTCAGTGTTTGGGGAGTGTGGCTCTGTCGGAGGGTCAGTGTTTGGGGAGTGTGGCACTGTCGGAGGGTCACTCTTTGGGGAGTGTGGCACTGTCGGAGGGTCAGTGTTTGGGGAGTGTGGCACTGTCGGAGAGTCAGTGTATTGGGAGCGTGGCACTGTCGGAGGGTCAGTGTTTGGGGAGTGTGGCACTGTCGGAGAGTCAGTGTATTGGGAGCGTGGCACTGTCGGAGGGTCAGTGTTTGCGGAGTGTGGCTCTGTCGGAGGGTCAGTGTTTCGGGAGCGTGGCACTGTCGGAGGGTCAGTGTTTGGGGAGTGTGGCACTGTCGGAGGGTCACTCTTTGGGGAGTGTGGCACTGTCAGAGAGTCAGTGTATTGGGAGCGTGGCACTGTCGGAGGGTCAGCGTTTGGGGAGTGTGGCACTGTCGGAGAGTCAGTGTATTGGGAGCGTGGCACTGTCGGAGGGTCAGTGTTTGGGGAGTGTGGCACTGTCGGAGAGTCAGTGTATTGGGAGCGTGGCACTGTCGGAGGGTCAGTGTTTGGGGAGTGTGGCACTGTCGGAGGGTCAGTGTTTGGGGAGTGTGGCACTGTCGGAGAGTCAGTGTATTGGGAGCGTGGCACTGTCAGAGGGTCAGTGTTTGAGGAGTGTGGCTCTGTCGGAGGGTCAGTGTTTCGGGAGCGTGGCACTGTCGGAGGGTCAGTGTTTGGGGAGTGTGGCACTGTCGGAGAGTCAGTGTATTGGGAGCGTGGCACTGTCGGAGGGTCAGTGTTTGCGGAGTGTGGCTCTGTCGGAGGGTCAGTGTTTCGGGAGCGTGGCACTGTCGGAGGGTCAGTGTTTGGGGAGCGTGGCACTGTCGGAGGGTCAGTGTTTGCGGAGCGTGGCACTGTCGGAGGGTCAGTGTTTGGGGAGTGTGGCATTGTCGGAGGGTCAGTGATTTGGGAGCGTGGCACTGTCAGAGGGTCAGTGTTTGGGGAGTGTGGCTCTGTCGGAGGGTCAGTGTTTGGGGAGCGTGGCACTGTCGGAGGGTCAGTGTTTGGGTAGCGTGGCTCTGTCGGAGGGTCAGTGTTTGGGGAGCGTGGCACTGTCGGAGGGTCAGTGTTTGGGGAGCATGGCTCTGTCGGAGGGTCAGTGTTTGGGGAGCGTGGCACTGTCGGAGGGTCAGTGTTTGGGGAGTGTGGCACTGTCGGAGGGTCAGTGTTTGGGGAGCATGGCACTGTCGGAGGGTCAGTGTTTGGGGAGCGTGGCACTGTCAGAGGGTCAGTGTTTGGCGAGTGTAGCACTGTCAGAGGGTCAGTGTTTGGGAGCGTGGCACTGTCGGATGGTCAGTGTTTGGGGAGTGTGGCACTGCCAGAAGGTCAGTGTTTGGGGAGCGTGGCTCTGTCGGAGGGTCTGTGTTTTGGGAGCGTGACACTGTCGGAGGGTCAGTGTTTTTGGAGTGTGGCACTGTCGGAGGGTCCGTGTTGGGGAACGTGGCTCTGTCGGAGGGTCAGTGTTTGGGGAGCGTGGCACTGTCGGAGGGTCAGTGTTTGGGGAGCGTGGCTCTGTCGGAGGGTCAGTGTTTGGGGAGTGTGGCACTGTCGGAGGGTCAGTGTTTGGGGAGCGTGGCACTGTCGGAGGGTCACTCTTTGGGGAGTGTGGCACTGTCGGAGGGTCAGTGTTTGGGGAGTGTGGCACTGTCGGAGAGTCAGTGTATTGGGAGCGTGGCACTGTCGGAGGGTCAGTGTTTGCGGAGTGTGGCTCTGTCGGAAGGTCAGTGTTTCGGGAGCGTGGCACTGTCGGAGGGTCAGTGTTTGGGGAGTGTGGCACTGTCAGAGGGTTAGTGTTTGGGTAGCGTGGCTGTGTCGGAGGGTCAGTGTTTGGGGAGTGTGGCACTGTCAGAGGGTCAGTGTTTGGGGAGCGTGGCTCTGTCGGAGGGTCAGGGTTTGGGGAGTGTGGCACTGTCAGAAGGTCAGTGTTTGGTGAGTGTGGCACTGTCGGAGGGTCAGTGTTTGGGGAGTGTGGCACTGTCAGAGGGTCAGTGTTTGGGAGCGTGGCACTGTCGGAGGGTCAGTGTTTGGGGAGTGTGGCTCTGTCGGAGGGTCAGTGTTTGGGGAGTGTGGCACTGTCGGAGGGTCACTCTTTGGGGAGTGTGGCACTGTCGGAGGGTCAGTGTTTGGGGAGTGTGGCACTGTCGGAGAGTCAGTGTATTGGGAGCGTGGCACTGTCGGAGGGTCAGTGTTTGCGGAGTGTGGCTCTGTCGGAGGGTCAGTGTTTCGGGAGCGTGGCACTGTCGGAGGGTCAGTGTTTGGGGAGTGTGGCACTGTCGGAGGGTCACTCTTTGGGGAGTGTGGCACTGTCAGAGAGTCAGTGTATTGGGAGCGTGGCACTGTCGGAGGGTCAGCGTTTGGGGAGTGTGGCACTGTCGGAGAGTCAGTGTATTGGGAGCGTGGCACTGTCGGAGGGTCAGTGTTTGGGGAGTGTGGCACTGTCGGAGAGTCAGTGTATTGGGAGCGTGGCACTGTCGGAGGGTCAGTGTTTGGGGAGTGTGGCACTGTCGGAGGGTCAGTGTTTGGGGAGTGTGGCACTGTCGGAGAGTCAGTGTATTGGGAGCGTGGCACTGTCAGAGGGTCAGTGTTTGAGGAGTGTGGCTCTGTCGGAGGGTCAGTGTTTCGGGAGCGTGGCACTGTCGGAGGGTCAGTGTTTGGGGAGTGTGGCACTGTCGGAGAGTCAGTGTATTGGGAGCGTGGCACTGTCGGAGGGTCAGTGTTTGCGGAGTGTGGCTCTGTCGGAGGGTCAGTGTTTCGGGAGCGTGGCACTGTCGGAGGGTCAGTGTTTGGGGAGCGTGGCACTGTCGGAGGGTCAGTGTTTGCGGAGCGTGGCACTGTCGGAGGGTCAGTGTTTGGGGAGTGTGGCATTGTCGGAGGGTCAGTGATTTGGGAGCGTGGCACTGTCAGAGGGTCAGTGTTTGGGGAGTGTGGCTCTGTCGGAGGGTCAGTGTTTGGGGAGCGTGGCACTGTCGGAGGGTCAGTGTTTGGGTAGCGTGGCTCTGTCGGAGGGTCAGTGTTTGGGGAGCGTGGCACTGTCGGAGGGTCAGTGTTTGGGGAGCATGGCTCTGTCGGAGGGTCAGTGTTTGGGGAGCGTGGCACTGTCGGAGGGTCAGTGTTTGGGGAGTGTGGCACTGTCGGAGGGTCAGTGTTTGGGGAGCATGGCACTGTCGGAGGGTCAGTGTTTGGGGAGCGTAGCACTGTCAGAGGGTCAGTGTTTGGCGAGTGTAGCACTGTCAGAGGGTCAGTGTTTGGGAGCGTGGCACTGTCGGATGGTCAGTGTTTGGGGAGTGTGGCACTGCCAGAAGGTCAGTGTTTGGGGAGCGTGGCTCTGTCGGAGGGTCTGTGTTTGGGGAGCGTGACACTGTCGGAGGGTCAGTGTTTTTGGAGTGTGGCACTGTCGGAGGGTCCGTGTTGGGGAACGTGGCTCTGTCGGAGGGTCAGTGTTTGGGGAGCGTGGCACTGTCGGAGGGTCAGTGTTTGGGGAGCGTGGCTCTGTCGGAGGGTCAGTGTTTGGGGAGTGTGGCACTGTCGGAGGGTCAGTGTTTGGGGAGCGTGGCACTGTCGGAGGGTCAGTGTTTGGGGAGCATGGCACTGTCGGAGGGTCAGTGTTTGGGGAGTGTGGCTCTGTCGGAGGGTCAGTGTTTTGGGAGTGTGGCACTGTCGGAGGTTCAGTGTTTCTGGAGCGTGGCTCTGTCTGAGGGTAAGTGTTTAGGGAGTGTGGCACTGTCGGAGGGTCAGTGTTTGGGGAGCGTGGCACTGTCGGAGGGTCAGTGTTTGGGGAGCATGGCACTGTCGGAGGGTCAGTGTTTGGGGAGTATGGCACTGTCAGAAGGTCAGTGTTTGGGGAGCTTGGCACTGTCGGAGGGTCAGTGTTTGGGGAGTGTGGCACTGTCAGAAGGTCAGTGTTTGGGGAGCGTGGCTCTGTCGGAGGGTCAGTGTTTGGGGAGTGTGGCACTGTCAGAAGGTCAGTTTTTGGGGAGCGTGGCTCTGTGGGAGGGTCAGTGTTTGGGGAGCGTGGCTCTGTCGGATGGTCAGTGTTTGGGGAGCGTGACACTGTCGGAGGGTCAGTGTTTTGGGAGTGTGGCTCTGTCGGAGGGTCAGTGTTTGGGGAGCGTGGCACTGTCAGAGGGTCAGTGTTTGGGGAGTGTGGCACTGTCGGAGGGTCCGTGTTTGGGGAGCGTGGCTCTGTCGGAGGGTCAGTGTTTGGGGAGCGTGGCACTGTCGGAGGGTCAGTGTTTGGGGAGCGTGGCACTGTCGGAGGGTCAATGTTTGGGGAGCGTGGCACTGTCGGAGGGTCAGTGTTTGGGGAGCGTGGCACTGTGGGAGGGTCAGTGTTTGGGGAGTGTGGCACTGTCGGAGGGTCCGTGTTTGGGGAGCGTGGCACTGTCGGAGGGTCAGTGTTTGGGGAGCGTGGCACTGTCAGAGGGTCAGTGTTTGAGGAGTGTGGCACTGTCGGAGGGTCAGTGTTTGGGGAGCGTGACACTGTCGGAGGGTCAGTGTTTGGGGAGTGTGGCACTGTCGGAGGGTCAGTGTTTTGGGAGTGTGGCACTGTCGGAGGGTCAGTGTTTGGGGAGTGTGGCACTGTCGGAGGGTCAGTGTTTGGCGAGTGTGGCACTGACGGAGGAAGTGTTTGGGGAGTGTGGCACTGTCGGAGGGTCAGTTTTTGGGGAGCGTGGCACTGTCGGAGGGTCAGTGTTTGGGGAGCGTGGCTCAGTCAGAAGGTTAGTGTTTGGGGAGCGTGGAACTGTCGGAGGGTCAGTGTTTGGGGAGTGTGGCACTGTCAGAGGGTCAGTGTTTGGGGAGTGTGGCACTGTCGGAGGTTCAGTGTTTGGGGAGCGTGGCACTGTCGGAGGTCAGTGTTTGGGGAGTGTGGCACTGTCGGAGGGTCAGTGTTTTGGGAGTGTGGCACAGTCGGAGGGTCAGTGTTTGGGGAGTGTGGCACTGTCGGAGGATCAGTGTTTGGGAAGCGTGGCACTGTCGGAGGGTCAGTGTTTGGGGAGTGTGGTACTGTCAGAGGGTCAGTGTTTGGGAGCGTGGCACTGTCGGAGGGTCAGTGTTTGGGGAGTGTGGCTCTGTCGGAGGGTCAGTGTTTGGGGAGTGTGGCACTGTCGGAGGGTCACTCTTTGGGGAGTGTGGCACTGTCGGAGGGTCAGTGTTTGGGGAGTGTGGCACTGTCGGAGAGTCAGTGTTTGCGGAGTGTGGCTCTGTCGGAGGGTCAGTGTTTGGGGAGTGTGGCTCTGTCGGAGGGTCACTCTTTGGGGAGTGTGGCACTGTCGGAGGGTCACTCTTTGGGGAGTGTGGCACTGTCGGAGAGTCAGTGTATTGGGAGCGTGGCACTGTCGGAGGGTCAGTGTTTGCGGAGTGTGGCTCTGTCGGAGGGTCAGTGTTTCGGGAGCGTGGCACTGTCGGAGGGTCAGTGTTTGGGGAGTGTGGCACTGTCGGAGGGTCACTCTTTGGGGAGTGTGGCACTGTCAGAGAGTCAGTGTATTGGGGGCGTGGCTCTGTCAGAGGGTCAGTGTTTCGGGAGCGTGGCACTGTCGGAGGGACAGTGTTTGGGGAGTGTGGCACTGTCGGAGGGTCAGTGTTTGGGGAGTGTGGCACTGTCGGAGGTTCAGTGTTTGGGGAGCGTGGCACTGTCGGAGGTCAGTGTTTGGGGAGTGTGGCACTGTCGGAGGGTCAGTGTTTTGGGAGTGTGGCACAGTCGGAGGGTCAGTGTTTGGGGAGTGTGGCACTGTCGGAGGATCAGTGTTTGGGAAGCGTGGCACTGTCGGAGGGTCAGTGTTTGGGGAGTGTGGTACTGTCAGAGGGTCAGTGTTTGGGAGCGTGGCACTGTCGGAGGGTCAGTGTTTGGGGAGTGTGGCTCTGTCGGAGGGTCAGTGTTTGGGGAGTGTGGCACTGTCGGAGGGTCACTCTTTGGGGAGTGTGGCACTGTCGGAGGGTCAGTGTTTGGGGAGTGTGGCACTGTCGGAGAGTCAGTGTTTGCGGAGTGTGGCTCTGTCGGAGGGTCAGTGTTTGGGGAGTGTGGCTCTGTCGGAGGGTCACTCTTTGGGGAGTGTGGCACTGTCGGAGGGTCACTCTTTGGGGAGTGTGGCACTGTCGGAGAGTCAGTGTATTGGGAGCGTGGCACTGTCGGAGGGTCAGTGTTTGCGGAGTGTGGCTCTGTCGGAGGGTCAGTGTTTCGGGAGCGTGGCACTGTCGGAGGGTCAGTGTTTGGGGAGTGTGGCACTGTCGGAGGGTCACTCTTTGGGGAGTGTGGCACTGTCAGAGAGTCAATGTATTGGGAGCGTGGCTCTGTCAGAGGGTCAGTGTTTCGGGAACGTGGCACTGTCGGAGGGTCAGTGTTTGGGGAGTGTGGCACTGTCGGAGGGTCAGTGTTTGGGGAGTGTGGCTCTGTCGGAGGGTCAGTGTTTGGGGAGTGTGGCACTGTCAGAGAGTCAGTGTATTGGGAGCGTGGCACTGTCGGAGGGTCAGTGTTTGGGGAGTGTGGCTCTGTCGGAGGGTCAGTGTTTGGGGAGTGTGGCACTGTCGGAGTGAATTGGGAGCGTGGCTCTGTCGGAGGGTCAGTGTTTGGGGAGCGTGGCACTGTCGGAGGGTCAGTGTTTGGGGAGTGTGGCACTGTCGGAGGGTCAGTGTTTTGGTAGCGTGGCTGTGTCGGAGGGTCAGTGTTTGGGGAGTGTGGCACTGTCGGAGGGTCAGTGTTTTGGGAGCGTGGCACTGTCGGAGGGTCAGTGTATTGGGAGCGTGGCACTGTCGGAGGGTCAGTGTATTGGGAGCGTGGCACTGTCGGAGGGTCAGTGTTTTGGGAGCGTGGCACTGTCGGAGGGTCAGTGTATTGGGAGCGTGGCTCTGTCGGAGGGTCAGTGTTTGGGGAGCGTGGCACTGTCAGAGGGTCAGTGTTTGGGGAGTGTGGCTCTGTCGGAGGGTCAGTGTATTGGGAGCGTGGCACTGTCGGAGGGTCAGTGTTTGCGGAACGTGGCTCTGTCGGAGGGTCAGTGTTTCGGGAGCGTGGCACAGTCGGAGAGTCAGTGTTTGGGGAGCGTGGCACTGTCGGAGGGTCAGTGTTTGGGGAGCGTGGCACTGTCGGAGGGTCAGTGTTTGGGTAGCGTGGCTCTGTCGGAGGGTCAGTGTTTGGGGAGCGTGGCACTGTCGGAGGGTCAGTGTTTGGGGAGCATGGCTCTGTCGGAGGGTCAGTGTTTGGGGAGCGTGGCACTGTCGGAGGGTCAGTGTTTGGGGAGTGTGGCACTGTCAGAGGGTTAGTGTTTTGGTAGCGTGGCTGTGTCGGAGGGTCAGTGTTTGGGGAGTGTGGCACTGTCGGAGGGTCAGTGTTTGGGGAGCGTGGCACTGTCGGAGGGTCAGTGTTTGGGGAGTGTCGCACTGTCGGAGGGTCAGTGTTTTGGGAGCGTGGCACTGTCAGAGGGTCAGTGTTTGGGGAGTGTGGCTCTGTCGGAGGGTCAGTGTTTGGGGAGCGTGGCACAGTCGGAGGGTCAGTGTTTGGGTAGCGTGGCTGTGTCGGAGGGTCAGTGTTTGGGGAGCGTGGCACTGTCGGAGGGTCAGTGTTTGGGGAGCATGGCTCTGTCGGACGGTCAGTGTTTGGGGAGCGTGGCACTGTCGGAGGGTCAGTGTTTGGGGATTGTGGCACTGTCGGAGGGTCAGTGTTTGGGGAGCATGGCACTGTCGGAGGGTCAGTGTTTGGGGAGCGTGGCACTGTCAGAGGGTCAGTGTTTGGCGAGTGTAGCACTGCAGAGGGTCAGTGTTTGGGAGCGTGGCACTGTCGGATGGTCAGTGTTTGGGGAGTGTGGCACTGCCAGAAGGTCAGTGTTTGGGGAGCGTGGCTCTGTCGGAGGGTCTGTGTTTGGGGAGCGTGGCTCTGTCGGAGGGTCAGTGTTTGGGGAGCGTGACACTGTCGGAGGGTCAGTGTTTTTGGAGTGTGGCACTGTCGGAGGGTCCGTGTTTGGGGAGCGTGGCTCTGTCGGAGGGTCAGTGTTTGGGGAGCGTGGCACTGTCGGAGGGTCAGTGTTTGGGGAGCGTGGCTCTGTCAGTTGGTCAGTATTTGGGGAGCGTGGCACTGTCGGAGGGTCAGTGTTTGGGGAGCGTGGCACTGTCGGAGGGTCAGTATTTGGGGAGCGTGGCACTGTCGGAGGGTCAGTGTTTGCGGAGCGTGGCACTGTCGGAGGGTCAGTGTTTGGGGAGCGTGGCACTGTCGGAGGGTCAGTGTTTGCGGAGCGTGGCACTGTCGGAGGGGCAGTGTTTGGGGAACGTGGCACTGTCGGAGGGTCATTGTTTGCGGAGCGTGGCACTGTCGGAGGGTCAGTGTTTGGGGAGTGTGGCACTGTCGGAGGGTCAGTGTTTGGGGTGAGTGGCACTGTCGGAGGGTCAGTGTTAGGGCAGAGTGGCTCTGACGGAAGGTCAGCGTTTGGGGAGCGTGGCTCTGTCGGAGGGTCAGTGTTTGCGGAGCGTGACACTGTCGGAGGGTCAGTGTTTGGGGAGTGTGGCACTGACGGAGGGTCAGTGTTTGGGGAGCGTGGCACTGTCGGGGGGTCACTGTTTGGGGAGCGTGGCACAGTCGGAGGGTCAGTGTTTGGGGAGCGTGGCACTGTCTGGGGGTCAGTGTTTGGGGAGTGTGGCACTGTCGGAGGGTCAGTGTTTGGGGAGTGTGGCACTGTCGGAGGGTCAGTGTTTGGGGAGCGTGGCAGTGTCGGAGTGTCAGTGTTTGGGGAGAGTGGCACTGTGGGAGGGTCAGTGTTTGGGGAGTGTGGCACTGTCGGAGGGTCAGTGTTTGGGGAGCGTGGCACTGTCGGAGGGTCAGTGTTTGGGGAGTGTGGCACTGTCGGAGGGTCAGTGTTTGGGGAGCGTTGCACTGTCGGAGGGTCAGTGTTTGGGGAGCGTGACACTGTCGGAGGGTCAGTGTTTGGGGAGTGTGGCACTGTCGGAGAGTCAGTGTATTGGGAGCGTGGCACTGTCGGAGGGTCAGTGTTTGGGGAGTGTGGCACTGTCGGAGGGTCAGTGTTTGGGGAGCGTGGAACTGTCAGAGGGTTAGTGTTTGGGGAGCGTGGCTGTGTCGGAGGGTCAGTGTTTGGGGAGTGTGGCACTGTCAGAGGGTTAGTGTTTGGGTAGCGTGGCTGTGTCGGAGGGTCAGTGTTTGGGGAGTGTGGCACTGTCGGAGGGTCAGTGTTTGGGGAGCGTGGCACTGTCGGAGGATCAGTGTTTTGGGAGTGTGGCACTGTCGGAGGGTCAGTGCTTGGGGAGTGTGGCACTGTCGGAGGGTCAGTGTTTGGGGAGCATGGCACTGTCGGAGGTCAGTGTTTGGGGAGTGTGGCACTGTCGGAGGGTCACTCTTTGGGGAGTGTGGCACTGTCGGAGGGTCAGTGTTTGGGGAGCGTGGCACTGTCGGAGGGTCAGTGTTTGGGGAGTGTGGCACTGTCGGAGGGTCAGTGTTTGGGGAGCGGGGCACTGTCGGAGGGTCAGTGTTTGGGGAGTGTGGCACTGTCGGAGGGTCAGTGTTTGAGAAGTGTGGCACTGTCAGAGGGTCAGTGTTTGGGAGCGTGGCACTGTCAGAGGGTTAGTGTTTGGGTAGCGTGGCTGTGTCGGAGGGTCAGTGTTTGGGGAGTGTGGCACTGTCGGAGGGTCAGTATTTGGGGAGTGTGGCACTGTCAGAGGGTCAGTGTTTGGGGAGCGTGGCACTGTGGGAGGGTCAGTGTTTGGGGAGCGTGGCACTGTCAGAAGGTCAGTGTTTGGGGAGTGTGGCACTGTCGGAGGGTCAGTGTTTGAGAAGTGTGGCACTGTCAGAGGGTCAGTGTTTGGGAGCGTGGCACTGTCGGAGGGTCAGTGTTTGGGGAGGGTGGCTCTGTCGGAGGGTCAGTGTTTGGGGAGTGTGGCACTGTCGGAGGGTCACTCTTTGGGGAGTGTGGCACTGTCGGAGGGTCAGTGTTTGGGGAGTGTGGCACTGTCGGAGGGTCAGTGTTTTGGGAGCGTGGCACTGTCAGAGGGTCAGTGTTTGGGGAGTGTGGCTCTGTCGGAGGGTCAGTGTTTGGGGAGCGTGGCACTGTCGGAGGGTCAGTGTTTGGGTAGCGTGGCTCTGTCGGAGGGTCAGTGTTTGGGGAGCGTGGCACTGTCGGAGGGTCAGTGTTTGGGGAGCATGGCTCTGTCGGAGGGTCAGTGTTTGGGGAGCGTGGCACTGTCGGAGGGTCAGTGTTTGGGGATTGTGGCACTGTCGGAGGGTCAGTGTTTGGGGAGCATGGCACTGTCGGAGGGTCAGTGTTTGGGGAGCGTGGCACTGTCAGAGGGTCAGTGTTTGGCGAGTGTAGCACTGCAGAGGGTCAGTGTTTGGGAGCGTGGCACTGTCGGATGGTCAGTGTTTGGGGAGTGTGGCACTGCCAGAAGGTCAGTGTTTGGGGAGCGTGGCTCTGTCGGAGGGTCTGTGTTTGGGGAGCGTGGCTCTGTCGGAGGGTCAGTGTTTGGGGAGCGTGACACTGTCGGAGGGTCAGTGTTTTTGGAGTGTGGCACTGTCGGAGGGTCCGTGTTTGGGGAGCGTGGCTCTGTCGGAGGGTCAGTGTTTGGGGAGCGTGGCACTGTCGGAGGGTCAGTGTTTGGGGAGCGTGGCTCTGTCAGTTGGTCAGTATTTGGTGAGCGTGGCACTGTCGGAGGGTCAGTGTTTGGGGAGCGTGGCACTGTCGGAGGTTCAGTATTTGGGGAGCGTGGCACTGTCGGAGGTTCAGTGTTTGCGGAGCGTGGCACTGTCGGAGGGTCAGTGTTTGGGGAGTGTGGCACTGTCGGAGGGTCAGTGTTTGGGGAGCGTGGCACTGTCGGAGGGTCAGTGTTTGCGGAGCGTGGCACTGTCGGAGGGTCAGTGTTTGGGGAGTGTGGCACTGTCGGAGGGTCAGTGTTTGCGGAGCGTGGCACTGTCGGAGGGTCAGTGTTTGGGGAGTGTGGCACTGTCGGAGGGTCAGTGTTTGGAGTGAGTGGCCCTGTCGGAGGGTCAGTGTTAGGGCAGAGTGGCTCTGACGGAGGGTCAGCGTTTGGGGAGCGTGGCTCTGTCGGAGGGTCAGTGTTTGCGGAGCGTGACACTGTCGGAGGGTCAGTGTTTGGGGAGTGTGGCACTGACGGAGGGTCAGTGTTTGGGGAGCGTGGCACTGTCGGGGGGTCACTGTTTGGGGAGCGTGGCACTGTCGGAGGGTCAGTGTTTGGGGAGCGTGGCACTGTCTGGGGGTCAGTGTTTGGGGAGTGTGGCACTGTCGGAGGGTCAGTGTTTGGGGAGTGTGGCACTGTCGGAGGGTCAGTGTTTGGGGAGCGTGGCAGTGTCGGAGTGTCAGTGTTTGGGGAGAGTGGCACTGTGGGAGGGTCAGTGTTTGGGGAGTGTGGCACTGTCGGAGGGTCAGTGTTTGGGGAGTGTGGCACTGTCGGAGGGTCAGTGTTTGGGGAGTGTGGCACTGTCGGAGGGTCAGTGTTTGGGGAGTGTGGCTCTGTCGGAGGGTCAGTGTTTGGGGAGTGTGGCACTGTCGGAGGGTCAGTGTATTGGGAGCGTGGCACTGTCGGAGGGTCAGTGTTTGGGGAGCGTGGCACTGTCGGAGGGTCAGTGTTTGGGGAGTGTGGCTCTGTCGGAGGGTCAGTGTTTGGGGAGTGTGGCACTGTCGGAGGGTCAGTGTATTGGGAGCGTGGCACTGTCGGAAGGTCAGTGTTTGGGGAGTGTGGCACTGTCGGAGGGTCACTCTTTGGGGAGTGTGGCACTGTCGGAGGGTCAGTGTTTGGGGAGTGTGGCACTGTCGGAGAGTCAGTGTATTGGGAGCGTGGCACTGTCGGAGGGTCAGTGTTTGCGGAGTGTGGCTCTGTCGGAGTGTCAGTGTTTGGGGAGCGTGGCACTGTCGGAGGGTCAGTGTTTGGGGAGTGTGGCACTGTCAGAGGGTCAGTGTTTGGGAGCGTGGCACTGTCAGAGAGTCAGTGTTTGGGGAGTGTGGCACTGTCGGAGGGTCAGTGTTTGGGAGTGTGGCACTGTGGGAGGGTCAGTGTTTGGGGAGTGTGGCACTGTCAGAGGGTCAGTTTTTGGGAGCGTGGCACTGTATGAGGGTCAGTGTTTGGGGAGGGTGGCTCTGTCGGAGGGTCAGTGTTTGGGGAGTGTGGCACTGTCGGAGGGTCACTCTTTGGGGAGTGTGGCACTGTCGGAGGGTCAGTGTTTGGGGAGTGTGGCACTGTCGGAGAGTCAGTGTATTGGGAGCGTGGCACTGTCGGAGGGTCAGTGTTTGCGGAGTGTGGCTCTGTCGGAGGTTCAGTGTTTCGGGAGCGTGGCACTGTCGGAGGGTCAGTGTTTGGGGAGTGTGGCACTGTCGGAGGGTCACTCTTTGGGGAGTGTGGCACTGTCAGAGAGTCAGTGTATTGGGAGCGTGGAACTGTCGGAGGGTCAGTGTTTGGGGAGTGTGGCACTGTCGGAGAGTCAGTGTATTGGGAGCGTGGCACTGTCGGAGGGTCAGTGTTTGGGGAGTGTGGCACTGTCGGAGGGTCAGTGTATTGGGAGCGTGGCACTGTCAGAGGGTCAGTGTTTGAGGAGTGTGGCTCTGTCGGAGGGTCAGTGTTTCGGGAGCGTGGCACTGTCGGAGGGTCAGTGTTTGGGGAGTGTGGCACTGTCGGAGAGTCAGTGTATTGGGAGCGTGGCACTGTCGGAGGGTCAGTGTTTGCGGAGTGTGGCTCTGTCGGAGGGTCAGTGTTTCGGGAGCGTGGCACTGTCGGAGGGTCAGTGTTTGGGGAGTGTGGCACTGTCAGAGGGTTAGTGTTTGGGTAGCGTGGCTGTGTCGGAGGGTCAGTGTTTGGGGAGTGTGGCACTGTCGGAGGGTCAGTGTTTTGGGAGCGTGGCACTGTCAGAGGGTCAGTGTTTGGGGAGTGTGGCTCTGTCGGAGGGTCAGTGTTTGGGGAGCGTGGCACTGTCGGAGGGTCAGTGTTTGGGTAGCGTGGCTCTGTCGGAGGGTCAGTGTTTGGGGAGCGTGGCACTGTCGGAGGGTCAGTGTTTGGGGAGCATGGCTCTGTCGGAGGGTCAGTGTTTGGGGAGCGTGGCACTGTCGGAGGGTCAGTGTTTGGGGAGTGTGGCACTGTCGGAGGGTCAGTGTTTGAGGAGCATGGCACTGTCGGAGGGTCAGTGTTTGGGGAGCGTGGCACTGTCAGAGGGTCAGTGTTTGGCGAGTGTAGCACTGTCAGAGGGTCAGTGTTTGGGAGCGTGGCACTGTCGGATGGTCAATGTTTGGGGAGTGTGGCACTGCCAGAAGGTCAGTGTTTGGGGAGCGTGGCTCTGTCGGAGGGTCTGTGTTTGGGGAGCGTGACACTGTCGGAGGGTCAGTGTTTTTGGACTGTGGCACTGTCGGAGGGTCAGTGTTTGGGGAGCGTGGCGCTGTCGGAGGGTCAGTGTTTGGGTAGCGTGGCTCTGTCGGAGGGTCAGTGTTTGGGGAGCGTGGCACTGTCGGAGGGTCAGTGTTTGGGGAGCATGGCTCTGTCGGAGGGTCAGTGTTTGGGGAGCGTGGCACTGTCGGAGGGTCAGTGTTTGGGGAGTGTGGCACTGTCAGAGGGTTAGTGTTTTGGTAGCGTGGCTGTGTCGGAGGGTCAGTGTTTGGGGAGTGTGGCACTGTCGGAGGGTCAGTGTTTGGGGAGCGTGGCACTGTCGGAGGGTCAGTGTTTGGGGAGTGTGGCACTGTCGGAGGGTCAGTGTTTTGGGAGCGTGGCACTGTCAGAGGGTCAGTGTTTGGGGAGTGTGGCTCTGTCGGAGGGTCAGTGTTTGGGGAGCGTGGCACAGTCGGAGGGTCAGTGTTTGGGTAGCGTGGCTCTGTCGGAGGGTCAGTGTTTGGGGAGCGTGGCACTGTCGGAGGGTCAGTGTTTGGGGAGCATGGCTCTGTCGGACGGTCAGTGTTTGGGGAGCGTGGCACTGTCGGAGGGTCAGTGTTTGGGGATTGTGGCACTGTCGGAGGGTCAGTGTTTGGGGAGCATGGCACTGTCGGAGGGTCAGTGTTTGGGGAGCGTGGCACTGTCAGAGGGTCAGTGTTTGGCGAGTGTAGCACTGCAGAGGGTCAGTGTTTGGGAGCGTGGCACTGTCGGATGGTCAGTGTTTGGGGAGTGTGGCACTGCCAGAAGGTCAGTGTTTGGGGAGCGTGGCTCTGTCGGAGGGTCTGTGTTTGGGGAGCGTGGCTCTGTCGGAGGGTCAGTGTTTGGGGAGCGTGACACTGTCGGAGGGTCAGTGTTTTTGGAGTGTGGCACTGTCGGAGGGTCCGTGTTTGGGGAGCGTGGCTCTGTCGGAGGGTCAGTGTTTGGGGAGCGTGGCACTGTCGGAGGGTCAGTGTTTGGGGAGCGTGGCTCTGTCAGTTGGTCAGTATTTGGGGAGCGTGGCACTGTCGGAGGGTCAGTGTTTGGGGAGCGTGGCACTGTCGGAGGGTCAGTATTTGGGGAGCGTGGCACTGTCGGAGGGTCAGTGTTTGCGGAGCGTGGCACTGTCGGAGGGTCAGTGTTTGGGGAGCGTGGCACTGTCGGAGGGTCAGTGTTTGCGGAGCGTGGCACTGTCGGAGGGGCAGTGTTTGGGGAACGTGGCACTGTCGGAGGGTCATTGTTTGCGGAGCGTGGCACTGTCGGAGGGTCAGTGTTTGGGGAGTGTGGCACTGTCGGAGGGTCAGTGTTTGGGGTGAGTGGCACTGTCGGAGGGTCAGTGTTAGGGCAGAGTGGCTCTGACGGAAGGTCAGCGTTTGGGGAGCGTGGCTCTGTCGGAGGGTCAGTGTTTGCGGAGTGTGACACTGTCGGAGGGTCAGTGTTTGGGGAGTGTGGCACTGACGGAGGGTCAGTGTTTGGGGAGCGTGGCACTGTCGGGGGGTCACTGTTTGGGGAGCGTGGCACAGTCGGAGGGTCAGTGTTTGGGGAGCGTGGCACTGTCTGGGGGTCAGTGTTTGGGGAGTGTGGCACTGTCGGAGGGTCAGTGTTTGGGGAGTGTGGCACTGTCGGAGGGTCAGTGTTTGGGGAGCGTGGCAGTGTCGGAGTGTCAGTGTTTGGGGAGAGTGGCACTGTGGGAGGGTCAGTGTTTGGGGAGTGTGGCACTGTCGGAGGGTCAGTGTTTGGGGAGCGTGGCACTGTCGGAGGGTCAGTGTTTGGGGAGTGTGGCACTGTCGGAGGGTCAGTGTTTGGGGAGCGTTGCACTGTCGGAGGGTCAGTGTTTGGGGAGCGTGACACTGTCGGAGGGTCAGTGTTTGGGGAGTGTGGCACTGTCGGAGAGTCAGTGTATTGGGAGCGTGGCACTGTCGGAGGGTCAGTGTTTGGGGAGTGTGGCACTGTCGGAGGGTCAGTGTTTGGGGAGCGTGGAACTGTCAGAGGGTTAGTGTTTGGGGAGCGTGGCTGTGTCGGAGGGTCAGTGTTTGGGGAGTGTGGCACTGTCAGAGGGTTAGTGTTTGGGTAGCGTGGCTGTGTCGGAGGGTCAGTGTTTGGGGAGTGTGGCACTGTCGGAGGGTCAGTGTTTGGGGAGCGTGGCACTGTCGGAGGATCAGTGTTTTGGGAGTGTGGCACTGTCGGAGGGTCAGTGCTTGGGGAGTGTGGCACTGTCGGAGGGTCAGTGTTTGGGGAGCATGGCACTGTCGGAGGTCAGTGTTTGGGGAGTGTGGCACTGTCGGAGGGTCACTCTTTGGGGAGTGTGGCACTGTCGGAGGGTCAGTGTTTGGGGAGCGTGGCACTGTCGGAGGGTCAGTGTTTGGGGAGTGTGGCACTGTCGGAGGGTCAGTGTTTGGGGAGCGGGGCACTGTCGGAGGGTCAGTGTTTGGGGAGTGTGGCACTGTCGGAGGGTCAGTGTTTGAGAAGTGTGGCACTGTCAGAGGGTCAGTGTTTGGGAGCGTGGCACTGTCAGAGGGTTAGTGTTTGGGTAGCGTGGCTGTGTCGGAGGGTCAGTGTTTGGGGAGTGTGGCACTGTCGGAGGGTCAGTATTTGGGGAGTGTGGCACTGTCAGAGGGTCAGTGTTTGGGGAGCGTGGCACTGTGGGAGGGTCAGTGTTTGGGGAGCGTGGCACTGTCAGAAGGTCAGTGTTTGGGGAGTGTGGCACTGTCGGAGGGTCAGTGTTTGAGAAGTGTGGCACTGTCAGAGGGTCAGTGTTTGGGAGCGTGGCACTGTCGGAGGGTCAGTGTTTGGGGAGGGTGGCTCTGTCGGAGGGTCAGTGTTTGGGGAGTGTGGCACTGTCGGAGGGTCACTCTTTGGGGAGTGTGGCACTGTCGGAGGGTCAGTGTTTGGGGAGTGTGGCACTGTCGGAGGGTCAGTGTTTTGGGAGCGTGGCACTGTCAGAGGGTCAGTGTTTGGGGAGTGTGGCTCTGTCGGAGGGTCAGTGTTTGGGGAGCGTGGCACTGTCGGAGGGTCAGTGTTTGGGTAGCGTGGCTCTGTCGGAGGGTCAGTGTTTGGGGAGCGTGGCACTGTCGGAGGGTCAGTGTTTGGGGAGCATGGCTCTGTCGGAGGGTCAGTGTTTGGGGAGCGTGGCACTGTCGGAGGGTCAGTGTTTGGGGATTGTGGCACTGTCGGAGGGTCAGTGTTTGGGGAGCATGGCACTGTCGGAGGGTCAGTGTTTGGGGAGCGTGGCACTGTCAGAGGGTCAGTGTTTGGCGAGTGTAGCACTGCAGAGGGTCAGTGTTTGGGAGCGTGGCACTGTCGGATGGTCAGTGTTTGGGGAGTGTGGCACTGCCAGAAGGTCAGTGTTTGGGGAGCGTGGCTCTGTCGGAGGGTCTGTGTTTGGGGAGCGTGGCTCTGTCGGAGGGTCAGTGTTTGGGGAGCGTGACACTGTCGGAGGGTCAGTGTTTTTGGAGTGTGGCACTGTCGGAGGGTCCGTGTTTGGGGAGCGTGGCTCTGTCGGAGGGTCAGTGTTTGGGGAGCGTGGCACTGTCGGAGGGTCAGTGTTTGGGGAGCGTGGCTCTGTCAGTTGGTCAGTATTTGGTGAGCGTGGCACTGTCGGAGGGTCAGTGTTTGGGGAGCGTGGCACTGTCGGAGGGTCAGTATTTGGGGAGCGTGGCACTGTCGGAGGTTCAGTGTTTGCGGAGCGTGGCACTGTCGGAGGGTCAGTGTTTGGGGAGTGTGGCACTGTCGGAGGGTCAGTGTTTGGGGAGCGTGGCACTGTCGGAGGGTCAGTGTTTGCGGAGCGTGGCACTGTCGGAGGGTCAGTGTTTGGGGAGTGTGGCACTGTCGGAGGGTCAGTGTTTGCGGAGCGTGGCACTGTCGGAGGGTCAGTGTTTGGGGAGTGTGGCACTGTCGGAGGGTCAGTGTTTGGAGTGAGTGGCCCTGTCGGAGGGTCAGTGTTAGGGCAGAGTGGCTCTGACGGAGGGTCAGCGTTTGGGGAGCGTGGCTCTGTCGGAGGGTCAGTGTTTGCGGAGCGTGACACTGTCGGAGGGTCAGTGTTTGGGGAGTGTGGCACTGACGGAGGGTCAGTGTTTGGGGAGCGTGGCACTGTCGGGGGGTCACTGTTTGGGGAGCGTGGCACTGTCGGAGGGTCAGTGTTTGGGGAGCGTGGCACTGTCTGGGGGTCAGTGTTTGGGGAGTGTGGCACTGTCGGAGGGTCAGTGTTTGGGGAGTGTGGCACTGTCGGAGGGTCAGTGTTTGGGGAGCGTGGCAGTGTCGGAGTGTCAGTGTTTGGGGAGAGTGGCACTGTGGGAGGGTCAGTGTTTGGGGAGTGTGGCACTGTCGGAGGGTCAGTGTTTGGGGAGTGTGGCACTGTCGGAGGGTCAGTGTTTGGGGAGTGTGGCACTGTCGGAGGGTCAGTGTTTGGGGAGTGTGGCTCTGTCGGAGGGTCAGTGTTTGGGGAGTGTGGCACTGTCGGAGGGTCAGTGTATTGGGAGCGTGGCACTGTCGGAGGGTCAGTGTTTGGGGAGCGTGGCACTGTCGGAGGGTCAGTGTTTGGGGAGTCTGGCTCTGTCGGAGGGTCAGTGTTTGGGGAGTGTGGCACTGTCGGAGGGTCAGTGTATTGGGAGCGTGGCACTGTCGGAAGGTCAGTGTTTGGGGAGTGTGGCACTGTCGGAGGGTCACTCTTTGGGGAGTGTGGCACTGTCGGAGGGTCAGTGTTTGGGGAGTGTGGCACTGTCGGAGAGTCAGTGTATTGGGAGCGTGGCACTGTCGGAGGGTCAGTGTTTGCGGAGTGTGGCTCTGTCGGAGTGTCAGTGTTTGGGGAGCGTGGCACTGTCGGAGGGTCAGTGTTTGGGGAGTGTGGCACTGTCAGAGGGTCAGTGTTTGGGAGCGTGGCACTGTCAGAGAGTCAGTGTTTGGGGAGTGTGGCACTGTCGGAGGGTCAGTGTTTGGGAGTGTGGCACTGTGGGAGGGTCAGTGTTTGGGGAGTGTGGCACTGTCAGAGGGTCAGTGTTTGGGAGCGTGGCACTGTATGAGGGTCAGTGTTTGGGGAGGGTGGCTCTGTCGGAGGGTCAGTGTTTGGGGAGTGTGGCACTGTCGGAGGGTCACTCTTTGGGGAGTGTGGCACTGTCGGAGGGTCAGTGTTTGGGGAGTGTGGCACTGTCGGAGAGTCAGTGTATTGGGAGCGTGGCACTGTCGGAGGGTCAGTGTTTGCGGAGTGTGGCTCTGTCGGAGGTTCAGTGTTTCGGGAGCGTGGCACTGTCGGAGGGTCAGTGTTTGGGGAGTGTGGCACTGTCGGAGGGTCACTCTTTGGGGAGTGTGGCACTGTCAGAGAGTCAGTGTATTGGGAGCGTGGAACTGTCGGAGGGTCAGTGTTTGGGGAGTGTGGCACTGTCGGAGAGTCAGTGTATTGGGAGCGTGGCACTGTCGGAGGGTCAGTGTTTGGGGAGTGTGGCACTGTCGGAGGGTCAGTGTATTGGGAGCGTGGCACTGTCAGAGGGTCAGTGTTTGAGGAGTGTGGCTCTGTCGGAGGGTCAGTGTTTCGGGAGCGTGGCACTGTCGGAGGGTCAGTGTTTGGGGAGTGTGGCACTGTCGGAGAGTCAGTGTATTGGGAGCGTGGCACTGTCGGAGGGTCAGTGTTTGCGGAGTGTGGCTCTGTCGGAGGGTCAGTGTTTCGGGAGCGTGGCACTGTCGGAGGGTCAGTGTTTGGGGAGTGTGGCACTGTCAGAGGGTTAGTGTTTGGGTAGCGTGGCTGTGTCGGAGGGTCAGTGTTTGGGGAGTGTGGCACTGTCGGAGGGTCAGTGTTTTGGGAGCGTGGCACTGTCAGAGGGTCAGTGTTTGGGGAGTGTGGCTCTGTCGGAGGGTCAGTGTTTGGGGAGCGTGGCACTGTCGGAGGGTCAGTGTTTGGGTAGCGTGGCTCTGTCGGAGGGTCAGTGTTTGGGGAGCGTGGCACTGTCGGAGGGTCAGTGTTTGGGGAGCATGGCTCTGTCGGAGGGTCAGTGTTTGGGGAGCGTGGCACTGTCGGAGGGTCAGTGTTTGGGGAGTGTGGCACTGTCGGAGGGTCAGTGTTTGAGGAGCATGGCACTGTCGGAGGGTCAGTGTTTGGGGAGCGTGGCACTGTCAGAGGGTCAGTGTTTGGCGAGTGTAGCACTGTCAGAGGGTCAGTGTTTGGGAGCGTGGCACTGTCGGATGGTCAATGTTTGGGGAGTGTGGCACTGCCAGAAGGTCAGTGTTTGGGGAGCGTGGCTCTGTCGGAGGGTCTGTGTTTGGGGAGCGTGACACTGTCGGAGGGTCAGTGTTTTTGGACTGTGGCACTGTCGGAGGGTCCGTGTTTGGGGAGCGTGGCTCTGTCGGAGGGTCAGTGTTTGGGGAGCGTGGCACTGTCGGAGGGTCAGTGTTTGGGGAGCGTGGCTCTGTCGGAGGGTCAGTGTTTGGGGAGTGTGGCACTGTCGGAGGGTCAGTGTTTGGGGAGCGTGGCACTATCGGAGGGTCAGTGTTTGGGGAGCGTGGCACTGTCGGAGGGTCAGTGTTTGGGGAGTGTGGCTCTGTCGGAGGGTCAGTGTTTTGGGAGTGTGGCACTGTCGGAGGTTCAGTGTTTCTGGAGCGTGGCTCTGTCTGAGGGTAAGTGTTTAGGGAGTGTGGCACTGTCGGAGGGTCAGTGTTTGGGGAGCGTGGCACTGTCGGAGGGTCAGTGTTTGGGGAGTATGGCACTGTCAGAAGGTCAGTGTTTGGGGAGCTTGGCACTGTCGGAGGGTCAGTGTTTGGGGAGTGTGGCACTGTCAGAAGGTCAGTGTTTGGGGAGCGTGGCTCTGTCGGAGGGTCAGTGTTTGGGGAGTGTGGCACTGTCAGAAGGTCAGTTTTTGGGGAGCGTGGCTCTGTGGGAGGATCAGTGTTTGGGGAGCGTGGCTCTGTCGGATGGTCAGTGTTTGGGGAGCGTGACACTGTCGGAGGGTCAGTGTTTTGGGAGTGTGGCTCTGGCGGAGGGTCAGTGTTTGGGGAGCGTGGCACTGTCAGAGGGTCAGTGTTTGGGGAGTGTGGCACTGTCGGAGGGTCCGTGTTTGGGGAGCGTGGCTCTGTCGGAGGGTCAGTGTTTGGGGAGCGTGGCACTGTCGGAGGGTCAGTATTTGGGGAGCGTGGCACTGTCGGAGGGTCAATGTTTGGGGAGCGTGGCACTGTCGGAGGGTCAGTGTTTGGGGAGCGTGGCACTGTGGGAGGGTCAGTGTTTGGGGAGTGTGGCACTGTCGGAGGGTCCGTGTTTGGGGAGTGTGGCACTGTCGGAGGGTCAGTGTTTGGGGAGCGTGGCACTGTCAGAGGGTCAGTTTTTGAGGAGTGTGGCACTGTCGGAATGTCAGTGTTTGGGGAGCGTGACACTGTCGGAGGGTCAGTGTTTGGGGAGTGTGGCACTGTCGGAGGGTCAGTGTTTTGGGAGTGTGGCACTGTCGGAGGGTCAGTGTTTGGGGAGTGTGGCACTGTCGGAGGGTCAGTGTTTGGCGAGTGTGGCACTGACGGAGGGTCAGTGTTTGGGGAGTGTGGCACTGTCGGAGGGTCAGTGTTTGGGGAGCGTGGCACTGTATGAGGGTCAGTGTTTGGGGAGCGTGGCACTGTCGGAGGGTCAGTGTTTGGGGAGCGTGGCTCAGTCAGAAGGTTAGTGTTTGGGGAGCGTGGAACTGTCGGAGGGTCAGTGTTTGGGGAGCGCGGAACTGTCGGAGGGTCAGTGTTTGGGGAGTGTGGCACTGTCGGAGGGTCAGTGTTTGGGGAGCGTGGCTCAGTCAGAAGGTTAGTGTTTGGGGAGCGTGGAACTGTCGGAGGGTCAGTGTTTGGGGAGTGTGGCACTGTCAGAGGGTCAGTGTTTGGGGAGTGTGGCACTGTCGGAGGTTCAGTGTTTGGGGAGCGTGGCACTGTCGGAGGTCAGTGTTTGGGGAGTGTGGCACTGTCGGAGGGTCAGTGTTTTTGGAGTGTGGCACAGTCGGAGGGTCAGTGTTTGGGGAGTGTGGCACTGTCGGAGGATCAGTGTTTGGGAAGCGTGGCACTGTCGGAGGGTCAGTGTTTGGGGAGTGTGGCACTGTCAGAGGGTCAGTGTTTGGGAGCGTGGCACTGTCGGATGGTCAGTGTTTGGGGAGCGTGGCACTGTCGGAGGGTCAGTGTTTGGGGAGCGTGGCACTGTCGGAGGGTCAGTGTTTGGGGATTGTGGCACTGTCGGAGGGTCAGTGTTTGGGGAGCATGGCACTGTCGGAGGGTCAGTGTTTGGGGAGCGTGGCACTGTCAGAGGGTCAGTGTTTGGCGAGTGTAGCACTGCAGAGGGTCAGTGTTTGGGAGCGTGGCACTGTCGGATGGTCAGTGTTTGGGGAGTGTGGCACTGCCAGAAGGTCAGTGTTTGGGGAGCGTGGCTCTGTCGGAGGGTCTGTGTTTGGGGAGCGTGGCTCTGTCGGAGGGTCAGTGTTTGGGGAGCGTGACACTGTCGGAGGGTCAGTGTTTTTGGAGTGTGGCACTGTCGGAGGGTCCGTGTTTGGGGAGCGTGGCTCTGTCGGAGGGTCAGTGTTTGGGGAGCGTGGCACTGTCGGAGGGTCAGTGTTTGGGGAGCGTGGCTCTGTCAGTTGGTCAGTATTTGGGGAGCGTGGCACTGTCGGAGGGTCAGTGTTTGGGGAGCGTGGCACTGTCGGAGGGTCAGTATTTGGGGAGCGTGGCACTGTCGGAGGTTCAGTGTTTGCGGAGCGTGGCACTGTCGGAGGGTCAGTGTTTGGGGAGTGTGGCACTGTCGGAGGGTCAGTGTTTGGGGAGCGTGGCACTGTCGGAGGGTCAGTGTTTGCGGAGCGTGGCACTGTCGGAGGGTCAGTGTTTGGGGAGTGTGGCACTGTCGGAGGGTCAGTGTTTGCGGAGCGTGGCACTGTCGGAGGGTCAGTGTTTGCGGAGCGTGGCACTGTCGGAGGGTCAGTGTTTGGGGAGCGTGGCACTGTCGGAGGGTCAGTGTTTGCGGAGCGTGGCACTGTCGGAGGGGCAGTGTTTGGGGAACGTGGCACTGTCGGAGGGTCATTGTTTGCGGAGCGTGGCACTGTCGGAGGGTCAGTGTTTGGGGAGTGTGGCACTGTCGGAGGGTCAGTGTTTGGGGTGAGTGGCACTGTCGGAGGGTCAGTGTTAGGGCAGAGTGGCTCTGACGGAAGGTCAGCGTTTGGGGAGCGTGGCTCTGTCGGAGGGTCAGTGTTTGCGGAGCGTGACACTGTCGGAGGGTCAGTGTTTGGGGAGTGTGGCACTGACGGAGGGTCAGTGTTTGGGGAGCGTGGCACTGTCGGGGGGTCACTGTTTGGGGAGCGTGGCACAGTCGGAGGGTCAGTGTTTGGGGAGCGTGGCACTGTCTGGGGGTCAGTGTTTGGGGAGTGTGGCACTGTCGGAGGGTCAGTGTTTGGGGAGTGTGGCACTGTCGGAGGGTCAGTGTTTGGGGAGCGTGGCAGTGTCGGAGTGTCAGTGTTTGGGGAGAGTGGCACTGTGGGAGGGTCAGTGTTTGGGGAGTGTGGCACTGTCGGAGGGTCAGTGTTTGGGGAGCGTGGCACTGTCGGAGGGTCAGTGTTTGGGGAGTGTGGCACTGTCGGAGGGTCAGTGTTTGGGGAGCGTGGCACTGTCGGAGGGTCAGTGTTTGGGGAGCGTGACACTGTCGGAGGGTCAGTGTTTGGGGAGTGTGGCACTGTCGGAGAGTCAGTGTATTGGGAGCGTGGCACTGTCGGAGGGTCAGTGTTTGGGGAGTGTGGCACTGTCGGAGGGTCAGTGTTTGGGGAGCGTGGAACTGTCAGAGGGTTAGTGTTTGGGGAGCGTGGCTGTGTCGGAGGGTCAGTGTTTGGGGAGTGTGGCACTGTCAGAGGGTTAGTGTTTGGGTAGCGTGGCTGTGTCGGAGGGTCAGTGTTTGGGGAGTGTGGCACTGTCGGAGGGTCAGTGTTTGGGGAGCGTGGCACTGTCGGAGGATCAGTGTTTTGGGAGTGTGGCACTGTCGGAGGGTCAGTGCTTGGGGAGTGTGGCACTGTCGGAGGGTCAGTGTTTGGGGAGCATGGCACTGTCGGAGGTCAGTGTTTGGGGAGTGTGGCACTGTCGGAGGGTCACTCTTTGGGGAGTGTGGCACTGTCGGAGGGTCAGTGTTTGGGGAGCGTGGCACTGTCGGAGGGTCAGTGTTTGGGGAGTGTGGCACTGTCGGAGGGTCAGTGTTTGGGGAGCGGGGCACTGTCGGAGGGTCAGTGTTTGGGGAGTGTGGCACTGTCGGAGGGTCAGTGTTTGAGAAGTGTGGCACTGTCAGAGGGTCAGTGTTTGGGAGCGTGGCACTGTCAGAGGGTTAGTGTTTGGGTAGCGTGGCTGTGTCGGAGGGTCAGTGTTTGGGGAGTGTGGCACTGTCGGAGGGTCAGTATTTGGGGAGTGTGGCACTGTCAGAGGGTCAGTGTTTGGGGAGCGTGGCACTGTGGGAGGGTCAGTGTTTGGGGAGCGTGGCACTGTCAGAAGGTCAGTGTTTGGGGAGTGTGGCACTGTCGGAGGGTCAGTGTTTGAGAAGTGTGGCACTGTCAGAGGGTCAGTGTTTGGGAGCGTGGCACTGTCGGAGGGTCAGTGTTTGGGGAGGGTGGCTCTGTCGGAGGGTCAGTGTTTGGGGAGTGTGGCACTGTCGGAGGGTCACTCTTTGGGGAGTGTGGCACTGTCGGAGGGTCAGTGTTTGGGGAGTGTGGCACTGTCGGAGGGTCAGTGTTTTGGGAGCGTGGCACTGTCAGAGGGTCAGTGTTTGGGGAGTGTGGCTCTGTCGGAGGGTCAGTGTTTGGGGAGCGTGGCACTGTCGGAGGGTCAGTGTTTGGGTAGCGTGGCTCTGTCGGAGGGTCAGTGTTTGGGGAGCGTGGCACTGTCGGAGGGTCAGTGTTTGGGGAGCATGGCTCTGTCGGAGGGTCAGTGTTTGGGGAGCGTGGCACTGTCGGAGGGTCAGTGTTTGGGGATTGTGGCACTGTCGGAGGGTCAGTGTTTGGGGAGCATGGCACTGTCGGAGGGTCAGTGTTTGGGGAGCGTGGCACTGTCAGAGGGTCAGTGTTTGGCGAGTGTAGCACTGCAGAGGGTCAGTGTTTGGGAGCGTGGCACTGTCGGATGGTCAGTGTTTGGGGAGTGTGGCACTGCCAGAAGGTCAGTGTTTGGGGAGCGTGGCTCTGTCGGAGGGTCTGTGTTTGGGGAGCGTGGCTCTGTCGGAGGGTCAGTGTTTGGGGAGCGTGACACTGTCGGAGGGTCAGTGTTTTTGGAGTGTGGCACTGTCGGAGGGTCCGTGTTTGGGGAGCGTGGCTCTGTCGGAGGGTCAGTGTTTGGGGAGCGTGGCACTGTCGGAGGGTCAGTGTTTGGGGAGCGTGGCTCTGTCAGTTGGTCAGTATTTGGTGAGCGTGGCACTGTCGGAGGGTCAGTGTTTGGGGAGCGTGGCACTGTCGGAGGGTCAGTATTTGGGGAGCGTGGCACTGTCGGAGGTTCAGTGTTTGCGGAGCGTGGCACTGTCGGAGGGTCAGTGTTTGGGGAGTGTGGCACTGTCGGAGGGTCAGTGTTTGGGGAGCGTGGCACTGTCGGAGGGTCAGTGTTTGCGGAGCGTGGCACTGTCGGAGGGTCAGAGTTTGGGGAGTGTGGCACTGTCGGAGGGTCAGTGTTTGCGGAGCGTGGCACTGTCGGAGGGTCAGTGTTTGGGGAGTGTGGCACTGTCGGAGGGTCAGTGTTTGGAGTGAGTGGCCCTGTCGGAGGGTCAGTGTTAGGGCAGAGTGGCTCTGACGGAGGGTCAGCGTTTGGGGAGCGTGGCTCTGTCGGAGGGTCAGTGTTTGCGGAGCGTGACACTGTCGGAGGGTCAGTGTTTGGGGAGTGTGGCACTGACGGAGGGTCAGTGTTTGGGGAGCGTGGCACTGTCGGGGGGTCACTGTTTGGGGAGCGTGGCACTGTCGGAGGGTCAGTGTTTGGGGAGCGTGGCACTGTCTGGGGGTCAGTGTTTGGGGAGTGTGGCACTGTCGGAGGGTCAGTGTTTGGGGAGTGTGGCACTGTCGGAGGGTCAGTGTTTGGGGAGCGTGGCAGTGTCGGAGTGTCAGTGTTTGGGGAGAGTGGCACTGTGGGAGGGTCAGTGTTTGGGGAGTGTGGCACTGTCGGAGGGTCAGTGTTTGGGGAGTGTGGCACTGTCGGAGGGCCAGTGTTTGGGGAGTGTGGCACTGTCGGAGGGTCAGTGTTTGGGGAGTGTGGCTCTGTCGGAGGGTCAGTGTTTGGGGAGTGTGGCACTGTCGGAGGGTCAGTGTATTGGGAGCGTGGCACTGTCGGAGGGTCAGTGTTTGGGGAGCGTGGCACTGTCGGAGGGTCAGTGTTTGGGGAGTGTGGCTCTGTCGGAGGGTCAGTGTTTGGGGAGTGTGGCACTGTCGGAGGGTCAGTGTATTGGGAGCGTGGCACTGTCGGAAGGTCAGTGTTTGGGGAGTGTGGCACTGTCGGAGGGTCACTCTTTGGGGAGTGTGGCACTGTCGGAGGGTCAGTGTTTGGGGAGTGTGGCACTGTCGGAGAGTCAGTGTATTGGGAGCGTGGCACTGTCGGAGGGTCAGTGTTTGCGGAGTGTGGCTCTGTCGGAGTGTCAGTGTTTGGGGAGCGTGGCACTGTCGGAGGGTCAGTGTTTGGGGAGTGTGGCACTGTCAGAGGGTCAGTGTTTGGGAGCGTGGCACTGTCAGAGAGTCAGTGTTTGGGGAGTGTGGCACTGTCGGAGGGTCAGTGTTTGGGAGTGTGGCACTGTGGGAGGGTCAGTGTTTGGGGAGTGTGGCACTGTCAGAGGGTCAGTGTTTGGGAGCGTGGCACTGTATGAGGGTCAGTGTTTGGGGAGGGTGGCTCTGTCGGAGGGTCAGTGTTTGGGGAGTGTGGCACTGTCGGAGGGTCACTCTTTGGGGAGTGTGGCACTGTCGGAGGGTCAGTGTTTGGGGAGTGTGGCACTGTCGGAGAGTCAGTGTATTGGGAGCGTGGCACTGTCGGAGGGTCAGTGTTTGCGGAGTGTGGCTCTGTCGGAGGTTCAGTGTTTCGGGAGCGTGGCACTGTCGGAGGGTCAGTGTTTGGGGAGTGTGGCACTGTCGGAGGGTCACTCTTTGGGGAGTGTGGCACTGTCAGAGAGTCAGTGTATTGGGAGCGTGGAACTGTCGGAGGGTCAGTGTTTGGGGAGTGTGGCACTGTCGGAGAGTCAGTGTATTGGGAGCGTGGCACTGTCGGAGGGTCAGTGTTTGGGGAGTGTGGCACTGTCGGAGGGTCAGTGTATTGGGAGCGTGGCACTGTCAGAGGGTCAGTGTTTGAGGAGTGTGGCTCTGTCGGAGGGTCAGTGTTTCGGGAGCGTGGCACTGTCGGAGGGTCAGTGTTTGGGGAGTGTGGCACTGTCGGAGAGTCAGTGTATTGGGAGCGTGGCACTGTCGGAGGGTCAGTGTTTGCGGAGTGTGGCTCTGTCGGAGGGTCAGTGTTTCGGGAGCGTGGCACTGTCGGAGGGTTAGTGTTTGGGGAGTGTGGCACTGTCAGAGGGTTAGTGTTTGGGTAGCGTGGCTGTGTCGGAGGGTCAGTGTTTGGGGAGTGTGGCACTGTCGGAGGGTCAGTGTTTTGGGAGCGTGGCACTGTCAGAGGGTCAGTGTTTGGGGAGTGTGGCTCTGTCGGAGGGTCAGTGTTTGGGGAGCGTGGCACTGTCGGAGGGTCAGTGTTCGGGTAGCGTGGCTCTGTCGGAGGGTCAGTATTTGGGGAGCGTGGCACTGTCGGAGGGTCAGTGTTTGGGGAGCATGGCTCTGTCGGAGGGTCAGTGTTTAGGGAGCGTGGCACTGTCGGAGGGTCAGTGTTTGGGGAGTGTGGCACTGTCGGAGGGTCAGTGTTTGAGGAGCATGGCACTGTCGGAGGGTCAGTGTTTGGGGAGCGTGGCACTGTCAGAGGGTCAGTGTTTGGCGAGTGTAGCACTGTCAGAGGGTCAGTGTTTGGGAGCGTGGCACTGTCGGATGGTCAATGTTTGGGGAGTGTGGCACTGCCAGAAGGTCAGTGTTTGGGGAGCGTGGCTCTGTCGGAGGGTCTGTGTTTGGGGAGCGTGACACTGTCGGAGGGTCAGTGTTTTTGGACTGTGGCACTGTCGGAGGGTCCGTGTTTGGGGAGCGTGGCTCTGTCGGAGGGTCAGTGTTTGGGGAGCGTGGCACTGTCGGAGGGTCAGTGTTTGGGGAGCGTGGCTCTGTCGGAGGGTCAGTGTTTGGGGAGTGTGGCACTGTCGGAGGGTCAGTGTTTGGGGAGCGTGGCACTATCGGAGGGTCAGTGTTTGGGGAGCGTGGCACTGTCGGAGGGTCAGTGTTTGGGGAGTGTGGCTCTGTCGGAGGGTCAGTGTTTTGGGAGTGTGGCACTGTCGGAGGTTCAGTGTTTCTGGAGCGTGGCTCTGTCTGAGGGTAAGTGTTTAGGGAGTGTGGCACTGTCGGAGGGTCAGTGTTTGGGGAGCGTGGCACTGTCGGAGGGTCAGTGTTTGGGGAGTATGGCACTGTCAGAAGGTCAGTGTTTGGGGAGCTTGGCACTGTCGGAGGGTCAGTGTTTGGGGAGTGTGGCACTGTCAGAAGGTCAGTGTTTGGGGAGCGTGGCTCTGTCGGAGGGTCAGTGTTTGGGGAGTGTGGCACTGTCAGAAGGTCAGTTTTTGGGGAGCGTGGCTCTGTGGGAGGATCAGTGTTTGGGGAGCGTGGCTCTGTCGGATGGTCAGTGTTTGGGGAGCGTGACACTGTCGGAGGGTCAGTGTTTTGGGAGTGTGGCTCTGGCGGAGGGTCAGTGTTTGGGGAGCGTGGCACTGTCAGAGGGTCAGTGTTTGGGGAGTGTGGCACTGTCGGAGGGTCCGTGTTTGGGGAGCGTGGCTCTGTCGGAGGGTCAGTGTTTGGGGAGCGTGGCACTGTCGGAGGGTCAGTATTTGGGGAGCGTGGCACTGTCGGAGGGTCAATGTTTGGGGAGCGTGGCACTGTCGGAGGGTCAGTGTTTGGGGAGCGTGGCACTGTGGGAGGGTCAGTGTTTGGGGAGTGTGGCACTGTCGGAGGGTCCGTGTTTGGGGAGTGTGGCACTGTCGGAGGGTCAGTGTTTGGGGAGCGTGGCACTGTCAGAGGGTCAGTTTTTGAGGAGTGTGGCACTGTCGGAATGTCAGTGTTTGGGGAGCGTGACACTGTCGGAGGGTCAGTGTTTGGGGAGTGTGGCACTGTCGGAGGGTCAGTGTTTTGGGAGTGTGGCACTGTCGGAGGGTCAGTGTTTGGGGAGTGTGGCACTGTCGGAGGGTCAGTGTTTGGCGAGTGTGGCACTGACGGAGGGTCAGTGTTTGGGGAGTGTGGCACTGTCGGAGGGTCAGTGTTTGGGGAGCGTGGCACTGTATGAGGGTCAGTGTTTGGGGAGCGTGGCACTGTCGGAGGGTCAGTGTTTGGGGAGCGTGGCTCAGTCAGAAGGTTAGTGTTTGGGGAGCGTGGAACTGTCGGAGGGTCAGTGTTTGGGGAGCGCGGAACTGTCGGAGGGTCAGTGTTTGGGGAGTGTGGCACTGTCGGAGGGTCAGTGTTTGGGGAGCGTGGCTCAGTCAGAAGGTTAGTGTTTGGGGAGCGTGGAACTGTCGGAGGGTCAGTGTTTGGGGAGTGTGGCACTGTCAGAGGGTCAGTGTTTGGGGAGTGTGGCACTGTCGGAGGTTCAGTGTTTGGGGAGCGTGGCACTGTCGGAGGTCAGTGTTTGGGGAGTGTGGCACTGTCGGAGGGTCAGTGTTTTTGGAGTGTGGCACAGTCGGAGGGTCAGTGTTTGGGGAGTGTGGCACTGTCGGAGGATCAGTGTTTGGGAAGCGTGGCACTGTCGGAGGGTCAGTGTTTGGGGAGTGTGGCACTGTCAGAGGGTCAGTGTTTGGGAGCGTGGCACTGTCGGATGGTCAGTGTTTGGGGAGCGTGGCACTGTCGGAGGGTCAGTGTTTGGGGAGCGTGGCACTGTCGGAGGGTCAGTGTTTGGGGATTGTGGCACTGTCGGAGGGTCAGTGTTTGGGGAGCATGGCACTGTCGGAGGGTCAGTGTTTGGGGAGCGTGGCACTGTCAGAGGGTCAGTGTTTGGCGAGTGTAGCACTGCAGAGGGTCAGTGTTTGGGAGCGTGGCACTGTCGGATGGTCAGTGTTTGGGGAGTGTGGCACTGCCAGAAGGTCAGTGTTTGGGGAGCGTGGCTCTGTCGGAGGGTCTGTGTTTGGGGAGCGTGGCTCTGTCGGAGGGTCAGTGTTTGGGGAGCGTGACACTGTCGGAGGGTCAGTGTTTTTGGAGTGTGGCACTGTCGGAGGGTCCGTGTTTGGGGAGCGTGGCTCTGTCGGAGGGTCAGTGTTTGGGGAGCGTGGCACTGTCGGAGGGTCAGTGTTTGGGGAGCGTGGCTCTGTCAGTTGGTCAGTATTTGGGGAGCGTGGCACTGTCGGAGGGTCAGTGTTTGGGGAGCGTGGCACTGTCGGAGGGTCAGTATTTGGGGAGCGTGGCACTGTCGGAGGTTCAGTGTTTGCGGAGCGTGGCACTGTCGGAGGGTCAGTGTTTGGGGAGTGTGGCACTGTCGGAGGGTCAGTGTTTGGGGAGCGTGGCACTGTCGGAGGGTCAGTGTTTGCGGAGCGTGGCACTGTCGGAGGGTCAGTGTTTGGGGAGTGTGGCACTGTCGGAGGGTCAGTGTTTGCGGAGCGTGGCACTGTCGGAGGGTCAGTGTTTGGGGAGTGTGGCACTGTCGGAGGGTCAGTGTTTGGGGTGAGTGGCACTGTCGGAGGGTCAGTGTTAGGGCAGAGTGGCTCTGACGGAGGGTCAGCGTTTGGGGAGCGTGGCTCTGTCGGAGGGTCAGTGTTTGCGGAGCGTGACACTGTCGGAGGGTCAGTGTTTGGGGAGTGTGGCACTGACGGAGGGTCAGTGTTTGGGGAGCGTGGCACTGTCGGGGGGTCACTGTTTGGGGAGCGTGGCACTGTCGGAGGGTCAGTGTTTGGGGAGCGTGGCACTGTCTGGGGGTCAGTGTTTGGGGAGTGTGGCACTGTCGGAGGGTCAGTGTTTGGGGAGTGTGGCACTGTCGGAGGGTCAGTGTTTGGGGAGCGTGGCAGTGTCGGAGTGTCAGTGTTTGGGGAGAGTGGCACTGTGGGAGGGTCAGTGTTTGGGGAGTGTGGCACTGTCGGAGGGTCAGTGTTTGGGGAGTGTGGCACTGTCGGAGGGTCAGTGTTTGGGGAGTGTGGCACTGTCGGAGGGTCAGTGTTTGGGGAGTGTGGCTCTGTCGGAGGGTCAGTGTTTGGGGAGTGTGGCACTGTCGGAGGGTCAGTGTATTGGGAGCGTGGCACTGTCGGAGGGTCAGTGTTTGGGGAGCGTGGCACTGTCGGAGGGTCAGTGTTTGGGGAGTGTGGCTCTGTCGGAGGGTCAGTGTTTGGGGAGTGTGGCACTGTCGGAGGGTCAGTGTATTGGGAGCGTGGCACTGTCGGAAGGTCAGTGTTTGGGGAGTCTGGCACTGTCGGAGGGTCACTCTTTGGGGAGTGTGGCACTGTCGGAGGGTCAGTGTTTGGGGAGTGTGGCACTGTCGGAGAGTCAGTGTATTGGGAGCGTGGCACTGTCGGAGGGTCAGTGTTTGCGGAGTGTGGCTCTGTCGGAGTGTCAGTGTTTGGGGAGCGTGGCACTGTCGGAGGGTCAGTGTTTGGGGAGTGTGGCACTGTCAGAGGGTCAGTGTTTGGGAGCGTGGCACTGTCAGAGAGTCAGTGTTTGGGGAGTGTGGCACTGTCGGAGGGTCAGTGTTTGGGAGTGTGGCACTGTGGGAGGGTCAGTGTTTGGGGAGTGTGGCACTGTCAGAGGGTCAGTGTTTGGGAGCGTGGCACTGTATGAGGGTCAGTGTTTGGGGAGGGTGGCTCTGTCGGAGGGTCAGTGTTTGGGGAGTGTGGCACTGTCGGAGGGTCACTCTTTGGGCAGTGTGGCACTGTCGGAGGGTCAGTGTTTGGGGAGTGTGGCACTGTCGGAGAGTCAGTGTATTGGGAGCGTGGCACTGTCGGAGGGTCAGTGTTTGCGGAGTGTGGCTCTGTGGGAGGTTCAGTGTTTCGGGAGCGTGGCACTGTCGGAGGGTCAGTGTTTGGGGAGTGTGGCACTGTCGGAGGGTCACTCTTTGGGGAGTGTGGCACTGTCAGAGAGTCAGTGTATTGGGAGCGTGGAACTGTCGGAGGGTCAGTGTTTGGGGAGTGTGGCACTGTCGGAGAGTCAGTGTATTGGGAGCGTGGCACTGTCGGAGGGTCAGTGTTTGGGGAGTGTGGCACTGTCGGAGGGTCAGTGTATTGGGAGCGTGGCACTGTCAGAGGGTCAGTGTTTGAGGAGTGTGGCTCTGTCGGAGGGTCAGTGTTTCGGGAGCGTGGCACTGTCGGAGGGTCAGTGTTTGGGGAGTGTGGCACTGTCGGAGAGTCAGTGTATTGGGAGCGTGGCACTGTCGGAGGGTCAGTGTTTGCGGAGTGTGGCTCTGTCGGAGGGTCAGTGTTTCGGGAGCGTGGCACTGTCGGAGGGTCAGTGTTTGGGGAGTGTGGCACTGTCAGAGGGTTAGTGTTTGGGTAGCGTGGCTGTGTCGGAGGGTCAGTGTTTGGGGAGTGTGGCACTGTCGGAGGGTCAGTGTTTTGGGAGCGTGGCACTGTCAGAGGGTCAGTGTTTGGGGAGTGTGGCTCTGTCGGAGGGTCAGTGTTTGGGGAGCGTGGCACTGTCGGAGGGTCAGTGTTTGGGTAGCGTGGCTCTGTCGGAGGGTCAGTGTTTGGGGAGCGTGGCACTGTCGGAGGGTCAGTGTTTGGGGAGCATGGCTCTGTCGGAGGGTCAGTGTTTGGGGAGCGTGGCACTGTCGGAGGGTCAGTGTTTGGGGAGTGTGGCACTGTCGGAGGGTCAGTGTTTGAGGAGCATGGCACTGTCGGAGGGTCAGTGTTTGGGGAGCGTGGCACTGTCAGAGGGTCAGTGTTTGGCGAGTGTAGCACTGTCAGAGGGTCAGTGTTTGGGAGCGTGGCACTGTCGGATGGTCAATGTTTGGGGAGTGTGGCACTGCCAGAAGGTCAGTGTTTGGGGAGCGTGGCTCTGTCGGAGGGTCTGTGTTTGGGGAGCGTGACACTGTCGGAGGGTCAGTGTTTTTGGACTGTGGCACTGTCGGAGGGTCCGTGTTTGGGGAGCGTGGCTCTGTCGGAGGGTCAGTGTTTGGGGAGCGTGGCACTGTCGGAGGGTCAGTGTTTGGGGAGCGTGGCTCTGTCGGAGGGTCAGTGTTTGGGGAGTGTGGCACTGTCGGAGGGTCAGTGTTTGGGGAGCGTGGCACTATCGGAGGGTCAGTGTTTGGGGAGCGTGGCACTGTCGGAGGGTCAGTGTTTGGGGAGTGTGGCTCTGTCGGAGGGTCAGTGTTTTGGGAGTGTGGCACTGTCGGAGGTTCAGTGTTTCTGGAGCGTGGCTCTGTCTGAGGGTAAGTGTTTAGGGAGTGTGGCACTGTCGGAGGGTCAGTGTTTGGGGAGCGTGGCACTGTCGGAGGGTCAGTGTTTGGGGAGTATGGCACTGTCAGAAGGTCAGTGTTTGGGGAGCTTGGCACTGTCGGAGGGTCAGTGTTTGGGGAGTGTGGCACTGTCAGAAGGTCAGTGTTTGGGGAGCGTGGCTCTGTCGGAGGGTCAGTGTTTGGGGAGTGTGGCACTGTCAGAAGGTCAGTTTTTGGGGAGCGTGGCTCTGTGGGAGGATCAGTGTTTGGGGAGCGTGGCTCTGTCGGATGGTCAGTGTTTGGGGAGCGTGACACTGTCGGAGGGTCAGTGTTTTGGGAGTGTGGCTCTGTCGGAGGGTCAGTGTTTGGGGAGCGTGGCACTGTCAGAGGGTCAGTGTTTGGGGAGTGTGGCACTGTCGGAGGGTCCGTGTTTGGGGAGCGTGGCTCTGTCGGAGGGTCAGTGTTTGGGGAGCGTGGCACTGTCGGAGGGTCAGTATTTGGGGAGCGTGGCACTGTCGGAGGGTCAATGTTTGGGGAGCGTGGCACTGTCGGAGGGTCAGTGTTTGGGGAGCGTGGCACTGTGGGAGGGTCAGTGTTTGGGGAGTGTGGCACTGTCGGAGGGTCCGTGTTTGGGGAGTGTGGCACTGTCGGAGGGTCAGTGTTTGGGGAGCGTGGCACTGTCAGAGGGTCAGTTTTTGAGGAGTGTGGCACTGTCGGAATGTCAGTGTTTGGGGAGCGTGACACTGTCGGAGGGTCAGTGTTTGGGGAGTGTGGCACTGTCGGAGGGTCAGTGTTTTGGGAGTGTGGCACTGTCGGAGGGTCAGTGTTTGGGGAGTGTGGCACTGTCGGAGGGTCAGTGTTTGGCGAGTGTGGCACTGACGGAGGGTCAGTGTTTGGGGAGTGTGGCACTGTCGGAGGGTCAGTGTTTGGGGAGCGTGGCACTGTATGAGGGTCAGTGTTTGGGGAGCGTGGCACTGTCGGAGGGTCAGTGTTTGGGGAGCGTGGCTCAGTCAGAAGGTTAGTGTTTGGGGAGCGTGGAACTGTCGGAGGGTCAGTGTTTGGGGAGCGCGGAACTGTCGGAGGGTCAGTGTTTGGGGAGTGTGGCACTGTCGGAGGGTCAGTGTTTGGGGAGCGTGGCTCAGTCAGAAGGTTAGTGTTTGGGGAGCGTGGAACTGTCGGAGGGTCAGTGTTTGGGGAGTGTGGCACTGTCAGAGGGTCAGTGTTTGGGGAGTGTGGCACTGTCGGAGGTTCAGTGTTTGGGGAGCGTGGCACTGTCGGAGGTCAGTGTTTGGGGAGTGTGGCACTGTCGGAGGGTCAGTGTTTTTGGAGTGTGGCACAGTCGGAGGGTCAGTGTTTGGGGAGTGTGGCACTGTCGGAGGATCAGTGTTTGGGAAGCGTGGCACTGTCGGAGGGTCAGTGTTTGGGGAGTGTGGCACTGTCAGAGGGTCAGTGTTTGGGAGCGTGGCACTGTCGGATGGTCAGTGTTTGGGGAGTGTGGCTCTGTCGGAGGGTCAGTGTTTGGGGAGTGTGGCACTGTCGGAGGGTCACTCTTTGGGGAGTGTGGCACTGTCGGAGGGTCAGTGTTTGGGGAGTGTGGCACTGTCGGAGAGTCAGTATATTGGGAGCGTGGCACTGTCGGAGGGTCAGTGTTTGCTGAGTGTGGCTCTGTCGGAGGGTCAATGTTTCGGGAGCGTGGCACTGTCGGAGGCTCAGTGTTTGGGGAGTGTGGCACTGTCGGAGGGTCACTCTTTGGGGAGTGTGGCACTGTCAGAGAGTCAGTGTATTGGGAGCGTGGCACTGTCGGAGGGTCAGTGTTTGGGGAGTGTGGCACTGTCGGAGAGTCAGTGTTTGCGGAGTGTGGCTCTGTCGGAGGGTCAGTGTTTCGGGAGCATGGCACTGTCGGAGGGTCAGTGTTTGGGGAGTGTGGCACTGTCTGAGAGTCAGTGTATTGGGAGCGTGGCACTGTCGGAGGGTCAGTGTTTGCGGAGTGTGGCACTGTCGGAGGGTCAGTGTTTGGGGAGTGTGGCACTGTCAGAGGGTCAGTGTTTGGGGAGCGTGGCACTGTGGGAGGGTCAGTGTTTGGGGAGCGTGGCACTGTCAGAAGGTCAGTGTTTGGGGAGTGTGGCACTGTCGGAGGGTCAGTGTTTGGGTAGCGTGGCTGTGTCGGAGGGTCAGTGTTTGGGGAGTGTGGCACTGTCGGAGGGTCAGTGTTTGGGGAGTGTGGCACTGTCGGAGGGTCAGTGTTTGAGAAGTGTGGCACTGTCAGAGGCTCAGTGTTTGGGAGCGTGGCACTGTCGGAGGGTCAGTGTTTGGGGAGTGTGGCACTGTCAGAGGGTCAGTGTTTGGGAGCGTGGCACTGTCAGAGGGTTAGTGTTTGGGTAGCGTGGCTGTGTCGGAGGGTCAGTGTTTGGGGAGTGTGGCACTGTCGGAGGATCAGTGTTTTGGGAGCGTGGCACTGTCAGAGGGTCAGTGTTTGGGGAGTGTGGCTCTGTCGGAGGGTCAGTGTTTGGGGAGCGTGGCACTGTCGGAGGGTCAGTGTTTGGGTAGCGTGGCTCTGTCGGAGGGTCAGTGTTTGGGGAGCGTGGCACTGTCGGAGGGTCAGTGTTTGGGGAGCATGGCTCTGTCGGAGGGTCAGTGTTTGGGGAGCGTGGCACTGTCGGAGGGTCAGTGTTTGGGGAGTGTGGCACTGTCGGAGGGTCAGTGTTTGGGGAGCATGGCACTGTCGGAGGGTCAGTGTTTGGGGAGCGTGGCACTGTCAGAGGGTCAGTGTTTGGCGAGTGTAGCACTGCAGAGGGTCAGTGTTTGGGAGCGTGGCACTGTCGGATGGTCAGTGTTTGGGGAGTGTGGCACTGCCAGAAGGTCAGTGTTTGGGGAGCGTGTCTCTGTCGGAGAGTCTGTGTTTGGGGAGCGTGGCTCTGTCGGAGGGTCAGTGTTTGGGGAGCGTGACACTGTCGGAGGGTCAGTGTTTTTGGAGTGTGGCACTGTCGGAGGGTCCGTGTTTGGGGAGTGTGGCACTGTCAGAGGGTCAGTGTTTGGGGAGTGTGGCACTGTCAGAGGGTCAGTGTTTGGGGAGCGTGGCTCTGTCGGAGGGTCAGTGTTTGGGGAGTGTGGCACTGTCAGAGGGTCAGTGTTTGGGGAGCGTGGCTCTGTCGGAGGGTCAGTGTTTGGGGAGCGTGGCACTGTCGGAGGGTCAGTGTTTGGGGAGCGTGGCTCTGTCGGAGGGTCAGTGTTTGGGGAGTGTGGCACTGTCGGAGGGTCAGTGTTTGGGGAGCGTGGCACTGTCGGAGGGTCAGTGTTTGGGGAGCGTGGCACTGTCGGAGGGTCAGTGTTTGGGGAGTGTGGCTCTGTCGGAGGGTCAGTGTTTTGGGAGTGTGGCACTGTCGGAGGGTCAGTGTTTGGGGAGTGTGGCACTGTCGGAGGGTCAGTGTTTGGGGAGCGTGGCACTGTCGGAGGGTCAGTGTTTGGGGAGCGTGGCACTGTCAGACGGTCAGTGTTTGGGGACTGTGGCTCTGTCGGAGGGTCAGTGTTTGGGGAGTGTGGCACTGTCGGAGGGTCAGTGTTTGGGGACTGTGACACTGTCGGAGGGTCAGTGTTTGGGGAGTGTAGCACTGTCGGAGGGTCACTCTTTGGGGAGTGTGGCACTGTCGGAGGGTCAGTGTTTGGGGAGTGTGGCACTGTCGGAGGGCCAGTGTTTTGGGAGCGTGGCACTGTCGGAGGGTCAGTGTTTGGGGAGCGTTGCACTGTCAGAGGGTCAGTGTTTGGGAGCGTGGCACTGTCGGAGGATCAGTGTTTGGGGAGCGTGGCTCTGTCGGAGGGTCAGTGTTTGGGGAGCGTGGCACTGTCGGAGGGTCAGTGTTTGGGGAGCGTGGCTCTGTCGGAGGGTCAGTGTTTGGGGAGTGTGGCACTGTCGGAGGGTCAGTGTTTGGGGAGCGTGGCACTGTCGGAGGGTCAGTGTTTGGGGAGCGTGGCACTGTCGGAGGGTCAGTGTTTGGGGAGTGTGGCTCTGTCGGAGGGTCAGTGTTTTGGGAGTGTGGCACTGTCGGAGGGTCAGTGTTTGGGGAGTGTGGCACTGTCGGAGGGTCAGTGTTTGGGGAGCGTGGCACTGTCGGAGGGTCAGTGTTTGGGGAGCGTGGCACTGTCGGAGGGTTAGTGTTTGGGGAGAATGGCTCTGTCGGAGGGTCAGTGTTTGGGGAGCGTGGCTCTGTCGGATGGTCAGTGTTTGGGGAGCGTGACACTGTCGGAGGGTCAGTGTTTTGGGAGTGTGGCTCTGTCGGAGGGTCAGTGTTTGGGGAGCGTGGCGCTGTCAGAGGGTCAGTGTTTGGGGAGTGTGGCACTGTCGGAGGGTCCGTGTTTGGGGAGCGTGGCTCTGTCGGAGGGTCAGTGTTTGGGGAGCGTGGCACTGTCGGAGGGTCAGTGTTTGGGGAGCGTGGCACTGTCGGAGGGTCAATGTTTGGGGAGCGTGGCACTGTCGGAGGGTCAGTGATTGGGGAGCGTGGCACTGTGGGAGGGTCAGTGTTTGGGGAGTGTGGCACTGTCGGAGGGTCAGTGTTTGGGGAGCGTGGCACTGTGGGAGGGTCAGTGTTTGGGGAGTGTGGCACTGTCGGAGGGTCCGTGTTTGGGGAGTGTGGCACTGTCGGAGGGTCAGTGTTTGGGGAGCGTGGCACTGTCAGAGGGTCAGTGTTTGAGGAGTGTGGCACTGTCGGAGGGTCAGTGTTTGGGGAGCGTGACACTGTCGGAGGGTCAGTGTTTGGCGAGTGTGGCACTGACGGAGGGTCAGTGTTTGGGGAGTGTGGCACTGTCGGAGGGTCAGTGTTTGGGGAGCGGTGCACCGTCGGAGGGTCAGTGTTTGGGGAGCGTGGCACTGTCGGAGGGTCAGTGTTTGGGGAGCGTGGCTCAGTCAGAAGGTTAGTGTTTGGGGAGCGTGGAACTGTCGGAGGGTCAGTGTTTGGGGAGTGTGGCACTGTCAGAGGGTCAGTGTTTGGGGAGTGTGGCACTGTCGGAGGTTCAGTGTTTGGGGAGCATGGCACTGTCGGAGGTCAGTGTTTGGGGAGTGTGGCACTGTCGGAGGGTCAGTGTTTTGGGAGTGTGGCACAGTCGGAGGGTCAGTGTTTGGGGAGTGTGGCACTGTCGGAGGATCAGTGTTTGGGAAGCGTGGCACTGTCGGAGGGTCAGTGTTCGGGGAGTGTGGCACTGTCAGAAGGTCATTGTTTGGGGAGCGTGGCACTGTCAGAAGGTCAGTGTTTGCGGAGCGTGGCACTGTCGGAGGGTCAGTGTTTGGGGAGTGTGGCACTGTCAGAAGGTCAGTGTTTGGGGAGCGTGGCTCTGTCGGAGGGTCAGTGTTTGGGGAGAGTGGCACTGTCAGAAGGTCAGTGTTTGGGGAGCGTGGCTCTGTCGGAGGGTCAGTGTTTGGGGAGCGTGGCTCTGTCGCAGGGTCAGTGTTTGGGGAGCGTGACACTGTCGGAGGGTCAGTGTTTTGGGAGTGAGGCACTGTCGGAGGGTCAGTGTTTGGGGAGCGTGGCACTGTCGGAGGGTCAGTGATTGGGGAGTGTGGCTCTGTCGGAGTGTCAGTGTTTGGGGACTGTGGCACTGTCGGAGGGTCAGTGTATTGGGAGTGTGGCACTGTCGGAGGTTCAGTATTTGGGTAGCGTGGCTCTGTCGGAGGGTCAGTGTTTGGGGAGCGTGGCACTGTCGGAGGGTCAGTGTTTGGGGAGTGTGGCTCTGTCGGAGGGTCAGTGTTTGGGGAGCGTTGCACTGTCAGAGGGTCAGTGTTTGGGGAGTGAGGCTCTGTCGGAGGGTCAGTGTTTGGGGAGTGTGGCACTGTCGGAGGGTCAGTGTTTGGGGCGCGTGGCACTGTCGGAGGGTCAGTGTTTGGGAGCGTGGCACTGTCGGAGGGTCAGTGTTTGGGGAGCGTGGCACTGTGGGAGGATCAGTGTTTGGGGAGCGTGGCACTGTCGGAGGGTCAGTGTTTGGGGAGCATGGCACTGTCGGAGGGTCAGTGTTTGGGGAGCGTGGCACTGTCAGACGGTCAGTGTTTGGGGACTGTGGCTCTGTCGGAGGGTCAGTGTTTGGGGAGTGTGGCACTGTCGGAGGGTCAGTGTTTGGGGACTGTGACACTGTCGGAGGGTCAGTGTTTGGGGAGTGTAGCACTGTCGGAGGGTCACTCTTTGGGGAGTGTGGCACTGTCGGAGGGTCAGTGTTTGGGGAGTGTGGCACTGTCGGAGGGCCAGTGTTTTGGGAGCGCGGCACTGTCGGAGGGTCAGTGTTTGGGGAGCGTTGCACTGTCAGAGGGTCAGTGTTTGGGAGCGTGGCACTGTCGGAGGATCAGTGTTTGGGGAGCGTGGCACTGTCGGAGGATCAGTGTTTGGGGAGCGTGGCACTGTCGGAGGGTCAGTGTTTGGGGAGTGTGGCACTGTCGGAGGGTCAGTGTTTGGGGAGCATGGCACTGTCGGAGGGTCAGTGTTTGGGGAGCGTGGCACTGTCGGAGGGTCCGTGTTTGGGGAGTGTGGCACTGTCGGAGGGCCAGTGTTTGGGGAGCGTGGCACTGTCGGAGGGTCAGTGTTTGGGGAGCGTGGCACTGTCGGAGAGTCAGTGTTTGGGGAGCGTGGCACTGTCGGAGGGTCAGTGTTTTGGGAGTGTGGCACTGTCGGAGGGTCAGTGTTTGAGGAACGTGGCTCTGTCGGAGGGTCAGTGTTTGGGGAGTGTGGCAATGCCAGAAGGTCAGTGTTTGGGGAGGGTGGCTCTGTCGGAGGGTCAGTGTTTGGGGAGCGTGGCTCTGTCGGAGGGTCAGTGTTTGGGGAGCGTGGCACTGTCTGAGGGTCAGTGTTTGGGGAGCGTGACACTGTCAGAAGGTCAGTGTTTGGGGAGCGTGGCACTGTCGGAGGGTCAGTGTTTGGGGAGCGTGGCTCTGTCGGAGGGTCAGTGTTTGGGGAGTGTGGCACTGTCGGAGGGTCAGTGTTTGGGGAGCGTGGCACTGTCGGAGGGTCAGTGTTTGGGGAGCGTGGCACTGTCGGAGAGTCAGTGTTTGGGGAGCGTGGCACTGTCGGAGGGTCAGTGTTTTGGGAGTGTGGCACTGTCGGAGGGTCAATGTTTGGGGAGCGTGGCACTGTCGGAGGGTCAGTGTTTGGGGAGTGTGGCACTGTCGGAGGGTCAGTGTTTTGGGAGTGTGGCACTGTCGGAGGGTCAGTGTTTGGGGAGCGTGGCACTGTCGGAGGGTCAGTCTTTGGGGAGTGTGGCACTGTCGGAGGGTCAGTGTTTGGGGAGTGTGGCACTGTCGGAGGGTCAGTGTTTGGGAGCGTGGCACTGTCGGAGGGTCAGTGTTTGTGGAGTGTGGCTCTGTCGGAGGGTCAGTGTATTGGGAGTGTGGCACTGTCGGAGGGTCAGTGTTTGGGGAGTGTGGCACTGTCGGAGGGTCAGTGTTTGGGAGCGTGGCACTGTCGGAGGGTCAGTGTTTGGGGAGCGTGGCACTGTCGGAGGGTCAGTGTATTGGGAGTGTGGCACTGTCGGAGGGTCAGTGTTTGGGGAGTGTGGCTCTGTCGGAGGGTCAGTGTTTGGGGAGTGTGGCACTGTCGGAGGGTCAGTGTTTGGGGAGTGTGGCACTGTCGGAGGGTCAGTGTTTGGGAGCGTGGCACTGTCGGAGGATCAGTGTTTGGGGAGTGTGGCACTGTCGGAGGGTCAGTGTTTCTGGAGCGTGGCTCTGTCTGAGGGTCAGTGTTTGGGGAGTGTGGCACTGTCGGAGGGTCAGTGTTTGGGGAGCGTGGCACTGTCGGAGGGTCAGTGTTTGGGGAGCGTGGCACTGTCGGAGTGTCAGTGTTTGGGGAGTGTGGCACTGTCAGAAGGTCAGTGTTTGGGGAGCGTGGCACTGTCGGAGGGTCAGTGTTTGGGGAGTGTGGCACTGTCGGAAGGTCAGTGTTTGGGGAGCGTGGCTCTGTCGGAGGGTCAGTATTTGGGGAGTGTGGCACTGTCAGAAGGTCAGTGTTTGGGGAGCGTGGCTCTGTCGGAGGGTCAGTGTTTGGAGAGCGTGGCTCTGTCGGAGGGTCAGTGTTTGGGGAGCGTGACACTGTCGGAGGGTCAGTGTTTTGGGAGTGTGGCACTGTGGGAGGGTCCGTGTTTTGGGAGCGTGGCTCTGTCGGAGGGTCAATGTTTGGGGAGCGTGGCACTGTCGGAGAGTCAGTGTTTGGGAGCGTGGCTCTGTCGGAGGGTCAGTGTTTGGGGAGTGTGGCACTGTCGGAGGGTCAGTGTTTGGGGAGCGTGGCACTGTGGGAGGGTCAGTCTTTGGGGAGTGTGGCACTGTCGGAGGGTCAGTGTTTGGGGAGTGTGGCACTGTCGGAGGGTCAGTGTTTGGGAGCGGGTCACTGTCGGAGGTTCAGTGTTTGGGGAGTGTGGCACTGTCAGAGGGTCAGTGTTTTGGAGCGTGGCACTGTCGGAGAGTCAGTGTTTGCGGAGCGTGGCACTGTCGGAGGGTCAGTGTTTGGGGAGTGTGGCACTGTCAGAAGGTCAGTGTTTGGGGAGCGTGGCTCTGTCGGAGGGTCAGTGTTTGGGGAGCGTGGCTCTGTCGCAGGGTCAGTGTTTGGGGAGCGTGACACTGTCGGAGGGTCAGTGTTTTGGGAGTGAGGCACTGTCGGAGGGTCAGTGTTTGGGGAGCGTGGCACTGTCGGAGGGTCAGTGATTGGGGAGTGTGGCTCTGTCGGAGTGTCAGTGTTTGGGGAGTGTGGCTCCGTCGGAGGGTCAGTGTTTGGGGACTGTGGCACTGTCGGAGGGTCAGTGTATTGGGAGTGTGGCACTGTCGGAGGTTCAGTGTTTGGGTAGCGTGGCTCTGTCGGAGGGTCAGTGTTTGGGGAGCGTGGCACTGTCGGAGGGTCAGTGTTTGGGGAGTGTGGCTCTGTCGGAGGGTCAGTGTTTGGGGAGCGTTGCACTGTCAGAGGGTCACTGTTTGGGGAGTGAGGCTCTGTCGGAGGGTCAGTGTTTGGGGAGTGTGGCACTGTCGGAGGGTCAGTGTTTGGGGAGCGTGGCACTGTCGGAGGGTCAATGTTTGGGAGCGTGGCACTGTCGGAGGGTCAGTGTTTGGGGAGCGTGGCACTGTGGGAGGATCAGTGTTTGGGGAGCGTGGCACTGTCGGAGGGTCAGTGTTTGGGGAGCGTGGCACTGTCGAAGAGTCAGTGTTTGGGGAGCGTGGCACTGTCGGAGGGTCAGTGTTTTGGGAGTGTGGCACTGTCGGAGGGTCAGTGTTTGAGGAACGTGGCTCTGTCGGAGGGTCAGTGTTTGGGGAGTGTGGCACTGCCAGAAGGTCAGTGTTTGGGGAGGGTGGCTCTGTCGGAGGGTCAGTGTTTGGGGAGCGTGGCTCTGTCGGAGGGTCAGTGTTTGGGGAGCGTGGCACTGTCGGAGGGTCAGTGTTTGGGGAGTGTGGCACTGTCGGAGGGTCAGTGTTTGGGAGCGGGTCACTGTCGGAGGTTCAGTGTTTGGGGAGTGTGGCACTGTCAGAGGGTCAGTGTTTTGGAGCGTGGCACTGTCGGAGAGTCAGTGTTTGCGGAGCGTGGCACTGTCGGAGGGTCAGTGTTTGGGGAGTGTGGCACTGTCAGAAGGTCAGTGTTTGGGGAGTGTGGCTCTGTCGGAGGGTCAGTGTTTGGGGAGTGTGGCTCTGTCGGAGGGTCAGTGTTTGGGGAGCGTTGCACTGTCAGAGGGTCAGTGTTTGGGGAGTGAGGCTCTGTCGGAGGGTCAGTGTTTGGGGAGTGTGGCACTGTCGGAGGGTCAGTGTTTGGGGAGCGTGGCACTGTCGGAGGGTCAGTGTTTGGGAGCGTGGCACTGTCGGAGGGTCAGTGTTTGGGGAGCGTGGCACTGTGGGAGGATCAGTGTTTGGGGAGCGTGGCACTGTCGGAGGGTCAGTGTTTGGGGAGTGTGGCACTGTCGGAGGGTCAGTGTTTGGGGAGCATGGCACTGTCGGAGGGTCAGTGTTTGGGGAGCGTGGCACTGTCAGACGGTCAGTGTTTGGGGACTGTGGCTCTGTCGGAGGGTCAGTGTTTGGGGAGTGTGGCACTGTCGGAGGGTCAGTGTTTGGGGACTGTGACACTGTCGGAGGGTCAGTGTTTGGGGAGTGTAGCACTGTCGGAGGGTCACTCTTTGGGGAGTGTGGCACTGTCGGAGGGTCAGTGTTTGGGGAGTGTGGCACTGTCGGAGGGTCAGTGTTTTGGGAGCGTGGCACTGTCGGAGGGTCAGTGTTTGGGGAGCGTTGCACTGTCAGAGGGTCAGTGTTTGGGAGCGTGGCACTGTCGGAGGATCAGTGTTTGGGGAGCGTGGCACTGTCGGAGGATCAGTGTTTGGGGAGCGTGGCACTGTCGGAGGGTCAGTGTTTGGGGAGTGTGGCACTGTCGGAGGGTCAGTGTTTGGGGAGCATGGCACTGTCGGAGGGTCAGTGTTTGGGGAGCGTGGCACTGTCGGAGGGTCCGTGTTTGGGGAGTGTGGCACTGTCGGAGGGCCAGTGTTTGGGGAGCGTGGCACTGTCGGAGGTCAGTGTTTGGGGAGCGTGGCACTGTCGGAGAGTCAGTGTTTGGGGAGCGTGGCACTGTCGGAGGGTCAGTGTTTTGGGAGTGTGGCACTGTCGGAGGGTCAGTGTTTGAGGAACGTGGCTCTGTCGGAGGGTCAGTGTTTGGGGAGTGTGGCACTGCCAGAAGGTCAGTGTTTGGGGAGGGTGGCTCTGTCGGAGGGTCAGTGTTTGGGGAGCGTGGCTCTGTCGGAGGGTCAGTGTTTGGGGAGCGTGGCACTATCTGAGGGTCAGTGTTTGGGGAGCGTGACACTGTCAGAAGGTCAGTGTTTGGGGAGCGTGGCTCTGTCGGAGGGTCAGTGTTTGGGGAGTGTGGCACTGTCGGAGGGTCAGTGTTTGGGGAGCGTGGCACTGTCGGAGGGTCAGTGTTTGGGGAGCGTGGCACTGTCGGAGAGTCAGTGTTTGGGGAGCGTGGCACTGTCGGAGGGTCAGTGTTTTGGGAGTGTGGCACTGTCGGAGGGTCAATGTTTGGGGAGCGTGGCACTGTCGGAGGGTCAGTGTTTGGGGAGTGTGGCACTGTCGGAGGGTCAGTGTTTTGGGAGTGTGGCACTGTCGGAGGGTCAGTGTTTGGGGAGCGTGGCACTGTCGGAGGGTCAGTCTTTGGGGAGTGTGGCACTGTCGGAGGGTCAGTGTTTGGGGAGTGTGGCACTGTCGGAGGGTCAGTGTTTGGGGAGTGTGGCACTGTCGGAGGGTCAGTGTTTGGGGAGCATGGCACTGTCGGAGGGTCAGTGTTTGGGGAGCGTGGCACTGTCGGAGGGTCCGTGTTTGGGGAGTGTGGCACTGTCGGAGGGCCAGTGTTTGGGGAGCGTGGCACTGTCGGAGGGTCAGTGTTTGGGGAGCGTGGCACTGTCGGAGAGTCAGTGTTTGGGGAGCGTGGCACTGTCGGAGGGTCAGTGTTTTGGGAGTGTGGCACTGTCGGAGGGTCAGTGTTTGAGGAACGTGGCTCTGTCGGAGGGTCAGTGTTGGGGGAGTGTGGCACTGCCAGAAGGTCAGTGTTTGGGGAGGGTGGCTCTGTCGGAGGGTCAGTGTTTGGGGAGTGTGGCACTGTCGGAGGGTCAGTGTTTGTGGAGTGTGGCTCTGTCGGAGGGTCAGTGTATTGGGAGTGTGGCACTGTCGGAGGGTCAGTGTTTGGGGAGTGTGGCACTGTCGGAGGGTCAGTGTTTGGGAGCGTGGCACTGTCGGAGGGTCAGTGTTTGGGGAGCGTGGCACTGTCGGAGGGTCAGTGTATTGGGAGTGTGGCACTGTTGGAGGGTCAGTGTTTGGGGAGTGTGGCTCTGTCGGAGGGTCAGTGTTTGGGGAGTGTGGCACTGTCGGAGGGTCAGTGTTTGGGGAGTGTGGCACTGTCGGAGGGTCAGTGTTTGGGAGCGTGGCACTGTCGGAGGATCAGTGTTTGGGGAGTGTGGCACTGTCGGAGGGTCAGTGTTTCTGGAGCGTGGCTCTGTCTGAGGGTCAGTGTTTGGGGAGTGTGGCACTGTCGGAGGGTCAGTGTTTGGGTAGCGTGGCACTGTCGGAGGGTCAGTGTTTGGGGAGCGTGGCACTGTCGGAGTGTCAGTGTTTGGGGAGTGTGGCACTGTCAGAAGGTCAGTGTTTGGGGAGCGTGGCACTGTCGGAGGGTCAGTGTTTGGGGAGTGTGGCACTGTCGGAAGGTCAGTGTTTGGGGAGCGTGGCTCTGTCGGAGGGTCAGTGTTTGGGGAGTGTGGCACTGTCAGAAGGTCAGTGTTTGGGGAGCGTGGCTCTGTCGGAGGGTCAGTGTTTTGAGAGCGTGGCTCTGTCGGAGGGTCTGTTTTTGGGGAGCGTGACACTGTCGGAGGGTCAGTGTTTTGGGAGTGTGGCACTGTCGGAGGGTCCGTGTTTGGGGAGCGTGGCTCTGTCGGAGGGTCAATGTTTGGGGAGCGTGGCACTGTCGGAGAGTCAGTGTTTGGGAGCGTGGCTCTGTCGGAGGGTCAGTGTTTGGGGAGTGTGGCACTGTCGGAGGGTCAGTGTTTGGGAGCGGGTCACTGTCGGAGGGTCAGTGTTTGGGGAGTGTGGCACTGTCAGAGGGTCAGTGTTTTGGAGCGTGGCACTGTCGGAGAGTCAGTGTTTGGGGAGCGTGGCACTGTCAGAGGGTCAGTGTTTGGGGAGTGTGGCACTGTCGGAGGGTCAGTGTTTGGGGAGCGTGGCTCTGTCTGAGGGTCAGTGTTTGGGGAGTGTGGCACTGTCGGAGGGTCAGTGTTTGGGTAGCGTGGCACTGTCGGAGGGTCAGTGTTTGGGGAGCGTGGCACTGTCGGAGTGTCAGTGTTTGGGGAGTGTGGCACTGTCAGAAGGTCAGTGTTTGGGGAGCGTGGCACTGTCGGAGGGTCAGTGTTTGGGGAGTGTGGCACTGTCGGAAGGTCAGTGTTTGGGGAGCGTGGCTCTGTCGGAGGGTCAGTGTTTGGGGAGTGTGGCACTGTCAGAAGGTCAGTGTTTGGGGAGCGTGGCTCTGTCGGAGGGTCAGTGTTTTGAGAGCGTGGCTCTGTCGGAGGGTCTGTTTTTGGGGAGCGTGACACTGTCGGAGAGTCAGTGTTTTGGGAGTGTGGCACTGTCGGAGGGTCCGTGTTTGGGGAGCGTGGCTCTGTCGGAGGGTCAATGTTTGGGGAGCGTGGCACTGTCGGAGAGTCAGTGTTTGGGAGCGTGGCTCTGTCGGAGGGTCAGTGTTTGGGGAGTGTGGCACTGTCGGAGGGTCAGTGTTTGGGAGCGGGTCACTGTCGGAGGGTCAGTGTTTGGGGAGTGTGGCACTGTCAGAGGGTCAGTGTTTTGGAGCGTGGCACTGTCGGAGAGTCAGTGTTTGGGGAGCGTGGCACTGTCAGAGGGTCAGTGTTTGGGGAGTGTGGCACTGTCGGAGGGTCAGTGTTTGGGGAGTGTGGCACTGTCGGAGGGTCAGTGTTTGGGGAGCGTGGCACTGTCGGAGGGTCAGTGTTTCTGGCGCGTGGCTCTGTCGGAGGGTCAGTGTTTGGGGAGTGTGGCACTGTCGGAGAGTCAGTGTTTGGGGAGTGTGGCACTGTCGGAGAGTCAGTGTTTGGGGAGCGTGGCACTGTCGGAGGGTCAGTGTTTGGGAGTGTGGCACTGTCGGAGGGTCAGTGTTTGGGGAGTGTGGCACTGTCGGAGAGTCAGTGTTTGGGGAGCGGGGCACTGTCGGAGGGTGAGTGTTTGGGGAGCGTGGCACTGTCGGAGGGTGAGTGTTTGGGGAGCGTGGCACTGTCGGAGGGTCAGTGTTTGGGGAGCGTGGCACTGTCGGAGTGTCAGTATTTGGGGAGTGTGGCACTGTCGGAGGGTCAGTGTTTGGGGAGTGTGGCACTGTCGGAGGGTCAGTGTTTGGGAGCGGGTCACTGTCGGAGGGTCAGTGTTTGGGGAGTGTGGCACTGATGGAGGGTCAGTGTTTGGGGAGTGTGGCACTGTCGGAGGGTCAGTGTTTGGGAGCGTGGCACTGTCGGAGGGTCAGTGTTTGGGGAGTGTGGCACAGTCGGAGGGTCAGTGTTTCTGGTGCGTGGCTCTGTCGGAGGGTCAGTGTTTGGGGAGTGTGGCACTGTCGGAGGGTCCGTGTTTGGGGAGCGTGGCTCTGTCGGAGGGTCAATGTTTGGGGAGCGTGGCACTGTCGGAGAGTCAGTGTTTGGGAGCGTGGCTCTGTCGGAGGGTCAGTGTTTGGGGAGTGTGGCACTGTCGGAGGGTCAGTGTTTGGGAGCGGGTCACTGTCGGAGGGTCAGTGTTTGGGGAGTGTGGCACTGTCAGAGGGTCAGTGTTTTGGAGCGTGGCACTGTCGGAGAGTCAGTGTTTGGGGAGCGTGGCACTGTCAGAGGGTCAGTGTTTGGGGAGTGTGGCACTGTCGGAGGGTCAGTGTTTGGGGAGCGTGGCTCTGTCTGAGGGTCAGTGTTTGGGGAGTGTGGCACTGTCGGAGGGTCAGTGTTTGGGTAGCGTGGCACTGTCGGAGGGTCAGTGTTTGGGGAGCGTGGCACTGTCGGAGTGTCAGTGTTTGGGGAGTGTGGCACTGTCAGAAGGTCAGTGTTTGGGGAGCGTGGCACTGTCGGAGGGTCAGTGTTTGGGGAGTGTGGCACTGTCGGAAGGTCAGTGTTTGGGGAGCGTGGCTCTGTCGGAGGGTCAGTGTTTGGGGAGTGTGGCACTGTCAGAAGGTCAGTGTTTGGGGAGCGTGGCTCTGTCGGAGGGTCAGTGTTTTGAGAGCGTGGCTCTGTCGGAGGGTCTGTTTTTGGGGAGCGTGACACTGTCGGAGAGTCAGTGTTTTGGGAGTGTGGCACTGTCGGAGGGTCCGTGTTTGGGGAGCGTGGCTCTGTCGGAGGGTCAATGTTTGGGGAGCGTGGCACTGTCGGAGAGTCAGTGTTTGGGAGCGTGGCTCTGTCGGAGGGTCAGTGTTTGGGGAGTGTGGCACTGTCGGAGGGTCAGTGTTTGGGAGCGGGTCACTGTCGGAGGGTCAGTGTTTGGGGAGTGTGGCACTGTCAGAGGGTCAGTGTTTTGGAGCGTGGCACTGTCGGAGAGTCAGTGTTTGGGGAGCGTGGCACTGTCAGAGGGTCAGTGTTTGGGGAGTGTGGCACTGTCGGAGGGTCAGTGTTTGGGGAGTGTGGCACTGTCGGAGGGTCAGTGTTTGGGGAGCGTGGCACTGTCGGAGGGTCAGTGTTTCTGGCGCGTGGCTCTGTCGGAGGGTCAGTGTTTGGGGAGTGTGGCACTGTCGGAGAGTCAGTGTTTGGGGAGTGTGGCACTGTCGGAGAGTCAGTGTTTGGGGAGCGTGGCACTGTCGGAGGGTCAGTGTTTGGGAGTGTGGCACTGTCGGAGGGTCAGTGTTTGGGGAGTGTGGCACTGTCGGAGAGTCAGTGTTTGGGGAGCGGGGCACTGTCGGAGGGTGAGTGTTTGGGGAGCGTGGCACTGTCGGAGGGTGAGTGTTTGGGGAGCGTGGCACTGTCGGAGGGTCAGTGTTTGGGGAGCGTGGCACTGTCGGAGTGTCAGTATTTGGGGAGTGTGGCACTGTCGGAGGGTCAGTGTTTGGGGAGTGTGGCACTGTCGGAGGGTCAGTGTTTGGGAGCGGGTCACTGTCGGAGGGTCAGTGTTTGGGGAGTGTGGCACTGATGGAGGGTCAGTGTTTGGGGAGTGTGGCACTGTCGGAGGGTCAGTGTTTGGGAGCGTGGCACTGTCGGAGGGTCAGTGTTTGGGGAGTGTGGCACAGTCGGAGGGTCAGTGTTTCTGGTGCGTGGCTCTGTCGGAGGGTCAGTGTTTGGGGAGTGTGGCACTCTCGGAGGGTCAGTGTTTGGGGAGCGTGGCACTGTCGGAGGGTCAGTGTTTGGGGAGTGTGGCACTGTCGGAGGGTCAGTGATTCTGGAGCGTGGCACTGTCGGAGAGTCAGTGTTTGGGCAGCGTGGCAGTGTCGGAGGGTCAGTGTTTGGGGAGTGTGGCACTGTCGGAGGGTCAGTGTTTGGGGAGCGTGGCACTGTCGGAGAGTCAGTGTTTGGGGAGCGTGGCACTGTCGGAGGGTCAGTGTTTGGGGAGCGTGGCACTGTCGGAGGGTCAGTGTTTGGGGAGTGTGGCACTGTCGGAGGGTCAGTGTTTGGGAGCGTGGCACTGTCGGAGGATCAGTGTTTGGGGAGTGTGGCACTGTCGGAGGGTCAGTGTTTCTGGAGCGTGGCTCTGTCTGAGGGTCAGTGTTTGGGGAGTGTGGCACTGTCGGAGGGTCAGTGTTTGGGTAGCGTGGCACTGTCGGAGGGTCAGTGTTTGGGGAGCGTGGCACTGTCGGAGTGTCAGTGTTTGGGGAGTGTGGCACTGTCAGAAGGTCAGTGTTTGGGGAGCGTGGCACTGTCGGAGGGTCAGTGTTTGGGGAGTGTGGCACTGTCGGAAGGTCAGTGTTTGGGGAGCGTGGCTCTGTCGGAGGGTCAGTGTTTGGGGAGTGTGGCACTGTCAGAAGGTCAGTGTTTGGGGAGCGTGGCTCTGTCGGAGGGTCAGTGTTTTGAGAGCGTGGCTCTGTCGGAGGGTCTGTTTTTGGGGAGCGTGACACTGTCGGAGGGTCAGTGTTTTGGGAGTGTGGCACTGTCGGAGGGTCCGTGTTTGGGGAGCGTGGCTCTGTCGGAGGGTCAATGTTTGGGGAGCGTGGCACTGTCGGAGAGTCAGTGTTTGGGAGCGTGGCTCTGTCGGAGGGTCAGTGTTTGGGGAGTGTGGCACTGTCGGAGGGTCAGTGTTTGGGAGCGGGTCACTGTCGGAGGGTCAGTGTTTGGGGAGTGTGGCACTGTCAGAGGGTCAGTGTTTTGGAGCGTGGCACTGTCGGAGAGTCAGTGTTTGGGGAGCGTGGCACTGTCAGAGGGTCAGTGTTTGGGGAGTGTGGCACTGTCGGAGGGTCAGTGTTTGGGGAGCGTGGCTCTGTCTGAGGGTCAGTGTTTGGGGAGTGTGGCACTGTCGGAGGGTCAGTGTTTGGGTAGCGTGGCACTGTCGGAGGGTCAGTGTTTGGGGAGCGTGGCACTGTCGGAGTGTCAGTGTTTGGGGAGTGTGGCACTGTCAGAAGGTCAGTGTTTGGGGAGCGTGGCACTGTCGGAGGGTCAGTGTTTGGGGAGTGTGGCACTGTCGGAAGGTCAGTGTTTGGGGAGCGTGGCTCTGTCGGAGGGTCAGTGTTTGGGGAGTGTGGCACTGTCAGAAGGTCAGTGTTTGGGGAGCGTGGCTCTGTCGGAGGGTCAGTGTTTTGAGAGCGTGGCTCTGTCGGAGGGTCTGTTTTTGGGGAGCGTGACACTGTCGGAGAGTCAGTGTTTTGGGAGTGTGGCACTGTCGGAGGGTCCGTGTTTGGGGAGCGTGGCTCTGTCGGAGGGTCAATGTTTGGGGAGCGTGGCACTGTCGGAGAGTCAGTGTTTGGGAGCGTGGCTCTGTCGGAGGGTCAGTGTTTGGGGAGTGTGGCACTGTCGGAGGGTCAGTGTTTGGGAGCGGGTCACTGTCGGAGGGTCAGTGTTTGGGGAGTGTGGCACTGTCAGAGGGTCAGTGTTTTGGAGCGTGGCACTGTCGGAGAGTCAGTGTTTGGGGAGCGTGGCACTGTCAGAGGGTCAGTGTTTGGGGAGTGTGGCACTGTCGGAGGGTCAGTGTTTGGGGAGTGTGGCACTGTCGGAGGGTCAGTGTTTGGGGAGCGTGGCACTGTCGGAGGGTCAGTGTTTCTGGCGCGTGGCTCTGTCGGAGGGTCAGTGTTTGGGGAGTGTGGCACTGTCGGAGAGTCAGTGTTTGGGGAGTGTGGCACTGTCGGAGAGTCAGTGTTTGGGGAGCGTGGCACTGTCGGAGGGTCAGTGTTTGGGAGTGTGGCACTGTCGGAGGGTCAGTGTTTGGGGAGTGTGGCACTGTCGGAGAGTCAGTGTTTGGGGAGCGGGGCACTGTCGGAGGGTGAGTGTTTGGGGAGCGTGGCACTGTCGGAGGGTGAGTGTTTGGGGAGCGTGGCACTGTCGGAGGGTCAGTGTTTGGGGAGCGTGGCACTGTCGGAGTGTCAGTATTTGGGGAGTGTGGCACTGTCGGAGGGTCAGTGTTTGGGGAGTGTGGCACTGTCGGAGGGTCAGTGTTTGGGAGCGGGTCACTGTCGGAGGGTCAGTGTTTGGGGAGTGTGGCACTGATGGAGGGTCAGTGTTTGGGGAGTGTGGCACTGTCGGAGGGTCAGTGTTTGGGAGCGTGGCACTGTCGGAGGGTCAGTGTTTGGGGAGTGTGGCACAGTCGGAGGGTCAGTGTTTCTGGTGCGTGGCTCTGTCGGAGGGTCAGTGTTTGGGGAGTGTGGCACTCTCGGAGGGTCAGTGTTTGGGGAGCGTGGCACTGTCGGAGGGTCAGTGTTTGGGGAGTGTGGCACTGTCGGAGGGTCAGTGATTCTGGAGCGTGGCACTGTCGGAGAGTCAGTGTTTGGGCAGCGTGGCAGTGTCGGAGGGTCAGTGTTTGGGGAGTGTGGCACTGTCGGAGGGTCAGTGTTTGGGGAGCGTGGCACTGTCGGAGAGTCAGTGTTTGGGGAGCGTGGCACTGTCGGAGGGTCAGTGTTTGGGGAGCGTGGCACTGTCGGAGGGTCAGTGTTTGGGAAGCGTGGCACTGTCGGAGGGTCAGTGTTTGGGGAGCTTGGCACTGTCGGAGGGTCAGCGTTTGGTGAGCGTGGCACTGTCGGAGGGTCAGTGTTTGGGGAGCGTGGCACTGTCGGAGGGTCAGTGTTTGGGGAGCGTGGCACTGTCGGAGGGTCAGTGTATGGGGAGCGTGGCACTGTCAGAGGGTCAGTGTTTGGGGAGTGTGGCACTGTCGGAGGGTCAGTGTTTGGGGAGCGTGGCACTGTCAGAGGGTCAGTGTTTGGGGAGCGTGGCACTGTCGGAGGTCAGTGTTTGGGGAGTGTGGCACTGTCGGAGGGTCAGTGATTTGGGAGTGTGGCACTGTCGGAGGGTCAGTGTTTGGGGAGCGTGGCACTGTCGGAGGGTCAGTGTTTGGGGAGCGTGGCACTGTCAGAGGGTCAGTGTTTGGGGAGCGTGGCACTGTCGGAGGTCAGTGTTTGGGGAGTGTGGCACTGTCGGAGGGTCAGTGATTTGGGAGTGTGGCACTGTCGGAGGGTCAGTGTTTGGGGAGTGTGGCTCTGTCGGAGGGTCAGTGTTTGGGGAGTGTGGCACTGTCGGAGGGTCAGTGTTTGGGGAGTGTGGCACTGTCGGAGGGTCAGTGTTTGGGAGCGTGGCACTGTCGGAGGATCAGTGTTTGGGGAGTGTGGCACTGTCGGAGGGTCAGTGTTTCTGGAGCGTGGCTCTGTCTGAGGGTCAGTGTTTGGGGAGTGTGGCACTGTCGGAGGGTCAGTGTTTGGGGAGAGTGGCACTGTCGGAGGGTCAGTGTTTGGGGAGCGTGGCACTGTCGGAGGGTCAGTGTTTGGGGAGTGTGGCACTGTCAGAAGGTCAGTGTTTGGGGAGCGTGGCACTGTCGGAGGGTCAGTGTTTGGGGAGTGTGGCACTGTCGGAAGGTCAGTGTTTGGGGAGCGTGGCTCTGTCGGAGGGTCAGTGTTTGGGGAGTGTGGCACTGTCAGAAGGTCAGTGTTTGGGGAGCGTGGCTCTGTCGGAGGGTCAGTGTTTGGAGAGCGTGGCTGTGTCGGAGGGTCAGTGTTTGGGGAGCGTGACACTGTCGGAGGGTCAGTGTTTTGGGAGTGTGGCACTGTCGGAGGGTCCGTGTTTGGGGAGCGTGGCTCTGTCGGAGGGTCAGTGTTTGGGGAGCGTGGCACTGTCGGAGGGTCAATGTTTGGGGAGCGTGGCACTGTCGGAGAGTCAGTGTTTGGGAGCGTGGCTCTGTCGGAGGGTCAGTGTTTGGGGAGTGTGGCACTGTCGGAGGGTCAGTGTTTGGGGAGCGTGGCACTGTGGGAGGGTCAGTCTTTGGGGAGTGTGGCACTGTCGGAGGGTCAGTGTTTGGGGAGTGTGGCACTGTCGGAGGGACAGTGTTTGGGAGCGGGTCACTGTCGGAGGGTCAGTGTTTGGGGAGTGTGGCACTGTCAGAGGGTCAGTGTTTTGGAGCGTGACACTGTCGGAGAGTCAGTGTTTGGGGAGCGTGGCACTGTCAGAGGGTCAGTGTTTGGGGAGTGTGGCACTGTCGGAGGGTCAGTGTTTGGGGAGTGTGGCACTGTCGGAGGGTCAGTGTTTGGGGAGTGTGGCACTGTCGGAGGGTCAGTGTTTTGGGAGTGTGGCACTGTCGGAGGGTCAGTGTTTGGGGAGCGTGGCACTGTCGGAGGGTCAGTCTTTGGGGAGTGTGGCACTGTCGGAGGGTCAGTGTTTGGGGAGTGTGGCACTGTCGGAGGGTCAGTGTTTGGGAGCGTGGCACTGTCGGAGGGTCAGTGTTTGTGGAGTGTGGCTCTGTCGGAGGGTCAGTGTATTGGGAGTGTGGCACTGTCGGAGGGTCAGTGTTTGGGGAGTGTGGCACTGTCGGAGGGTCAGTGTTTGGGAGCGTGGCACTGTCGGAGGGTCAGTGTTTGGGGAGCGTGGCACTGTCGGAGGGTCAGTGTATTGGGAGTGTGGCACTGTTGGAGGGTCAGTGTTTGGGGAGTGTGGCTCTGTCGGAGGGTCAGTGTTTGGGGAGTGTGGCACTGTTGGAGGGTCAGTGTTTGGGGAGTGTGGCACTGTCGGAGGGTCAGTGTTTGGGAGCGTGGCACTGTCGGAGGATCAGTGTTTGGGGAGTGTGGCACTGTCGGAGGGTCAGTGTTTCTGGAGCGTGGCTCTGTCTGAGGGTCAGTGTTTGGGGAGTGTGGCACTGTCGGAGGGTCAGTGTTTGGGGAGCGTGGCACTGTCGGAGGGTCAGTGTTTGGGGAGCGTGGCACTGTCGGAGTGTCAGTGTTTGGGGAGTGTGGCACTGTCAGAAGGTCAGTGTTTGGGGAGCGTGGCACTGTCGGAGGGTCAGTGTTTGGGGAGTGTGGCACTGTCGGAAGGTCAGTGTTTGGGGAGCGTGGCTCTGTCGGAGGGTCAGTGTTTGGGGAGTGTGGCTCTGTCAGAAGGTCAGTGTTTGGGGAGCGTGGCTCTGTCGGAGGGTCAGTGTTTTGAGAGCGTGGCTCTGTCGGAGGGTCTGTGTTTGGGGAGCGTGACACTGTCGGAGGGTCAGTGTTTTGGGAGTGTGGCACTGTCGGAGGGTCCGTGTTTGGGGAGCGTGGCTCTGTCGGAGGGTCAATGTTTGGGGAGCGTGGCACTGTCGGAGAGTCAGTGTTTGGGAGCGTGGCTCTGTCGGAGGGTCAGTGTTTGGGGAGTGTGGCACTGTCGGAGGGTCAGTGTTTGGGAGCGGGTCACTGTCGGAGGGTCAGTGTTTGGGGAGTGTGGCACTGTCAGAGGGTCAGTGTTTTGGAGCGTGGCACTGTCGGAGAGTCAGTGTTTGGGGAGCGTGGCACTGTCAGAGGGTCAGTGTTTGGGGAGTGTGGCACTGTCGGAGGGTCAGTGTTTGGGGAGTGTGGCACTGTCGGAGGGTCAGTGTTTGGGGAGCGTGGCACTGTCGGAGGGTCAGTGTTTCTGGCGCGTGGCTCTGTCGGAGGGTCAGTGTTTGGGGAGTGTGGCACTGTCGGAGAGTCAGTGTTTGGGGAGTGTGGCACTGTCGGAGAGTCAGTGTTTGGGGAGCGTGGCACTGTCGGAGGGTCAGTGTTTGGGAGTGTGGCACTGTCGGAGGGTCAGTGTTTGGGGAGTGTGGCACTGTCAGAGAGTCAGTGTTTGGGGAGCGTGGCACTGTCGGAGGGTGAGTGTTTGGGGAGCGTGGCACTGTCGGAGGGTGAGTGTTTGGGGAGCGTGGCACTGTCGGAGGGTCAGTGTTTGGGGAGCGTGGCACTGTCGGAGTGTCAGTATTTGGGGAGTGTGGCACTGTCGGAGGGTCAGTGTTTGGGGAGTGTGGCACTGTCGGAGGGTCAGTGTTTGGGAGCGGGTCACTGTCGGAGGGTCAGTGTTTGGGGAGTGTGGCACTGATGGAGGGTCAGTGTTTGGGGAGTGTGGCACTGTCGGAGGGTCAGTGTTTGGGAGCGTGGCACTGTCGGAGGGTCAGTGTTTGGGGAGTGTGGCACAGTCGGAGGGTCAGTGTTTCTGGTGCGTGGCTCTGTCGGAGGGTCAGTGTTTGGGGAGTGTGGCACTCTCGGAGGGTCAGTGTTTGGGGAGCGTGGCACTGTCGGAGGGTCAGTGTTTGGGGAGTGTGGCACTGTCGGAGGGTCAGTGATTCTGGAGCGTGGCACTGTCGGAGAGTCAGTGTTTGGGCAGCGTGGCAGTGTCGGAGGGTCAGTGTTTGGGGAGTGTGGCACTGTCGGAGGGTCAGTGTTTGGGGAGCGTGGCACTGTCGGAGAGTCAGTGTTTGGGGAGCGTGGCACTGTCGGAGGGTCAGTGTTTGGGGAGCGTGGCACTGTCGGAGGGTCAGTGTTTGGGAAGCGTGGCACTGTCGGAGGGTCAGTGTTTGGGGAGCTTGGCACTGTCGGAGGGTCAGCGTTTGGTGAGCGTGGCACTGTCGGAGGGTCAGTGTTTGGGGAGCGTGGCACTGTCGGAGGGTCAGTGTTTGGGGAGCGTGGCACTGTCGGAGGGTCAGTGTATGGGGAGCGTGGCACTGTCAGAGGGTCAGTGTTTGGGGAGTGTGGCACTGTCGGAGGGTCAGTGTTTGGGGAGCGTGGCACTGTCAGAGGGTCAGTGTTTGGGGAGCGTGGCACTGTCGGAGGTCAGTGTTTGGGGAGTGTGGCACTGTCGGAGGGTCAGTGATTTGGGAGTGTGGCACTGTCGGAGGGTCAGTGTTTGGGGAGCGTGGCACTGTCGGAGGGTCAGTGTTTGGGGAGCGTGGCACTGTCAGAGGGTCAGTGTTTGGGGAGCGTGGCACTGTCGGAGGTCAGTGTTTGGGGAGTGTGGCACTGTCGGAGGGTCAGTGATTTGGGAGTGTGGCACTGTCGGAGGGTCAGTGTTTGGGGAGTGTGGCTCTGTCGGAGGGTCAGTGTTTGGGGAGTGTGGCACTGTCGGAGGGTCAGTGTTTGGGGAGTGTGGCACTGTCGGAGGGTCAGTGTTTGGGAGCGTGGCACTGTCGGAGGATCAGTGTTTGGGGAGTGTGGCACTGTCGGAGGGTCAGTGTTTCTGGAGCGTGGCTCTGTCTGAGGGTCAGTGTTTGGGGAGTGTGGCACTGTCGGAGGGTCAGTGTTTGGGGAGAGTGGCACTGTCGGAGGGTCAGTGTTTGGGGAGCGTGGCACTGTCGGAGGGTCAGTGTTTGGGGAGTGTGGCACTGTCAGAAGGTCAGTGTTTGGGGAGCGTGGCACTGTCGGAGGGTCAGTGTTTGGGGAGTGTGGCACTGTCGGAAGGTCAGTGTTTGGGGAGCGTGGCTCTGTCGGAGGGTCAGTGTTTGGGGAGTGTGGCACTGTCAGAAGGTCAGTGTTTGGGGAGCGTGGCTCTGTCGGAGGGTCAGTGTTTGGAGAGCGTGGCTCTGTCGGAGGGTCAGTGTTTGGGGAGCGTGACACTGTCGGAGGGTCAGGGTTTTGGGAGTGTGGCACTGTCGGAGGGTCCGTGTTTGGGGAGCGTGGCTCTGTCGGAGGGTCAGTGTTTGGGGAGCGTGGCACTGTCGGAGGGTCAATGTTTGGGGAGCGTGGCACTGTCGGAGAGTCAGTGTTTGGGAGCGTGGCTCTGTCGGAGGGTCAGTGTTTGGGGAGTGTGGCACTGTCGGAGGGTCAGTGTTTGGGGAGCGTGGCACTGTGGGAGGGTCAGTCTTTGGGGAGTGTGGCACTGTCGGAGGGTCAGTGTTTGGGGAGTGTGACACTGTCGGAGGGTCAGTGTTTGGGAGCGGGTCACTGTCGGAGGGTCAGTGTTTGGGGAGTGTGGCACTGTCAGAGGGTCAGTGTTTTGGAGCGTGGCACTGTCGGAGAGTCAGTGTTTGGGGAGCGTGGCACTGTCAGAGGGTCAGTGTTTGGGGAGTGTGGCACTGTCGGAGGGTCAGTGTTTGGGGAGTGTGGCACTGTCGGAGGGTCAGTGTTTGGGGAGCGTGGCACTGTCGGAGGGTCAGTGTTTCTGGCGCGTGGCTCTGTCGGAGGGTCAGTGTTTGGGGAGTGTGGCACTGTCGGAGAGTCAGTGTTTGGGGAGTGTGGCACTGTCGGAGAGTCAGTGTTTGGTGAGCGTGGCACTGTCGGTGGGTCAGTGTTTGGGAGTGTGGCACTGTCGGAGGGTCAGTGTTTGGGGAGTGTGGCACTGTCGGAGAGTCAGTGTTTGGGGAGCGTGGCACTGTCGGAGGGTCAGTGTTTGGGGAGCGTGGCACTGTCGGAGGGTGAGTGTTTGGGGAGCGTGGCACTGTCGGAGGGTCAGTGTTTGGGGAGCGTGGCACTGTCGGAGTGTCAGTATTTGGGGAGTGTGGCACTGTCGGAGGGTCAGTGTTTGGGGAGTGTGGCACTGTCGGAGGGTCAGTGTTTGGGAGCGGGTCACTGTCGGAGGGTCAGTGTTTGGGGAGTGTGGCACTGATGGAGGGTCAGTGTTTGGGTAGTGTGGCACTGTCGGAGGGTCAGTGTTTGGGAGCGTGGCACTGTCGGAGGGTCAGTGTTTGGGGAGTGTGGCACAGTCGGAGGGTCAGTGTTTCTGGTGCGTGGCTCTGTCGGAGGGTCAGTGTTTGGGGAGTGTGGCACTCTCGGAGGGTCAGTGTTTGGGGAGCGTGGCACTGTCGGAGGGTCAGTGTTTGGGGAGTGTGGCACTGTCGGAGGGTCAGTGATTCTGGAGCGTGGCACTGTCGGAGGGTCAGTGTATGGGGAGCGTGGCACTGTCAGAGGGTCAGTGTTTGGGGAGTGTGGCACTGTCGGAGGGTCAGTGTTTGGGGAGCGTGGCACTGTCAGAGGGTCAGTGTTTGGGAGCGTGGCACTGTCGGAGGTCAGTGTTTGGGGAGTGTGGCACTGTCGGAGGGTCAGTGATTTGGGAGTGTGGCACTGTCAGAGGGTCAGTGTTTGGGGAGCGTGGCACTGTCGGAGGGTCAGTGTTTGGGGTGTGTGGCACTGTCGGAGGGTCAGTGTTTGGGGAGTGTGGCACTGACGGAGGGTCAGTGTTTGGGGAGTGTGGCACTGTCGGAGGGTCAGTGTTTGGGGAGCGTGGCACTGTCGGAGAGTCAGTGTTTGGGGAGCGTGGCACTGTCAGAGTGTCAGTGTTTGGGGAGTGTGGCACTGTCGGAGGGTCAGTGTTTGGGGAGTGTGGCACTGTCGGAGGGTCAGTGTTTGGGGAGTGTGGCACAGTCGGAGGGTCAGTGTTTCTGGAGCGTGGCTCTGTCGGAGGGTCAGTGTTTGGGGAGTGTGGCACTGTCGGAGGGTCATTGTTTGGGGAGCGTGGCTCTGACGGAGGGTCAGTGTTTGGGGAGCGTGGCACTGTCGGAGGGTCAGTGTTTGGGGAGTGTGGCACTGTCGGAGGGTCAGTGATTCTGGAGCGTGGCACTGTCGGAGAGTCAGTGTTTGGGGAGCGTGGCACTGTCGGAGGGTCAGCGTTTGGGGAGTGTGGCACGGTCGGAGAGTCAGTGTTTGGGGAGCGTGGCACTGTCGGAGGGTCAGTGTTTGGGGAGCGTGGCACTGTCGGAGGGTGAGTGTTTGGGGAGCGTGGCACTGTTGGAGGGTCAGTGTTTGGGGAGCGTGGCACTGTCGGAGGGTCAGTGTTTGGCGAGTGTGGCACTGTCGGAGAGTCAGTGTTTGGGCAGCGTGGCAGTGTCGGAGGGTCAGTGTTTGGGGAGCGTGGCACTGTCGGAGAGTCAGTGTTTGGGGAGCGTGGCACTGTCGGAGGGTCAGTGCTGGGGAGCGTGGCACTGTCGGAGGGTCAGTGTTTGGGGAGCGTGGCACTGTCGGAGGGTCAGTGTTTGGGGAGCGTGGCACTGTCGGAGGGTCAGTGTTTGGGGAGCGTGGCACTGTCGGAGGGTCAGTGTTTGGGGAGCGTGGCACTGTCGGAGGGTCAGTGTTTGGGGAGCGTGGCACTGATGGAGGGTCAGTGATTGGGGAGTGTGGCACAGTCGGAGGGTCAGTGTTTGGGGAGCGTGGCACTGTCGGAGGGTCAGTGTTTGGGGAGCGTGGCACTGTCGGAGGGTCAGTGATTGGGGAGTGTGGCACTGTCGGAGGGTCAGTGTTTGGGGAGCGTGGCACTGTCGGAGGGTCAGTGATTGCGGAGTGTGGCTCTGTCGGAGTGTCAGTGTTTGGGGAGTGTGGCACTGTCGGAGGGTCAGTGTTTGGGGAGCGTGGCACTGTCGAAGGGTCAGTGATTGGGGAGTGTGGCACTGTCGGAGGGTCAGTGTTTTGGGAGTGTGGCACAGTCGGAGGGTCAGTGTTTGGGGAGTGTGGCACTGTCGGAGGATCAGTGTTTGGGAAGCGTGGCACTGTCGGAGGGTCAGTGTTCGGGGAGTGTGGCACTGTCAGAAGGTCATTGTTTGGGGAGCGTGGCACTGTCAGAAGGTCAGTGTTTGCGGAGCGTGGCACTGTCGGAGGGTCAGTGTTTGGGGAGTGTGGCACTGTCAGAAGGTCAGTGTTTGGGGAGCGTGGCTCTGTCGGAGGGTCAGTGTTTGGGGAGTGTGGCACTGTCAGAAGGTCAGTGTTTGGGGAGCGTGGCTCTGTCGGAGGGTCAGTGTTTGGGGAGCGTGGCTCTGTCGCAGGGTCAGTGTTTGGGGAGCGTGACACTGTCGGAGGGTCAGTGTTTTGGGAGTGAGGCACTGTCGGAGGGTCAGTGTTTGGGGAACGTGGCACTGTCGGAGGGTCAGTGATTGGGGAGTGTGGCTCTGCCGGAGTGTCAGTGTTTGGGGAGTGTGGCTCCGTCGGAGGGTCAGTGTTTGGGGACTGTGGCACTGTCGGAGGGTCAGTGTATTGGGAGTGTGGCACTGTCGGAGGTTCAGTGTTTGGGTAGCGTGGCTCTGTTGGAGGGTCAGTGTTTGGGGAGCGTGGCACTGTCGGAGGGTCAGTGTTTGGGGAGTGTGGCTCTGTCGGAGGGTCAGTGTTTGGGGAGCGTTGCACTGTCAGAGGGTCAGTGTTTGGGGAGTGAGGCTCTGTCGGAGGGTCAGTGTTTGGGGAGTGTGGCACTGTCGGAGGGTCAGTGTTTGGGGAGCGTGCCACTGTCGGAGGGTCAGTGTTTGGGAGCGTGGCACTGTCGGAGGGTCAGTGTTTGGGGAGCGTGGCACTGTGGGAGGATCAGTGTTTGGGGAGCGTGGCACTGTCGGAGGGTCAGTGTTTGGGGAGTGTGGCACTGTCGGAGGGTCAGTGTTTGGGGAGCATGGCACTGTCGGAGGGTCAGTGTTTGGGGAGCGTGGCACTGTCAGACGGTCAGTGTTTGGGGACTGTGGCTCTGTCGGAGGGTCAGTGTTTGGGGAGTGTGGCACTGTCGGAGGGTCAGTGTTTGGGGACTGTGAAACTGTCGGAGGGTCAGTGTTTGGGGAGTGTAGCACTGTCGGAGGGTCAGTGTTTTGGGAGCGTGGCACTGTCGGAAGGTCAGTGTTTGGGGAGCGTTGCACTGTCAGAGGGTCAGTGTTTGGGAGCGTGGCACTGTCGGAGGATCAGTGTTTGGGGAGCGTGGCACTGTCGGAGGATCAGTGTTTGGGGAGCGTGGCACTGTCGGAGGGTCAGTGTTTGGGGAGTGTGGCACTGTCGGAGGGTCAGTGTTTGGGGAGCATGGCACTGTCGGAGGGTCAGTGTTTGGGGAGCGTGGCACTGTCGGAGGGTCCGTGTTTGGGGAGTGTGGCACTGTCGGAGGGCCAGTGTTTGGGGAGCGTGGCACTGTCGGAGGGTCAGTGTTTGGGGAGCGTGGCACTGTCGGAGAGTCAGTGTTTGGGGAGCGTGGCACTGTCGGAGGGTCAGTGTTTTGGGAGTGTGGCACTGTCGGAGGGTCAGTGTTTGAGGAACGTGGCTCTGTCGGAGGGTCAGTGTTTGGGGAGTGTGGCACTGCCAGAAGGTCAGTGTTTGGGGATGGTGGCTCTGTCGGAGGGTCAGTGTTTGGGGAGCGTGGCTCTGTCGGAGGGTCAGTGTTTGGGGAGCGTGGCACTGTCTGAGGGTCAGTGTTTGGGGAGCGTGACATTGTCAGAAGGTCAGTGTTTGGGGAGCGTGGCACTGTCGGAGGGTCAGTGTTTGGGGAGCGTGGCTCTGTCGGAGGGTCAGTGTTTGGGGAGTGTGGCACTGTCGGAGGGTCAGTGTTTGGGGAGCGTGGCACTGTCGGAGGGTCAGTGTTTGGGGAGCGTGGCACTGTCGGAGAGTCAGTGTTTGGGGAGCGTGGCACTGTCGGAGGGTCAGTGTTTTGGGAGTGTGGCACTGTCGGAGGGTCAATGTTTGGGGAGCGTGGCACTGTCGGAGGGTCAGTGTTTGGGGAGTGTGGCACTGTCGGAGGGTCAGTGTTTTGGGAGTGTGGCACTGTCGGAGGGTCAGTGTTTGGGGAGCGTGGCACTGTCGGAGGGTCAGTCTTTGGGGAGTGTGGCACTGTCGGAGGGTCAGTGTTTGGGGAGTGTGGCACTGTCGGAGGGTCAGTGTTTGGGAGCGTGGCACTGTCGGAGGGTCAGTGTTTGTGGAGTGTGGCTCTGTCGGAGGGTCAGTGTATTGGGAGTGTGGCACTGTCGGAGGGTCAGTGTTTGGGGAGTGTGGCACTGTCGGAGGGTCAGTGTTTGGGAGCGTGGCACTGTCGGAGGGTCAGTGTTTGGGGAGCGTGGCACTGTCGGAGGGTCAGTGTATTGGGAGTGTGGCACTGTCGGAGGGTCAGTGTTTGGGGAGTGTGGCTCTGTCGGAGGGTCAGTGTTTGGGGAGTGTGGCACTGTCGGAGGGTCAGTGTTTGGGGAGTGTGGCACTGTCGGAGGGTCAGTGTTTGGGAGCGTGGCACTGTCGGAGGATCAGTGTTTGGGGAGTGTGGCACTGTCGGAGGGTCAGTGTTTCTGGAGCGTGGCTCTGTCTGAGGGTCAGTGTTTGGGGAGTGTGGCACTGTCGGAGGGTCAGTGTTTGGGGAGCGTGGCACTGTAGGAGGGTCAGTGTTTGGGGAGCGTGGCACTGTCGGAGGGTCAGTGTTTGGGGAGCGTGGCTCTGTCGGAGGGTCAGTGTTTGGAGAGCGTGGCTCTGTCGGAGGGTCAGTGTTTGGGGAGCGTGACACTGTCGGAGGGTCAGTGTTTTGGGAGTGTGGCACTGTCGGAGGGTCCGTGTTTGGGGAGCGTGGCTCTGTCGGAGGGTCAATGTTTGGGGAGCGTGGCACTGTCGGAGAGTCAGTGTTTGGGAGCGTGGCTCTGTCGGAGGGTCAGTGTTTGGGGAGTGTGGCACTGTCGGAGGGTCAGTGTTTGGGGAGCGTGGCACTGTGGGAGGGTCAGTCTTTGGGGAGTGTGGCACTGTCGGAGGGCCAGTGTTTGGGGAGTGTGGCACTGTCGGAGGGTCAGTGTTTGGGAGCGGGTCACTGTCGGAGGGTCAGTGTTTGCGGAGTGTGGCACTGTCAGAGGGTCAGTGTTTTGGAGCGTGGCACTGTCGGAGAGTCAGTGTTTGGGGAGCGTGGCACTGTCAGAGGGTCAGTGTTTGGGGAGTGTGGCACTGTCGGAGGGTCAGTGTTTGGGGAGTGTGGCACTGTCGGAGGGTCAGTGTTTGGGGAGCGTGGCACTGTCGGAGGGTCAGTGTTTCTGGCGCGTGGCTCTGTCGGAGGGTCAGTGTTTGGGGAGTGTGGCACTGTCGGAGAGTCAGTGTTTGGGGAGCGTGGCACTGTCGGAGAGTCAGTGTTTGGGGAGCGTGGCACTGTCGGAGGGTCAGTGTTTGGGAGTGTGGCACTGTCGGAGGGTCAGTGTTTGGGGAGTGTGGCACTGTCGGAGAGTCAGTGTTTGGGGAGCGTGGCACTGTCGGAGGGTCAGTGTTTGGGAGTGTGGCACTGTCGGAGGGTCAGTGTTTGGGGAGTGTGGCACTGTCGGAGAGTCAGTGTTTGGGGAGCGTGGCACTGTCGGAGGGTCAGTGTTTGGGAGTGTGGCACTGTCGGAGGGTCAGTGTTTGGGGAGTGTGGCACTGTCGGAGAGTCAGTGTTTGGGGAGCGTGGCACTGTCGGAGGGTCAGTGTTTGGGGAGCGTGGCACTGTCGGAGGGTGAGTGTTTGGGGAGCGTGGCACTGTCGGAGGGTCAGTGTTTGGGGAGTGTGGCACTGTCGGAGGGTCATTGTTTGGGGAGCGTGGCTCTGACGGAGGGTCAGTGTTTGGGGAGCGTGGCACTGTCGGAGGGTCAGTGTTTGGGGAGTGTGGCACTGTCGGAGGGTCAGTGATTCTGGAGCGTGGCACTGTCGGAGAGTCAGTGTTTGGGGAGCGTGGCACTGTCGGAGGGTCAGCGTTTGGGGAGTGTGGCACGGTCGGAGAGTCAGTGTTTGGGGAGCGTGGCACTGTCGGAGGGTCAGTGTTTGGGGAGCGTGGCACTGTCGGAGGGTGAGTGTTTGGGGAGCGTGGCACTGTTGGAGGGTCAGTGTTTGGGGAGCGTGGCACTGTCGGAGGGTCAGTGTTTGGCGAGTGTGGCACTGTCGGAGAGTCAGTGTTTGGGCAGCGTGGCAGTGTCGGAGGGTCAGTGTTTGGGGAGCGTGGCACTGTCGGAGAGTCAGTGTTTGGGGAGCGTGGCACTGTCGGAGGGTCAGTGTTTGGGGAGCGTGGCACAGTCGGAGGGTCAGTGTTTGGGGAGCGTGGCACTGTCGGAGGGTCAGTGTTTGGGGAGCGTGGCACTGTCGGAGGGTCAGTGTTTGGGGAGCGTGGCACTGTCGGAGGGTCAGTGTTTGGGGAGCGTGGCACTGTCGGAGGGTCAGTGTTTGGGGAGCGTGGCACTGTCGGAGGGTCAGTGATTGGGGAGTGTGGCACAGTCGGAGGGTCAGTGTTTGGGGAGCGTGGCACTGTCGGAGGGTCAGTGTTTGGGGAGCGTGGCACTGTCGGAGGGTCAGTGATTGGGGAGTGTGGCACTGTCGGAGGGTCAGTGTTTGGGGAGCGTGGCACTGTCGGATGGTCAGTGATTGGGGAGTGTGGCTCTGTCGGAGTGTCAGTGTTTGGGGAGTGTGGCACTGTCGGAGGGTCAGTGTTTGGGGAGCGTGGCACTGTCGGAGGGTCAGTGATTGGGGAGTGTGGCACTGTCGGAGGGTCAGTGTTTTGGGAGTGTGGCACAGTCGGAGGGTCAGTGTTTGGGGAGTGTGGCACTGTCGGAGGATCAGTGTTTGGGAAGCGTGGCACTGTCGGAGGGTCAGTGCTCGGGGAGTGTGGCACTGTCAGAAGGTCATTGTTTGGGGAGCGTGGCACTGTCAGAAGGTCAGTGTTTGCGGAGCGTGGCACTGTCGGAGGGTCAGTGTTTGGGGAGTGTGGCACTGTCAGAAGGTCAGTGTTTGGGGAGCGTGGCTCTGTCGGAGGGTCAGTGTTTGGGGAGTGTGGCACTGTCAGAAGGTCAGTGTTTGGGGAGCGTGGCTCTGTCGGAGGGTCAGTGTTTGGGGAGCGTGGCTCTGTCGCAGGGTCAGTGTTTGGGGAGCGTGACACTGTCGGAGGGTCAGTGTTTTGGGAGTGAGGCACTGTCGGAGGGTCAGTGTTTGGGGAGCGTGGCACTGTCGGAGGGTCAGTGATTGGGGAGTGTGGCTCTGTCGGAGTGTCAGTGTTTGGGGAGTGTGGCTCCGTCGGAGGGTCAGTGTTTGGGGACTGTGGCACTGTCGGAGGGTCAGTGTATGGGGAGCGTGGCAGTGTCAGAGGGTCAGTGTTTGGGGAGTGTGGCACTGTCGGAGGGTCAGTGTTTGGGGAGCGTGGCACTGTCAGAGTGTCAGTGTTTGGGGAGCGTGGCACTGTCGGAGGTCAGTGTTTGGGGAGTGTGGCACTGTCGGTGGGTCAGTGTTTGGGGAGCGTGGCACTGTCGGAGGGTCAGTGTTTGGGGAGCGTGGCACTGTCAGAGGGTCAGTGTTTGGGGAGCGTGGCAGTGTCGGAGGGTCAGTGATTTGGGAGTGTGGCACTGTCGGAGTGTCAGTGTTTGGGGAGTGTGGCTCTGTCGGAGGGTCAGTGTTTGGGGAGCGTGGCACTGTCGGAGGTCAGTGTTTGGGGAGTGTGGCACTGTCGGAGGGTCAGTGATTTGGGAGTGTGGCACTGTCGGAGGGTCAGTGTTTGGGGAGTGTGGCTCTGTCGGAGGGTCAGTGTTTGGGGAGTGTGGCACTGTCGGAGGGTCAGTGTTTGGGGAGCGTGACACTGTGGGAGGGTCAGTCTTTGGGGAGTGTGGCACTGTCGGAGGGCCAGTGTTTGGGGAGTGTGGCACTGTCGGAGGGTCAGTGTTTGGGAGCGGGTCACTGTCGGAGGGTCAGTGTTTGGGGAGTGTGGCACTGTCAGAGGGTCAGTGTTTTGGAGCGTGGCACTGTCGGAGAGTCAGTGTTTGGGGAGCGTGGCACTGTCAGAGGGTCAGTGTTTGGGGAGTGTGGCACTGTCGGAGGGTCAGTGTTTGGGGAGTGTGGCACTGTCGGAGGGTCAGTGTTTCTGGCGCGTGGCTCTGTCGGAGGGTCAGTGTTTGGGGAGTGTGGCACTGTCGGAGAGTCAGTGTTTGGGGAGTGTGGCACTGTCGGAGAGTCAGTGTTTGGGGAGCGTGGCACTGTCGGAGGGTCAGTGTTTGGGAGTGTGGCACTGTCGGAGGGTCAGTGTTTGGGGAGTGTGGCACTGTCGGAGAGTCAGTGTTTGGGGAGCGTGGCACTGTCGGAGGGTCAGTGTTTGGGGAGCGTGGCACTGTCGGAGGGTGAGTGTTTGGGGAGCGTGGCACTGTCGGAGGGTCAGTGTTTGGGGAGTGTGGCACTGTCGGAGGGTCAGTGTTTCTGGAGCGTGGCTCTGTCTGAGGGTCAGTGTTTGGGGAGTGTGGCACTGTCGGAGGGTCAGTGTTTGGGGAGCGTGGCACTGTCGGAGGGTCAGTGTTTGGGGAGCGTGGCACTGTCGGAGTGTCAGTGTTTGGGGAGTGTGGCACTGTCAGAAGGTCAGTGTTTGGGGAGCGTGGCACTGTCGGAGGGTCAGTGTTTGGGGAGTGTGGCACTGTCGGAAGGTCAGTGTTTGGGGAGCGTGGCTCTGTCGGAGGGTCAGTGTTTGGGGAGTGTGGCACTGTCAGAAGGTCAGTGTTTGGGGAGCGTGGCTCTGTCGGAGGGTCAGTGTTTGGAGAGCGTGGCTCTGTCGGAGGGTCAGTGTTTGGGGAGCGTGACACTGTCGGAGGGTCAGTGTTTTGGGAGTGTGGCACTGTCGGAGGGTCCGTGTTTTGGGAGCGTGGCTCTGTCGGAGGGTCAATGTTTGGGGAGCGTGGCACTGTCGGAGAGTCAGTGTTTGGGAGCGTGGCTCTGTCGGAGGGTCAGTGTTTGGGGAGTGTGGCACTGTCGGAGGGTCAGTGTTTGGGGAGCGTGGCACTGTGGGAGGGTCAGTCTTTGGGGAGTGTGGCACTGTCGGAGGGTCAGTGTTTGGGGAGTGTGGCACTGTCGGAGGGTCAGTGTTTGGGGAGCGTGGCACTGTCAGAGGGTCAGTGTTTTGGAGCGTGGCACTGTCGGAGAGTCAGTGTTTGCGGAGCGTGGCACTGTCGGAGGGTCAGTGTTTGGGGAGTGTGGCACTGTCAGAAGGTCAGTGTTTGGGGAGCGTGGCTCTGTCGGAGGGTCAGTGTTTGGGGAGCGTGACACTGTCGGAGGGTCAGTGTTTTGGGAGTGAGGCACTGTCGGAGGGTCAGTGTTTGGGGAGCGTGGCACTGTCGGAGGGTCAGTGATTGGGGAGTGTGGCTCTGTCGGAGTGTCAGTGTTTGGGGAGTGTGGCTCCGTCGGAGGGTCAGTGTTTGGGGACTGTGGCACTGTCGGAGGGTCAGTGTATTGGGAGTGTGGCACTGTCGGAGGTTCAGTGTTTGGGTAGCGTGGCTCTGTCGGAGGGTCAGTGTTTGGGGAGCGTGGCACTGTCGGAGGGTCAGTGTTTGGGGAGTGTGGCTCTGTCGGAGGGTCAGTGTTTGGGGAGCGTTGCACTGTCAGAGGGTCAGTGTTTGGGGAGTGAGGCTCTGTCGGAGGGTCAGTGTTTGGGGAGTGTGGCACTGTCGGAGGGTCAGTGTTTGGGGAGCGTGGGACTGTCGGAGGGTCAGTGTTTGGGAGCGTGGCACTGTCGGAGGGTCAGTGTTTGGGGAGCGTGGCACTGTGGGAGGATCAGTGTTTGGGGAGCGTGGCACTGTCGGAGGGTCAGTGTTTGGGGAGTGTGGCACTGTCGGAGGGTCAGTGTTTGGGGAGCATGGCACTGTCGGAGGGTCAGTGTTTGGGGAGCGTGGCACTGTCAGACGGTCAGTGTTTGGGGACTGTGGCTCTGTCGGAGGGTCAGTGTTTGGGGAGTGTGGCACTGTCGGAGGGTCAGTGTTTGGGGACTGTGACACTGTCGGAGGGTCAGTGTTTGGGGAGTGTAGCACTGTCGGAGGGTCACTCTTTGGGGAGTGTGGCACTGTCGGAGGGTCAGTGTTTGGGGAGTGTGGCACTGTCGGAGGGTCAGTGTTTTGGGAGCGTGGCACTGTCGGAGGGTCAGTGTTTGGGGAGCGTTGCACTGTCAGAGGGTCAGTGTTTGGGAGCGTGGCACTGTCGGAGGATCAGTGTTTGGGGAGCGTGGCACTGTCGGAGGATCAGTGTTTGGGGAGCGTGGCACTGTCGGAGGGTCAGTGTTTGGGGAGTGTGGCACTGTCGGAGGGTCAGTGTTTGGGGAGCATGGCACTGTCGGAGGGTCAGTGTTTGGGGAGCGTGGCACTGTCGGAGGGTCCGTGTTTGGGGAGTGTGGCACTGTCGGAGGGCCAGTGTTTGGGGAGCGTGGCACTGTCGGAGGGTCAGTGTTTGGGGAGCGTGGCACTGTCGAAGAGTCAGTGTTTGGGGAGCGTGGCACTGTCGGAGGGTCAGTGTTTTGGGAGTGTGGCACTGTCGGAGGGTCAGTGTTTGAGGAACGTGGCTCTGTCGGAGGGTCAGTGTTTGGGGAGTGTGGCACTGCCAGAAGGTCAGTGTTTGGGGAGGGTGGCTCTGTCGGAGGGTCAGTGTTTGGGGAGCGTGGCTCTGTCGGAGGGTCAGTGTTTGGGGAGCGTGGCACTGTCGGAGGGTCAGTGTTTGGGGAGTGTGGCACTGTCGGAGGGTCAGTGTTTGGGAGCGGGTCACTGTCGGAGGTTCAGTGTTTGGGGAGTGTGGCACTGTCAGAGGGTCAGTGTTTTGGAGCGTGGCACTGTCGGAGAGTCAGTGTTTGCGGAGCGTGGCACTGTCGGAGGGTCAGTGTTTGGGGAGTGTGGCACTGTCAGAAGGTCAGTGTTTGGGGAGTGTGGCTCTGTCGGAGGGTCAGTGTTTGGGGAGTGTGGCTCTGTCGGAGGGTCAGTGTTTGGGGAGCGTTGCACTGTCAGAGGGTCAGTGTTTGGGGAGTGAGGCTCTGTCGGAGGGTCAGTGTTTGGGGAGTGTGGCACTGTCGGAGGGTCAGTGTTTGGGGAGCGTGGGACTGTCGGAGGGTCAGTGTTTGGGAGCGTGGCACTGTCGGAGGGTCAGTGTTTGGGGAGCGTGGCACTGTGGGAGGATCAGTGTTTGGGGAGCGTGGCACTGCCGGAGGGTCAGTGTTTGGGGAGTGTGGCACTGTCGGAGGGTCAGTGTTTGGGGAGCATGGCACTGTCGGAGGGTCAGTGTTTGGGGAGCGTGGCACTGTCAGACGGTCAGTGTTTGGGGACTGTGGCTCTGTCGGAGGGTCAGTGTTTGGGGAGTGTGGCACTGTCGGAGGGTCAGTGTTTGGGGACTGTGACACTGTCGGAGGGTCAGTGTTTGGGGAGTGTAGCACTGTCGGAGGGTCACTCTTTGGGGAGTGTGGCACTGTCGGAGGGTCAGTGTTTGGGGAGTGTGGCACTGTCGGAGGGTCAGTGTTTTGGGAGCGTGGCACTGTCGGAGGGTCAGTGTTTGGGGAGCGTTGCACTGTCAGAGGGTCAGTGTTTGGGAGCGTGGCACTGTCGGAGGATCAGTGTTTGGGGAGCGTGGCACTGTCGGAGGATCAGTGTTTGGGGAGCGTGGCACTGTCGGAGGGTCAGTGTTTGGGGAGTGTGGCACTGTCGGAGGGTCAGTGTTTGGGGAGCATGGCACTGTCGGAGGGTCAGTGTTTGGGGAGCGTGGCACTGTCGGAGGGTCCGTGTTTGGGGAGTGTGGCACTGTCGGAGGGCCAGTGTTTGGGGAGCGTGGCACTGTCGGAGGGTCAGTGTTTGGGGAGCGTGGCACTGTCGGAGAGTCAGTGTTTGGGGAGCGTGGCACTGTCGGAGGGTCAGTGTTTTGGGAGTGTGGCACTGTCGGAGGGTCTGTGTTTGAGGAACGTGGCTCTGTCGGAGGGTCAGTGTTTGGGGAGTGTGGCACTGCCAGAAGGTCAGTGTTTGGGGAGGGTGGCTCTGTCGGAGGGTCAGTGTTTGGGGAGCGTGGCTCTGTCGGAGGGTCAGTGTTTGGGGAGCGTGGCACTGTCTGAGGGTCAGTGTTTGGGGAGCGTGACACTGTCAGAAGGTCAGTGTTTGGGGAGCGTGGCACTGTCGGAGGGTCAGTGTTTGGGGAGTGTGGCACTGTCGGAGGGTCAGTGTTTGGGGAGCGTGGCACTGTCGGAGGGTCAGTGTTTGGGGAGCGTGGCACTGTCGGAGAGTCAGTGTTTGGGGAGCGTGGCACTGTCGGAGGGTCAGTGTTTTGGGAGTGTGGCACTGTCGGAGGGTCAATGTTTGGGGAGCGTGGCACTGTCGGAGGGTCAGTGTTTGGGGAGTGTGGCACTGTCGGAGGGTCAGTGTTTTGGGAGTGTGGCACTGTCGGAGGGTCAGTGTTTGGGGAGCGTGGCACTGTCGGAGGGTCAGTCTTTGGGGAGTGTGGCACTGTCGGAGGGTCAGTGTTTGGGGAGTGTGGCACTGTCGGAGGGTCAGTGTTTGGGGAGTGTGGCACTGTCGGAGGGTCAGTGTTTGGGGAGCATGGCACTGTCGGAGGGTCAGTGTTTGGGGAGCGTGGCACTGTCGGAGAGTCCGTGTTTGGGGAGTGTGGCACTGTCGGAGGGCCAGTGTTTGGGGAGCGTGGCACTGTCGGAGGGTCAGTGTTTGGGGAGCGTGGCACTGTCGGAGAGTCAGTGTTTGGGGAGCGTGGCACTGTCGGAGGGTCAGTGTTTGGGGAGCGTGACACTGTCGGAGGGTCAGTGTTTTGGGAGTGTGGCACTGTCGGAGGGTCCGTGTTTTGGGAGCGTGGCTCTGTCGGAGGGTCAATGTTTGGGGAGCGTGGCACTGTCGGAGAGTCAGTGTTTGGGAGCGTGGCTCTGTCGGAGGGTCAGTGTTTGGGGAGTGTGGCACTGTCGGAGGGTCAGTGTTTGGGGAGCGTGGCACTGTGGGAGGGTCAGTCTTTGGGGAGTGTGGCACTGTCGGAGGGTCAGTGTTTGGGGAGTGTGGCACTGTCGGAGGGTCAGTGTTTGGGGAGCGTGGCACTGTCAGAGGGTCAGTGTTTTGGAGCGTGGCACTGTCGGAGAGTCAGTGTTTGCGGAGCGTGGCACTGTCGGAGGGTCAGTGTTTGGGGAGTGTGGCACTGTCAGAAGGTCAGTGTTTGGGGAGCGTGGCTCTGTCGGAGGGTCAGTGTTTGGGGAGCGTGACACTGTCGGAGGGTCAGTGTTTTGGGAGTGAGGCACTGTCGGAGGGTCAGTGTTTGGGGAGCGTGGCACTGTCGGAGGGTCAGTGATTGGGGAGTGTGGCTCTGTCGGAGTGTCAGTGTTTGGGGAGTGTGGCTCCGTCGGAGCGTCAGTGTTTGGGGACTGTGGCACTGTCGGAGGGTCAGTGTATTGGGAGTGTGGCACTGTCGGAGGTTCAGTGTTTGGGTAGCGTGGCTCTGTCGGAGGGTCAGTGTTTGGGGAGCGTGGCACTGTCGGAGGGTCAGTGTTTGGGGAGTGTGGCTCTGTCGGAGGGTCAGTGTTTGGGGAGCGTTGCACTGTCAGAGGGTCAGTGTTTGGGGAGTGAGGCTCTGTCGGAGGGTCAGTGTTTGGGGAGTGTGGCACTGTCGGAGGGTCAGTGTTTGGGGAGCGTGGCACTGTCGGAGGGTCAGTGTTTGGGAGCGTGGCACTGTCGGAGGGTCAGTGTTTGGGGAGCGTGGCACTGTGGGAGGATCAGTGTTTGGGGAGCGTGGCACTGTCGGAGGGTCAGTGTTTGGGGAGTGTGGCACTGTCGGAGGGTCAGTGTTTGGGGAGCATGGCACTGTCGGAGGGTCAGTGTTTGGGGAGCGTGGCACTGTCAGACGGTCAGTGTTTGGGGACTGTGGCTCTGTCGGAGGGTCAGTGTTTGGGGAGTGTGGCACTGTCGGAGGGTCAGTGTTTGGGGACTGTGACACTGTCGGAGGGTCAGTGTTTGGGGAGTGTAGCACTGTCGGAGGGTCACTCTTTGGGGAGTGTGGCACTGTCGGAGGGTCAGTGTTTGGGGAGTGTGGCACTGTCGGAGGGTCAGTGTTTTGGGAGCGTGGCACTGTCGGAGGGTCAGTGTTTGGGGAGCGTTGCACTGTCAGAGGGTCAGTGTTTGGGAGCGTGGCACTGTCGGAGGATCAGTGTTTGGGGAGCGTGGCACTGTCGGAGGATCAGTGTTTGGGGAGCGTGGCACTGTCGGAGGGTCAGTGTTTGGGGAGTGTGGCACTGTCGGAGGGTCAGTGTTTGGGGAGCATGGCACTGTCGGAGGGTCAGTGTTTGGGGAGCGTGGCACTGTCGGAGGGTCCGTGTTTGGGGAGTGTGGCACTGTCGGAGGGCCAGTGTTTGGGGAGCGTGGCACTGTCGGAGGGTCAGTGTTTTGGGAGCGTGGCACTGTCGAAGAGTCAGTGTTTGGGGAGCGTGGCACTGTCGGAGGGTCAGTGTTTTGGGAGTGTGGCACTGTCGGAGGGTCAGTGTTTGAGGAACGTGGCTCTGTCGGAGGGTCAGTGTTTGGGGAGTGTGGCACTGCCAGAAGGTCAGTGTTTGGGGAGGGTGGCTCTGTCGGAGGGTCAGTGTTTGGGGAGCGTGGCTCTGTCGGAGGGTCAGTGTTTGGGGAGCGTGGCACTGTCGGAGGGTCAGTGTTTGGGGAGTGTGGCACTGTCGGAGGGTCAGTGTTTGGGAGCGGGTCACTGTCGGAGGTTCAGTGTTTGGGGAGTGTGGCACTGTCAGAGGGTCAGTGTTTTGGAGCGTGGCACTGTCGGAGAGTCAGTGTTTGCGGAGCGTGGCACTGTCGGAGGGTCAGTGTTTGGGGAGTGTGGCACTGTCAGAAGGTCAGTGTTTGGGGAGTGTGGCTCTGTCGGAGGGTCAGTGTTTGGGGAGTGTGGCTCTGTCGGAGGGTCAGTGTTTGGGGAGCGTTGCACTGTCAGAGGGTCAGTGTTTGGGGAGTGAGGCTCTGTCGGAGGGTCAGTGTTTGGGGAGTGTGGCACTGTCGGAGGGTCAGTGTTTGGGGAGCGTGGCACTGTCGGAGGGTCAGTGTTTGGGAGCGTGGCACTGTCGGAGGGTCAGTGTTTGGGGAGCGTGGCACTGTGGGAGGATCAGTGTTTGGGGAGCGTGGCACTGTCGGAGGGTCAGTGTTTGGGGAGTGTGGCACTGTCGGAGGGTCAGTGTTTGGGGAGCATGGCACTGTCGGAGGGTCAGTGTTTGGGGAGCGTGGCACTGTCAGACGGTCAGTGTTTGGGGACTGTGGCTCTGTCGGAGGGTCAGTGTTTGGGGAGTGTGGCACTGTCGGAGGGTCAGTGTTTGGGGACTGTGACACTGTCGGAGGGTCAGTGTTTGGGGAGTGTAGCACTGTCGGAGGGTCACTCTTTGGGGAGTGTGGCACTGTCGGAGGGTCAGTGTTTGGGGAGTGTGGCACTGTCGGAGGGTCAGTGTTTTGGGAGCGTGGCACTGTCGGAGGGTCAGTGTTTGGGGAGCGTTGCACTGTCAGAGGGTCAGTGTTTGGGAGCGTGGCACTGTCGGAGGATCAGTGTTTGGGGAGCGTGGCACTGTCGGAGGATCAGTGTTTGGGGAGCGTGGCACTGTCGGAGGGTCAGTGTTTGGGGAGTGTGGCACTGTCGGAGGGTCAGTGTTTGGGGAGCATGGCACTGTCGGAGGGTCAGTGTTTGGGGAGCGTGGCACTGTCGGAGGGTCCGTGTTTGGGGAGTGTGGCACTGTCGGAGGGCCAGTGTTTGTGGAGCGTGGCACTGTCGGAGGGTCAGTGTTTGGGGAGCGTGGCACTGTCGGAGAGTCAGTGTTTGGGGAGCGTGGCACTGTCGGAGGGTCAGTGTTTTGGGAGTGTGGCACTGTCGGAGGGTCAGTGTTTGAGGAACGTGGCTCTGTCGGAGGGTCAGTGTTTGGGGAGTGTGGCACTGCCAGAAGGTCAGTGTTTGGGGAGGGTGGCTCTGTCGGAGGGTCAGTGTTTGGGGAGCGTGGCTCTGTCGGAGGGTCAGTGTTTGGGGAGCGTGGCACTGTCTGAGGGTCAGTGTTTGGGGAGCGTGACACTGTCAGAAGGTCAGTGTTTGGGGAGCGTGGCACTGTCGGAGGGTCAGTGTTTGGGGAGTGTGGCACTGTCGGAGGGTCAGTGTTTGGGGAGCGTGGCACTGTCGGAGGGTCAGTGTTTGGGGAGCGTGGCACTGTCGGAGAGTCAGTGTTTGGGGAGCGTGGCACTGTCGGAGGGTCAGTGTTTTGGGAGTGTGGCACTGTCGGAGGGTCAATGTTTGGGGAGCGTGGCACTGTCGGAGGGTCAGTGTTTGGGGAGTGTGGCACTGTCGGAGGGTCAGTGTTTTGGGAGTGTGGCACTGTCGGAGGGTCAGTGTTTGGGGAGCGTGGCACTGTCGGAGGGTCAGTCTTTGGGGAGTGTGGCACTGTCGGAGGGTCAGTGTTTGGGGAGTGTGGCACTGTCGGAGGGTCAGTGTTTGGGGAGTGTGGCACTGTCGGAGGGTCAGTGTTTGGGGAGCATGGCACTGTCGGAGGGTCAGTGTTTGGGGAGCGTGGCACTGTCGGAGAGTCCGTGTTTGGGGAGTGTGGCACTGTCGGAGGGCCAGTGTTTGGGGAGCGTGGCACTGTCGGAGGGTCAGTGTTTGGGGAGCGTGGCACTGTCGGAGAGTCAGTGTTTGGGGAGCGTGGCACTGTCGGAGGGTCAGTGTTTTGGGAGTGTGGCACTGTCGGAGGGTCAGTGTTTGAGGAACGTGGCTCTGTCGGAGGGTCAGTGTTTGGGGAGTGTGGCACTGCCAGAAGGTCAGTGTTTGGGGAGGGTGACTCTGTCGGAGGGTCAGTGTTTGGGGAGCGTGGCTCTGTCGGAGGGTCAGTGTTTGGGGAGCGTGGCACTGTCTGAGGGTCAGTGTTTGGGGAGCGTGACACTGTCAGAAGGTCAGTGTTTGGGGAGCGTGGCACTGTCGGAGGGTCAGTGTTTGGGGAGTGTGGCACTGTCGGAGGGTCAGTGTTTGGGGAGCGTGGCACTGTCGGAGGGTCAGTGTTTGGGGAGCGTGGCACTGTCGGAGAGTCAGTGTTTGGGGAGCGTGGCACTGTCGGAGGGTCAGTGTTTTGGGAGTGTGGCACTGTCGGAGGGTCAATGTTTGGGGAGCGTGGCACTGTCGGAGGGTCAGTGTTTGGGGAGTGTGGCACTGTCGGAGGGTCAGTGTTTTGGGAGTGTGGCACTGTCGGAGGGTCAGTGTTTGGGGAGCGTGGCACTGTCGGAGGGTCAGTCTTTGGGGAGTGTGGCACTGTCGGAGGGTCAGTGTTTGGGGAGTGTGGCACTGTCGGAGGGTCAGTGTTTGGGAGCGTGGCACTGTCGGAGGGTCAGTGTTTGTGGAGTGTGGCTCTGTCGGAGGGTCAGTGTATTGGGAGTGTGGCACTGTCGGAGGGTCAGTGTTTGGGGAGTGTGGCACTGTCGGAGGGTCAGTGTTTGGGAGCGTGGCACTGTCGGAGGGTCAGTGTTTGGGGAGCGTGGCACTGTCGGAGGGTCAGTGTATTGGGAGTGTGGCACTGTTGGAGGGTCAGTGTTTGGGGAGTGTGGCTCTGTCGGAGTGTCAGTGTTTGGGGAGTGTGGCACTGTCGGAGGGTCAGTGTTTGGGGAGTGTGGCACTGTCGGAGGGTCAGTGTTTGGGAGCGTGGCACTGTCGGAGGATCAGTGTTTGGGGAGTGTGGCACTGTCGGAGGGTCAGTGTTTCTGGAGCGTGGCTCTGTCTGAGGGTCAGTGTTTGGGGAGTGTGGCACTGTCGGAGGGTCAGTGTTTGGGGAGCGTGGCACTGTCGGAGGGTCAGTGTTTGGGGAGCGTGGCACTGTCGGAGTGTCAGTGTTTGGGGAGTGTGGCACTGTCAGAAGGTCAGTGTTTGGGGAGCGTGGCACTGTCCGAGGGTCAGTGTTTGGGGAGTGTGGCACTGTCGGAAGGTCAGTGTTTGGGGAGCGTGGCTCTGTCGGAGGGTCAGTGTTTGGGGAGTGTGGCACTGTCAGAAGGTCAGTGTTTGGGGAGCGTGGCTCTGTCGGAGGGTCAGTGTTTTGAGAGCGTGACTCTGTCGGAGGGTCTGTGTTTGGGGAGCGTGACACTGTCGGAGGGTCAGTGTTTTGGGAGTGTGGCACTGTCGGAGGGTCCGTGTTTGGGGAGCGTGGCTCTGTCGGAGGGTCAATGTTTGGGGAGCGTGGCACTGTCGGAGAGTCAGTGTTTGGGAGCGTGGCTCTGTCGGAGGGTCAGTGTTTGGGGAGTGTGGCACTGTCGGAGGGTCAGTGTTTGGGAGCGGGTCACTGTCGGAGGGTCAGTGTTTGGGGAGTGTGGCACTGTCAGAGGGTCAGTGTTTTGGAGCGTGGCACTGTCGGAGAGTCAGTGTTTGGGGAGCGTGGCACTGTCAGAGGGTCAGTGTTTGGGGAGTGTGGCACTGTCGGAGGGTCAGTGTTTGGGGAGTGTGGCACTGTCGGAGGGTCAGTGTTTGGGGAGCGTGGCACTGTCGGAGGGTCAGTGTTTCTGGCGCGTGGCTCTGTCGGAGGGTCAGTGTTTGGGGAGTGTGGCACTGTCGGAGAGTCAGTGTTTGGGGAGTGTGGCACTGTCGGAGAGTCAGTGTTTGGGGAGCGTGGCACTGTCGGAGGGTCAGTGTTTGGGAGTGTGGCACTGTCGGAGGGTCAGTGTTTGGGGAGTGTGGCACTATCGGAGAGTCAGTGTTTGGGGAGCGTGGCACTGTCGGAGGGTGAGTGTTTGGGGAGCGTGGCACTGTCGGAGGGTGAGTGTTTGGGGAGCGTGGCACTGTCGGAGGGTCAGTGTTTGGGGAGCGTGGCACTGTCGGAGTGTCAGTATTTGGGGAGTGTGGCACTGTCGGAGGGTCAGTGTTTGGGGAGTGTGGCACTGTCGGAGGGTCAGTGTTTGGGAGCGGGTCACTGTCGGAGGGTCAGTGTTTGGGGAGTGTGGCACTGATGGAGGGTCAGTGTTTGGGGAGTGTGGCACTGTCGGAGGGTCAGTGTTTGGGAGCGTGGCACTGTCGGAGGGTCAGTGTTTGGGGAGTGTGGCACAGTCGGAGGGTCAGTGTTTCTGGTGCGTGGCTCTGTCGGAGGGTCAGTGTTTGGGGAGTGTGGCACTCTCGGAGGGTCAGTGTTTGGGGAGCGTGGCACTGTCGGAGGGTCAGTGTTTGGGGAGTGTGGCACTGTCGGAGGGTCAGTGATTCTGGAGCGTGGCACTGTCGGAGAGTCAGTGTTTGGGCAGCGTGGCAGTGTCGGAGGGTCAGTGTTTGGGGAGTGTGGCACTGTCGGAGGGTCAGTGTTTGGGGAGCGTGGCACTGTCGGAGAGTCAGTGTTTGGGGAGCGTGGCACTGTCGGAGGGTCAGTGTTTGGGGAGCGTGGCACTGTCGGAGGGTCAGTGTTTGGGAAGCGTGGCACTGTCGGAGGGTCAGTGTTTGGGGAGCTTGGCACTGTCGGAGGGTCAGCGTTTGGTGAGCGTGGCACTGTCGGAGGGTCAGTGTTTGGGGAGCGTGGCACTGTCGGAGGGTCAGTGTTTGGGGAGCGTGGCACTGTCGGAGGGTCAGTGTATGGGGAGCGTGGCACTGTCAGAGGGTCAGTGTTTGGGGAGTGTGGCACTGTCGGAGGGTCAGTGTTTGGGGAGCGTGGCACTGTCAGAGGGTCAGTGTTTGGGGAGCGTGGCACTGTCGGAGGTCAGTGTTTGGGGAGTGTGGCACTGTCGGAGGGTCAGTGATTTGGGAGTGTGGCACTGTCGGAGGGTCAGTGTTTGGGGAGCGTGGCACTGTCGGAGGGTCAGTGTTTGGGGAGCGTGGCACTGTCAGAGGGTCAGTGTTTGGGGAGCGTGGCACTGTCGGAGGGTCAGTGTTTGCGGAGCGTGGCACTGTCGGAGGTCAGTGTTTGGGTACGTGGCACTGTCGGAGGGTCAGTGATTTGGGAGTGTGGCACTGTCGGAGGGTCAGTGTTTGGGGAGTGTGGCTCTGTCGGAGGGTCAGTGTTTGGGGAGTGTGGCACTGTCGGAGGGTCAGTGTTTGGGGAGTGTGGCACTGTCGGAGGGTCAGTGTTTGGGAGCGTGGCACTGTCGGAGGATCAGTGTTTGGGGAGTGTGGCACTGTCGGAGGGTCAGTGTTTCTGGAGCGTGGCTCTGTCTGAGGGTCAGTGTTTGGGGAGTGTGGCACTGTCGGAGGGTCAGTGTTTGGGGAGAGTGGCACTGTCGGAGGGTCAGTGTTTGGGGAGCGTGGCACTGTCGGAGGGTCAGTGTTTGGGGAGTGTGGCACTGTCAGAAGGTCAGTGTTTGGGGAGCGTGGCACTGTCGGAGGGTCAGTGTTTGGGGAGTGTGGCACTGTCGGAAGGTCAGTGTTTGGGGAGCGTGGCTCTGTCGGAGGGTCAGTGTTTGGGGAGTGTGGCACTGTCAGAAGGTCAGTGTTTGGGGAGCGTGGCTCTGTCGGAGGGTCAGTGTTTGGAGAGCGTGGCTCTGTCGGAGGGTCAGTGTTTGGGGAGCGTGACACTGTCGGAGGGTCAGTGTTTTGGGAGTGTGGCACTGTCGGAGGGTCCGTGTTTGGGGAGCGTGGCTCTGTCGGAGGGTCAGTGTTTGGGGAGCGTGGCACTGTCGGAGGGTCAATGTTTGGGGAGCGTGGCACTGTCGGAGAGTCAGTGTTTGGGAGCGTGGCTCTGTCGGAGGGTCAGTGTTTGGGGAGTGTGGCACTGTCGGAGGGTCAGTGTTTGGGGAGCGTGGCACTGTGGGAGGGTCAGTCTTTGGGGAGTGTGGCACTGTCGGAGGGTCAGTGTTTGGGGAGTGTGGCACTGTCGGAGGGTCAGTGTTTGGGAGCGGGTCACTGTCGGAGGGTCAGTGTTTGGGGAGTGTGGCACTGTCAGAGGGTCAGTGTTTTGGAGCGTGGCACTGTCGGAGAGTCAGTGTTTGGGGAGCGTGGCACTGTCAGAGGGTCAGTGTTTGGGGAGTGTTGCACTGTCGGAGGGTCAGTGTTTGGGGAGTGTGGCACTGTCGGAGGGTCAGTGTTTGGGGAGCGTGGCACTGTCGGAGGGTCAGTGTTTCTGGCGCGTGGCTCTGTCGTAGGGTCAGTGTTTGGGGAGTGTGGCACTGTCGGAGAGTCAGTGTTTGGGGAGTGTGGCACTGTCGGAGAGTCAGTGTTTGGTGAGCGTGGCACTGTCGGTGGGTCAGTGTTTGGGAGTGTGGCACTGTCGGAGGGTCAGTGTTTGGGGAGTGTGGCACTGTCGGAGAGTCAGTGTTTGGGGAGCGTGGCACTGTCGGAGGGTCAGTGTTTGGGGAGCGTGGCACTGTCGGAGGGTGAGTGTTTGGGGAGCGTGGCACTGTCGGAGGGTCAGTGTTTGGGGAGCGTGGCACTGTCGGAGTGTCAGTATTTGGGGAGTGTGGCACTGTCGGAGGGTCAGTGTTTGGGGAGTGTGGCACTGTCGGAGGGTCAGTGTTTGGGAGCGGGTCACTGTCGGAGGGTCAGTGTTTGGGGAGTGTGGCACTGATGGAGGGTCAGTGTTTGGGGAGTGTGGCACTGTCGGAGGGTCAGTGTTTGGGAGCGTGGCACTGTCGGAGGGTCAGTGTTTGGGGAGTGTGGCACAGTCGGAGGGTCAGTGTTTCTGGTGCGTGGCTCTGTCGGAGGGTCAGTGTTTGGGGAGTGTGGCACTCTCGGAGGGTCAGTGTTTGGGGAGCGTGGCACTGTCGGAGGGTCAGTGTTTGGGGAGTGTGGCACTGTCGGAGGGTCAGTGATTCTGGAGCGTGGCACTGTCGGAGAGTCAGTGTTTGGGCAGCGTGGCAGTGTCGGAGGGTCAGTGTTTGGGGAGTGTGGCACTGTCGGAGGGTCAGTGTTTGGGGAGCGTGGCACTGTCGGAGAGTCAGTGTTTGGGGAGCGTGGCACTGTCGGAGGGTCAGTGTTTGGGGAGCGTGGCACTGTTGGAGGGTCAGTGTTTGGGGAGCGTGGCACTGTCGGAGGGTCAGTGTTTGGGGAGCTTGGCACTGTCGGAGGGTCAGTGTTTGGGGAGCGTGGCACTGTCGGAGGGTCAGTGTTTGGGGAGCGTGGCACTGTCGGAGTGTCAGTGTTTGGGGAGCGTGGCACTGTCGGAGGGTCAGTGTATGGGGAGCGTGGCACTGTCAGAGGGTCAGTGTTTGGGGAGTGTGGCACTGTCGGAGGGTCAGTGTTTGGGGAGCGTGGCACTGTCAGAGGGTCAGTGTTTGGGAGCGTGGCACTGTCGGAGGTCAGTGTTTGGGGAGTGTGGCACTGTCGGAGGGTCAGTGATTTGGGAGTGTGGCACTGTCAGAGGGTCAGTGTTTGGGGAGCGTGGCACTGTCGGAGGGTCAGTGTTTGGGGTGTGTGGCACTGTCGGAGGGTCAGTGTTTGGGGAGTGTGGCACTGACGGAGGGTCAGTGTTTGGGGAGTGTGGCACTGTCGGAGGGTCAGTGTTTGGGGAGCGTGGCACTGACGGAGAGTCAGTGTTTGGGGAGCGTGGCACTGTCAGAGTGTCAGTGTTTGGGGAGTGTGGCACTGTCGGAGGGTCAGTGTTTGGGGAGTGTGGCACTGTCGGAGGGTCAATGTTTGGGGAGTGTGGCACAGTCGGAGGGTCAGTGTTTCTGGAGCGTGGCTCTGTCGGAGGGTCAGTGTTTGGGGAGTGTGGCACTGTCGGAGGGTCATTGTTTGGGGAGCGTGGCTCTGACGGAGGGTCAGTGTTTGGGGAGCGTGGCACTGTCGGAGGGTCAGTGTTTGGGGAGTGTGGCACTGTCGGAGGGTCAGTGATTCTGGAGCGTGGCACTGTCGGAGAGTCAGTGTTTGGGGAGCGTGGCACTGTCGGAGGGTCAGCGTTTGGGGAGTGTGGCACGGTCGGAGAGTCAGTGTTTGGGGAGCGTGGCACTGTCGGAGCGTCAGTGTTTGGGGAGCGTGGCACTGTCGGAGGGTGAGTGTTTGGGGAGCGTGGCACTGTTGGAGGGTCAGTGTTTGGGGAGCGTGGCACTGTCGGAGGGTCAGTGTTTGGCGAGTGTGGCACTGTCGGAGAGTCAGTGTTTGGGCAGCGTGGCAGTGTCGGAGGGTCAGTGTTTGGGGAGCGTGGCACTGTCGGAGAGTCAGTGTTTGGGGAGCGTGGCACTGTCGGAGGGTCAGTGCTGGGGAGCGTGGCACTGTCGGAGGGTCAGTGTTTGGGGAGCGTGGCACTGTCGGAGGGTCAGTGTTTGGGGAGCGTGGCACTGTCGGAGGGTCAGTGTTTGGGGAGCGTGGCACTGTCGGAGGGTCAGTGTTTGGGGAGCGTGGCACTGTCGGAGGGTCAGTGTTTGGGGAGCGTGGCACTGATGGACGGTCAGTGATTGGGGAGTGTGGCACAGTCGGAGGGTCAGTGTTTGGGGAGCGTGGCACTGTCGGAGGGTCAGTGTTTGGGGAGCGTGGCACTGTCGGAGGGTCAGTGATTGGGGAGTGTGGCACTGTCGGAGGGTCAGTGTTTGGGGAGCGTGGCACTGTCGGAGGGTCAGTGATTGCGGAGTGTGGCTCTGTCGGAGTGTCAGTGTTTGGGGAGTGTGGCACTGTCGGAGGGTCAGTGTTTGGGGAGCGTGGCACTGTCGGAGGGTCAGTGATTGGGGAGTGTGGCACTGTCGGAGGGTCAGTGTTTTGGGAGTGTGGCACAGTCGGAGGGTCAGTGTTTGGGGAGTGTGGCACTGTCGGAGGATCAGTGTTTGGGAAGCGTGGCACTGTCGGAGGGTCAGTGTTCGGGGAGTGTGGCACTGTCAGAAGGTCATTGTTTGGGGAGCGTGGCACTGTCAGAAGGTCAGTGTTTACGGAGCGTGGCACTGTCGGAGGGTCAGTGTTTGGGGAGTGTGGCACTGTCAGAAGGTCAGTGTTTGGGGAGCGTGGCTCTGTCGGAGGGTCAGTGTTTGGGGAGTGTGGCACTGTCAGAAGGTCAGTGTTTGGGGAGCGTGGCTCTGTCGGAGGGTCAGTGTTTGGGGAGCGTGGCTCTGTCGCAGGGTCAGTGTTTGGGGAGCGTGACACTGTCGGAGGGTCAGTGTTTTGGGAGTGAGGCACTGTCGGAGGGTCAGTGTTTGGGGAACGTGGCACTGTCGGAGGGTCAGTGATTGGGGAGTGTGGCTCTGTCGGAGTGTCAGTGTTTGGGGAGTGTGGCTCCGTCGGAGGGTCAGTGTTTGGGGACTGTGGCACTGTCGGAGGGTCAGTGTATTGGGAGTGTGGCACTGTCGGAGGTTCAGTGTTTGGGTAGCGTGGCTCTGTTGGAGGGTCAGTGTTTGGGGAGCGTGGCACTGTCGGAGGGTCAGTGTTTGGGGAGTGTGGCTCTGTCGGAGGGTCAGTGTTTGGGGAGCGTTGCACTGTCAGAGGGTCAGTGTTTGGGGAGTGAGGCTCTGTCGGAGGGTCAGTGTTTGGGGAGTGTGGCACTGTCGGAGGGTCAGTGTTTGGGGAGCGTGGCACTGTCGGAGGGTCAGTGTTTGGGAGCGTGGCACTGTCGGAGGGTCAGTGTTTGGGGAGCGTGGCACTGTGGGAGGATCAGTGTTTGGGGAGCGTGGCACTGTCGGAGGGTCAGTGTTTGGGGAGTGTGGCACTGTCGGAGGGTCAGTGTTTGGGGAGCATGGCACTGTCGGAGGGTCAGTGTTTGGGGAGCGTGGCACTGTCAGACGGTCAGTGTTTGGGGACTGTGGCTCTGTCGGAGGGTCAGTGTTTGGGGAGTGTGGCACTGTCGGAGGGTCAGTGTTTGGGGGCTGTGACACTGTCGGAGGGTCAGTGTTTGGGGAGTGTAGCACTGTCGGAGGGTCAGTGTTTTGGGAGCGTGGCACTGTCGGAGGGTCAGTGTTTGGGGAGCGTTGCACTGTCAGAGGGTCAGTGTTTGGGAGCGTGGCACTGTCGGAGGATCAGTGTTTGGGGAGCGTGGCACTGTCGGAGGATCAGTGTTTGGGGAGCGTGGCACTGTCGGAGGGTCAGTGTTTGGGGAGTGTGGCACTGTCGGAGGGTCAGTGTTTGGGGAGCATGGCACTGTCGGAGGGTCAGTGTTTGGGGAGCGTGGCACTGTCGGAGGGTCCGTGTTTGGGGAGTGTGGCACTGTCGGAGGGCCAGTGTTTGGGGAGCGTGGCACTGTCGGAGGGTCAGTGTTTGGGGAGCGTGGCACTGTCGGAGAGTCAGTGTTTGGGGAGCGTGGCACTGTCGGAGGGTCAGTGTTTTGGGAGTGTGGCACTGTCGGAGGGTCAGTGTTTGAGGAACGTGGCTCTGTCGGAGGGTCAGTGTTTGGGGAGTGTGGCACTGCCAGAAGGTCAGTGTTTGGGGAGGATGGCTCTGTCGGAGGGTCAGTGTTTGGGGAGCGTGGCTCTGTCGGAGGGTCAGTGTTTGGGGAGCGTGGCACTGTCTGAGGGTCAGTGTTTGGGGAGCGTGACACTGTCAGAAGGTCAGTGTTTGGGGAGCGTGGCACTGTCGGAGGGTCAGTGTTTGGGGAGCGTGGCTCTGTCGGAGGGTCAGTGTTTGGGGAGTGTGGCACTGTCGGAGGGTCAGTGTTTGGGGAGCGTGGCACTGTCGGAGGGTCAGTGTTTGGGGAGCGTGGCACTGTCGGAGAGTCAGTGTTTGGGGAGCGTGGCACTGTCGGAGGGTCAGTGTTTTGGGAGTGTGGCACTGTCGGAGGGTCAATGTTTGGGGAGCGTGGCACTGTCGGAGGGTCAGTGTTTGGGGAGTGTGGCACTGTCGGAGGGTCAGTGTTTTGGGAGTGTGGCACTGTCGGAGGGTCAGTGTTTGGGGAGCGTGGCACTGTCGGAGGGTCAGTCTTTGGGGAGTGTGGCACTGTCGGAGGGTCAGTGTTTGGGGAGTGTGGCACTGTCGGAGGGTCAGTGTTTGGGAGCGTGGCACTGTCGGAGGGTCAGTGTTTGTGGAGTGTGGCTCTGTCGGAGGGTCAGTGTATTGGGAGTGTGGCACTGTCGGAGGGTCAGTGTTTGGGGAGTGTGGCACTGTCGGAGGGTCAGTGTTTGGGAGCGTGGCACTGTCGGAGGGTCAGTGTTTGGGGAGCGTGGCACTGTCGGAGGGTCAGTGTATTGGGAGTGTGGCACTGTCGGAGGGTCAGTGTTTGGGGAGTGTGGCTCTGTCGGAGGGTCAGTGTTTGGGGAGTGTGGCACTGTCGGAGGGTCAGTGTTTGGGGAGTGTGGCACTGTCGGAGGGTCAGTGTTTGGGAGCGTGGCACTGTCGGAGGATCAGTGTTTGGGGAGTGTGGCACTGTCGGAGGGTCAGTGTTTCTGGAGCGTGGCTCTGTCTGAGGGTCAGTGTTTGGGGAGTGTGGCACTGTCGGAGGGTCAGTGTTTGGGGAGCGTGGCACTGTCGGAGGGTCAGTGTTTGGGGAGCGTGGCACTGTCGGAGTGTCAGTGTTTGGGGAGTGTGGCACTGTCAGAAGGTCAGTGTTTGGGGAGCGTGGCACTGTCGGAGGGTCAGTGTTTGGGGAGTGTGGCACTGTCGGAAGGTCAGTGTTTGGGGAGCGTGGCTCTGTCGGAGGGTCAGTGTTTGGGGAGTGTGGCACTGTCAGAAGGTCAGTGTTTGGGGAGCGTGGCACTGTCGGAGGGTCAGTGTTTGGGGAGTGTGGCGCTGTCGGAAGGTCAGTGTTTGGGGAGCGTGGCTCTGTCGGAGGGTCAGTGTTTGGGGAGTGTGGGACTGTCAGAAGGTCAGTGTTTGGGGAGCGTGGCTCTGTCGGAGGGTCAGTGTTTGGAGAGCGTGGCTCTGTCGGAGGGTCAGTGTTTGGGGAGCGTGACACTGTCGGAGGGTCAGTGTTTTGGGAGTGTGGCACTGTCGGAGGGTCCGTGTTTGGGGAGCGTGGCTCTGTCGGAGGGTCAATGTTTGGGGAGCGTGGCACTGTCGGAGAGTCAGTGTTTGGGAGCGTGGCTCTGTCGGAGGGTCAGTGTTTGGGGAGTGTGGCACTGTCGGAGGGTCAGTGTTTGGGGAGCGTGGCACTGTGGGAGGGTCAGTCTTTGGGGAGTGTGGCACTGTCGGAGGGCCAGTGTTTGGGGAGTGTGGCACTGTCGGAGGGTCAGTGTTTGGGAGCGGGTCACTGTCGGAGGGTCAGTGTTTGCGGAGTGTGGCACTGTCAGAGGGTCAGTGTTTTGGAGCGTGGCACTGTCGGAGAGTCAGTGTTTGGGGAGCGTGGCACTGTCAGAGGGTCAGTGTTTGGGGAGTGTGGCACTGTCGGAGGGTCAGTGTTTGGGGAGTGTGGCACTGTCGGAGGGTCAGTGTTTGGGGAGCGTGGCACTGTCGGAGGGTCAGTGTTTCTGGCGCGTGGCTCTGTCGGAGGGTCAGTGTTTGGGGAGTGTGGCACTGTCGGAGAGTCAGTGTTTGGGGAGCGTGGCACTGTCGGAGAGTCAGTGTTTGGGGAGCGTGGCACTGTCGGAGGGTCAGTGTTTGGGAGTGTGGCACTGTCGGAGGGTCTGTGTTTGGGGAGTGTGGCACTGTCGGAGAGTCAGTGTTTGGGGAGCGTGGCACTGTCGGAGAGTCAGTGTTTGGGGAGCGTGGCACTGTCGGAGGGTCAGTGTTTGGGAGTGTGGCACTGTCGGAGGGTCAGTGTTTGGGGAGTGTGGCACTGTCGGAGAGTCAGTGTTTGGTGAGCGTGGCACTGTCGGAGGGTCAGTGTTTGGGAGTGTGGCACTGTCGGAGGGTCAGTGTTTGGGGAGTGTGGCACTGTCGGAGAGTCAGTGTTTGGGGAGCGTGGCACTGTCGGAGGGTCAGTGTTTGGGGAGCGTGGCACTGTCGGAGGGTCAGTGTTTGGGGAGTGTGGCACTGTCAGAAGGTCAGTGTTTGGGGAGCGTGGCACTGTCGGAGGGTCAGTGTTTGGGGAGTGTGGCACTGTCGGAAGGTCAGTGTTTGGGGAGCGTGGCTCTGTCGGAGGGTCAGTGTTTGGGGAGTGTGGCACTGTCAGAAGGTCAGTGTTTGGGGAGCGTGGCTCTGTCGGAGGGTCAGTGTTTGGAGAGCGTGGCTCTGTCGGAGGGTCAGTGTTTGGGGAGCGTGACACTGTCGGAGGGTCAGTGTTTTGGGAGTGTGGCACTGTCGGAGGGTCCGTGTTTGGGGAGCGTGGCTCTGTCGGAGGGTCAGTGTTTGGGGAGCGTGGCACTGTCGGAGGGTCAATGTTTGGGGAGCGTGGCACTGTCGGAGAGTCAGTGTTTGGGAGCGTGGCTCTGTCGGAGGGTCAGTGTTTGGGGAGTGTGGCACTGTCGGAGGGTCAGTGTTTGGGGAGCGTGGCACTGTGGGAGGGTCAGTCTTTGGGGAGTGTGGCACTGTCGGAGGGTCAGTGTTTGGGGAGTGTGGCACTGTCGGAGGGTCAGTGTTTGGGAGCGGGTCACTGTCGGAGGGTCAGTGTTTGGGGAGTGTGGCACTGTCAGAGGGTCAGTGTTTTGGAGCGTGGCACTGTCGGAGAGTCAGTGTTTGGGGAGCGTGGCACTGTCAGAGGGTCAGTGTTTGGGGAGTGTTGCACTGTCGGAGGGTCAGTGTTTGGGGAGTGTGGCACTGTCGGAGGGTCAGTGTTTGGGGAGCGTGGCACTGTCGGAGGGTCAGTGTTTCTGGCGCGTGGCTCTGTCGTAGGGTCAGTGTTTGGGGAGTGTGGCACTGTCGGAGAGTCAGTGTTTGGGGAGTGTGGCACTGTCGGAGAGTCAGTGTTTGGTGAGCGTGGCACTGTCGGTGGGTCAGTGTTTGGGAGTGTGGCACTGTCGGAGGGTCAGTGTTTGGGGAGTGTGGCACTGTCGGAGAGTCAGTGTTTGGGGAGCGTGGCACTGTCGGAGGGTCAGTGTTTGGGGAGCGTGGCACTGTCGGAGGGTGAGTGTTTGGGGAGCGTGGCACTGTCGGAGGGTCAGTGTTTGGGGAGCGTGGCACTGTCGGAGTGTCAGTATTTGGGGAGTGTGGCACTGTCGGAGGGTCAGTGTTTGGGGAGTGTGGCACTGTCGGAGGGTCAGTGTTTGGGAGCGGGTCACTGTCGGAGAGTCAGTGTTTGGGGAGTGTGGCACTGATGGAGGGTCAGTGTTTGGGGAGTGTGGCACTGTCGGAGGGTCAGTGTTTGGGAGCGTGGCACTGTCGGAGGGTCAGTGTTTGGGGAGTGTGGCACAGTCGGAGGGTCAGTGTTTCTGGTGCGTGGCTCTGTCGGAGGGTCAGTGTTTGGGGAGTGTGGCACTCTCGGAGGGTCAGTGTTTGGGGAGCGTGGCACTGTCGGAGGGTCAGTGTTTGGGGAGTGTGGCACTGTCGGAGGGTCAGTGATTCTGGAGCGTGGCACTGTCGGAGAGTCAGTGTTTGGGCAGCGTGGCAGTGTCGGAGGGTCAGTGTTTGGGGAGTGTGGCACTGTCGGAGGGTCAGTGTTTGGGGAGTGTGGCACTGTCGGAGAGTCAGTGTTTGGGGAGCGTGGCACTGTCGGAGGGTCAGTGTTTGGGGAGCGTGGCACTGTCGGAGGGTCAGTGTTTGGGGAGCGTGGCACTGTCGGAGGGTCAGTGTTTGGGGAGCTTGGCACTGTCGGAGGGTCAGTGTTTGGGGAGCGTGGCACTGTCGGAGGGTCAGTGTTTGGGGAGCGTGGCACTGTCGGAGTGTCAGTGTTTGGGGAGCGTGGCACTGTCGGAGGGTCAGTGTATGGGGAGCGTGGCACTGTCAGAGGGTCAGTGTTTGGGGAGTGTGGCACTGTCGGAGGGTCAGTGTTTGGGGAGCGTGGCACTGTCAGAGGGTCAGTGTTTGGGAGCGTGGCACTGTCGGAGGTCAGTGTTTGGGGAGTGTGGCACTGTCGGAGGGTCAGTGATTTGGGAGTGTGGCACTGTCAGAGGGTCAGTGTTTGGGGAGCGTGGCACTGTCGGAGGGTCAGTGTTTGGGGTGTGTGGCACTGTCGGAGGGTCAGTGTTTGGGGAGTGTGGCACTGACGGAGGGTCAGTGTTTGGGGAGTGTGGCACTGTCGGAGGGTCAGTGTTTGGGGAGCGTGGCACTGACGGAGAGTCAGTGTTTGGGGAGCGTGGCACTGTCAGAGTGTCAGTGTTTGGGGAGTGTGGCACTGTCGGAGGGTCAGTGTTTGGGGAGTGTGGCACTGTCGGAGGGTCAATGTTTGGGGAGTGTGGCACAGTCGGAGGGTCAGTGTTTCTGGAGCGTGGCTCTGTCGGAGGGTCAGTGTTTGGGGAGTGTGGCACTGTCGGAGGGTCATTGTTTGGGGAGCGTGGCTCTGACGGAGGGTCAGTGTTTGGGGAGCGTGGCACTGTCGGAGGGTCAGTGTTTGGGGAGTGTGGCACTGTCGGAGGGTCAGTGATTCTGGAGCGTGGCACTGTCGGAGAGTCAGTGTTTGGGGAGCGTGGCACTGTCGGAGGGTCAGCGTTTGGGGAGTGTGGCACGGTCGGAGAGTCAGTGTTTGGGGAGCGTGGCACTGTCGGAGCGTCAGTGTTTGGGGAGCGTGGCACTGTCGGAGGGTGAGTGTTTGGGGAGCGTGGCACTGTTGGAGGGTCAGTGTTTGGGGAGCGTGGCACTGTCGGAGGGTCAGTGTTTGGCGAGTGTGGCACTGTCGGAGAGTCAGTGTTTGGGCAGCGTGGCAGTGTCGGAGGGTCAGTGTTTGGGGAGCGTGGCACTGTCGGAGAGTCAGTGTTTGGGGAGCGTGGCACTGTCGGAGGGTCCGTGCTGGGGAGCGTGGCACTGTCGGAGGGTCAGTGTTTGGGGAGCGTGGCACTGTCGGAGGGTCAGTGTTTGGGGAGCGTGGCACTGTCGGAGGGTCAGTGTTTGGGGAGCGTGGCACTGTCGGAGGGTCAGTGTTTGGGGAGCGTGGCACTGTCGGAGGGTCAGTGTTTGGGGAGCGTGGCACTGATGGACGGTCAGTGATTGGGGAGTGTGGCACAGTCGGAGGGTCAGTGTTTGGGGAGCGTGGCACTGTCGGAGGGTCAGTGTTTGGGGAGCGTGGCACTGTCGGAGGGTCAGTGATTGGGGAGTGTGGCACTGTCGGAGGGTCAGTGTTTGGGGAGCGTGGCACTGTCGGAGGGTCAGTGATTGCGGAGTGTGGCTCTGTCGGAGTGTCAGTGTTTGGGGAGTGTGGCACTGTCGGAGGGTCAGTGTTTGGGGAGCGTGGCACTGTCGGAGGGTCAGTGATTGGGGAGTGTGGCACTGTCGGAGGGTCAGTGTTTTGGGAGTGTGGCACAGTCGGAGGGTCAGTGTTTGGGGAGTGTGGCACTGTCGGAGGATCAGTGTTTGGGAAGCGTGGCACTGTCGGAGGGTCAGTGTTCGGGGAGTGTGGCACTGTCAGAAGGTCATTGTTTGGGGAGCGTGGCACTGTCAGAAGGTCAGTGTTTACGGAGCGTGGCACTGTCGGAGGGTCAGTGTTTGGGGAGTGTGGCACTGTCAGAAGGTCAGTGTTTGGGGAGCGTGGCTCTGTCGGAGGGTCAGTGTTTGGGGAGTGTGGCACTGTCAGAAGGTCAGTGTTTGGGGAGCGTGGCTCTGTCGGAGGGTCAGTGTTTGGGGAGCGTGGCTCTGTCGCAGGGTCAGTGTTTGGGGAGCGTGACACTGTCGGAGGGTCAGTGTTTTGGGAGTGAGGCACTGTCGGAGGGTCAGTGTTTGGGGAACGTGGCACTGTCGGAGGGTCAGTGATTGGGGAGTGTGGCTCTGTCGGAGTGTCAGTGTTTGGGGAGTGTGGCTCCGTCGGAGGGTCAGTGTTTGGGGACTGTGGCACTGTCGGAGGGTCAGTGTATTGGGAGTGTGGCACTGTCGGAGGTTCAGTGTTTGGGTAGCGTGGCTCTGTTGGAGGGTCAGTGTTTGGGGAGCGTGGCACTGTCGGAGGGTCAGTGTTTGGGGAGTGTGGCTCTGTCGGAGGGTCAGTGTTTGGGGAGCGTTGCACTGTCAGAGGGTCAGTGTTTGGGGAGTGAGGCTCTGTCGGAGGGTCAGTGTTTGGGGAGTGTGGCACTGTCGGAGGGTCAGTGTTTTGGGAGCGTGGCACTGTCGGAGGGTCAGTGTTTGGGAGCGTGGCACTGTCGGAGGGTCAGTGTTTGGGGAGCGTGGCACTGTGGGAGGATCAGTGTTTGGGGAGCGTGGCACTGTCGGAGGGTCAGTGTTTGGGGAGTGTGGCACTGTCGGAGGGTCAGTGTTTGGGGAGCATGGCACTGTCGGAGGGTCAGTGTTTGGGGAGCGTGGCACTGTCAGACGGTCAGTGTTTGGGGACTGTGGCTCTGTCGGAGGGTCAGTGTTTGGGGAGTGTGGCACTGTCGGAGGGTCAGTGTTTGGGGGCTGTGACACTGTCGGAGGGTCAGTGTTTGGGGAGTGTAGCACTGTCGGAGGGTCAGTGTTTTGGGAGCGTGGCACTGTCGGAGGGTCAGTGTTTGGGGAGCGTTGCACTGTCAGAGGGTCAGTGTTTGGGAGCGTGGCACTGTCGGAGGATCAGTGTTTGGGGAGCGTGGCACTGTCGGAGGATCAGTGTTTGGGGAGCGTGGCACTGTCGGAGGGTCAGTGTTTGGGGAGTGTGGCACTGTCGGAGGGTCAGTGTTTGGGGAGCATGGCACTGTCGGAGGGTCAGTGTTTGGGGAGCGTGGCACTGTCGGAGGGTCCGTGTTTGGGGAGTGTGGCACTGTCGGAGGGCCAGTGTTTGGGGAGCGTGGCACTGTCGGAGGGTCAGTGTTTGGGGAGCGTGGCACTGTCGGAGAGTCAGTGTTTGGGGAGCGTGGCACTGTCGGAGGGTCAGTGTTTTGGGAGTGTGGCACTGTCGGAGGGTCAGTGTTTGAGGAACGTGGCTCTGTCGGAGGGTCAGTGTTTGGGGAGTGTGGCACTGCCAGAAGGTCAGTGTTTGGGGAGGGTGGCTCTGTCGGAGGGTCAGTGTTTGGGGAGCGTGGCTCTGTCGGAGGGTCAGTGTTTGGGGAGCGTGGCACTGTCTGAGGGTCAGTGTTTGGGGAGCGTGACACTGTCAGAAGGTCAGTGTTTGGGGAGCGTGGCACTGTCGGAGGGTCAGTGTTTGGGGAGCGTGGCTCTGTCGGAGGGTCAGTGTTTGGGGAGTGTGGCACTGTCGGAGGGTCAGTGTTTGGGGAGCGTGGCACTGTCGGAGGGTCAGTGTTTGGGGAGCGTGGCACTGTCGGAGAGTCAGTGTTTGGGGAGCGTGGCACTGTCGGAGGGTCAGTGTTTTGGGAGTGTGGCACTGTCGGAGGGTCAATGTTTGGGGAGCGTGGCACTGTCGGAGGGTCAGTGTTTGGGGAGTGTGGCACTGTCGGAGGGTCAGTGTTTTGGGAGTGTGGCACTGTCGGAGGGTCAGTGTTTGGGGAGCGTGGCACTGTCGGAGGGTCAGTCTTTGGGGAGTGTGGCACTGTCGGAGGGTCAGTGTTTGGGGAGTGTGGCACTGTCGGAGGGTCAGTGTTTGGGAGCGTGGCACTGTCGGAGGGTCAGTGTTTGTGGAGTGTGGCTCTGTCGGAGGGTCAGTGTATTGGGAGTGTGGCACTGTCGGAGGGTCAGTGTTTGGGGAGTGTGGCACTGTCGGAGGGTCAGTGTTTGGGAGCGTGGCACTGTCGGAGGGTCAGTGTTTGGGGAGCGTGGCACTGTCGGAGGGTCAGTGTATTGGGAGTGTGGCACTGTCGGAGGGTCAGTGTTTGGGGAGTGTGGCTCTGTCGGAGGGTCAGTGTTTGGGGAGTGTGGCACTGTCGGAGGGTCAGTGTTTGGGGAGTGTGGCACTGTCGGAGGGTCAGTGTTTGGGAGCGTGGCACTGTCGGAGGATCAGTGTTTGGGGAGTGTGGCACTGTCGGAGGGTCAGTGTTTCTGGAGCGTGGCTCTGTCTGAGGGTCAGTGTTTGGGGAGTGTGGCACTGTCGGAGGGTCAGTGTTTGGGGAGCGTGGCACTGTCGGAGGGTCAGTGTTTGGGGAGCGTGGCACTGTCGGAGTGTCAGTGTTTGGGGAGTGTGGCACTGTCAGAAGGTCAGTGTTTGGGGAGCGTGGCACTGTCGGAGGGTCAGTGTTTGGGGAGTGTGGCACTGTCGGAAGGTCAGTGTTTGGGGAGCGTGGCTCTGTCGGAGGGTCAGTGTTTGGGGAGTGTGGCACTGTCAGAAGGTCAGTGTTTGGGGAGCGTGGCACTGTCGGAGGGTCAGTGTTTGGGGAGTGTGGCACTGTCGGAAGGTCAGTGTTTGGGGAGCGTGGCTCTGTCGGAGGGTCAGTGTTTGGGGAGTGTGGCACTGTCAGAAGGTCAGTGTTTGGGGAGCGTGGCTCTGTCGGAGGGTCAGTGTTTGGAGAGCGTGGCTCTGTCGGAGGGTCAGTGTTTGGGGAGCGTGACACTGTCGGAGGGTCAGTGTTTTGGGAGTGTGGCACTGTCGGAGGGTCCGTGTTTGGGGAGCGTGGCTCTGTCGGAGGGTCAATGTTTGGGGAGCGTGGCACTGTCGGAGAGTCAGTGTTTGGGAGCGTGGCTCTGTCGGAGGGTCAGTGTTTGGGGAGTGTGGCACTGTCGGAGGGTCAGTGTTTGGGGAGTGTGGCACTGTCAGAGGGTCAGTGTTTTGGAGCGTGGCACTGTCGGAGAGTCAGTGTTTGGGGAGCGTGGCACTGTCAGAGGGTCAGTGTTTGGGGAGTGTGGCACTGTCGGAGGGTCAGTGTTTGGGGAGTGTGGCACTGTCGGAGGGTCAGTGTTTGGGGAGCGTGGCACTGTCGGAGGGTCAGTGTTTCTGGCGCGTGGCTCTGTCGGAGGGTCAGTGTTTGGGGAGTGTGGCACTGTCGGAGAGTCAGTGTTTGGGGAGCGTGGCACTGTCGGAGAGTCAGTGTTTGGGGAGCGTGGCACTGTCGGAGGGTCAGTGTTTGGGAGTGTGGCACTGTCGGAGGGTCTGTGTTTGGGGAGTGTGGCACTGTCGGAGAGTCAGTGTTTGGGGAGCGTGGCACTGTCGGAGAGTCAGTGTTTGGGGAGCGTGGCACTGTCGGAGGGTCAGTGTTTGGGAGTGTGGCACTGTCGGAGGGTCAGTGTTTGGGGAGTGTGGCACTGTCGGAGAGTCAGTGTTTGGGGAGCGTGGCACTGTCGGAGGGTCAGTGTTTGGGAGTGTGGCACTGTCGGAGGGTCAGTGTTTGGGGAGTGTGGCACTGTCGGAGAGTCAGTGTTTGGGGAGCGTGGCACTGTCGGAGGGTCAGTGTTTGGGGAGCGTGGCACTGTCGGAGGGTGAGTGTTTGGGGAGCGTGGCACTGTCGGAGGGTCAGTGTTTGGGGAGTGTGGCACTGTCGGAGGGTCATTGTTTGGGGAGCGTGGCTCTGACGGAGGGTCAGTGTTTGGGGAGCGTGGCACTGTCGGAGGGTCAGTGTTTGGGGAGTGTGGCACTGTCGGAGGGTCAGTGATTCTGGAGCGTGGCACTGTCGGAGAGTCAGTGTTTGGGGAGCGTGGCACTGTCGGAGGGTCAGCGTTTGGGGAGTGTGGCACGGTCGGAGAGTCAGTGTTTGGGGAGCGTGGCACTGTCGGAGGGTCAGTGTTTGGGGAGCGTGGCACTGTCGGAGGTTGAGTGTTTGGGGAGCGTGGCACTGTTGGAGGGTCAGTGTTTGGGGAGCGTGGCACTGTCGGAGGGTCAGTGTTTGGCGAGTGTGGCACTGTCGGAGAGTCAGTGTTTGGGCAGCGTGGCAGTGTCGGAGGGTCAGTGTTTGGGGAGCGTGGCACTGTCGGAGAGTCAGTGTTTGGGGAGCGTGGCACTGTCGGAGGGTCAGTGTTTGGGGAGCGTGGCACTGTCGGAGGGTCAGTGTTTGGGGAGCGTGGCACTGTCGGAGGGTCAGTGTTTGGGGAGCGTGGCACTGTCGGAGGGTCAGTGTTTGGGGAGCGTGGCACTGTCGGAGGGTCAGTGTTTGGGGAGCGTGGCACTGTCGGAGGGTCAGTGTTTGGGGAGCGTGGCACTGTCGGAGGGTCAGTGATTGGGGAGTGTGGCACAGTCGGAGGGTCAGTGTTTGGGGAGCGTGGCACTGTCGGAGGGTCAGTGTTTGGGGAGCGTGGCACTGTCGGAGGGTCAGTGATTGGGGAGTGTGGCACTGTCGGAGGGTCAGTGTTTGGGGAGCGTGGCACTGTCGGAGGGTCAGTGATTGGGGAGTGTGGCTCTGTCGGAGTGTCAGTGTTTGGGGAGTGTGGCACTGTCGGAGGGTCAGTGTTTGGGGAGCGTGGCACTGTCGGAGGGTCAGTGATTGGGGAGTGTGGCACTGTCGGAGGGTCAGTGTTTTGGGAGTGTGGCACAGTCGGAGGGTCAGTGTTTGGGGAGTGTGGCACTGTCGGAGGATCAGTGTTTGGGAAGCGTGGCACTGTCGGAGGGTCAGTGCTCGGGGAGTGTGGCACTGTCAGAAGGTCATTGTTTGGGGAGCGTGGCACTGTCAGAAGGTCAGTGTTTGCGGAGCGTGGCACTGTCGGAGGGTCAGTGTTTGGGGAGTGTGGCACTGTCAGAAGGTCAGTGTTTGGGGAGCGTGGCTCTGTCGGAGGGTCAGTGTTTGGGGAGTGTGGCACTGTCAGAAGGTCAGTGTTTGGGGAGCGTGGCTCTGTCGGAGGGTCAGTGTTTGGGGAGCGTGGCTCTGTCGCAGGGTCAGTGTTTGGGGAGCGTGACACTGTCGGAGGGTCAGTGTTTTGGGAGTGAGGCACTGTCGGAGGGTCAGTGTTTGGGGAGCGTGGCACTGTCGGAGGGTCAGTGATTGGGGAGTGTGGCTCTGTCGGAGTGTCAGTGTTTGGGGAGTGTGGCTCCGTCGGAGGGTCAGTGTTTGGGGACTGTGGCACTGTCGGAGGGTCAGTGTATGGGGAGCGTGGCACTGTCAGAGGGTCAGTGTTTGGGGAGTGTGGCACTGTCGGAGGGTCAGTGTTTGGGGAGCGTGGCACTGTCAGAGGGTCAGTGTTTGGGGAGCGTGGCACTGTCGGAGGTCAGTGTTTGGGGAGTGTGGCACTGTCGGTGGGTCAGTGTTTGGGGAGCGTGGCACTGTCGGAGGGTCAGTGTTTGGGGAGCGTGGCACTGTCAGAGGGTCAGTGTTTGGGGAGCGTGGCACTGTCGGAGGGTCAGTGATTTGGGAGTGTGGCACTGTCGGAGTGTCAGTGTTTGGGGAGTGTGGCTCTGTCGGAGGGTCAGTGTTTGGGGAGCGTGGCACTGTCGGAGGTCAGTGTTTGGGGAGTGTGGCACTGTCGGAGGGTCAGTGATTTGGGAGTGTGGCACTGTCGGAGGGTCAGTGTTTGGGGAGTGTGGCTCTGTCGGAGGGTCAGTGTTTGGGGAGTGTGGCACTGTCGGAGGGTCAGTGTTTGGGGAGCGTGGCACTGTGGGAGGGTCAGTCTTTGGGGAGTGTGGCACTGTCGGAGGGCCAGTGTTTGGGGAGTGTGGCACTGTCGGAGGGTCAGTGTTTGGGAGCGGGTCACTGTCGGAGGGTCAGTGTTTGGGGAGTGTGGCACTGTCAGAGGGTCAGTGTTTTGGAGCGTGGCACTGTCGGAGAGTCAGTGTTTGGGGAGCGTGGCACTGTCAGAGGGTCAGTGTTTGGGGAGTGTGGCACTGTCGGAGGGTCAGTGTTTGGGGAGTGTGGCACTGTCGGAGGGTCAGTGTTTCTGGCGCGTGGCTCTGTCGGAGGGTCAGTGTTTGGGGAGTGTGGCACTGTCGGAGAGTCAGTGTTTGGGGAGTGTTGCACTGTCGGAGAGTCAGTGTTTGGGGAGCGTGGCACTGTCGGAGGGTCAGTGTTTGGGAGTGTGGCACTGTCGGAGGGTCAGTGTTTGGGGAGTGTGGCACTGTCGGAGAGTCAGTGTTTGGGGAGCGTGGCACTGTCGGAGGGTCAGTGTTTGGGGAGCGTGGCACTGTCGGAGGGTGAGTGTTTGGGGAGCGTGGCACTGTCGGAGGGTCAGTGTTTGGGGAGTGTGGCACTGTCGGAGGGTCATTGTTTGGGGAGCGTGGCTCTGACGGAGGGTCAGTGTTTGGGGAGCGTGGCACTGTCGGAGGGTCAGTGTTTGGGGAGTGTGGCACTCTCGGAGGGTCAGTGATTCTGGAGCGTGGCACTGTCGGAGAGTCAGTGTTTGGGGAGCGTGGCACTGTCGGAGGGTCAGCGTTTGGGGAGTGTGGCACGGTCGGAGAGTCAGTGTTTGGGGAGCGTGGCACTGTCGGAGGGTCAGTGTTTGGGGAGCGTGGCACTGTCGGAGGGTGAGTGTTTGGGGAGCGTGGCACTGTTGGAGGGTCAGTGTTTGGGGAGCGTGGCACTGTCGGAGGGTCAGTGTTTGGCGAGTGTGGCACTGTCGGAGAGTCAGTGTTTGGGCAGCGTGGCAGTGTCCGAGGGTCAGTGTTTGGGGAGCGTGGCACTATCGGAGAGTCAGTGTTTGGGAGCGTGGCACTGTCGGAGGGTCAGTGTTTGGGAAGCGTGGCACTGTCGGAGGGTCAGTGTTTGGGGAGCGTGGCACTGTCGGAGGGTCAGTGTTTGGGGAGCGTGGCACTGTCGGAGGGTCAGTGTTTGGGGAGCGTGGCACTGTCGGAGGGTCAGTGTTTGGGGAGCGTGGCACTGTCGGAGGGTCAGTGTTTGGGGAGCGTGGCACTGTCGGAGGGTCAGTGATTGGGGAGTGTGGCACAGTCGGAGGGTCAGTGTTTGGGGAGCGTGGCACTGTCGGAGGGTCAGTGTTTGGGGAGCGTGGCACTGTCGGAGGGTCAGTGATTGGGGAGTGTGGCACTGTCGGAGGGTCAGTGTTTGGGGAGCGTGGCACTGTCGGAGGGTCAGTGATTGGGGAGTGTGGCTCTGTCGGAGTGTCAGTGTTTGGGGAGTGTGGCACTGTCGGAGGGTCAGTGTTTGGGGAGCGTGGCACTGTCGGAGGGTCAGTGATTGGGGAGTGTGGCACTGTCGGAGGGTCAGTGTTTTGGGAGTGTGGCACAGTCGGAGGGTCAGTGTTTGGGGAGCGTGGCACTGTCGGAGTGTCAGTATTTGGGGAGTGTGGCACTGTCGGAGGGTCAGTGTTTGGGGAGTGTGGCAATGTCGGAGGGTCAGTGTTTGGGAGCGGGTCACTGTCGGAGGGTCAGTGTTTGGGGAGTGTGGCACTGATGGAGGGTCAGTGTTTGGGGAGTGTGGCACTGTCGGAGAGTCAGTGTTTGGGGAGCGTGGCACTGTCGGAGGGTCAGTGTTTGGGGAGCGTGGCACTGTCGGAGGGTCAGTGTTTGGGGAGCGTGGCACTGTCGGAGGGTCAGTGTTTGGGGAGCGTGGCACTGTGGGAGGGTCAGTGTTTCTGGCGCGTGGCTCTGTCGGAGGGTCAGTGTTTGGGGAGTGTGGCACTGTCGGAGAGTCAGTGTTTGGGGAGTGTGGCACTGTCGGAGAGTCAGTGTTTGGGGAGCGTGGCACTGTCGGAGGGTCAGTGTTTGGGAGTGTGGCACTGTCGGAGGGTCAGTGTTTGGGGAGTGTGGCACTGATGGAGGGTCAGTGTTTGGGGAGTGTGGCACTGTCGGAGTGTCAGTATTTGGGGAGTGTGGCACTGTCGGAGGGTCAGTGTTTGGGGAGTGTGGCACTGTCGGAGGGTCAGTGTTTGGGAGCGGGTCACTGTCGGAGGGTCAGTGTTTGGGGAGTGTGGCACTGATGGAGGGTCAGTGTTTGGGGAGTGTGGCACTGTCGGAGTGTCAGTATTTGGGGAGTGTGGCACTGTCGGAGGGTCAGTGTTTGGGGAGTGTGGCACTGTCGGAGGGTCAGTGTTTGGGAGCGGGTCACTGTCGGAGGGTCAGTGTTTGGGGAGTGTGGCACTGATGGAGGGTCAGTGTTTGGGGAGTGTGGCACTGTCGGAGTGTCAGTATTTGGGGAGCGTGGCACTGTCGGAGGGTCAGTGTTTGGGGAGCGTGGCACTGTCGGAGTGTCAGTATTTGGGGAGTGTGGCACTGTCGGAGGGTCAGTGTTTGGGGAGTGTGGCACTGTCGGAGGGTCAGTGTTTGGGAGCGGGTCACTGTCGGAGGGTCAGTGTTTGGGGAGTGTGGCACTGATGGAGGGTCAGTGTTTGGGGAGTGTGGCACTGTCGGAGGGTCAGTGTTTGGGAGCGTGGCACTGTCGGAGGGTCAGTGTTTGGGGAGTGTGGCACAGTCGGAGGGTCAGTGTTTCTGGTGCGTGGCTCTGTCGGAGGGTCAGTGTTTGGGGAGTGTGGCACTCTCGGAGGGTCAGTGTTTGGGGAGCGTGGCACTGTCGGAGGGTCAGTGTTTGGGGAGCGTGGCACTGTCGGAGGTCAGTGTTTGGGGAGTGTGGCACTGTCGGAGGGTCAGTGATTTGGGAGTGTGGCACTGTCGGAGGGTCAGTGTTTGGGGAGCGTGGCACTGTCGGAGGGTCAGTGTTTGGGGTGTGTGGCACTGTCGGAGGGTCAGTGTTTGGGGAGTGTGGCACTGACGGAGGGTCAGTGTTTGGGGAGTGTGGCACTGTCGGAGGGTCAGTGTTTGGGGAGTGTGACAATGTCGGAGGGTCAGTGTTTGGGGAGCGTGGCACTGTCGGAGAGTCAGTGTTTGGGGAGCGTGGCACTGTCAGAGGGTCAGTGTTTGGGGAGTGTGGCACTGTCGGAGGGTCAGTGTATGGGGAGTGTGGCACTGTCGGAGGGTCAGTGTTTGGGGAGTGTGGCACAGTCGGAGGGTCAGTGTTTCTGGAGCGTGGCTCTGTCGGAGGGTCAGTGTTTGGGGAGTGTGGCACTGTCAGAGGGTCAGTGTTTGGGGAGCGTGGCTCTGTCGGAGGGTCATTGTTTGGGGAGCGTGGCTCTGACGGAGGGTCAGTGTTTGGGGAGCGTGGCACTGTCGGAGGGTCAGTGTTTGGGGAGTGTGGCACTGTCGGAGGGTCAGTGATTCTGGAGCGTGGCACTGTCGGAGAGTCAGTGTTTGGGGAGCGTGGCACTGTCGGAGGGTCAGCGTTTGGGGAGTGTGGCACGGTCGGAGAGTCAGTGTTTGGGGAGCGTGGCACTGTCGGAGGGTCAGTGTTTGGGGAGCGTGGCACTGTCGGAGGGTGAGTGTTTGGGGAGCGTGGCACTGTTGGAGGGTCAGTGTTTGGGGAGCGTGGCACTGTCGGAGGGTCAGTGTTTGGGGAGTGTGGCACTGTCGGAGAGTCAGTGTTTGGGCAGCGTGGCAGTGTCGGAGGGTCAGTGTTTGGGGAGCGTGGCACTGTCGGAGAGTCAGTGTTTGGGGAGCGTGGCACTGTCGGAGGGTCAGTGTTTGGGGAGCGTGGCACTGTCGGAGGGTCAGTGTTTGGGGAGCGTGGCACTGTCGGAGGGTCAGTGTTTGGGGAGCGTGGCACTGTCGGAGGGTCAGTGTTTGGGGAGCGTGGCACTGTCGGAGGGTCAGTGTTTGGGGAGCGTGGCACTGTCGGAGGGTCAGTGATTGGGGAGTGTGGCACAGTCGGAGGGTCAGTGTTTGGGGAGCGTGGCACTGTCGGAGGGTCAGTGTTTGGGGAGCGTGGCACTGTCGGAGGGTCAGTGATTGGGGAGTGTGGCACTGTCGGAGGGTCAGTGTTTGGGGAGCGTGGCACTGTCGGAGGGTCAGTGATTGGGGAGTGTGGCTCTGTCGGAGTGTCAGTGTTTGGGGAGTGTGGCACTGTCGGAGGGTCAGTGTTTGGGGAGCGTGGCACTGTCGGAGGGTCAGTGATTGGGGAGTGTGGCTCTGTCGGAGTGTCAGTGTTTGGGGAGTGTGGCACTGTCGGAGGGTCAGTGTTTGGGGAGTGTGGCACTGTCGGAGGGTCAGTGTGTGGGGAGTGTGGCACTGTCGGAGGGTCAGTGTTTGGGCAGCGTGGCAGTGTCGGAGGGTCAGTGTTTGGGGAGCGTGGCACTGTCGGAGGGTCAGTGTTTGGGGTGTGTGGCACTGTCGGAGGGTCAGTGTTTGGGGAGTGTGGCACTGACGGAGGGTCAGTGTTTGGGGAGTGTGGCACTGTCGGAGGGTCAGTGTTTGGGGAGTGTGACAATGTCGGAGGGTCAGTGTTTGGGGAGCGTGGCACTGTCGGAGAGTCAGTGTTTGGGGAGCGTGGCACTGTCAGAGGGTCAGTGTTTGGGGAGTGTGGCACTGTCGGAGGGTCAGTGTTTGGGGAGTGTGGCACTGTCGGAGGGTCAGTGTTTGGGGAGTGTGGCACAGTCGGAGGGTCAGTGTTTCTGGAGCGTGGCTCTGTCGGAGGGTCAGTGTTTGGGGAGTGTGGCACTGTCGGAGGGTCATTGTTTGGGGAGCGTGGCTCTGACGGAGGGTCAGTGTTTGGGGAGCGTGGCACTGTCGGAGGGTCAGTGTTTGGGGAGTGTGGCACTGTCGGAGGGTCAGTGATTCTGGAGTGTGGCACTGTCGGAGAGTCAGTGTTTGGGGAGCGTGGCACTGTCGGAGGGTCAGCGTTTGGGGAGTGTGGCACGGTCGGAGAGTCAGTGTTTGGGGAGCGTGGCACTGTCGGAGGGTCAGTGTTTGGGGAGCGTGGCACTGTCGGAGGGTGAGTGTTTGGGGAGCGTGGCACTGTTGGAGGGTCAGTGTTTGGGGAGCGTGGCACTGTCGGAGGGTCAGTGTTTGGGGAGTGTGGCACTGTCGGAGAGTCAGTGTTTGGGCAGCGTGGCAGTGTCGGAGGGTCAGTGTTTGGGGAGCGTGGCACTGTCGGAGAGTCAGTGTTTGGGGAGCGTGGCACTGTCGGAGGGTCAGTGTTTGGGGAGCGTGGCACTGTCGGAGGGTCAGTGTTTGGGGAGCGTGGCACTGTCGGAGGGTCAGTGTTTGGGGAGCGTGGCACTGTCGGAGGGTCAGTGTTTGGGGAGCGTGGCACTGTCGGAGGGTCAGTGTTTGGGGAGCGTGGCACTGTCGGAGGGTCAGTGTTTGGGGAGCGTGGCACTGTCGGAGGGTCAGTGATTGGGGAGTGTGGCACAGTCGGAGGGTCAGTGTTTGGGGAGCGTGGCACTGTCGGAGGGTCAGTGTTTGGGGAGCGTGGCACTGTCGGAGGGTCAGTGATTGGGGAGTGTGGCACTGTCGGAGGGTCAGTGTTTGGGGAGCGTGGCACTGTCGGAGGGTCAGTGATTGGGGAGTGTGGCTCTGTCGGAGTGTCAGTGTTTGGGGAGTGTGGCACTGTCGGAGGGTCAGTGTTTGGGGAGCGTGGCACTGTCGGAGGGTCAGTGATTGGGGAGTGTGGCTCTGTCGGAGTGTCAGTGTTTGGGGAGTGTGGCACTGTCGGAGGGTCAGTGTTTGGGGAGTGTGGCACTGTCGGAGGGTCAGTGTTTGGGGAGTGTGGCACTGTCGGAGGGTCAGTGTTTGGGGAGCGTGGCACTGTCGGAGGGTCAGTGTTTGGGAGCGTGGCACTGTCGGAGGGTCAGTGTTTGGGAGTGTGGCACTGTCGGAGGGTCAGTGTTTGGGGAGTGTGGCACTGTAGGAGGGTCAGTGTTTTGGGAGTGTGGCACTGTCGGAGGGTCAGTGTTTGGGGAGTGTGGCACTGTCGGAGGGTCAGTTTGGGGAGTGTGGCACTGTCGGAGGGTCAGTGTTTGGGGAGTGTGGCACTGTCGGAGAGTCAGTGTTTGGGGAGCGTGGCACTGTCGGAGGGTCAGTGTTTGGGGAGCGTGGCACAGTCGGAGGGTCAGTGTTTGGGGACTGTGGCACTGTCGGAGGGTCAGTGTTTGGGGAGCGTGGCACTGTCGGAGGGTCAGTGTTTTGGTAGCGTGGCACTGTCGGAGGGTCAGTGTTTGGGGAGCGTGGCACTGTCGGAGGGTCAGTGTTTGGGGAGCGTGGCACTGTCGGAGGGTCAGTGTTTGGGGAGTGTGGCACTGTCGGAGGGTCAGTGTTTGGGGAGCGTGGCACTGTCGGAGGGTCAGTGTTTGGGGAGCGTGGCTCTGACGGAGGGTCAGTGTTTGGGGAGCGTGGCTCTGTCAGAAGGTCAGATTTTGGGGAGCTTGGCACTGTCGGAGGGTCAGTGTTTGGGGAGCGTGGCACTGTCGGAGGGTCAGTGTTTTGGGAGCGTGGCACTGTCGGAGGGTCAGTGTTTGGGGAGCGTGGCACTGTCGGAGGGTCAGTGTTTGGGGAGCGTGGCACTGTCGGAGGGTCAGTGTTTGGGGTTTGTGGCACTGTCGGAGCGTCAGTGTTTGGGGAGCGTGGCACTGTCGGAGGGTCAGTGTTTGGGGAGCGTGGCTCTGTCAGAAGGTCAGATTTTGGGGAGCGTGGCACTGTCAGAGGGTCAGTGTTTGGGAGTGTGGCAGTCGGAGGGTCAGTGTTTGGGGAGCATGGGAGTGTGGCACTGTCGGAGGGTCAGTGATTCTGGAGCATGGCTCTGACGGAGGTTCAGTCTTTGGGAGCGTGGCAGTCGGAGGGTCAGTGTTTGGCGAGCATGGGAGTGTGACACTGTCGGAGGGTCAGTGTTTGGGAGCGTGGCAGTCGGAGGGTCAGTGTTTGGCGAGCATGGGAGTGTGGTACTGTCGGAGGGTCAGTGTTTGCGGAGCGTGGCACTGTCGCAGGGTCTGTGTTTGCGGAGTGTGGCACTGTCGCAGGGTCAGTGTTTGCGGAGCGTGGCACTGTCGGAGGGTCAGTGTTTGGGGAACGTGGCACTATCACTGGGTCAGTGCTGCATCAGGATCCTCTTGTTTAAACCTTGTTTGTTCACAGTTTTCCCCCTTTCATTTTTGTGCTATTACAATTTCAATCCACAGACAAATAATGGACCTGTGATTTTAGAACAAAGAAATGTACAGCACAGGAACAGGCCCTTCGGCCCTCCAAGCCCGACTAAACTACAACCTTCTTCACTTCCTGGGTCCATATTCCTCTGTTCCCATCCTATTCATGTATTTGTCAAGAAGCCCCTTAAATGTCACTATTGTCCCTGCTTCCTCCACCTCCTCCGGTAGCGAGTTCCAGGCACCCACTACCCTCTGTGTAAAAAACTTGCCTCGTACATCTACTCTAAACCTTGCCCCTCTCACCTTAAACCTATGCCCCCTAGTAATTGACCCCTCTACCCTGGGGAAAAGCCTCTGACTATCCACTCTGTCTATGCCCCTCATACTTTTGTAGAGCTCTATCAGGTCGCCCCTCAACCTCCTTCGTTCCAGTGAGAACAAACTGAGTTTATTCAATCGCTCCTCATAGCTTATGCCCTCCATACCAGGCAACATTCTGGTAAATCTCTTCTGCACCCTCTCTTAAGCCTCCACGTCCTTCTGGTAGAGTGGCGACCGGAATTGAACACTATACTCCAAGTGCGGCCTAACTAAGGTTCTATACAGCTGCAGCATGACTTGCCAATTCTTATACTCAATGCCCCGGCCAATGAAGGCAAGCATGCCGTATGGCTTCTTGACTACCTCCTCCACCTGTGATGCCCCTTTCAGTGACCTGTGGACCTGTACACCTAGATCTCTCTGACTTTCAATGCTCTTGAGGGTTCTACCATTCACTGTATATTCCCTACCTGCATTAGGCCTTCCAAAATGCATTACCTCACATTTGTCCGGATGAAACTCTATCTGCCATCTCTTCGCCCAAGTCTCCAAATAATCTGAATCCTGCTGTATCCTCTGACAGTCCTCATCGCTATCCGCAATTCCACTAACCTTTGTATCGTCTGCAAACTTACTAATCAGACCAGTTACATTTTCCTCCAAATCATTTATATATACTACAAAGAGCAAAGGTACCAGCACTGATCCCTGTGGAACACCACTGGTCACAGCCCTCCAATTAGAAAAGCATCCTTCCATTGCTACTCTCTTCACCCCTGATCCCATGTGATTTCACCTTTTGTACTAGTCTACCATGAGGGACCTTGTCCAAGGCCTTACTGAAGTCCATATAGACACCATCCACTGCCCTACCTGCATCAATCATCTTTGTGACCTCCTCGAAAAACTCTATCAAGTTAGTGAGACACGACCTCCCCTTCACAAAACCATGCTGCCTCTCACTAATACGTCCATTTGCTTCCAAATGGGAGTAGACCCGGTCTCGAAGAGTTCTCTCCAGTAATTTCCCTACCACTGACGTAAGGCTCACCGGCCTGTAGGTCCCTGGATTATCCTTGCTACCCTTCTTAAACAGAGGAACAACATTGGCTATTCTCCAGTCCTCCGGGACATCACCTGAAGACAGTGAGGATCCAAAGATTTCTGTCAAGGCCTCAGCAATTTCCTCTCCAGCCTCCTTCAGTATTCTGGGGTAGATCCCATCAGGCCCTGGGGACTTATCTACCTTAATATTTTTCAAGACGCCCAACACCTCAGCTTTTTGGATCTCAATGTGACCCAGGCTATCTACACACCCTTCTCCAGACTCAACATCTACCAATTCCTTCTCTTTGGTGAATACTGATGCAAAGTATTCATTTAGTACCTCACCCATTTCCTCTGGCTCCACACATAGATTCCCTTGCCTATCCTTCAGTGGGCCAACCCTTTCCCTGGCTACCCTCTTGCTTTTTATGTACGTGTAAAAAGCCTTGGGAACCCTATTTGCCAATGACTTTTCGTGACCCCTTCTAGCCCTCCTGACTCCTTGCTTAAGTTCCTTCCTACTTTCCTTATATTCCACACAGGCTTCGTCTGTTCCCAGCCTTATAGCCCTGACAAATGCCTCATTTTTTTTTTTGACGAGGCCTACAATATCTCTCGTTATCCAAGGTTCCCGAAAATTGCTGTATTTATCCTTCTTCCTCACAGGAACATGTCGGTCCTGAATTCCTTTCAACTGACACTTGAAAGCCTCCCACATGTCAGATGTTGATTTACCCTCAAACATCCGCCCCCAATCTAGGTTCTTCAGTTCCCGCCTAATATTGTTATAATTAGCCTTCCCCCAATTTAGCACATTCACCCTCGGACCACTCTTATCCTTGTCCACCAGCACTTTATAACTTACTGAATTGTGGTCACTGTTCCCGAAATGCTCCCCTACTGAAACTTCTACCACCTGGCCGGGCTCATTCCCCAATACCAGGTCCAGTACCGCCCCTTCCCTAGTTGGACTGTCCACATATTGTTTTAAGAAGCCCTCCTGGATGCTCCTTACAAACTCTGCGCCGTCTAAGCCCCTGGCACTAAGTGAGTCCCAGTCAGTATTGGGGAAGTTGAAGTCTCCCATCACCACAACCCTGTTGTTTTTACTCTTTTCCAAAATCTGTCTACCTATCTGCTCCTCTATTTCCCGCTGGCTGTTGGGAGGCCTGTAGTAAATCCCCAACATTGTGACTGCACCCTTCTTATTCCTGATCTCTACCCATATAGCCTCACTGCCCTCTGAGGTGTCCTCCCGTAGTACAGCTGTGATATCCTCCCTAACCAGTAGCGCAACTCCACCACCCCTTTTACATCCCCCTCTATCCCGCCTGAAACATCTAAATCCTGGAACGTTGAGCTGCCAATCCTATCCTTCCCTCAACCAGGTCTCTGTAACGGCAACAACACCATAGTTCCAAGTACTAATCCAAGCTGTAAGTTCATCTGCCTTACCCGTAATACTTCTTGCATTAAAACATATGCACTTCAGGCCACCAGACCCGCTGTGTTCAGCAACTTCTCCCTGTCTGCTCTGCCTCAGAGCCACACTGTCCTTATTCCCTAGTTCTCCCTCAATGCTCTCACCTTCTGGCCTATTGCTCCGGTGCCCACCCCCCTGCCATACTAGTTTAAACCCTCCGTGTGACACTTGCAAACCTCGCGGCCAGGATATTTATGCCTCACCAGTTTAGATGCAACCCGTCCTTCTTATATAGGTCACACCTGCCCCGGAAGAGCTCCCAGTGGTCCAGCTGACGGAAACCCTCCCTCCTACACCAGCTGTTTAGCCACGTGTTTAACTGCTCTATCTTCCTATCTCTAGCCTCGTGGCACAGGGAGTAATCTCGAGATTACAACCCTAGAGGTCCTGTCTTTTAACTTTCTGCCTAGCTCCCTGAACTCCTGCTGCAGGACCTCATGCCCCTTCCTGCCTATGTCGTTAGTACCAATATGTACAACAACCTCTGCCTGTTTGCCCTCCCCCTTCAGGATTCCCTCTACCCGTTCAGAGACATCCTGGACCCTGGCACCAGGGAGGCAACATACCACCCTTTCTGGTGGTCACCCATTTCTCTGCCTGCACCTTGGGTGTGACCACATTTATATATAACTGCGATCTATGACGCTTTCCACCACCTGCATGCTCCTAAGTGCATCCAATTGCTGCTCCAACCGAACCATGCGGTCTGGGAGGAGCTCCAGTTGGGTGCACTTTCTGCAGATGAAGCCATCCGGGACGCTGGAAGAGTCCCGGACCTGCCACATCTCACAGTCAGAGCACTGCACCCCTCTAACTGACATTGCGCCAATTAATTAATAAATTAAAGTTAAAAGTTCAAATTAAAAAAAAAAAAGTTTCTGTTAACTATCTGTTTCCTAGCACTAGATTTCTACTATAAATGTGAAAGCTAAATACAGTACTCTCCGATCTCTGGCTTAGATACCCCTCTAAATTATAATTAAGTAATTATGTTTAATTAGTTACCAATGCTTAGTTTTTTAAATTTAGTGTATATTGCCAACCAGCGACTCAGGTCACAGCTTTTCTGTGATGTCACTTCAGTTTACCCCCCCCCCCCACACACACACAATTTGAAAAGGTAATAAAAGTAAAAATGAGTAAAAATCACTTACTTACCTTCTGAGGGTCTCAGATGTTCTCAGGTTCTCCCCTGCTGATTAAAAGTTACAGGCCAGAAGAAAGAGAGAGAACAAAACAGTAGGGAAAAAGCACCTTCTCCCACTCTGCACCGAATTACCTCACTGCACCAAATTACCAAGTTTCAAACTCTCACTCTGTCTGTGTCTCACTCACTCAGGCTGTGTCTGCTTCACCTGCGCAATGCTTACTAAGTGCGCTTTCTGTCTGTCTTTTATACAGACTTTAGGATGACTCACACTAAAACTTCAAAGAGAAGAATACAATGTGTACCTTTGTGCCCCTAAACAGGCCTCAGTTGACTGACAGATAACTGCCTCTCAGCAATTAGGGTGGGGGCAGCTTCAGCCAATCAGACACTAATCTACACTGCACTTTTAACTGAAAAACAGCAGATTTAGATTCATCACTTACCTTTCCTGGTTACCTCACTGCACCAAATTACCAAGTTTCAAACTCTCACTCTGTCTGTGTCTCACTCCCTCAGGCTGTGACTGCTTCACCTGTGCAACGCTTACTAAGTGCGCTTTCTGTCTGTCTTTTATACAGGCTTTAGGATGACTCACACTAAAACTTCAAAGAGAAGAATACAATGTGTACCTTTGTGCCCCTAAACAGGCCTCAGTTGACTGACAGATAACTGCCTCTCAGCAATTAGGGTGGGGGCAGCTTCAGCCAATCAGACACTAATCTACACTGCACTTTTAACTGAAAAACAGCAGATTTAGATTCATCACTTACCTTTCCTGGTTACCTCACTGCACCAAATTACCAAGTTTCAAACTCTCACCCAGTCTGTGTCTCACTCACTCAGGCTGTGTCTGCTTCACCTGCGCAACGCTTAAGGCAGACTTTGCCTTTAATTCGAGCTGGAGGAATCAGTGATGACTCAGTTTGACTGACGTGGCTGGCGGCCAATGAACTGACTCAAAATGCTGGGCTTTGCCGATAACCGGTGGTGATTAGTCCTGATTTCTCCGGAATATTCTCAGTGTGATGAGGCTGGGTTTTTAGTCTCACTTTTGGTCCTGAAGCTGGAAGAAGCGGCTCTGCTTCTCTCTCTCTTTGCTACGATGAAATCTCTCTCGCAAACTGTAAAGGATTGAAATTAAAACTTGGCTGGAGGCTGGGTTTGATGAGCGACAAAGTGTCTTTCGAGATATGTAGTCTGACGGTGTGTAATGATATATATATAGTCAGGTTAGTGAAGGATTAATAATTACATCTCTGTGTAAATCAAACACTAGAGGGCGTTACTGTATTTAAGACAGCCTCTCAGGGAATTCTGGGAGTAGTATAAGGAGAAGTATGGTGAAAGCACAAGAAGAAGCTTAAGAGTAGATAGAGCTAGCACGAGGTTAGGTCATAGCGTAGCTAGTGACTCGATAGATTATTGAATACTGTAAGACAGATCCAATATCGTTTAATTATTATCTGTAGCTCAGTAGAGTGTTTGAACTTCATTTAATTAGTAGCGGAATAATAAATTAGTTTTGTTTCAATCTTTTGATTGGTGTATTTTTTGTCAACAATACATTGGGTTATTCTGGAAGAAAAGACAAAGAATACAACATATTACCAACCATGGTAATGTAACAAGATGGGCATTTAATTGATGGCCCAGGTTAATAAAGGCTCGATTGTCTTTCCAGAAGAAATCCTACAGCCTGTGAGTACCGAATGAGAGTTCCTGCCAGAAGACCATCACCAACTTCACATTGGTGGCTGTGGTCAAGCGGCATGCTGGGAGGACAACCTGTGGCAAAGAGTTCAAAATGGAAAGCAAGGGGCGGGATTCTCTGCCCTGCCGCACCCATTTTCCGCTGCGCCCCCTCACACCCCCCCCCCCGCCGGCTGCTGGATCCTCTGTCCTGCCAGCCGGCCAATCGGGTTTCCAGTTGTGGGCCACCCCCTTGCCGTCAGGAAATCCGCGACCCGAGAGTGCGCTGCTGGTGAAGGGGAGGATCCTGCCGATGGAGAATCCAGCCCAAAGACTCATCGTTTTTACCTCAAACCTGATTATTTCCCCCCTTTCCACCCCTCTGTGTTTGTCTGTCATGTATTTATGAACAATGGTTGGGGCAGTAAAGTGGGAGGTGGTTAGCTTGCCATTATTCTAATGTCATTACTGAAGATATCATCTTTATTTCTCTTATAAATGAACAGTAATTATGTTTCAACTTACAAACCTGATAAGTGTAATCATTGGGCAGTTCAGGGACAACGTTTTCCTGAATTTTTTTTTGAATTATTGTTTAATTCACTTTTGGGTTTTTTTGGAAAATATTTTATTTGTAATTTTCACAGTTTTAACACATTAACATTCCTTAAACAACCGCACGGGCCGACACACGCAAAAAACAGAAAAATAACATCCCTGACTACCCCCGTCCTATTTCCTAATAACCCGTATACAAAGTCTCTGTCCTTGTCTGACATTGCCATGCCCCCCATTCCCCCCCTCCTTACTGCTGACGTTCAATTTTTCTTGAAGAAGTCGATGAACGGCTGCGACCTCCGGGTGAACCCCTGAATTGATCCTCTCAGCTGAACTTAATCTGAGAATTTAGCCTGAGAAACCTCATCATGTCACTAACCCAGACTCCTGACTTTGGAGGCTCCGAGTCCCTCCATCCCAGCAAAATCCGTCTTCGGGCTACCAGGGAGGAGAAGGCCAGAACATCGGCCTCCTCCCTCCCTGGGCCTCCCGGATCTTCCGATACCCCAAATATCGCCAATTCTGGACTCGGAGTCACCCTCCCTCCCAGGATCTCTGACATGACGTCCGCAAATCCCTGCCAGAATCCCCTCAACTTCGGACACGCCCAGAACCTGTGCAAATGATTCGCCGGGCTTCCCCCCCCGCAGCGTCCGCACCTATCCACCACTTCCTCAAAAAACCTGCTCACCCGGGCTACCGTCCTGTGGGCTCCATGGACCACCTTAAACTGGGTCAGGCTAAGCCTGGCACACGGCGAGGAGGTGTTGACTCTCCTCAAGGCCTTTTCCCAGAGTCCAACTTCCAACTCCCCTCCCAACTCCTCCTCCCACTTCCTCTTCACCTCCCCGATTGGGACCCCTTCTCACTCCATCAATTCCTTGTATATCTCTGAGACCCTCCCCTCCCCAACACCTGTTTTTGACATCACCTTATCCTGTCGTCCCCTCAGGGGGCGGCGAGGAAAGCTTGGAACCTGCCTCCGGACAAACCGAAACCCATTCCCACCCGGCAACTCAAACTCCTCCTCTAATGCCTCCAGGCTCGGGAAACCCTCCGGAATGAAGAGATCCACAAACCTCTCAATCCCTGCCCGCTGTCACCTCCTAAAGCCCCATCCAGTGGCCCCGGAAAAAAACGGCGATTGTCACAGATCGGTGACCACACTGACTCTCCAATCCCATGTGCTGAATCCATTGCCCCCACACCCTCAGGGTTGCCACCACCACTGGGCTTGTTGAGTACCGAGCCGGCAAGAACGGCAGGGGCGCCATCAATAAAGCCTCCAAACTCGTACCCTTATCGGATGCCACCTCTACTCGCTCCCAAATCGACACCTCCCCCTCTACCCATTTTGTTGGCCGCCCAGTAATAATTAATAAAACGCGGGTGGGCCAAGCCCCCTTCTCCCCGCGACCCCGTTCCAGGAGTGCCTTCTTCACCCGTCGGGGATTTACCAGCCCACACAAAACCCGAGATTATCGCATTCATTTTCCCAAAAAAGGCCTTCGGGAAAAAAATTGGGAGGCATTGAGAAAAGAGCAGCCTCGGGAGGACCGCCATCTTCACCGTCTGTACCCTCCCCGCCAGTGTCAGCGGGAGCACGTCCCACCTGCGGAAATCCCTTTCCATCTGACCGGCTGCTTTACCCAAATTTAACTTGTGGAGCTGCCCCCAATCCTGAATCCCCAGATACTGGAGCTCTTCGCCACCACTTTAAAAGGTGGTGTTGACTCTCCTCAAGGCCTTTTCAAGTCTCCTTTTCAGTCTTCTCAGTCTCCTTTCCTGCCCCCGTGCCTGAATCGCAAACACCTCGCTCTTTCCCATGTTTAACTTGTTGCCTGAAAACCGCCCAAATTCTTCCACTGTCTCCATGGTTCCGGTCATTCCCGATAAGGGAATAGCGTAGATGGGCTTTAGAGTGGTTTCACAGGTCGGCGCAACATTGAGGGCCGAAGGGCCTGTACTGCGTTGTAATGTTCTATGTTCTATGTTCTAACGGGTCTGTGATATAAAGAAGTCAATTGTCCGTGTTGAGCGAGGCCCTATGCCCCCCCCCCCCTCACTATCCCCCGCCAGACATTCGATGACCTAAGGACCATTGCCAAGGGCTCTATGGCCAGGGCAAACAGTAGTAGGGAGAGCGGGCATCCCTGTCTTGTCCCCCTACAAAGACTAAAACATTCTAACCGGACCCGGTTGGTTCTTACATTTGCCACCAGAGCCTGGTATAGCAACCGGACCCACTCCACAAATCCCTGCCCAAACCTGAACCTGCCTAGAATATCCCATAGGTAATTCCACTCCACCCGGTCAAAGGCCTTTTCTGCATCCATAGCTACTCCTACCTCAACCTAGCGCCCCTCCACTGGCATCATTATAACATTTAAGAGTTGTCTAATGTTGGACGTCAGGTGTCGTCCCTTCACAAATCCCGCCTGGTCCTCCCCGATTATCTCCGGGACACAGTCCTCTATACGTGTTGGCCAAGATCTTTGCCAGCAATTTAGCGTCTACGTTCATAAAGGGAAATCGGCCTGTATGATCCACAGCTCTCCGGGTCCTTACCCCGTTTCAAGATGAGAGAGATTAATGCTTGTGATAGTGTTGGGGGGAGCACTCTCAGCTCCTTGCACTCATTAAAGGCCTTAACCAGGAGCGGCCCCAGTAACCCAGAAAACCTCTTATAAAACTCCACTGGGAATCCATCCGGTCCTGGGGCCTTACCCGATTGCATTGCCCCCAATCCGTCTATCACCTCCCTGTGCCCAATTGGGCCCCCCAGGACTTCCACCAGCTCCTCATCTACCTTCGGGAACTCTAGTCCCCCAAAAGATTGCCTCATGCCCTCCTTCCCGGCTGGGAGTTCTGATTTATAAAGTCGACTGTAGAATTCACAAAACACATCATTTATTGCCCCCCCCCCCCCCCCCGGGTCCACCACTACCTTCCCCCTCATATCCTTTACTTACCCAATTTATCTTGCCGCCTCCTGCTTCCTCAGCTGGTGTGTTAACATCCTGCTGGCTTTCTCCCCATATTCGTATATTGCCCCTTTTACCCTCTTCAGCTGCCCCTCTGCCTTACCTGTGGGCAGGAGCCCAAATTCCATTTGAAGTCTCTGACGCTCCTTCAGGGGCTCCTCATCTGGAGACTCCACATATCTCCTGTCCACCTGTAAGATTTCACCTACCAGCTTGGCGAACTCCGCCCGTTCATTCTTCTCCCTGTGGGCCCGAATCGAAATACATTCCCCTCTTTTAACCACCTTCAATGCTTCCCAAACCACCCCTGCCGCTGCCTCAGCCATGTCGTTGCTCTTTATGTACACCCGAATGGCCTCCCTCACCCGCTCACAGATCTCATCCTCCGCTCGCAGCCCTACCTCTCACCTCCAGTGCGGACACTGGGTCTTTCCTGTGCTCACCCGTAGGTCTATCCAGTGTGGGGTGTGATCCGACACCACGATTGCTGAGTATTCAGTACCCTCCACCCCCGCTAACAGCGTTTTGTCAAGTACGAAAAAGTCTATCCTGGAATATACCTTGTGCACATGGGAGTAGAATGAATAGTCCTTGGCCTCCCGAATCTCCACGGATCCACCCCCACCATGCGCTCCATGAACCCCCGCAGCTCTTTCCCCATTGCCGATACTTTTCCCGACCTGGAACTCTAGTCTCGGATATAGAACCGTGTTAAAATCTCCCCCCATAATCAGCCGGTGCGAGTCCAGGTCTGGAATCTTCCCCAGCACCCACCTAACAAACACGACATCATCCCAGTTTGGGGCGCATATATTGACCAACACCACTGCCATTCCCTCCAGCTTCCTGCTAACCATAATAAATCTACCCACCCCCCCGCCCCGGGTCTGCCTCTATCTTCCCCACCTCGAATGCCACCTCTTCATTAACCAGAATTGCCACCCCCCTCGTCTTAAAGTCCAATCCCGAATGGATCACCTGTACGACCCATCAATTCTTCAGTCTGACCTGGTCTCCCAGCTTCAAGTGTGTCTCTTGCAGCATTGGCCTCGTCGCCTTCAGCTGCCTCAAGTGTGCAAACACGTGGGCTCTTTGACCGGCCCATTCAGTCCACGAACATTCCACGTGACCAGCCTGCTCGGGGAGGGCACCCTACCCCCCCCCTCCCCTGTCGATCAGCCATGACCTTTCCGAGGCCAGCCCTTGGCCTAAGCCCCGCCCATCACCTGGCCCGCCCCCCCTCCCCCCACCCCCCCCACCCCCCGGCATCTACCGTCATCCACTCTCCTCCTTCAACACCCTAAAAGTCCCCTCCTCGTCAGCAGTTTATCCCCCCCTTCCATACATAATTAATCTTCAGCTCATCCCCCACTTTCTTCCGTGAACTAGCCCTCCCAGCTAGCCTGGCAGCTCCCACCCCCTGGCGCCTAGCATCCTACCACCTGCTGTCCCCCCCCCCCCCCCCCACTCTCAGTATAAGTTCCCAGAACAATGGCACAAAGCACAAAAAACAAACAAACAATCCCTCCCGAGGTCCGAGCACATTGGCCCAGCCTTCCTCCTTTAACAAAATCTGATCCAGTCAAACCCGTTCAAACAGGGTGTGGTGGTATGTATTGGGGGTCATGTGGGACTGTGAAGCCGTGATGCTATTGGCTGACAGATCCCGGGTCCTGGTTGGCTGCTGACTCCTAGCTCCGCCCCGAAGGCGGAGTATAAGAACCCGAGCTTCTCCCCGCCGCTCCATTCTGTTGCTGAACTGCTGGGGACAAGTCTTGCTTAATAAAGCCTCATCGACTTCATCACTTCTCGTCTCTCTCGTAAGTCATTGTGCGCTACAATTTATTAAGCGAGACTTGTCCCCAGCAGTTCAGCAACAGAATATAAATTGTAGCGCACAATGACTTACAAGAGAGACGAGAAGTGATGAAGTCGATGAGGCTTTATTAAGCGAGACTTGTCCCCAGCAGTTCAGCAACAGAATATAAATTGTAGCGCACAATGACTTACGAGAGAGACGAGAAGTGATGAAGACGATTGAGGCTTTATTAAGCGAGACTTGTCCCCAGCAGTTCAGCAACAGAATGGAGCGGCGGGGAGAAGCTCGGGTTCTTATACTCTGCCTTCAGGGCGGAGCCAGGAGTCAACAGCCAACCAGGACCCGGGATCTGTCAGCCAATAGCATCACGACTTCACAGTCCCACATGACCCCTAATACAGACCACCACACAGGGCCAAATGGAACAGACCGAGAGAAAAAAAAGCAAAAGCAATTATACATGCAGAACCTCAAACACCTTTTCGAACATCGCAAATTAAATTACAGGGTTAAAAATTACAGAGTTTTTACAAGGCAAAACATCACTTCTAACTCCGTTATCTACAGGTAAGGTTCAAGGTCCGAGTTTTCCCATCAGGTTATTGTCGTTCATAAAGTGCGTCACGTCCTCCGGTGAGCCAAAGTACAGCTCCCGACTCTCATTGGTCACCCATAAACGGGCCGGGTAAAGCAGTCCGAACTTTATTTGCTTCTCGTAGAGGGCCGCCTTGACCTTATTAAAACTCGCCCTCCTCTTTCCGCTCCCAAGTCCTGGTACAGCCGGATCTCAGAATCTTCCCACATGCACGGTTTCGTCTGCCTTGCCCATCTCATGATGCGTTCCTAACCTCGGGACCGAGGCAGCTGTACCCCCATCGCCCTCAGAGGCTCACTGCCCTGGGGCTTACGCATAAGCTCCCTATGGGCCCGGTCCACCTCCAACGGCGTGGGGAACGCACCCTCCGCTATCAGCCTCTCCAGCGCCTTCCCCACATATGCACCAGCATCCGATCCTTCCTTCCCGCCTGGCAGACCGACGAGCCGGATGTTCCGTCTCCGAGAACGGCTCTCCAGGTCCTCCACTTTCTCCAGAAGTCGTTTCTGTTGGTCCCGTAGCATCCCGATCTCCGCTTCCATCGAGGTGGACTGCTCCTCTCGTTCCGTCGCCAGCTCCTCCAGCCTCTTGATCGCCTGTCCCTGGGTTCAATCTCTCCTCCAAGTCGTCGCCCACTGATCGAGTTCACCGCCCGGGCCTGGACTTCCGCACACTCCTTGCGAAGTTGAGTGAACTCAGTAAAGATGCTCACCACCTGGTCCGTCGACCATTGAGCTGCTGAGGTCTGGGTAATGCCTCCTTCGAACTCAGGTCCTCGCTTCCAACCAACTTTTGATTCACCATTTTTCGATTTTACCTCGGGCGCAGCTCCATAAACTAGGGGTCACCTCCTTCTCTTCCCGCTTTTACACACTTATTCTGGAAAATTCCGATGGAAATCCAACTTAAAAACCACACAAAGACCACCAAGAGCGGGAGCAGCCAAATGTGCGACCCATCACTCAATGGCCGCCTCCGGAAGACCATTAATTCACTTTTCTTGGGACTCCGAAGCCTGTGGGACTGGAATTGACCGTGCACGAGGCCAATGTGTCATTGCAAATGAGGGAGCATCACCCTGTGTGAGGGTCAGCTCTCAGGGAGACCCGCACTGTGTGAGAGTCAGTACTGAGGGAGTGCCGCACTGTCAGAGGGTCAGTGCTGAGGGAGCGCCGCACTGTGTGAGGGTCAGTACTGAGGGAGTGCCGCACTGTCAGAGGGTCAGTGCTGAGGGAGCACCGCACTGTCAGAGGGTCAGTACTGAGGGAGCGCCGCACTGTCAGAGGGTCAGTACTGAGGGAGCACCGCACTGTCGGAGGGTCAGGACTGAGGGAGCGCCGCACTGTCAGAGGGTCAGTACTGAGGGAGTGCCACACTGTCTGAGGGTCAGTACTGTGGGAGTGCTGCACTGTCAGAGGGTCAGTACTGAAGGAGTGCCGCACTGTCGGAGGGTCAGTACTGAGGGAGTGCCGCACTGTCGGAGGGTCAGGACTGAGGGAGTGCCGCACTGTCGGAGGGTCAGGACTGAGGGAGTGCCGCACTGTCAAAGGGTCAGTACTGAGGGAGTGCTGCACTATCAGAGGGTCAGTACTGAGGGAGTGCCGCACTGTCTGAGGGTCAGTACTGTGGGAGTGCTGCACTGTCAGAGGGTCAGTACTGAGGGAGTGCCGCACTGTCGGAGGGTCAGTACTGAGGGAGTGCCGCACTGTCAGAGGGTCAGTGCTGAGGGAGCGCCGCACTGTGTGAGGGTCAGTACTGAGGGAGAGCCGCACTGTCGGAGGGTCAGGACTGAGGGAGTGCCGCACTGTCAAAGGGTCAGTACTGAGGGAACATCACCATGTGTGAGGGTCAGTACTGAGGGAGCATCACCCTGTGTGAGGGTCAGTACTAAGGGAGTGCCGCACTGTGTGAGGGTCAGTACTGAGGGAGAGCCGCACTGTGTGAGAGTCAGTACTGAGGGAGAGCCGCACTGTGTGAGAGTCAGTACTGAGGGAGAGCCGCACTGTGTGAGGGTCAGTACTGACGGAGCATCACCCTGTGTGAGGGTGAGTACTGAGCGAGTGCCGCACTGTCAGAGGGTCAGTACTGAGGGAGCATCACCCTGTGTGAGGGTCAGTACTGACGGAGCATCACCCTGTGTGAGGGTCAGTACTGAGGGAGCATCACCCTGTGTGAGGGTCAGTACTGAGGGAGTGCCGCACTGTCGGAGGGTCAGTACTGGGGGACTGCCGCACTGTCAGAGGGTCAGGACTGAGGGAGCGCCGCACTGTTAGAGAGTCAGTACTGAGGGAGCGCCGCACTGTCGGAGGGTCAGGACTGAGGGAGAGCCGCACTGTCAGAGGGTCAGTACTGACGGAGCATTACCCGGTGTGAGGGTCAGTACTGACGGAGCATCACCCTGTGTGAGGGTCAGTACTGAGGGAGCATCACCCTGTGTGAGGGTCAGTACTGAGGGAGTGCCGCACTGTCGGAGGGTCAGGACTGAGGGAGAGCCGCACTGTCAGAGGGTCAGTACTGAGGGAGCATCACCCTGTGTGAGGGTCAGTACTGAGGGAGTGCCGCACAGTCAGAGGGTCAGTACTGAGGGAGTGCCGCACTGTCAGAGGGTCAGTACTGAGGGAGCGCCGCACTGTCAGAGGGTCAGTACTGAGAGAGTGCCGCACTGTCAGAGGGTCAGTACTGAGGGGGAGCCGCACTGTGTGGGGGTCAGTACTGAGGGAGTGCCGCACTGGGTGAGGGTCAGTACTGAGGGAGTGCCGCACTGTGTGATGGTCAGTACTGAGGGAGCGCTGCACTGTCAGAGGGTCAGTACTGAGGGAGTGCCGCACTGTCAGAGGGTCAGTACTGAGAGAGTGCCGCACTGTCAGAGGGTCAGTACTGAGGGAGCGCCGCACTGTCAGAGCGTCAGTACTGAGAGAGTGCCGCACTGTCAGAGGGTCAGTACTGAGGGAGAGCCGCACTGTGTGGGGGTCAGTACTGAGGGCGTGCCGCACTGTCAGAGGGTCAGTACTGAGAGAGTGCCGCACTGTGAGAGCGTCAGTACTGAGGGAGAGCCGCATTGTGTGTGGGTCAGTACTGAGGGAGTGCCGCACTGAGTGATGGTCAGTACTGAGGGAGAGCCGCACTGTGTGAGGGTCAGTACTGAGGGAGCGCCGCACTGTCGGAAGGTCAGTACTGAGGGAGTGCCGCACTGTGTAAGGGTCAGTACTGAGGGAGAGCCGCACTGTGTGAGGGTCAGTACTGAGGGAGAGCCGCACTGTGTGAGGGTCAGTACTGAGGGAGTGCCGCACTGTGTGAGGGTCAGTAGTGAGGAAGAGCCGCACTGTGTGATGGTCAGTACTGAGGGAGAGCCACACTGTGTGGGGGTCAGTACTGAGGGAGCGCCGCACTGTGTGAGAGTCAGTACTGAGGGAGAGCCGCACTGTCGGAGGGTCAGTACTGGGGGACTGCCGCACTGTCAGAGGGTCAGGACTGAGGGAGCGCCGCACTGTTAGAGAGTCAGTACTGAGGGAGCGCCGCACTGTCGGAGGGTCAGGACTGAGGGAGAGCCGCACTGTCAGAGGGTCAGTACTGACGGAGCATTACCCGGTGTGAGGGTCAGTACTGACGGAGCATCACCCTGTGTGAGGGTCAGTACTGAGGGAGCATCACCCTGTGTGAGGGTCAGTACTGAGGGAGTGCCGCACTGTCGGAGGGTCAGGACTGAGGGAGAGCCGCACTGTCAGAGGGTCAGTACTGAGGGAGCATCACCCTGTGTGAGGGTCAGTACTGAGGGAGTGCCGCACAGTCAGAGGGTCAGTACTGAGGGAGTGCCGCACTGTCAGAGGGTCAGTACTGAGGGAGCGCCGCACTGTCAGAGGGTCAGTACTGAGAGAGTGCCGCACTGTCAGAGGGTCAGTACTGAGGGGGAGCCGCACTGTGTGGGGGTCAGTACTGAGGGAGTGCCGCACTGGGTGAGGGTCAGTACTGAGGGAGTGCCGCACTGTGTGATGGTCAGTACTGAGGGAGCGCTGCACTGTCAGAGGGTCAGTACTGAGGGAGTGCCGCACTGTCAGAGGGTCAGTACTGAGAGAGTGCCGCACTGTCAGAGGGTCAGTACTGAGGGAGCGCCGCACTGTCAGAGCGTCAGTACTGAGAGAGTGCCGCACTGTCAGAGGGTCAGTACTGAGGGAGAGCCGCACTGTGTGGGGGTCAGTACTGAGGGCGTGCCGCACTGTCAGAGGGTCAGTACTGAGAGAGTGCCGCACTGTGAGAGCGTCAGTACTGAGGGAGAGCCGCATTGTGTGTGGGTCAGTACTGAGGGAGTGCCGCACTGAGTGATGGTCAGTACTGAGGGAGAGCCGCACTGTGTGAGGGTCAGTACTGAGGGAGCGCCGCACTGTCGGAAGGTCAGTACTGAGGGAGTGCCGCACTGTGTAAGGGTCAGTACTGAGGGAGAGCCGCACTGTGTGAGGGTCAGTACTGAGGGAGAGCCGCACTGTGTGAGGGTCAGTACTGAGGGAGTGCCGCACTGTGTGAGGGTCAGTAGTGAGGAAGAGCCGCACTGTGTGATGGTCAGTACTGAGGGAGAGCCACACTGTGTGGGGGTCAGTACTGAGGGAGCGCCGCACTGTGTGAGAGTCAGTACTGAGGGAGAGCCGCACTGTGTGGCGGTCAGTACTGAGGGAGAGCCGCACTGTGTGGGGGTCAGTACTGAGGGAGAGCCGCACTGTGTGAGGGTCAGTACTGAGGGAGCACCGCACTGTGTGGGGGTCAGTACTAACGGAGCATCACCCTGTGTGAGGGTCAGTACTGACGGAGCATCACCCTGTGTGAGGGTCAGTACTGAGGGAGCATCACCCTGAGTGAGGGTCAGTACTGAGGGAGTGCCGCACAGTTAGAGGGTCAGTACTGAGGGAGTGCCGCACTGTCAGAGGGTCAGTACTGACGGAGCATCACCCTGTGTGAGGGTCAGTACTGAGGGAGTGCCGCACAGTCAGAGGGTCAGTACTGAGGGAGTGCCGCACTGTGTGAGGGTCAGAACTGAGGGAGTGCTGCACTGTGTGGGGGTCAGTACTGAGGGAGTGCCACACTGTGTGAGAGTCAGTACTGAGGGAGAGCCGCACTGTGTGAGGGTCAGTACTGAGGTAGTGCCGCACTGTGTGAGGCTCAGTGCTGAGGGAGTGCCGCACTGTCAGAGGGTCAGTACTGAGGGAGTGCCGCACTGTCAGAGGGTCAGTACTGAGGGAGAGCCGCACTGTGTGGGGGTCAGTACTGAGGGAGAGCCGCACTGTGTGGGGGTCAGTACTGAGGGAGTGCTGCACTGTGTGGGGGTCAGTACTGAGTTAGTGCCGCACTGTGTGAGGCTCAGTGCTGAGGGAGTGCCGCACTGTCAGAGGGTCAGTACTGAGGGAGTGCCGCACTGTCAGAGGGTCAGTGCTGAGGGAGCGCCGCACTGTGTGAGGGTCAGTACTGAGGGAGTGTCGCACTGTCGGAGGGTCAGGACTGAGGGAGTGCCGCACTGTCAAAGGGTCAGTACTGAGGGAGTGCCACACTGTCTGAGGGTCAGTACTGTGGGAGTGCTGCACTGTCAGAGGGTCAGTACTGAGGGAGTGCCGCACTGTCGGATGGTCAGTACTGAGGGAGTGCCGCACTGTCAGAGGGTCAGTGCTGAGGGAGCGCCGCACTGTGTGAGGGTCAGTACTGAGGGAGAGCCGCACTGTCGGAGGGTCAGGACTGAGGGAGTGCCGCACTGTCAAAGGGTCAGTACTGAGGGAACATCACCATGTGTGAGGGTCAGTACTGAGGGAGCATCACCCTGTGTGAGGGTCAGTACTAAGGGAGTGCCGCACTGTGTGAGGGTCAGTACTGAGGGAGAGCCGCACTGTGTGAGGGTCAGTACTGAGGGAGAGCCGCACTGCGTGAGGGTCAGTACTGAGGGAGAGCCGCACTGGGTGAGAGTCAGTACTGAGGGAGAGCCGCACTGTGTGAGAGTCAGTACTGAGGGAGAGCCGCACTGTGTGAGAGTCAGTACTGAGGGAGAGCCGCACTGTGTGAGGGTCAGTACTGACGGAGCATCACCCTGTGTGAGGGTCAGTACTGAGCGAGTGCCGCACTGTCAGAGGGTCAGTACTGAGGGAGCATCACCCTGTGTGAGGGTCAGTACTGACGGAGCATCACCCTGTGTGAGGGTCAGTACTGAGGGAGCATCACCCTGTGTGAGGGTCAGTACTGAGGGAGTGCCGCACTGTCGGAGGGTCAGTACTGGGGGACTGCCGCACTGTCAGAGGGTCAGGACTGAGGGAGCGCCGCACTGTTAGAGAGTCAGTACTGAGGGAGCGCCGCACTGTCGGAGGGTCAGGACTGAGGGAGAGCCGCACTGTCAGAGGGTCAGTACTGACGGAGCATTACCCGGTGTGAGGGTCAGTACTGACGGAGCATCACCCTGTGTGAGGGTCAGTACTGAGGGAGCATCACCCTGTGTGAGGGTCAGTACTGAGGGAGTGCCGCACTGTCGGAGGGTCAGGACTGAGGGAGAGCCGCACTGTCAGAGGGTCAGTACTGAGGGAGCATCACCCTGTGTGAGGGTCAGTACTGAGGGAGTGCCGCACAGTCAGAGGGTCAGTACTGAGGGAGTGCCGCACTGTCAGAGGGTCAGTACTGAGGGAGCGCCGCACTGTCAGAGGGTCAGTACTGAGAGAGTGCCGCACTGTCAGAGGGTCAGTACTGAGGGGGAGCCGCACTGTGTGGGGGTCAGTACTGAGGGAGTGCCGCACTGGGTGAGGGTCAGTACTGAGGGAGTGTCGCACTGTGTGATGGTCAGTACTGAGGGAGCGTTGCACTGTCAGAGGGTCAGTACTGAGGGAGTGCCGCACTGTCAGAGGGTCAGTACTGAGAGAGTGCCGCACTGTCAGAGGGTCAGTACTGAGGGAGCGCCGCACTGTCAGAGCGTCAGTACTGAGAGAGTGCCGCACTGTCAGAGGGTCAGTACTGAGGGAGAGCCGCACTGTGTGGGGGTCAGTACTGAGGGCGTGCCGCACTGTCAGAGGGTCAGTACTGAGAGAGTGCCGCACTGTCAGAGCGTCAGTACTGAGGGAGAGCCGCATTGTGTGTGGGTCAGTACTGAGGGAGTGCCGCACTGAGTGATGGTCAGTACTGAGGGAGAGCCGCACTGTGTGAGGGTCAGTACTGAGGGAGCGCCGCACTGTCGGAAGGTCAGTACTGAGGGAGTGCCGCACTGTGTAAGGGTCAGTACTGAGGGAGAGCCGCACTGTGTGAGGGTCAGTACTGAGGGAGAGCCGCACTGTGTGAGGGTCAGTACTGAGGGAGTGCCGCACTGTGTGAGGGTCAGTAGTGAGGAAGAGCCGCACTGTGTGATGGTCAGTACTGAGGGAGAGCCGCACTGTGTGGGGGTCAGTACTGAGGGAGCGCCGCACTGTGTGAGAGTCAGTACTGAGGGAGAGCCGCACTGTGTGGCGGTCAGTACTGAGGGAGAGCCGCACTGTGTGGGGGTCAGTACTGAGGGAGAGCCGCACTGTGTGAGGGTCAGTACTGAGGGAGCACCGCACTGTGTGGGGGTCAGTACTGACGGAGCATCACCCTGTGTGAGGGTCAGTACTGACGGAGCATCACCCTGTGTGAGGGTCAGTACTGAGGGAGCATCACCCTGAGTGAGGGTCAGTACTGAGGGAGTGCCGCACAGTTAGAGGGTCAGTACTGAGGGAGTGCCGCACTGTCAGAGGGTCAGTACTGACGGAGCATCACCCTGAGTGAGGGTCAGTACTGAGGGAGCACCGCACTGTCAGAGGGTCAGTACTGAGGGAGTGCCGCACAGTCAGAGGGTCAGTACTGAGGGAGTGCTGCACTGTGTGAGGGTCAGAACTGAGGGAGTGCTGCACTGTGTGGGGGTCAGTACTGAGGGAGTGCCACACTGTGTGAGAGTCAGTACTGAGGGAGAGCCGCACTGTGTGAGGGTCAGTACTGAGGTAGTGCCGCACTGTGTGAGGCTCAGTGCTGAGGGAGTGCCGCACTGTCAGAGGGTCAGTACTGAGGGAGTGCCGCACTGTCAGTGGGTCAGTACTGAGGGAGAGCCGCACTGTGTGGGTGTCAGTACTGAGGGAGAGCCGCACTGTGTGGGGGTCAGTACTGAGGGAGTGCTGCACTGTGTGGGGGTCAGTACTGAGGGAGAGCCGCACTGTGTGGGGGTCAGTACTGAGGGAGAGCCGCACTGTGTGGGGGTCAGTACTGAGGGAGTGCCGCACTGTCAGAGGGTCAGTACTGAGGGAGAGCCGCACTGTGTGGGGGTCAGTACTGAGGGTGCGCCGCACTGTCAGAGGGTCAGTACTGAGGCAGTGCCGCACTGTGTGAGGGTCAGTACTGAGGGAGTGCCGCACTGTCAGAGGGTCAGTACTGAGGGAGCGCCGCACTGTCAGAGGGTCAGTACTGAGGGAGCACCGCACTGTCAGAGAGTCAGTACTGAGGGAGAGCCGCACTGTGTGAGGCTCAGTACTGAGGGAGTGCCGCACTGTGTGGGGGTCAGTACTGAGGGAGAGCCGCACTGTGTGAGGGTCAGTACTGAGGGAGAGCTGCACTGTGTGTGGGTCAGTACTGAGGGAGTGCCGCACTGTGTGAGAGTCAGTACTGAGGGAGAGCCGCACTGTGTGAGGGTCAGTACTGAGGGAGTGCCGCACTGTGTGAGGCTCAGTACTGAGGGAGTGCCGCATTGTCAGAGGGTCTGTACTGAGGGAGTGCCGCACTGTCAGAGGGTCAGTACTGAGGGAGTGCCGCACTGTGTGAGAGTCAGTACTGAGGGAGAGCCGCATTGTGTGAGGGTCAGTACTGAGAGAGTGCCGCTCTGTTTGAGGGTCAGTACTGAGGGAGAGCCGCACTCTGTGAGGCTCAGTACTGAGGGAGCGCCGCACTGTGTGAGGGTCAGTACTGAGGGAGTGCCGCACTGTCTGAGGGTCAGTACTGAGGGAGTGCCGCACTGTGTGGGGGTCAGAATCCCGCACCTGGTCCCTGAGCGGGCATGAGTGGTGTTGTTCATCCTGGAGTAACACGGACTGAACAAGATGCAGTTAACTGATCAAGCATACACCAATCATGGGCGTTGTTTTAATTGACGATTTATTGAACTTCAGTAACGAAGCACACAGCTGCCTGTGGGTTGACTCTCTACAACTCTAAGTAAACTAACATTCACTATCTAGACCCGACTAGCGCTGATCCACGTGCAGAAGGTGTTGAATGATTTGTACACCCTGACTGTCACGACAGTTGACATCAGTGGTAAGAGGCAGAGTACTGATGCCTCGTGAGTTTTAGAGTTGGAAGCCCCCCCTTTGGTGTTCTGTCTGGTGATTGGTCGTGTTCTGTTCTGTATGTTGATTGGCTCACCTGGGTGTCTGTCACTGCCTGCTTTTACCTCATGATGTGTATCTAACACACTGTGACACCCAGTCCCAGAGGGGGAAAGGACAGTGTATCTAACACACTGTTACACCGTCCCAGAGGGGGAAAGGACAGTGTATCTAACACACTGTGACACCCAGTCCCAGAGGGGGAAAGGACAGTGTATCTAACACACTGTGACACCCAGTCCCAGAGGGGGAAAGGACAGTGTATCTAACACACTGTTACACAGTCCCAGAGGGAGAAAGGACAGTGTATCTAACACACTGTTACACCGTCCCAGAGGGGGAAAGGACAGTGTATCTAACACACTGTTACACCGTCCCAGAGGGAGAAAGGACAGTGTATCTAACACACTGTTACACCGTCCCAGAGGGGGAAAGGACAGTGTATCTAACACACTGTGACACCCGGTCCCAGAGGGGGAAAGGACAGAGTATCTAACACACTGTGACACTGTCCCAGAGGGGGAAAGGACAGTGTATCTAACACACTGTGACACTGTCCCAGAGGGGGAAAGGACAGTGTATCTAACACACTGTTACACCGTCCCAGAGGGAGAAAGGACAGTGTATCTAACACACTGTGACACCCGGTCCCAGAGGGGGAAAGGACAGTGTATCTAACACACTGTGACACCCGGTCCCAGAGAGGGAAAGGACAGTGTATCTAACACACTGTTACACCGTCCCAGAGGGAGAAAGGACAGTGTATCTAACACACTGTTACACCGTCCCAGAGGGGGAAAGGACAGTGTATCTAACACACTGTGACACCCGGTCCCAGAGGGGGAAAGGACAGTGTATCTAACACACTGTGACACTGTCCCAGAGGGGGAAAGGACAGTGTATCTAACACACTGTGACACTGTCCCAGAGGGGGAAAGGACAGTGTATCTAACACACTGTGACACTGTCCCAGAGGGGGAAAGGACAGTGTATCTAACACACTGTGACACCCAGTCCCAGAGGGGGAAAGGACAGTGTATCTAACACACTGTGACACCCAGTCCCAGAGGGGGAAAGGACAGTGTATCTAACACACTGTGACACCCAGTCCCAGAGGGGGAAAGGACAGTGTATCTAACACACTGTTACACAGTCCCAGAGGGAGAAAGGACAGTGTATCTGACACACTGTTACACCGTCCCAGAGGGGGAAAGGACAGTGTATCTAACACACTGTTACACCGTCCCAGAGGGAGAAAGGACAGTGTATCTAACACACTGTGACACCCAATCCCAGAGGGGGAAAGGACAGTGTATCTAACACACTGTGACACCCAGTCCCAGAGGGGGAAAGGACAGTGTATCTAACACACTGTTACACCGTCCCAGAGGGAGAAAGGACAGTGTATCTAACACACTGTTACACCGTCCCAGAGGGGGAAAGGACAGTGTATCTAACACACTGTTACACCGTCCCAGAGGGGGAAAGGACAGTGTATCTAACACATTGTTACACCGTCCCAGAGGGGGAAAGGACAGTGTATCTAACACACTGTGACACTGTCCCAGAGGGGGAAAGGACAGTGTATCTAAAACACTGTGACACTGTCCCAGAGGGGGAAAGGACAGTGTATCTAACACACTGTGACACCCGGTCCCAGAGAGGGAAAGGACAGTGTATCTAACACACTGTGACACCCGGTCCCAGAGGGGGAAAGGACAGTGTATCTAACACACTGTGACACTGTCCCAGAGGGGGAAAGGACAGTGTATCTAACAGACTGTGACACCCGGTCCCAGAGAGGGAAAGGACAGTGTATCTAACACACTGTGACACCCGGTCCCAGAGGGGGAAAGGACAGTGTATCTAACAGACTGTGACACCCGGTCCCAGAGGGGGAAAGGACAGTGTATCTAACACACTGTGACACCCAGTCCCAGAGGGGGAAAGGACAGTGTATCTAACAGACTGTGACACCCGGTCCCAGAGAGGGAAAGGACAGTGTATCTAACACACTGAGACACCCGGTCCCAGAGGGGGAAAGGACAGTGTATCTAACACACTGTGACACCTGGTCCCAGAGGGGGAAAGGACAGTGTATCTAACACACTGTGACACTGCCCCAGAGGGGGAAAGGACAGTGTATCTAACACACTGTGACACTTTGCGGTCCGATCACGCCTTCGTTAAACTCTCCGGTTTTTACGACGGCATCAACACTCTTCCGTCAGTAGGGATAATCCCGCCTCAGGTCTATCATTAATTTTGAACTTGTCTTTTCACATTCGGATTCTGTGTTTTATATGTGATCATGTTTATTTGCTTATTTTAATTTTCACAGCCAACCACACCGCCCTGTTTCAAAATCCACAACCTCCTGTTAACCCAGTGAGTTGTTGTGATCCGGAACGCGCTCCTGTAAGAGCGGGGGAAGCAGAATCAATGGGAACACTCAAAATGGAGAATTGGGTTTTGCAGTGGACAAGGGGCCTGGCTGCAGATACATTGGTAAGAAGGGGCTCTTCACTTGCTGTCTGGAGGGGTACTCATCGGCTCGACGTACGGCTGACCCCGACGGCTGGATGGCTACTGCCCGCCTTGTAACTCAGTGCGGAATCTCAGGTGGCATCCCTTCATCCTCCGCACATAGTCAGCCTCGAAGGCCTTGTCCTGAGCGGCGGTGAAATGGTTCTTCCAGTCCCCCACCTCGCCTGCAGGGGAGAGATAGAAGACAGAGCTGTTAACGAGGGTGTCCTCAGAGGCCTCTCCCCTCTGCCCCGAGGAAAGAGTCAGGTTCCAGGCTGAGCTGAGGTACATGTGACATGCTGAACCCTGGACACAGAGATCAGGAAATGCACAGGCTCCAGTTCGGGCCTAGTGCCATTATCGCGAACCCCACAGCACCGATCAATCTTCCCTGAGGGCAGGCTGCCCAGTGGCGTGTCCAAATTCTGGAATAAGATAAGGGCAGCAATGTTGAACAGGGTAGAGTGTGGGGTAGGAGTGGGGCGATGAGGGCGGGGGGAGGTGGGGGTGCGGTGCCTTCAGGGAAATCGTGGGTGCGCTGTTGCCATTGGAGTGGCCCAGAAAGTCTGCCCTAAAACAAACTATGCCCTTGTACTATTTCCCTCACAGATTGGACTCCTTGACCTTGTTGACATTCCGGGTGCTGCTCCCTCTACTCTCTGCACAGCTCACCGGATGCCACATTCTGCGGTGCAAAGAACAAACATAAACCTCTCACCCATTCCCAACCCACCACCCCTCACAAACATGTTGTTCAGGTCCTGTCACCAACCCACCTTCACCCTACCCTCACCCCACCCCTCACCCCATCCCCCCCCACCCCCCCACTCCACCCCTAACCCCACCCCCCACCCCATCCCCACCCCACCCCCCACACCACCCCCCACTCCACCCCCACTCCACCCCTCGCCCCACCCCCCACCCCACCCCTCACTCCACCCCCACCCCACCCCTCACCCCATTCCCACCCCACCCCCCACTCCACTCCTAACCCCACCCCCCACTCCACCCCCACCCCACCCCTCACCCTACCCCCCACCCCTCACCCCACCCCCCACCCCACCCCTCGCTCCACCACTCACCCCACCCCTCATTCTCCCCCTCACCCCTCACTCCACCCTCATCCCACCCCTCACTCCACTCCTCACTCAAACCCTCACCCCACCCCTCACTCCACCCCTCATTCTCCCCCTCACCCCTCACTCCACTCCTCACTCCACCCCTCACCCCACCCCTCACTCCAACCCTCATTCTCCCCCTCACTCCACCCCTCACTCCACCCCTCACCCCACCCCTCACTCCAACCCTCATTCTCCCCCTCACTCCACCCCTCACTCTACCCCTCACTACGGGCAGCACTGTGGCACAGTGCTTAGCACTGCTGCCTCACAACGCCAGGGACGCGGGTTCAATTCCAGCCTCGGGTGACTGTCTGTGTGGGGTTTACACATTCCTCCCGTGTCTGCTCCGGTTTCCTCCCACAGTCCACGTTGTGCAGGTTAGGTGGATTGGCCAGGATAAATTTGCCCTTCGTGTCCAAAAGGTTTGGTTGGGTTATTTGGTTCTGTGGATAGGATGGGGATGTGGGCCGAGGTGCTTTGTTCTGTCAGAGGGTCGGTGCAGACTCAATGGGCCGAATCGCCCCCTTTCCCAGCCCAGCAATGAGGACAAGGCCCGCCCCATCCCGCCAGGCGGACCCCCCGACAACCTCACCTTTCCTCATGAACGTGGACACAGTCTGGTCGAAGACAATGGCTGGGACAGAGGTGTAATTACTCATGGGGTTTTCCTTCATGGATTGGAAGGAGGTGTGCTGGACAATTCCATCAACAACTGTGTCTGGCAGCGCCTTCCCCAGGAATCTCATCACCTTCACAATTTCCCGCCTGGGATCCTGTTCCGAGAAAGTGGAGACGGCTTTCAACACTTTAATATTCTACACAGTTAGGGCAGCACGGTGACACAGTGGTTAGCACGCTGCCTCACGGTGACACAGTGGTTAGCACGCTGCCTCAGGGTGACACAGTGGTTAGCACGCTGCCTCACAGTGACACAGTGGTTAGCACGCTGCCTCACGGTGACACAGTGGTTAGCACGCTGCCTCACGGTGACACAGTGTTTAGCACGCTGCCTCACGGTGACATAGTGGTTAGCACGCTGCCTCAGGGTGACACAGTGGTTAGCACGCTGCCTCACGGTGACACAGTGGTTAGCACGCTGCCTCACAGTGACACAGTGGTTAGCACGCTGCCTCACGGTGACACAGTGGTTAGCACAGCTGCCTCACAGTGACACAGTGGTTAGCACGCTGCCTCACGGTGACACAGTGTTTAGCACGCTGCCTCAGGGTGACACAGTGGTTAGCACGCTGCCTCACGGTGACACAGTGGTTAGCACGCTGCCTCACGGTGACACAGTGTTTAGCACGCTGCCTCAGGGTGACACAGTGGTTAGCACGCTGCCTCACGGTGACACAGTGGTTAGCACGCAGCCTCACGGTGACACAGTGGTTAGCACGCTGCCACACAGTGACACAGTGGTTAGCACGCTGCCTCTCGGTGACACAGTGGTTAGCACGCTGCCTCACAGTGACACAGTGGTTAGCACGCTGCCTCTCGGTGGCACAGTGGTTAGCACGCTGCCTCTCGGTGGCACAGTGGTTAGCACGCTGCCTCGCGGTGACACAGTGGTTAGCACGCTGCCTCACGGTGACACAGTGGTTAGCACGCTGCCTCACAGTGACACAGTGGTTAGCACGCTGCCTCAGGGTGACACAGTGGTTAGCACGCTGCCTCAGGGTGACACAGTGGTTAGCACGCTGCCTCACGGTGACACAGTGGTTAGCACGCTGCCTCACGGTGACACAGTGGTTAGCACGCTGCCTCACGGTGACACAGTGGTTAGCACGCTGCCTCATGGTGACACATTGGTTAGCACGCTGCCTCACGGAAACACGGTGGTTAGCTCGCTGCCTCACGGAAACACAGTGGTTAGCACGCTGCCTCACGGTGACACAGTGGTTAGCACGCTGCCTCACAGTGACACAGTGGTTAGCACGCTGCCTCACAGTGACACAGTGGTTAGCACGCTGCCGCACGGTGACACAGTGGTTAGCACGCTGCCTCACAGTGACACAGTGGTTAGCATGCTGCCTCACAGTGACACAGTGGTTAGCACGCTGCTGCACGGTGACACAGTGGTTAGCACGCTGCCGCACGGTGACACAGTGGTTAGCACACTGCCTCACGGTGACACAGTGGTTAGCACGCTGCCTCACGGTGACACAGTGGTTAGCACGCTGCCACACAGTGACACAGTGGTTAGCACGCTGTCTCAGGGTGACACAGTGGTTAGCACGCTGCCTCACGGTGACACAGTGGTTAGCACGCTGCCTCACGGTGACACAGTGGTTAGCACGCTGCCTCACGGTGACACAGTGGTTAGCACGCTGCCTCTCGGTGACACAGTGGTTAGCACGCTGCCTCACGGTGACACAGTGGTTAGCACGCTGCCTCACGGTGACACAGTGGTTAGCACGCTGCCTCACGGTGACACAGTGGTTAGCACGCTGCCTCACAGTGACACAGTGGTTAGCACACTGCCTCAGGGTGACCCAGTGGTTAGCACGCTGCCTCACAGTGACACAGTGGTTAGCACGCTGCCACACGGTGACACAGTGGTTAGCACGCTGCCTCACGGTGACACAGTGGTTAGCACGCTGCCTCAGGGTGACACAGTGGTTAGCACGCTGTCTCAGGGTGACACAGTGGTTAGCACACTGCCTCAGGGTGACACAGTGGTTAGCACGCTGCATCACAGTGACACAGTGGTTAGCACGCTGCCTCACGGTGACACAGTGGTTAGCACGCTGCCTCAGGGTGACACAGTGGTTAGCACGCTGTCTCAGGGTGACACAGTGGTTAGCACGCTGTCTCAGGGTGACACAGTGGTTAGCACACTGCCTCACAGTGACACAGTGGTTAGCACGCTGCCTCACGGTGACACAGTGGTTAGCACGCTGCCTCACAGTGACACAGTGGTTAGCACGCTGCCTCACAGTGACACAGTGGTTAGCACGCTGCCGCACGGTGACACAGTGGTTAGCACGCTGCCTCAGGGTGACACAGTGGTTAGCACGCTGCCTCACGGTGACACAGTGGTTAGCACGCTGCCTCACGGTGACACAGTGGTTAGCACGCTGCCTCAGGGTGACACAGTGGTTAGCACGCTGCCTCAGGGTGACACAGTGGTTAGCACGCTGCCTCACAGTGACACAGTGGTTAGCACACTGCCTCACGGTGACACAGTGGTTAGCACGCTGCCTCAGGGTGACACAGTGGTTAGCGCGCTGCCTCACAGTGACACAGTGGTTAGCACGCTGCCTCACAGTGACACAGTGGTTAGCACGCTGCCTCACGGTGACACAGTGGTTAGCACAGCTGCCTCACAGTGACACAGTGGTTAGCACGCTGCCTCACGGTGACACAGTGGTTAGCACGCTGCCTCACGGTGACACAGTGGTTAGCACGCTGCCTCACGGTGACACAATGGTTAGCACGCTGCCTCAGGGTGACACAGTGGTTAGCACGCTGCCTCACAGTGACACAGTGGTTAGCACGCTGCCTCACGGTGACACAGTGGTTAGCACGCTGCCTCACAGTGACACAGTGGTTAGCACGCTGCCTCTCGGTGACACAGTGGTTAGCACGCTGCCTCACGGTGACACAGTGGTTAGCACGCTGCCTCACAGTGACACAGTGGTTAGCACGCTGCCTCACGGTAACACAGTGGTTAGCACGCTGCCTCACAGAGACACAGTGGTTAGCACGCTGCCTCACGGTGACACAGTGGTTAGCACGCTGCCTCACGGTGACACAGTGGTTAGCACGCTGCCTCACGGTGACACAGTGGTTAGCACGCTGCCTCACGGTGACACAGTGGTTAGCACGCTGCCTCACGGTGACACAGTGGTTAGCATGCTGCCTCACAGTAACACAGTGGTTAGCACGCTGCCTCACGGTGACACAGTGGTTAGCACGCTGCCTCACGGTGACGCAGTGGTTAGCACGCTGCCTCACGGTGACACAGTGGTTAGCACGCTGTCTCAGGGTGACACAGTGGTTAGCACGCTGCCTCACAGTGACACAGTGGTTAGCACGCTGCCTCACAGTAACACAGTGGTTAGCACGCTGCCTCAGGGTGACACAGTGGATAGCACGCTGCCTCACGGTGACACAGTGGTTAGCACGCTGCCTCATGGTGACACAGTGGTTAGCACGCTGCCTCAGGGTGACACAGTGGTTAGCACGCTGCCTCACGGTGACACAGTGGTTAGCACGCTGCCTCACGGTGACACAGTGGTTAGCACGCTGCCTCACGGTGACACAGTGGTTAGCACGCTGCCTTACGGTGACACAGTGGTTAGCACGCTGCCTCATGGTGACACAGTGGTTAGCACGCTGCCTCAGGGTGACACAGTGGTTAGCACGCTGCCTCACGGTGACACAGTGGTTAGCACGCTGCCTCACGGTGACACAGTGGTTAGCACGCTGCCTCACGGTGACACAGTGGTTAGCACGCTGCCTCACGGTGACACAGTGGTTAGCACGCTGCCTCACGGTGACACAGTGGTTAGCACGCTGCCTCACGGTGACACAGTGGTTAGCACGCTGCCTCACGGTGACACAGTGGTTAGCACGCTGCCTCACAGTGACACAGTGGTTAGCACGCTGCCTCACGGTGACACAGTGGTTAGCACGCTGCCTCAGGGTGACACAGTGGTTAGCACGCTGCCTCACGGTGACACAGTGGTTAGCACGCTGCCTCTCGGTGACACAGTGGTTAGCACGCTGCCTCACGGTGACACAGTGGTTAGCACGCTGCCTCACGGTGACACAGTGGTTAGCACGCTGCCTCACAGTGACACAGTGGTTAGCACGCTGCCTCATGGTGACACAGTGGTTAGCACGCTGCCTCACGGTGACACAGTGGTTAGCACGCTGCCTCACAGTGACACAGTGGTTAGCACGCTGCCTCACGGTGACACAGTGGTTAGCACGCTGCCTCACGGTGACACAGTGGTTAGCACAGCTGCCTCACAGTAACACAGTGGTTAGCACGCTGCCTCACGGTGACACAGTGGTTAGCACGCTGCCTCAGGGTGACACAGTGGTTAGCACACTGTCTGACGGTGACACAGTGGTTAGCACGCTGCCTCACAGTGACACAGTGGTTAGCACGCTGCCTCACGGTGACACAGTGGTTAGCACGCTGCCTCTCGGTGACACAGTGGTTAGCACGCTGCCTCAGGGTGACACAGTGGTTAGCACGCTGCCTCACAGTGACACAGTGGTTAGCACGCTGCCTCTCGGTGACACAGTGGTTAGCACGCTGCCTCACGGTGACACAGTGGTTAGCACACAGCCTCACGGTGACACAGTGGTTAGCACGCTGCCTCACGGTAACACAGTGGTTAGCACGCTGCCTCACAGAGACACAGTGGTTAGCACGCTGCCTCACGGTGACACAGTGGTTAGCACGCTGCCTCACGGTGACACAGTGGTTAGCACGCTGCCTCACGGTGACACAGTGGTTAGCACGCTGCCTCACGGTGACACAGTGGTTAGCACACTGCCTCACGGTGACACAGTGGTTAGCACGCTGCCTCACGGTGACACAGTGGTTAGCATGCTGCCTCACAGTAACACAGTGGTTAGCACGCTGCCTCACGGTGACACAGTGGTTAGCACGCTGCCTCACGGTGACGCAGTGGTTAGCACGCTGCCTCACGGTGACACAGTGGTTAGCACGCTGTCTCAGGGTGACACAGTGGTTAGCACGCTGCCTCACAGTGACACAGTGGTTAGCACGCTGCCTCACAGTAACACAGTGGTTAGCACGCTGCCTCAGGGTGACACAGTGGTTAGCACGCTGCCTCACGGTGACACAGTGGTTAGCACGCTGCCTCATGGTGACACAGTGGTTAGCACGCTGCCTCAGGGTGACACAGTGGTTAGCACGCTGCCTCACGGTGACACAGTGGTTAGCACGCTGCCTCACGGTGACACAGTGGTTAGCACGCTGCCTCACGGTGACACAGTGGTTAGCACGCTGCCTCACGGTGACACAGTGGTTAGCACGCTGCCTTACGGTGACACAGTGGTTAGCACGCTGCCTCATGGTGACACAGTGGTTAGCACGCTGCCTCAGGGTGACACAGTGGTTAGCACGCTGCCTCACGGTGACACAGTGGTTAGCACGCTGCCTCACGGTGACACAGTGGTTAGCACGCTGCCTCACGGTGACACAGTGGTTAGCACGCTGCCTCACGGTGACACGGTGGTTAGCACGCTGCCTCACGGTGACACAGTGGTTAGCACGCTGCCTCACGGTGACACAGTGGTTAGCACGCTGCCTCACGGTGACACAGTGGTTAGCACGCTGCCTCACGGTGACACAGTGGTTAGCACGCTGCCTCACGGTGACACAGTGGTTAGCACGCTGCCTCACGGTGACACAGTGGTTAGCACGCTGCCTCACAGTGACACAGTGGTTAGCACGCTGCCTCACGGTGACACAGTGGTTAGCACGCTGCCTCAGGGTGACACAGTGGTTAGCACGCTGCCTCACGGTGACACAGTGGTTAGCACGCTGCCTCACGGTGACACAGTGGTTAGCACGCTGCCTCTCGGTGACACAGTGGTTAGCACGCTGCCTCACGGTGACACAGTGGTTAGCACGCTGCCTCACGGTGACACAGTGGTTAGCACGCTGCCTCATGGTGACACAGTGGTTAGCACGCTGCCTCACGGTGACACAGTGGTTAGCACGCTGCCTCACGGTGACACAGTGGTTAGCACGCTGCCTCACGGTGACACAGTGGTTAGCACGCTGCCTCACGGTGACACAGTGGTTAGCACGCTGCCTCACAGTGACACAGTGGTTAGCACGCTGCCTCACGGTGACACAGTGGTTAGCACGCTGCCTCTCGGTGACACAGTGGTTAGCACGCTGCCTCACGGTGACACAGTGGTTAGCACGCTGCCTCACGGTGACACAGTGGTTAGCACGCTGCCTCATGGTGACACAGTGGTTAGCACGCTGCCTCATGGTGACACAGTGGTTAGCACGCTGCCTCACGGTGACACAGTGGTTAGCACGCTGCCTCACGGTGACACAGTGGTTAGCACGCTGCCTCATGGTGACACAGTGGTTAGCACGCTGCCTCACGGTGACACAGTGGTTAGCACGCTGCCTCACGGTGACACAGTGGTTAGCACGCTGCCTCACGGTGACACAGTGGTTAGCACGCTGCCTCACAGTGACACAGTGGTTAGCACGCTGCCTCACAGTGACACAGTGGTTAGCACGCTGCCTCACGGTGACACAGTGGTTAGCACGCTGCCTCACGGTGACACAGTGGTTAGCACGCTGCCTCACGGTGACACAGTGGTTAGCACGCTGCCTCATGGTGACACAGTGGTTAGCACGCTGCCTCGCGGTGACACAGTGGTTAGCACAGCTGCCTCAGGGTGACACAGTGGTTAGCACGCAGCCTCACGGTGACACAGTGGTTAGCACGCTGCCTCATGGTGACACAGTGGTTAGCACGCTGCCTCATGGTGACACAGTGGTTAGCACGCTGCCTCAAGGTGACACAGTGGTTAGCACGCTGCCTCACGATTACACAGTGGTTAGCACGCTGCCTCATGGTCACACGGTGGTTAGCACGCTGCCTCACGGTGACACAGTGGTTAGCACGCTGCCTCACGATTACACAGTGGTTAGCACGCTGCCTCAGGGTGACACAGTGGTTAGCACGCTGCCTCACGGTGACACAGTTGTTAGCACGCTGCCTCAAAGTGACACAGTGGTTAGCACGCTGCCTCACGGTGACACAGTGGTTAGCACGCTGCCTCACAGTGACACAGTGGTTAGCACGCTGCCTCACGGTGACACAGTGGTTAGCACGCTGCCTCACGGTGACACAGTGGTTAGCACAGCTGCCTCAGGGTGACACAGTGGTTAGCACGCAGCCTCACGGTGACACAGTGGTTAGCACGCTGCCTCACAGTGACACAGTGGTTAGCACGCTGCCTCATGGTGACACAGTGGTTAGCACGCTGCCTCACGGTGACACAGTGGTTAGCACGCTGCCTCACGGTGACACAGTGGTTAGCACGCTGCCTCATGGTGACACAGTGGTTAGCACGCTGCCTCACGGTGACACCGTGGTTAGCACGCTGCCTCACGGTGACACAGTGGTTAGCACGCTGCCTCATGGTGACACAGTGGTTAGCACGCTGCCTCACGGTGACACAGTGGTTAGCACGCTGCCTCACGGTGACACAGTGGTTAGCACGCTGCCTCACGGTGACACAGTGGTTAGCACGCTGTCTCAGGGTGACACAGTGGTTAGCACGCTGCCTCACAGTGACACAGCGGTTAGCACGCTGCCTCACAGTAACACAGTGGTTAGCACGCTGCCTCAGGGTGACACAGTGGTTAGCACACTGCCTCACGGTGACACAGTGGTTAGCACACTGCCTCAGGGTGACACAGTGGTTAGCACGCTGCCTCACGGTGACACAGTGGTTAGCACGCTGCCTCATGGTGACACAGTGGTTAGCACGCTGCCTCAGGGTGACACAGTGGTTAGCACGCTGCCTCACGGTGACACAGTGGTTAGCACGCTGCCTCACGGTGACACAGTGGTTAGCACGCTGCCTCACGGTGACACAGTGGTTAGCACGCTGCCTCACGGTGACACAGTGGTTAGCACGCTGCCTCACGGTGACACAGTGGTTAGCACGCTGCCTCACGGTGACACAGTGGTTAGCACGCTGCCTCACGGTGACACAGTGGTTAGCACGCTGCCTCATGGTGACACGGTGGTTAGCACGCTGCCTCACGGTGACACGGTGGTTAGCACGCTGCCTCACAGTGACACAGTGGTTAGCACGCTGCCTCACGGTGACACAGTGGTTAGCACGCTGCCTCAGGGTGACACAGTGGTTAGCACGCTGCCTCACGGTGACACAGTGGTTAGCACGCTGCCTCTCGGTGACACAGTGGTTAGCACGCTGCCTCACGGTGACACAGTGGTTAGCACGCTGCCTCACGGTGACACAGTGGTTAGCACGCTGCCTCATGGTGACACAGTGGTTAGCACGCTGCCTCATGGTGACACAGTGGTTAGCACGCTGCCTCACGGTGACACAGTGGTTAGCACGCTGCCTCACGGTGACACAGTGGTTAGCACGCTGCCTCATGGTGACACAGTGGTTAGCACGCTGCCTCACGGTGACACAGTGGTTAGCACGCTGCCTCACGGTGACACAGTGGTTAGCACGTTGCCTCACGGTGACACAGTGGTTAGCACGCTGCCTCACAGTGACACAGTGGTTAGCACGCTGCCTCACGGTGACACAGTGGTTAGCACGCTGCCTCATGGTGACACAGTGGTTAGCACGCTGCCTCATGGTGACACAGTGGTTAGCACGCTGCCTCATGGTGACACAGTGGTTAGCACGCTGCCTCAGGGTGACACAGTGGTTAGCACGCTGCCTCACGATTACACAGTGGTTAGCACGCTGCCTCATGGTGACACAGTGGTTAGCACGCTGCCTCATGGTGACACAGTGGTTAGCACGCTGCCTCACGGTGACACAGTGGTTAGCACGCTGCCTCACGGTGACACAGTGGTTAGCACGCTGCCTCACGGTGACACAGTGGTTAGCACGCTGCCTCACGGTGACACAGTGGTTAGCACGCTGCCTCACGGTGACACAGTGGTTAGCACGCTGCCTCACGGCGACACAGTGGTTAGCACGCTGCCTCACGGTGACACAGTGGTTAGCACGCTGCCTCATGGTGACACGGTGGTTAGCACGCTGCCTCACGGTGACACAGTGGTTAGCACGCTGCCTCACAGTGACACAGTGGTTAGCACGCTGCCTCACGGTGACACAGTGGTTAGCACGCTGCCTCAGGGTGACACAGTGGTTAGCACGCTGCCTCACGGTGACACAGTGGTTAGCACGCTGCCTCTCGGTGACACAGTGGTTAGCACGCTGCCTCACGGTGACACAGTGGTTAGCACGCTGCCTCACGGTGACACAGTGGTTAGCACGCTGCCTCATGGTGACACAGTGGTTAGCACGCTGCCTCATGGTGACACAGTGGTTAGCACGCTGCCTCACGGTGACACAGTGGTTAGCACGCTGCCTCACGGTGACACAGTGGTTAGCACGCTGCCTCATGGTGACACAGTGGTTAGCACGCTGCCTCACGGTGACACAGTGGTTAGCACGCTGCCTCACGGTGACACAGTGGTTAGCACGCTGCCTCACGGTGACACAGTGGTTAGCACGCTGCCTCACAGTGACACAGTGGTTAGCACGCTGCCTCACGGTGACACAGTGGTTAGCACGCTGCCTCATGGTGACACAGTGGTTAGCACGCTGCCTCATGGTGACACAGTGGTTAGCACGCTGCCTCATGGTGACACAGTGGTTAGCACGCTGCCTCAGGGTGACACAGTGGTTAGCACGCTGCCTCATGATTACACAGTGGTTAGCACACTGCCTCATGGTGACACAGTGGTTAGCACGCTGCCTCATGGTGACACAGTGGTTAGCACGCTGCCTCACGATTACACAGTGGTTAGCACGCTGCCTCAGGGTGACACAGTGGTTAGCACGCTGCCTCACGGTGACACAGTTGTTAGCACGCTGCCTCAAAGTGACACAGTGGTTAGCACGCTGCCTCACGGTGACACAGTGGTTAGCACGCTGCCTCACAGTGACACAGTGGTTAGCACGCTGCCTCACGGTGACACAGTGGTTAGCACGCTGCCTCACGGTGACACAGTGGTTAGCACAGCTGCCTCAGGGTGACACAGTGGTTAGCACGCAGCCTCACGGTGACACAGTGGTTAGCACGCTGCCTCATGGTGACACAGTGGTTAGCACGCTGCCTCATGGTGACACAGTGGTTAGCACGCTGCCTCATGGTGACACAGTGGTTAGCACGCTGCCTCACGATTACACAGTGGTTAGCACGCTGCCTCATGGTGACACGGTGGTTAGCACGCTGCCTCATGGTGACACAGTGGTTAGCACGCTGCCTCACGATTACACAGTGGTTAGCACACTGCCTCAGGGTGACACAGTGGTTAGCACGCTGCCTCACGGTGACACAGTTGTTAGCACGCTGCCTCAAAGTGACACAGTGGTTAGCACGCTGCCTCACGGTGACACAGTGGTTAGCACGCTGCCTCACAGTGACACAGTGGTTAGCACGCTGCCTCACGGTGACACAGTGGTTAGCACGCTGCCTCACGGTGACACAGTGGTTAGCACAGCTGCCTCAGGGTGAAACAGTGGTTAGCACGCAGCCTCACGGTGACACAGTGGTTAGCACGCTGCCTCACAGTGACACAGTGGTTAGCACGCTGCCTCATGGTGACACAGTGGTTAGCACGCTGCCTCACGGTGACACAGTGGTTAGCACGCTGCCTCACGGTGACACAGTGGTTAGCACGCTGCCTCATGGTGACACAGTGGTTAGCACGCTGCCTCACGGTGACACCGTGGTTAGCACGCTGCCTCACGGTGACACAGTGGTTAGCACGCTGCCTCATGGTGACACAGTGGTTAGCACGCTGCCTCACGGTGACACAGTGGTTAGCACGCTGCCTCACGGTGACACAGTGGTTAGCACGCTGCCTCAGGGTGACACAGTGGTTAGCACGCTGCCTCACAGTGACACAGTGGTTAGCACACTGCCTCAGGGTGACACAGTGGTTAGCACGCTGCCTCACAGTGACACAGTGGTTAGCACGCTGCCACACGGTGACGCAGTGGTTAGCACACTGCCTCACAGTGACACAGTGGTTAGCACGCTGCCTCAGGGTGACACAGTGGTTAGCACGCTGCCTCACAGTGACACAGTGGTTAGCACGCTGCCACACGGTGACACAGTGGTTAGCACACTGCCTCACAGTGACACAGTGGTTAGCACGCTGCCTCACAGTGACACAGTGGTTAGCACGCTGCCTCAGGGTGACACAGTGGTTAGCACGCTGCCTCACAGTGACACAGTGGTTAGCACGCTGCCTCACGGTGACACAGTGGTTAGCACGCTGCCTCAGGGTGACACAGTGGTTCGCACGCTGCCTCACGGTGACACAGTGGTTAGCACGCTGCCTCACAGTGACACAGTGGTTAGCACGCTGCCTCAGGGTGACACAGTGGTTAGCACGCTGCCTCACAGTGACACAGTGGTTAGCACGCTGCCTCAGGGTGACACAGTGGTTAGCACGCTGCCTCACAGTGATACAGTGGTTAGCACGCTGCCTCACAGTGACACAGTGGTTAGCACGCTGCCTCACGGTGACACAGTGGTTAGCACGCTGCCTCACAGTGACACAGTGGTTAGCACGCTGCCTCACGGTGACACAGTGGTTAGCACGCTGCCTCAGGGTGACACAGTGTTTAGCACGCTGCCTCACAGTGACACAGTGGTTAGCACGCTGCCTCACGGTGACACAGTGGTTAGCACGCTGCCTCACGGTGACACAGTGGTTAGCACGCTGCCTCACGGTGACACAGTGTTTAGCACGCTGCCTCACGGTGACACAGTGGTTAGCACGCTGCCTCACAGTGACACAGTGGTTAGCACGCTGCCTCTCGGTGACACAGTGGTTAGCACGCTGCCTCACGGTGACACAGTGGTTAGCACGCTGCCTCACGGTGACACAGTGGTTAGCACGCTGCCTCAGGGTGACACAGTGGTTAGCACGCTGCCTCAGGGTGACACAGTGGTTAGCACGCTGCCTCACAGTGACACAGTGTTTAGCACGCTGCCTCACGGTGACACAGTGGTTAGCACGCTGCCTCACAGTGACACAGTGGTTAGCACGCTGCCTCACAGTGACACAGTGGTTAGCACGCTGCCTCACGGTGACACAGTGGTTAGCACGCTGTCTCACGGTGACACAGTGGTTAGCACACTGCCTCACAGTGACACAGTGGTTAGCACGCTGCCTCACAGTGACACAGTGGTTAGCACGCTGCCTCACAGTGACACAGTGGTTAGCACGCTGCCTCACAGTGACACAGTGGTTAGCACGCTGCCTCACGGTGACACAGTGGTTAGCACGCTGCCTCACAGTGACACAGTGGTTAGCACGCTGCCTCACGGTGACACAGTGGTTAGCACGCTGCCTCACAGTGACACAGTGGTTAGCACGCTGCCTCTCGGTGACACAGTGGTTAGCACGCTGCCTCACAGTAACACAGTGGTTAGCACGCTGCCTCTCGGTGACACAGTGGTTAGCACGCTGCCTCACGGTGACACAGTGGTTAGCACGCTGCCTCACGGTGACACAGTGGTTAGCACGCTGCCTCACGGTGACACAGTGGTTAGCACGCTGCCACACGGTAACACAGTGGTTAGCACGCTGCCTCAGGGTGACACAGTGGTTAGCACGCTGCCTCACAGTGACACAGTGGTTAGCACGCTGCCACACGGTGACACAGTGGTTAGCACGCTGCCTCACGGTGACACAGTGGTTAGCACGCTGCCTCACACTGACACAGTGGTTAGCACGCTGCCTCAGGGTGACACAGTGGTTAGCACGCTGCCTCACATTGACACAGTGGTTAGCACGCTGCCTCACAGTGACACAGTGGTTAGCACGCTGCCTCACGGTGACACAGTGGTTAGCACGCTGCCTCACGGTGACACAGTGGTTAGCACGCTGCCTCACGGTGACACAGTGGTTAGCACGCTGCCTCACGGTAACACAGTGGTTAGCACGCAGCCTCACAGTGACACACTGTTTAGCACGCTGCCTCACGGTGACACAGTGGTTAGCACGCTGCCTCAGGGTGACACAGTGGTTAGCACGCTGCCTCAGGGTGACACAGTGGTTAGCACGCTGCCTCACGGTGACATAGTGGTTAGCACGCTGCCTCACAGTGACACAGTGGTTAGCACGCTGCCTCAGGGTGACACAGTGGTTAGCACGCTGCCTCACGGTGACACAGTGGTTAGCACGCTGCCTCACGGTAACACAGTGGTTAGCACGCAGCCTCACAGTGACACACTGTTTAGCACGCTGCCTCACGGTGACACAGTGGTTAGCACGCTGCCTCACAGTGACACAGTGGTTAGCACGCTGCCTCACAGTGACACAGTGGTTAGCACGCTGCCTCACAGTGACACAGTGGTTAGCACGCTGCCTCACAGTGACACAGTGGTTAGCACACTGCCTCACAGTGACACAGTGGTTAGCACGCTGCCTCACGGTGACACAGTGGCTAGCACGCTGCCTCACAGTGACACAGTGGTTAGCACGCTGCCTCACAGTGACACAGTGGTTAGCACGCTGCCTCACAGTGACACAGTGGTTAGCACGCTGCCTCACAGTGACACAGTGGTTAGCACACTGCCTCACAGTGACACAGTGGTTAGCACGCTGCCTCACGGTGACACAGTGGCTAGCACGCTGCCTCACAGTGACACATTGGTTAGCACACTGCCTCACAGTGACACAGTGGTTAGCACGCTGCCTCACGGTGACACAGTGGTTAGCACAGCTGCCTCATGGTGGCACAGTGGTTAGCACACTGCCTCACAGTGACACAGTGGTTAGCACGCTGCCTCACGGTGACACAGTGGTTAGCACACTGCCGCACGGTGACACAGTGGTTAGCACGCTGCCTCACAGTGACACAGTGGTTAGCACACTGCCTCACAGTGACACAGTGGTTAGCACGCTGCCTCACGGTGACACAGTGGTTAGCACGCTGCCTCACGGTGACACAGTGGTTAGCACGCTGCCTCACAATGACACAGTGGTTAGCACGCTGCCTCACGGTGACACAGTGGTTAGCACGCTGCCTCTCGGTGACACAGTGGTTAGCACGCTGCCTCACAGTGACACAGTGGTTAGCACGCTGCCTCACAGTGACACAGTGGTTAGCACACGGCCTCACGGTGACACAGTGGTTAGCACAGCTGCCTCACGGTGACACAGTGGTTAGCACGCTGCCTCACGGTGACACAGTGGTTAGCACGTTGCCTCAGGGTGACACAGTGGTTAGCACGCTGCCTCACAGTGACACAGTGGTTAGCACGCTGCCTCACGGTGACACAGTGGTTAGCACGCTGCCTCACAGTGACACAGTGGTTAGCACGCTGCCTCACAGTGACACAGTGGTTAGCACGCTGCCTCACGGTGACACAGTGGTTAGCACGCTGCCTCAGGGTGACACAGTGGTTAGCACGCTGCCTCAGGGTGACACAGTGGTTAGCACGCTGCCTCACAGTGACACAGTGGTTAGCACGCTGCCTCACAGTGACACAGTGGTTAGCACGCTGCCTCAGCGTGACACAGTGGTTAGCACGCTGCCTCAGGGTGACACAGTGGTTAGCACGCTGCCTCACAGTGACACAGTGGTTAGCACGCTGCCTCACAGTGACACAGTGGTTAGCACGCTGCCTCACAGTGACACAGTGGTTAGCACGCTGCCTCAGGGTGACACAGTGGTTAGCACGCTGCCTCACGGTGACACGGTTGTTAGCACGCTGCCTCACAGTGACACAGTGGTTAGCACGCTGCCTCAGGGTGACACAGTGGTTAGCACGCTGCCTCACAGTGACACAGTGGTTAGCACGCTGCCTCACAGTGACACAGTGGTTAGCACGCTGCCTCACGGTGACTCAGTGGTTAGCACGCTGCCTCAGGGTGACACAGTGGTTAGCACGCTGCCTCACGGTGACATAGTGGTTAGCGCGCTGCCTCAGGGTGACACAGTGGTTAGCACGCTGCCTCACAGTGACACAGTGGTTAGCACGCTGCCTCACAGTGACACAGTGGTTAGCACGCTGCCTCACGGTGACATAGTGGTTTGCACGCTGCCTCACGGTGACACAGTGGTTAGCACGCTGCCTCACAGTGACACAGTGGTTAGCACGCTGCCTCTGCGTGACACAGTGGTTAGCACGCTGCCTCACGGTGACACAGTGGTTAGCACGCTGCCTCACAGTGACACAGTGGTTAGCACGCTGCCTCACAGTGACACAGTGGTTAGCACGCTGCCTCACGGTGACACAGTGGTTAGCACGCTGCCTCACAGTGACACAGTGGTTAGCACGCTGCCTCAGCGTGACACAGTGGTTAGCACGCTGCCTCACGGTGACACAGTGGTTAGCACGCTGCCTCACGGTGACACAGTGGTTAGCACGCTGCCTCACAGTGACACAGTGGTTAGCACGCTGCCTCACGGTGACACAGTGGTTAGCACACTGCCTCACAGTGACACAGTGGTTAGCACGCTGCCTCAGGGTGACACAGTGGTTAGCACGCTGCCTCACGGTGACACAGTGGTTAGCACGCTGCCTCATGGTGACACAGTGGTTAGCATGCTGCCTCACAGTGACACAGTGGTTAGCACACTGCCTCACAGTGACACAGTGGTTAGCACGCTGCCTCAGGGTGACACAGTGGTTAGCACGCTGCCTCACGGTGACACAGTGGTTAGCACACTGCCTCACAGTGACACAGTGGTTAGCACGCTGCCTCAGGGTGACACAGTGGTTAGCACGCTGCCTCACGGTGACACAGTGGTTAGCACGCTGCCTCAGGGTGACACAGTGGTTTGCACGCTGCCTCACGGTGACACAGTGGTTAGCACGCTGCCTCTCGGTGACACAGTGGTTAGCACGCTGCCTCACGGAGACACAGTGGTTAGCACGCTGCCTCACGGTGACCCAGTGGTTAGCACGCTGCCTCACGGTGACACAGTGGTTAACACGCTGCCTCATGGTGACACAGTGGTTAGCACGCTGCCTCATGGTGACACAGTGGTTAGCACGCTGCCTCACGATTACACAGTGGTTAGCACGCTGCCTCAGGGTGACACAGTGGTTAGCACGCTGCCTCACGGTGACACAGTTGTTAGCACGCTGCCTCACGGTGACACAGTTGTTAGCACGCTGCCTCAAAGTGACACAGTGGTTAGCACGCTGCCTCACGGTGACACAGTGGTTAGCACGCTGCCTCACAGTGACACAGTGGTTAGCACGCTGCCTCACGGTGACACAGTGGTTAGCACGCTGCCTCACGGTGACACAGTGGTTAGCACAGCTGCCTCAGGGTGAGACAGTGGTTAGCACGCAGCCTCACGGTGACACAGTGGTTAGCACGCTGCCTCACAGTGACACAGTGGTTAGCACGCTGCCTCATGGTGACACAGTGGATAGCACGCTGCCTCACGGTGACACAGTGGTTAGCACGCTGCCTCACGGTGACACAGTGGTTAGCACGCTGCCTCATGGTGACACAGTGGTTAGCACGCTGCCTCACGGTGACACAGTGGTTAGCACGCTGCCTCACGGTGACACAGTGGTTAGCACGCTGCCTCATGGTGACACAGTGGTTAGCACGCTGCCTCACGGTGACACAGTGGTTAGCACGCTGCCTCACGGTGACACAGTGGTTAGCACGCTGCCTCAGGGTGACACAGTGGTTAGCACGCTGCCTCACAGTGACACAGTGGTTAGCACGCTGCCTCAGGGTGACACAGTGGTTAGCACGCTGCCTCACAGTGACACAGTGGTTAGCACGCTGCCTCACGGTGACACAGTGGTTAGCACGCTGTCTCACGGTGACACAGTGGTTAGCACACTGCCTCACAGTGACACAGTGGTTAGCACGCTGCCTCACAGTGACACAGTGGTTAGCACGCTGCCTCACAGTGACACAGTGGTTAGCACGCTGCCTCACAGTGACACAGTGGTTAGCACGCTGCCTCACGGTGACACAGTGGTTAGCACGCTGCCTCACAGTGACACAGTGGTTAGCACGCTGCCTCACGGTGACACAGTGGTTAGCACGCTGCCTCACAGTGACACAGTGGTTAGCACGCTGCCTCTCGGTGACACAGTGGTTAGCACGCTGCCTCACAGTAACACAGTGGTTAGCACGCTGCCTCTCGGTGACACAGTGGTTAGCACGCTGCCTCACGGTGACACAGTGGTTAGCACGCTGCCTCACGGTGACACAGTGGTTAGCACGCTGCCTCACGGTGACACAGTGGTTAGCACGCTGCCACACGGTAACACAGTGGTTAGCACGCTGCCTCAGGGTGACACAGTGGTTAGCATGCTGCCTCACAGTGACACAGTGGTTAGCACGCTGCCACACGGTGACACAGTGGTTAGCACGCTGCCTCACGGTGACACAGTGGTTAGCACGCTGCCTCACACTGACACAGTGGTTAGCACGCTGCCTCAGGGTGACACAGTGGTTAGCACGCTGCCTCACATTGACACAGTGGTTAGCACGCTGCCTCACAGTGACACAGTGGTTAGCACGCTGCCTCACGGTGACACAGTGGTTAGCACGCTGCCTCACGGTGACACAGTGGTTAGCACGCTGCCTCACGGTGACACAGTGGTTAGCACGCTGCCTCACGGTGACACAGTGGTTAGCACGCTGCCTCACGGTAACACAGTGGTTAGCACGCAGCCTCACAGTGACACACTGTTTAGCACGCTGCCTCACGGTGACACAGTGGTTAGCACGCTGCCTCAGGGTGACACAGTGGTTAGCACGCTGCCTCAGGGTGACATAGTGGTTAGCACGCTGCCTCACAGTGACACAGTGGTTAGCACGCTGCCTCAGGGTGACACAGTGGTTAGCACGCTGCCTCACGGTGACACAGTGGTTAGCACGCTGCCTCACGGTAACACAGTGGTTAGCACGCAGCCTCACAGTGACACACTGTTTAGCACGCTGCCTCACGGTGACACAGTGGTTAGCACGCTGCCTCACAGTGACACAGTGGTTAGCACGCTGCCTCACAGTGACACAGTGGTTAGCACGCTGCCTCACAGTGACACAGTGGTTAGCACGCTGCCTCACAGTGACACAGTGGTTAGCACACTGCCTCACAGTGACACAGTGGTTAGCACGCTGCCTCACGGTGACACAGTGGCTAGCACGCTGCCTCACAGTGACACAGTGGTTAGCACGCTGCCTCACAGTGACACAGTGGTTAGCACGCTGCCTCACAGTGACACAGTGGTTAGCACGCTGCCTCACAGTGACACAGTGGTTAGCACACTGCCTCACAGTGACACAGTGGTTAGCACGCTGCCTCACGGTGACATAGTGGCTAGCACGCTGCCTCACAGTGACACATTGGTTAGCACACTGCCTCACAGTGACACAGTGGTTAGCACGCTGCCTCACGGTGACACAGTGGTTAGCACAGCTGCCTCATGGTGGCACAGTGGTTAGCACACTGCCTCACAGTGACACAGTGGTTAGCACGCTGCCTCACGGTGACACAGTGGTTAGCACACTGCCGCACGGTGACACAGTGGTTAGCACGCTGCCTCACAGTGACACAGTGGTTAGCACACTGCCTCACAGTGACACAGTGGTTAGCACGCTGCCTCACGGTGACACAGTGGTTAGCACGCTGCCTCACGGTGACACAGTGGTTAGCACGCTGCCTCACAGTGACACAGTGGTTAGCACGCTGCCTCACGGTGACACAGTGGTTAGCACGCTGCCTCTCGGTGACACAGTGGTTAGCACGCTGCCTCACAGTGACACAGTGGTTAGCACGCTGCCTCACAGTGACACAGTGGTTAGCACACGGCCTCACGGTGACAGAGTGGTTAGCACAGCTGCCTCACGGTGACACAGTGGTTAGCACGCTGCCTCACGGTGACACAGTGGTTAGCACGTTGCCTCAGGGTGACACAGTGGTTAGCACGCTGCCTCACAGTGACACAGTGGTTAGCACGCTGCCTCACGGTGACACAGTGGTTAGCACGCTGCCTCACAGTGACACAGTGGTTAGCACGCTGCCTCACAGTGACACAGTGGTTAGCACGCTGCCTCACGGTGACACAGTGGTTAGCACGCTGCCTCAGGGTGACACAGTGGTTAGCACGCTGCCTCAGGGTGACACAGTGGTTAGCACGCTGCCTCACAGTGACACAGTGGTTAGCACGCTGCCTCACAGTGACACAGTGGTTAGCACGCTGCCTCAGCGTGACACAGTGGTTAGCACGCTGCCTCAGGGTGACACAGTGGTTAGCACGCTGCCTCACAGTGACACAGTGGTTAGCACGCTGCCTCACAGTGACACAGTGGTTAGCACGCTGCCTCACAGTGACACAGTGGTTAGCACGCTGCCTCAGGGTGACACAGTGGTTAGCACGCTGCCTCACGGTGACACAGTTGTTAGCACGCTGCCTCACAGTGACACAGTGGTTAGCACGCTGCCTCAGGGTGACACAGTGGTTAGCACGCTGCCTCACAGTGACACAGTGGTTAGCACGCTGCCTCACAGTGACACAGTGGTTAGCACGCTGCCTCACGGTGACTCAGTGGTTAGCACGCTGCCTCAGGGTGACACAGTGGTTAGCACGCTGCCTCACGGTGACATAGTGGTTAGCGCGCTGCCTCAGGGTGACACAGTGGTTAGCACGCTGCCTCACAGTGACACAGTGGTTAGCACGCTGCCTCACAGTGACACAGTGGTTAGCACGCTGCCTCACGGTGACATAGTGGTTTGCACGCTGCCTCACGGTGACACAGTGGTTAGCACGCTGCCTCACAGTGACACAGTGGTTAGCACGCTGCCTCAGCGTGACACAGTGGTTAGCACGCTGCCTCACGGTGACACAGTGGTTAGCACGCTGCCTCACAGTGACACAGTGGTTAGCACGCTGCCTCACAGTGACACAGTGGTTAGCACGCTGCCTCACGGTGACACAGTGGTTAGCACGCTGCCTCACAGTGACACAGTGGTTAGCACGCTGCCTCAGCGTGACACAGTGGTTAGCACGCTGCCTCACGGTGACACAGTGGTTAGCACGCTGCCTCACGGTGACACAGTGGTTAGCACGCTGCCTCACAGTGACACAGTGGTTAGCACGCTGCCTCACGGTGACACAGTGGTTAGCACACTGCCTCACAGTGACACAGTGGTTAGCACGCTGCCTCAGGGTGACACAGTGGTTAGCACGCTGCCTCACGGTGACACAGTGGTTAGCACGCTGCCTCATGGTGACACAGTGGTTAGCACGCTGCCTCACAGTGACACAGTGGTTAGCACACTGCCTCACAGTGACACAGTGGTTAGCACGCTGCCTCAGGGTGACACAGTGGTTAGCACGCTGCCTCACGGTGACACAGTGGTTAGCACACTGCCTCACAGTGACACAGTGGTTAGCACGCTGCCTCAGGGTGACACAGTGGTTAGCACGCTGCCTCACGGTGACACAGTGGTTAGCACGCTGCCTCAGGGTGACACAGTGGTTTGCACGCTGCCTCACGGTGACACAGTGGTTAGCACGCTGCCTCTCGGTGACACAGTGGTTAGCACGCTGCCTCACGGAGACACAGTGGTTAGCACGCTGCCTCACGGTGACCCAGTGGTTAGCACGCTGCCTCACGGTGACACAGTGGTTAACACGCTGCCTCATGGTGACACAGTGGTTAGCACGCTGCCTCATGGTGACACAGTGGTTAGCACGCTGCCTCACGATTACACAGTGGTTAGCACGCTGCCTCAGGGTGACACAGTGGTTAGCACGCTGCCTCACGGTGACACAGTTGTTAGCACGCTGCCTCACGGTGACACAGTTGTTAGCACGCTGCCTCAAAGTGACACAGTGGTTAGCACGCTGCCTCACGGTGACACAGTGGTTAGCACGCTGCCTCACAGTGACACAGTGGTTAGCACGCTGCCTCACGGTGACACAGTGGTTAGCACGCTGCCTCACGGTGACACAGTGGTTAGCACAGCTGCCTCAGGGTGAGACAGTGGTTAGCACGCAGCCTCACGGTGACACAGTGGTTAGCACGCTGCCTCACAGTGACACAGTGGTTAGCACGCTGCCTCATGGTGACACAGTGGATAGCACGCTGCCTCACGGTGACACAGTGGTTAGCACGCTGCCTCACGGTGACACAGTGGTTAGCACGCTGCCTCATGGTGACACAGTGGTTAGCACGCTGCCTCACGGTGACACAGTGGTTAGCACGCTGCCTCACGGTGACACAGTGGTTAGCACGCTGCCTCATGGTGACACAGTGGTTAGCACGCTGCCTCACGGTGACACAGTGGTTAGCACGCTGCCTCACGGTGACACAGTGGTTAGCACGCTGCCTCAGGGTGACACAGTGGTTAGCACGCTGCCTCACAGTGACACAGTGGTTAGCACGCTGCCTCAGGGTGACACAGTGGTTAGCACGCTGCCTCACAGTGACACAGTGGTTAGCACGCTGCCACACGGTGACGCAGTGGTTAGCACACTGCCTCACAGTGACACAGTGGTAAGCACGCTGCCTCAGGGTGACACAGTGGTTAGCACGCTGCCTCACAGTGACACAGTGGTTAGCACGCTGCCACACGGTGACACAGTGGTTAGCACACTGCCTCACAGTGACACAGTGGTTAGCACGCTGCCTCACAGTGACACAGTGGTTAGCACGCTGCCTCAGGGTGACACAGTGGTTAGCACGCTGCCTCACAGTGACACAGTGGTTAGCACGCTGCCTCACGGTGACACAGTGGTTAGCACGCTGCCTCAGGGTGACACAGTGTTTCGCACGCTGCCTCACGGTGACACAGTGGTTAGCACGCTGCCTCACAGTGACACAGTGGTTAGCACGCTGCCTCACGGTGACACAGTGGTTAGCACGCTGCCTCACGGTGACACAGTGGTTAGCACGCTGCCTCACAGTGACACAGTGGTTAGCACGCTGCCTCACGGTGACACAGTGGTTAGCACACTGCCTCACAGTGACACAGTGGTTAGCACGCTGCCTCAGGGTGACACAGTGGTTAGCATGCTGCCTCACGGTGACACAGTGGTTAGCACGCTGCCTCATGGTGACACAGTGGTTAGCACGCTGCCTCACAGTGACACAGTGGTTAGCACACTGCCTCACAGTGACACAGTGGTTAGCACGCTGCCTCAGGGTGACACAGTGGTTAGCATGCTGCCTCACGGTGACACAGTGGTTAGCACACTGCCTCACAGTGACACAGTGGTTAGCACGCTGCCTCAGGGTGACACAGTGGTTAGCACGCTGCCTCACGGTGACACAGTGGTTAGCACGCTGCCTCAGGGTGACACAGTGGTTAGCACGCTGCCTCACGGTGACACAGTGGTTAGCACGCTGCCTCTCGGTGACACAGTGGTTAGCACGCTGCCTCACGGTGACACAGTGGTTAGCACGCTGCCTCACGGTGACCCAGTGGTTAGCACGCTGCCTCACGGTGACACAGTGGTTAGCACGCTGCCTCACGGTGACATAGTGGTTAGCACACTGTCTCACACTGACACAGTGGTTAGCACGCTGCCTCACGGTGACACAGTGGTTAGCACACTGCCTCACGGTGACACAGTGGTTAGCACGCTGCCTCAGGGTGACACAGTGGTTAGCACGCTGCCTCAGGGTGACACAGTGGTTAGCACGCTGCCTCACAGTGACACAGTGGTTAGCACGCTGCCTCACAGTGACACAGTGGTTAGCACGCTGCCTCACAGTGACACAGTGGTTAGCACGCTGCCTCACGGTGACACAGTGGTTAGCACGCTGCCTCACAGTGACACAGTGGTTAGCACGCTGCCTCACAGTGACACAGTGGTTAGCACGCTGCCTCACAGTGACACAGTGGTTAGCACGCTGCCTCAGCGTGACACAGTGGTTAGCACGCTGCCTCACAGTGACACGGTGGTTAGCACGCTGCCTCACAGTGACACAGTGGTTAGCACGCTGCCTCAGCGTGACACAGTGGTTAGCACGCTGCCTCACGGTGACACAGTGGTTAGCACGCTGCCTCACAGTGACACAGTGGTTAGCACGCTGCCTCACAGTGACACAGTGGTTAGCACGCTGCCTTACGGTGACACAGTGGTTAGCACGCTGCCACACGGTGACACAGTGGTTAGCACGCTGCCTCACAGTGACACAGTGGTTAGCACGCTGCCTCAGCGTGACACAGTGGTTAGCACGCTGCCTCACGGTGACACAGTGGTTAGCACGCTGCCTCACGGTGACACAGTGGTTAGCACGCTGCCTCACGGTGACACAGTGGTTAGCACGCTGCCTCACAGTGACACAGTGGTTAGCACGCTGCCTCACGGTGACACAGTGGTTAGCACACTGCCTCACAGTGACACAGTGGTTAGCACGCTGCCTCACGGTGACACAGTGGTTAGCACGCTGCCTCACGGTGACACAGTGGTTAGCACACTGCCTCACAGTGACACAGTGGTTAGCACGCTGCCTCACGGTGACACAGTGGTTAGCACGCTGCCTCACGGTGACACAGTGGTTAGCACGCTGCCTCACGGTGACACAGTGGTTAGCACGCTGCCTCTCGGTGACACAGTGGTTAGCACGCTGCCTCTCGGTGACACACTGGTTAGCACGCTGCCTCACGGTGACACAGTGGTTAGCACGCTGCCTCACGGTGACACAGTGGTTAGCACGCTGCCTCACGGTGACACACTGGTTAGCACGCTGCCTCACGGTGACACAGTGGTTAGCACGCTGCCTCACATTGACACAGTGGTTAGCACGCTGCCTCACGGTGACACGGTGGTTAGCACGCTGCCTCAGGGTGACACAGTGGTTAGCTCGCTGCCTCAGGGTGACACAGTGGTTAGCACGCTGCCTCACAGTGACACAGTGGTTAGCACGCTGCCTCACGGTGACACAGTGGTTAGCACGCTGCCTCACAGTGACACAGTGGTTAGCACGCTGCCTCAGGGTGACACAGTGGTTAGCACGCTGCCTCACAGTGACACAGTGTTTAGCACGCTGCCTCACAGTGACACAGTGGTTAGCACGCTGCCTCAGGGTGACACAGTGGTTAGCACGCTGCCTCTCGGTGACACAGTGGTTAGCACGCTGCCTCACGGTGACACAGTGGTTAGCACGCTGCCTCACGGTGACACAGTGGTTAGCACGCTGCCTCACGGTGACACAGTGGTTAGCACGCTGTCTCACGGTGACACAGTGGTTAGCACGCTGCCTCACGGTGACACAGTGGTTAGCACGCTGCCTCACGGTGACACAGTGGTTAGCACGCTGCCTCACGGTGACACAGTGGTTAGCACGCTGCCTCACGGTGACACAGTGGTTAGCACGCTGCCTCACACTGACACAGTGGTTAGCACGCTGCCTCACGGTGACACAGTGGTTAGCACGCTGCCTCAGGGTGACACAGTGGTTAGCTCGCTGCCTCAGGGTGACACAGTGGTTAGCACGCTGCCTCACAGTGACACAGTGGTTAGCACGCTGCCTCACGGTGACACAGTGGTTAGCACGCTGCCTCACAGTGACACAGTGGTTAGCACGCTGCCTCAGGGTGACACAGTGGTTAGCACGCTGCCTCACAGTGACACAGTGTTTAGCACGCTGCCTCACAGTGACACAGTGGTTAGCACGCTGCCTCAGGGTGACACAGTGGTTAGCACGCTGCCTCTCGGTGACACAGTGGTTAGCACGCTGCCTCAGGGTGACACAGTGGTTAGCACGCTGCCTCCGGTGACACACTGGTTAGCACGCTGCCTCACGGTGACACAGTGGTTAGCACGCTGCCTCACATTGACACAGTGGTTAGCACGCTGCCTCACGGTGACACAGTGGGTAGCACGCTGCCTCAGGGTGACACAGTGGTTAGCTCGCTGCCTCAGGGTGACACAGTGGTTAGCACGCTGCCTCACAGTGACACAGTGGTTAGCACGCTGCCTCACGGTGACACAGTGGTTAGCACGCTGCCTCACAGTGACACAGTGGTTAGCACGCTGCCTCAGGGTGACACAGTGGTTAGCACGCTGCCTCACAGTGACACAGTGTTTAGCACGCTGCCTCACAGTGACACAGTGGTTAGCACGCTGCCTCAGGGTGACACAGTGGTTAGCACGCTGCCTCTCGGTGACACAGTGGTTAGCACGCTGCCTCACGGTGACACAGTGGTTAGCACGCTGCCTCACGGTGACACAGTGGTTAGCACGCTGCCTCACGGTGACACACTGGTTAGCACGCTGCCTCACGGTGACACAGTGGTTAGCACGCTGCCTCACGGTGACACAGTGGTTAGCACGCTGCCTCACGGTGACACAGTGGTTAGCACGCTGCCTCACGGTGACACAGTGGTTAGCACGCTGCCTCACGGTGACACAGTGGTTAGCACGCTGCCTCACACTGACACAGTGGTTAGCACGCTGCCTCACGGTGACACAGTGGTTAGCACGCTGCCTCAGGGTGACACAGTGGTTAGCTCGCTGCCTCAGGGTGACACAGTGGTTAGCACGCTGCCTCAGAGTGACACAGTGGTTAGCACGCTGCCTCACGGTGACACAGTGGTTAGCACGCTGCCTCACAGTGACACAGTGGTTAGCACGCTGCCTCAGGGTGACACAGTGGTTAGCACGCTGCCTCACAGTGACACAGTGTTTAGCACGCTGCCTCACAGTGACACAGTGGTTAGCACGCTGCCTCAGGGTGACACAGTGGTTAGCACGCTGCCTCTCGGTGACACAGTGGTTAGCACGCTGCCTCAGGGTGACACAGTGGTTAGCACGCTGCCTCAGGGTGACACAGTGGTTAGCACGCTGCTCACGGTGACACAGTGGTTAGCACGCTGCCTCACGGTGACACAGTGGTTAGCACGCTGCCTCTCGGTGACACAGTGGTTAGCACGTTGCCTCAGGGTGACACAGTGGTTAGCACGCTGCCTCTCGGTGACACAGTGGTTAGCACGCTGCCTCAGGGTGACACAGTGGTTAGCACGCTGCCTCAGGGTGACACAGTGGTTAGCACGCTGCCTCAGGGTGACACAGTGGTTAGCACGCTGCCTCAGGGTGACACAGTGGTTAGCACGCTGCCTCACGGTGACACGGTGGTTAGCACGCTGCCTCACGGTGACACAGTGGTTAGCACGCTGCCTCACGGTGACACAGTGGTTAGCACGTTGCCTCACGGTGACACAGTGGTTAGCACGCTGCCTCACAGTGACACAGTGGTTAGCACGCTGCCTCAGGGTGATGCAGTGGTTAGCACGTTGCCTCAGGGTGACACAGTGGTTAGCACGTTGCCTCACGGTGACACAGTGGTTAGCACGCTGCCTCACGGTGACACAGTGGTTAGCACGTTGCCTCACGGTGACACAGTGGTTAGCACGCTGCCTCACAGTAACACAGTGGTTAGCACGCTGCCTCACGGTGACACAGTGGTTAGCATGCTGCCTCACGGTGACACAGTGGTTAGCACGCTGCCTCTCGGTGACACAGTGGTTAGCACGTTGCCTCACGGTGACACAGTGATTAGCACGCTGCCTCACGGTGACACAGTGGTTAGCACGCTGCCTCACAGTGACACAGTGGTTGGCACGCTGCCTCACGGTGACACAGTGGTTAGCACACTGCCTCAGGGTGACACAGTGGTTCGCACGCTGCCTCACGGTGACACAGTGGTTAGCACGCTGCCTCACAGTGACACAGTGGTTAGCACGCTGCCTCACGGTGACACAGTGGTTAGCACGCTGCCTCACGGTGACACAGTGGTTAGCACGCTGCCTCACAGTGACACAGTGGTTAGCACGCTGCCTCACGGTGACACAGTGGTTAGCACACTGCCTCACAGTGACACAGTGGTTAGCACGCTGCCTCAGGGTGACACAGTGGTTAGCACGCTGCCTCACGGTGACACAGTGGTTAGCACGCTGCCTCATGGTGACACAGTGGTTAGCACGCTGCCTCACAGTGACACAGTGGTTAGCACACTGCCTCACAGTGACACAGTGGTTAGCACGTTGCCTCAGGGTGACACAGTGGTTAGCACGCTGCCTCACGGTGACACAGTGGTTAGCACACTGCCTCACAGTGACACAGTGGTTAGCACGCTGCCTCAGGGTGACACAGTGGTTAGCACGCTGCCTCACGGTGACACAGTGGTTAGCACGCTGCCTCAGGGTGACACAGTGGTTAGCACGCTGCCTCACGGTGACACAGTGGTTAGCACGCTGCCTCTCGGTGACACAGTGGTTAGCACGCTGCCTCACGGTGACACAGTGGTTAGCACGCTGCCTCACGGTGACCCAGTGGTTAGCACGCTGCCTCACGGTGACACAGTGGTTAGCACGCTGCCTCACGGTGACACAGTGGTTAGCACACTGTCTCACACTGACACAGTGGTTAGCACGCTGCCTCACGGTGACACAGTGGTTAGCACACTGCCTCACGGTGACACAGTGGTTAGCACGCTGCCTCAGGGTGACACAGTGGTTAGCACGCTGCTTCAGGGTGACACAGTGGTTAGCACGCTGCCTCACAGTGACACAGTGGTTAGCACGCTGCCTCACGGTAACATAGTGGTTAGCACGCTGCCTCACGGTGACACAGTGGTTAGCACGCTGCCTCACGGTAACATAGTGGTTAGCACGCTGCCTCAGGGTGACACAGTGGTTAGCACGCTGCCTCACGGTGACACAGTGGTTAGCACGCTGCCTCTCGGTGACACAGTGGTTAGCACGCTGCCTCACAGTGACACAGTGGTTAGCACGCTGCCTCACAGTGACACAGTGGTTAGCACGCTGCCTCAGCGTGACACAGTGGTTAGCACGCTGCCTCACAGTGACACGGTGGTTAGCACGTTGCCTCACAGTGACACAGTGGTTAGCACGCTGCCTCAGCGTGACACAGTGGTTAGCACGCTGCCTCACGGTGACACAGTGGTTAGCACGCTGCCTCACAGTGACACAGTGGTTAGCACGCTGCCTCACAGTGACACAGTGGTTAGCACGCTGCCTTACGGTGACACAGTGGTTAGCACGCTGCCACACGGTGACACAGTGGTTAGCACGCTGCCTCACAGTGACACAGTGGTTAGCACGCTGCCTCAGCGTGACACAGTGGTTAGCACGCTGCCTCACGGTGACACAGTGGTTAGCACGCTGCCTCACGGTGACACAGTGGTTAGCACGCTGCCTCACGGTGACACAGTGGTTAGCACGCTGCCTCACAGTGACACAGTGGTTAGCACGCTGCCTCACGGTGACACAGTGGTTAGCACACTGCCTCACAGTGACACAGTGGTTAGCACGCTGCCTCACGGTGACACAGTGGTTAGCACGCTGCCTCACGGTGACACAGTGGTTAGCACACTGCCTCACAGTGACACAGTGGTTAGCACGCTGCCTCACGGTGACACAGTGGTTAGCACGCTGCCTCACGGTGACACAGTGGTTAGCACGCTGCCTCACGGTGACACAGTGGTTAGCACGCTGCCTCACGGTGACACAGTGGTTAGCACGCTGCCTCACGGTGACACACTGGTTAGCACGCTGCCTCACGGTGACACAGTGGTTAGCACGCTGCCTCACATTGACACAGTGGTTAGCACGCTGCCTCACGGTGACACAGTGGTTAGCACGCTGCCTCAGGGTGACACAGTGGTTAGCTCGCTGCCTCAGGGTGACACAGTGGTTAGCACGCTGCCTCACAGTGACACAGTGGTTAGCACGCTGCCTCACGGTGACACAGTGGTTAGCACGCTGCCTCACAGTGACACAGTGGTTAGCACGCTGCCTCAGGGTGACACAGTGGTTAGCACGCTGCCTCACAGTGACACAGTGTTTAGCACGCTGCCTCACAGTGACACAGTGGTTAGCACGCTGCCTCAGGGTGACACAGTGGTTAGCACGCTGCCTCTCGGTGACACAGTGGTTAGCACGCTGCCTCACGGTGACACAGTGGTTAGCACGCTGCCTCACGGTGACACAGTGGTTAGCACGCTGCCTCACGGTGACACACTGGTTAGCACGCTGCCTCACGGTGACACAGTGGTTAGCACGCTGCCTCACGGTGACACAGTGGTTAGCACGCTGCCTCACGGTGACACAGTGGTTAGCACGCTGCCTCACGGTGACACAGTGGTTAGCACGCTGCCTCACGGTGACACAGTGGTTAGCACGCTGCCTCACACTGACACAGTGGTTAGCACGCTGCCTCACGGTGACACAGTGGTTAGCACGCTGCCTCAGGGTGACACAGTGGTTAGCTCGCTGCCTCAGGGTGACACAGTGGTTAGCACGCTGCCTCACAGTGACACAGTGGTTAGCACGCTGCCTCACGGTGACACAGTGGTTAGCACGCTGCCTCACAGTGACACAGTGGTTAGCACGCTGCCTCAGGGTGACACAGTGGTTAGCACGCTGCCTCACAGTGACACAGTGTTTAGCACGCTGCCTCACAGTGACACAGTGGTTAGCACGCTGCCTCAGGGTGACACAGTGGTTAGCACGCTGCCTCTCGGTGACACAGTGGTTAGCACGCTGCCTCAGGGTGACACAGTGGTTAGCACGCTGCCTCCGGTGACACACTGGTTAGCACGCTGCCTCACGGTGACACAGTGGTTAGCACGCTGCCTCACATTGACACAGTGGTTAGCACGCTGCCTCACGGTGACACAGTGGGTAGCACGCTGCCTCAGGGTGACACAGTGGTTAGCTCGCTGCCTCAGGGTGACACAGTGGTTAGCACGCTGCCTCACAGTGACACAGTGGTTAGCACGCTGCCTCACGGTGACACAGTGGTTAGCACGCTGCCTCACAGTGACACAGTGGTTAGCACGCTGCCTCAGGGTGACACAGTGGTTAGCACGCTGCCTCACAGTGACACAGTGTTTAGCACGCTGCCTCACAGTGACACAGTGGTTAGCACGCTGCCTCAGGGTGACACAGTGGTTAGCACGCTGCCTCTCGGTGACACAGTGGTTAGCACGCTGCCTCACGGTGACACAGTGGTTAGCACGCTGCCTCACGGTGACACAGTGGTTAGCACGCTGCCTCACGGTGACACACTGGTTAGCACGCTGCCTCACGGTGACACAGTGGTTAGCACGCTGCCTCACGGTGACACAGTGGTTAGCACGCTGCCTCACGGTGACACAGTGGTTAGCACGCTGCCTCACGGTGACACAGTGGTTAGCACGCTGCCTCACGGTGACACAGTGGTTAGCACGCTGCCTCACACTGACACAGTGGTTAGCACGCTGCCTCACGGTGACACAGTGGTTAGCACGCTGCCTCAGGGTGACACAGTGGTTAGCTCGCTGCCTCAGGGTGACACAGTGGTTAGCACGCTGCCTCACAGTGACACAGTGGTTAGCACGCTGCCTCACGGTGACACAGTGGTTAGCACGCTGCCTCACAGTGACACAGTGGTTAGCACGCTGCCTCAGGGTGACACAGTGGTTAGCACGCTGCCTCACAGTGACACAGTGTTTAGCACGCTGCCTCACAGTGACACAGTGGTTAGCACGCTGCCTCAGGGTGACACAGTGGTTAGCACGCTGCCTCTCGGTGACACAGTGGTTAGCACGCTGCCTCAGGGTGACACAGTGGTTAGCACGCTGCCTCAGGGTGACACAGTGGTTAGCACGCTGCTCACGGTGACACAGTGGTTAGCACGCTGCCTCACGGTGACACAGTGGTTAGCACGCTGCCTCTCGGTGACACAGTGGTTAGCACGTTGCCTCAGGGTGACACAGTGGTTAGCACGCTGCCTCTCGGTGACACAGTGGTTAGCACGCTGCCTCAGGGTGACACAGTGGTTAGCACGCTGCCTCAGGGTGACACAGTGGTTAGCACGCTGCCTCAGGGTGACACAGTGGTTAGCACGCTGCCTCAGGGTGACACAGTGGTTAGCACGCTGCCTCACGGTGACACGGTGGTTAGCACGCTGCCTCACGGTGACACAGTGGTTAGCACGCTGCCTCACGGTGACACAGTGGTTAGCACGTTGCCTCACGGTGACACAGTGGTTAGCACGCTGCCTCACAGTGACACAGTGGTTAGCACGCTGCCTCAGGGTGATGCAGTGGTTAGCACGTTGCCTCACGGTGACACAGTGGTTAGCACGTTGCCTCACGGTGACACAGTGGTTAGCACGCTGCCTCACGGTGACACAGTGGTTAGCACGTTGCCTCACGGTGACACAGTGGTTAGCACGCTGCCTCACAGTAACACAGTGGTTAGCACGCTGCCTCACGGTGACACAGTGGTTAGCTTGCTGCCTCACGGTGACACAGTGGTTAGCACGCTGCCTCTCGGTGACACAGTGGTTAGCACGTTGCCTCACGGTGACACAGTGATTAGCACGCTGCCTCACGGTGACACAGTGGTTAGCACGCTGCCTCACAGTGACACAGTGGTTGGCACGCTGCCTCACGGTGACACAGTGGTTAGCACACTGCCTCACAGTGACACAGTGGTTAGCACGTTGCCTCACGGTGACACAGTGGTTAGCACGCTGCCTCACAGTGACACAGTGGTTAGCACGCTGCCTCAGGGTGATGCAGTGGTTAGCACGTTGCCTCACGGTGACACAGTGGTTAGCACGTTGCCTCACGGTGACACAGTGGTTAGCACGCTGCCTCACGGTGACACAGTGGTTAGCACGTTGCCTCACGGTGACACAGTGGTTAGCACGCTGCCTCACAGTAACACAGTGGTTAGCACGCTGCCTCACGGTGACACAGTGGTTAGCATGCTGCCTCACGGTGACACAGTGGTTAGCACGCTGCCTCTCGGTGACACAGTGGTTAGCACGTTGCCTCACGGTGACACAGTGGTTAGCACGCTGCCTCACGGTGACACAGTGGTTAGCACGCTGCCTCACAGTGACACAGTGGTTAGCACGCTGCCTCACGGTGACACAGTGGTTAGCACACTGCCTCACAGTGACACAGTGGTTAGCACGCTGCCTCACCGTGACACAGTGGTTAGCACGCTGCCTCACGGTGACACAGTGGTTAGCACGCTGCCTCTCGGTGACACAGTGGTTAGCACGCTGTCTCAGGGTGACACAGTGGTTAGCACACTGCCTCACAGTGACACAGTGGTTAGCACGCTGCCTCACGGTGACACAGTGGTTAGCACACTGCCTCAGGGTGACACAGTGGTTAGCACGCTGTCTCACGGTGACACAGTCGTTAGCACGCTGCCTCACGGTGACACAGTGGTTAGCACGCTGCCTCACAGTGACACAGTGGTTAGCACACTGCCTCACAGTGACACAGTGGTTAGCACGCTGCCTCACGGTGTCACAGTGGTTAGCACGCTGCCTCACGGTGTCACAGTGGTTAGCACGCTGCCTCACGGTGACACAGTGGTTAGCACGCTGTCTCACGGTGACACAGTGGTTAGCACGCTGCCTCACAGTGACACAGTGGTTAGCACACTGCCTCACAGTGACACAGTGGTTAGCACGCTGCCTCACGGTGACACAGTGGTTAGCACGCTGCCTCACGGTGACACAGTGGTTAGCACGCTGTCTCACGGTGACACAGTCGTTAGCACGCTGTCTCACGGTGACACAGTGGTTAGCACGCTGCCTCTCGGTGACACAGTGGTTAGCACGCTGCCTCACAGTGACACAGTGGTTAGCACGCTGCCTCACTGTGACACAGTGGTTAGCACGCTGCCTCACAGTGACACAGTGGTTAGCACGCTGTCTCACGGTGACACAGTCGTTAGCATGCTGCCTCACAGTGACACAGTGGTTAGCACGCTGCCTCACAGTGACACAGTGGTTAGCACGCTGTCTCACGGTGACACAGTCGTTAGCACGCTGTCTCACGGTGACACAGTGGTTAGCACGCTGCCTCACAGTGACACAGTGGTTAGCACACTGCCTCACAGTGACACAGTGGTTAGCACGCTGTCTCACGGTGACACAGTGGTTAGCACGCTGCCTCTCGGTGACACAGTGGTTAGCACGCTGCCTCACGGTGACACAGTGGTTAGCACGCTGCCTCACGGTGACACAGTGGTTAGCACGCTGCCTCACAGTGACACAGTGGTTAGCACGCTGCCTCTCGGTGACACAGTGGTTAGCACGCTGCCTCACAGTGACACAGTGGTTAGCACGCTGCCTCAGGGTGACACAGTGGTTAGCACGCTGCCTCACGGTGACACAGTGGTTAGCATGCTGCCTCACGGTGACACAGTGGTTAGCACGCTGCCTCTCGGTGACACAGTGGTTAGCACGCTGCCTCACGGTGACACAGTGGTTAGCACGCTGCCTCACGGTGACACAGTGGTTAGCACGCTGCCTCAGGGTGACACAGTGGTTAGCACGCTGCCTCACAGTGACACAGTGGTTAGCACGCTGCCTCTCGGTGACACAGTGGTTAGCACGCTGCCTCACAGTGACACAGTGGTTAGCACGCTGCCTCACGGTGACACAGTGGTTAGCACGCTGCCTCACGGTGACACAGTGGTTAGCATGCTGCCTCACGGTGACACAGTGGTTAGCATGCTGCCTCACGGTGACACAGTGGTTAGCACGCTGCCTCTCGGTGACACAGTGGTTAGCACGCTGCCTCACAGTGACACAGTGGTTAGCACGCTGCCTCACAGTGACACAGTGGTTAGCACGCTGCCTCACGGTGACACAGTGGTTAGCACGCTGCCTCACGGTAACACAGTGGTTAGCACGCTGCCTCACAGTGACACAGTGGTTAGCACACTGCCTCACGGTGACACAGTGGTTAGCACACTGCCTCACAGTGACACAGTGGTTAGCACACTGCCTCAGGGTGACACAGTGGTTAGCACGCAGCCTCACAGTGACACACTGTTTAGCACGCTGCCTCAGGGTGACACAGTGGTTAGCACACTGCCTCACAGTGACACAGTGGTTAGCACGCTGCCTCACGGTGACATAGTGGTTAGCACGCTGCCTCACAGTGACACAGTGGTTAGCACGCTGCCTCACAGTGACACAGTGGTTAGCACGCTGCCTCACGGTGACACAGTGGCTAGCACGCTGCCTCACAGTGACACAGTGGTTAGCACACTGCCTCACAGTGACACAGTGATTAGCACGCTGCCTCACGGTGACACAGTGGTTAGCACAGCTGCCTCATGGTGGCACAGTGGTTAGCACGCTGCCTCACAGTGACACAGTGGTTAGCACGCTGTCTCAGGGTGACACAGTGGTTAGCACGCTGCCTCACGGTGACACAGTGGTTAGCGCGCTGCCTCAGGGTGACACAGTGGTTAGCACGCTGCCTCTCGGTGACACAGTGGTTAGCACGCTGCCTCACAGTGACACAGTGGTTAGCACGCTGCCTTATGCTGGCACAGTGGTTAGAACTGCTGCCTCGCGCTGGCACAGTGGTTAGCACTGCTGTCTCACGGTGACACAGTGGTTAGCACACTGCCTCAGGGTGACACAGTGGTTAGCACGTTGCCTCACAGTGACACAGTGGTTAGCACAGCTGCCTCACAGTGACACAGTGGTTAGCACGCTGCCTCACAGTGACACAGTGGTTAGCACGCTGCCTCACGGTGACACAGTGGTTAGCACGTTGCCTCCCGGTGACACAGTGGTTAGCACGTTGCCTCACAGTGACACAGTGGTTAGCACAGCTGCCTCATGGTGACACATTGGTTAGCACGCTGCCTCATGGTGACACAGTGGTTACCACAGCTGCCTCATGGTGGCACAGTGGTTAGCACTGCTGCCTCACGGTGACACAGTGGTTAGCACGCTGCCTCAGGGTGACACAGTGGTTAGCACGCTGCCTCACGGTGACACAGTGGTTAGCACGCTGCCTCACGGTGACACAGTGGTTAGCACGCTGCCTCACGCTGGCACAGTGGTTAGCACGCTGCCTCACAGTGACACAGTGGTTAGCACGCTGCCTCACAGTGACACAGTGGTTAGCACGCTGCCTCACAGTGACACAGTGGTTAACACGCTGCCTCACAGTGACACAGTGGTTAGCACGCTGCCTCGCGGTGACACAGTGGTTAGCACGCTGCCTCACGGTGACACAGTGGTTAGCACGCTGCCTCACAGTGACACAGTGGTTAGCACGCTGCCTTATGCTGGCACAGTGGTTAGCACTGCTGCCTCTCGGTGGTGCAGTAGTTAACACGCTGCCTCACGGTGACACAGTGGTTAGCACGCTGCCTCACGGTGACACAGTGGTTAGCATGCTGCCTCTCGGTGGAGCAGTAGTTAGCACGCTGCCTCACAGTGACACAGTGGTTAGCACTGCTGCCTCACGGTGTCTGCGTTGATCTCACCCCCACAACCCAAAGGTGTGCAGGTTAGGTGGATTGGCCACGCTAAATTGCCCCTTAAATGGAAAAAAATGAATTGGGTACTTTAAATTTATAATAAGAGTAATATTCCACCCAGTCTAATCCCACTCTCCCGCTCACTCCCGAACCCTTTAATATCCCACCCAGTCTAATCCCACTCTCCCGCTCACTCCCGAACCCTTTAATATCCCACCCAGTCTAATCCCACTCTCCCGCTCACTCCCGAACCCTTTCATATCCCACCCAGTCTAATCCCACTCTCCCGCTCACTCCCGAACCCTTTAATATCCCACCCAGTCTAATCCCACTCTCCCCCTCACTCCCGAACCCTTTAATATCCCACCCAGTCTAATCCCACTCTCCCGCACACTCCCCGCACCATTTAATATCCCACCCAGTCTAACCCCACTCTCCCCTCACTCCCCGCACCATTTAATATCCCACCCAGTCTAACCCCACTCTCCCCTCACTCCCCGCACCATTTAATATCCCACACAGTCTAATCCCACTCTCCCCTCACTCCCCGCACCATTTAATATCCCACACAGTCTAATCCCACTCTCCCGCACACTCCCCGCACTATTTAATATCCCACCCAGTCTAACCCCACTCTCCCCTCACTCCCCGCACCATTTAATATCCCACCCAGTCTAACCCCACTCTCAGCTCACTCCCCGCACCATTTAATATCCCACACAGTCTAATCCCACTCTCCCCTCACTCCCCGCACCATTTAATATCCCACACAGTCTAATCCCACTCTCCCCCTCATTCCCCGCACACTTTAATCTCCCACACAGTCTAACCCCACTCTCCCCTCACTCCCCACACCCTTTAATATCCCACACAGTCTAATCCCACTCTCCCCCTCATTCCCCGCACCCTTTAATATCCCACACAGTCTAATCCCACTCTCCCCTCACTCCCCACACCCTTTAATATCCCACACAGTCTAATCCCACTCTCCCCTCACTCCCCACACCCTTTAATATCCCACACAGTCTAATCCCACTCTCCCCTCTCTCCCCACACCCTTTAATATCCCACACAGTCTAATCCCACTCTCCCCCTCATTCCCCGCACACTTTAATCTCCCACACAGTCTAATCCCACTCTCCCCTCACTCCCCACACCCTTTAATATCCCACCCAGTCTAATCCCACTCTCCCCCTCACTCCCCGCACACTTTAATATCCCACACAGTCTAATCCCACTCTCCCCTCACTCCCCACACCCTTTAATATCCCACACAGTCTAATCCCACTCTCCCCCTCATTCCCCGCACACTTTAATCTCCCACACAGTCTAATCCCACTCTCCCCCCCGAACCCTTTAATATCCCATCCAGTCTAATCCCACTCTCCCCCTCACTCCCGAACCCTTTAATATCCCACACAGTCTAATCCCACTCTCCCCCTCACTCCCGAACCCTTTAATATCCCACACAGTCTAATCCCACTCTCCCCCTCATTCCCCGCACACTTTAATCTCCCACACAGTCTAATCCCACTCTCCCCCTCATTCCCCGCACACTTTAATATCCCACACAGTCTAACCCCACTCTCCCCTCACCCTTTAATATCCCACACAGTCTAATCCCACTCTCCCCCTCATTCCCCGCACCCTTTAATATGCCACCCAGTCTAATCCCACTCTCCCCTCACTCCCCGCACTATTTAATATTCCACCCAGTCTAACCCCACTCTCCCCTCACTCCCCACACCCTTTAATATCCCACCCAGTCTAACCCCACTCTCCCCTCACTCCCCACACCCTTTAATATCCCACACAGTCTAATCCCACTCTCCCCTCACTCCCCGCACCATTTAATATCCCACCCAGTCTAATCCCACTCTCCCCCTCACTCCCGAACCCTTTAATATCCCACCCAGTCTAATCCCACTCTCCCCCTCACTCCCCGCACCCTTTAATATCCCACCCAGTCTAATCCCACTCTCCCCCTCACTCCCGAACCCTTTAATATCCCACCCAGTCTAATCCCACTCTCCCCCTCACTCCCGAACCCTTTAATATCCCATCCAGTCTAATCCCACTCTCCCCCTCACTCCCGAACCCTTTAATATCCCACCCAGTCTAATCCCACTCTCCCCCTCACTCCCGAACCCTTTAATATCCCACCCAGTCTAATCCCACTCTCCCCCCCTCACTCCCCGCACCTTTAATATCCCATCCAGTCTAATCCCACTGTGTCTTTAATAGTCCCTTGTTGCAGCAGGAATCTAGATGGTGGGAACATGAACGATAAAGTCACTCGCAGTGAAATTACCTCTTTGATGTCCTCGTAGAAAATGTATAGGATTGGGTGCTTGTCTTTTTGTTCCCACCACCCCTTCACATGGTCATGCCACAGTCCATAGGACACTGGAAAAGATCGGGAGAGAAGATGAGAGAAAGAGAGGCAGACACAGGGAGAGAGAGAGGGTGAGAGAGAGAGAGTCAGAGTGTGTGAAAGAGAGAGGAGTGGGAGACAGTGGACAAGGGAGTGACAGGGTGAGAGAGAGAGGGTGTGAGAGAGGATTGGGAGAGGGGGATGAGGGAGTGACAGGGTGAGAGAGAGAGAGAGAGAGAGAACGATGATTCACATCTTCACATTATTGCACGTTAATATAGAATGGGACACACTCAGGCACACTCACACTCACACACTGTAAGGAACCTCTTGTAAATCCTTGTCAGTCCCTTGTTTTCCTTTGTAATTTCTGTTCTTTTTGGCTTTTATGATTTTTGTACCTGGACAATTCATGGACTTGCACCTTTAAGATGGATTAATTAAAATGTTGCTTTTCAGTGAAGACATCTCTTGATGGACAGCCTATAGACTATCTGTCAGCCTATAGACTACTTTATATTCCCAGGTCTCAACTGGTACTCAATGCTGATTGGGGCAGATCGTTCCGGACGGTTCCTCACTTTGTGAGACTGTGCATTTGCTTTCAGTTTTTGTTTTGATGATGAATCTACAGGGCTACATGTAGCTCTTATCTCTCTCTAAAGACCTGAAGAAAAAACCTTTCTCTCTGCACAGCTAGTTTAACCTTCAGGGAAATGCAGTCCAGCACCAGCTACAGGCAGGATCGGTTGTTATGAAAACCCTTTATAAACTCTGATGTGGAGAACACTAGTCTTACCTCAGTCAGGCTGAGAGTTAATCTGATGGAGGTGAAAGCAAGTCAGAATTTAACAGATCTGAGTTGGATCTTCTGAGTGAAGGCCCAGGTTAATACAAGTTAAAGTGACTCCCCTGAGGGCTCGCACAGCCTGAGAGTCCTGGCTGAATGTTCCTGTCATAAGAACCTTATGGTTTCCAAACTCCGTTTCCAGGGAAGATAGCCGACTACAACAATTTCAATATCAGCAGCAAGGACAGCATCTCTCTTTCTCCCATTTTAATCCTTATCGTTTTACTAATTTCCGTCCCTCCTGTGTGTGCGTCTGTCTTATGTGTGTTTGGATAGAGGGTGGGGCGGTAAGAAGGCGGGAGTAATAGATTACGTGGCCGTTATTCTATCATGATTATTGCCAGTTTTATCTTTATTATTGTTATAAATAAACAGTTTTTGTGCTTCCCTCACAAATCTGGTGCCTGGGAGTAATTGGAACAGTCAAAGGTCAAAGATCTCAGAAACTTTATCAGAATTATTGGTTAATTCACTGACGTTGGAACTCTGGGGCCTGTGGAACTGGAATCGTAACAACACTCACACTTGCTCACACACACTCACACTCACGCACACACTCATTATACACACACACTCACTCACTCATACACACACTCCATGCACTCACACACTCGCTACACACACACACACACATACTCACTCATACACACATTCAGTCATACATATACTCACTCACACACACACTCAGTGGACACTCACTCACGACACACACTCACTACACGCACGCACACACTTGCTCACACACACACATCTCTTGAATCCTGAAATCTCTCTTTCTACGTACCATTACCCTGAAGAAATTTGTGAAAATATTCCTCCCAGGTTCCTGGCTCAGGTTGCAGCTTGTTCATTGAGTCAAAGTGAAAGTATGAAACCAGAATATCTTTGGCATTTCTCGCACAGTAGATCATCTGTGCAGATAATGAAGAGGAAATTGGTTAAAGCTCTCGCCGATCACGAACACAGCACCAACTATCTAACTACCTACATTCAGTCGGGAGGACTTCAAACTGAGCTGGACCCAGCCACATAAACACTGGCTCCCAGAGCAGGTCAGAGGCTGGGAATCCTGCGGAGAGTAACTCACCTCCTGACTCCCCCCACCCCCCCCCAAAGCCTGTCCACCATCTACAACGACACAAGTCAGGAGTGCGATGGGACCCTCTCCACTTGCCTGGATGGGTGCGGCTCCCAACAACACTCGAGAAGCTCGACACCATCCAGGACAAAGCAGCTCCCGCTCGATCGACACGCGAACCCCCACCTTCGACATCCACTCCCCCCACCACCGACCCACAGCGGCAGCCGTGTGTACCGTCTACAAGATGCATTGCAGCCGCTCGCCGAGGCTCCTTCAACAACACCTTCCAAACCCACCACATCTCCCACCTAGAAGGACAGGGGAGAGCAGACACATGGGGAACACCCACCGCCTGCAAGTTCCCCCTCATGGCCCTATACTGACTGGGAAATATATCAACCGTCCCTTCACTGTCGCTGGGTAAAAAAATCTTGGAACTCCCTCCCTAACAGCACAGTGGGTATACCTACACCACACGGGATTGAAGCTCACCCGCCACCTTCTCAAGAGGCAATTAGGGATGGGGAATGAACACTGGGCCCAGTTAGCGAAGCCCACATCCTGTGAGAGGACAGAAGAAACAAGTACACACACATACACAGGGCCGGACACAATCCATACCTTGCAATCTTGATCCAGGAAGGACTTTGGCAATAACTGGAATGGAAGATGGGTTTTTATCACTTTCGGAGATGGCATCTTCGCGAGGAGTTCAGTTCCTGCAAAAAGCGACGAGTCAGAAGGAGTGGTCTGAATGGAGGGATTGGGCAGGTGTCTGTCTCTCACTCCGACACTCGGATAAGGGCATTTCAATTGGGTCGTGATCTTAAGGGTTGGACACTCAATGGAGGAGAATTCAGGCTGCAGGGAACCTGAGGCCAATTTTGAACATATCTTGGACAAGTCACACTGACAAAGACAAGATCAGGGATAACTGAGACCAAAATATCTCAGCGGACCAGAACCCAGGAAGGAAAGTTGGAACTTCTTGCTAAGGTAAAATGTAATCGTGGATCAGAAAGTCTGATGCTGAAGGAAAATATTGGAGTAAAAGTGATTGAAGACAAAAGTTATATTTCTATTCCTCTGACAGTGCGGCACTCTCTCAGCACTGACCATCAGACAGTGCAGTGCTCCACCAGCACTGACCCTCCGTAAGGGATGGTCTCCCTCAGTACTGACCCTCCAACAGTGCAGAACTCCCACAGCACTGACCCTCCGACAGTGTGGCACTCCCTCAGTACTGACCCTCCAACAGTACGGTATCACTCAGTACTGACCCTCCAACAGTACAGCACTTCCCCAGCACTGACCCTCCGATAGTGCAGCACTCCCTCAGTACTGACCCTCTGACAGTGCGGCACTCCCTCAGTACTGACCCTCTGACAGTGCGGCGCTCCCTCAGTACTGACCCTCTGACAGTGCGGCACTCCCTCAGTACTGACCCTCTGACAGTGCAGCACTCCCTCAGTACTGACCCTCTGACAGTGCGGCACTCCCTCAGTACTGACCCTCTGACAGTGCGGTGCTCCCTCAGTACTGACCCTCCAATAGTGCGGCACTTCCTCAGTACTGACCCTCCAATAGTGCGGCACTCCCTCAGTACAGACCCTCTGACAGTGCGGCACTCCCTCAATACTGACCCTTCAATAGTGCGGCACTCCCTCAGTACTGACCCTCCAACAGTACGGTATCACTCAGTACTGACCCTCCAACAGTACAGCACTTCCCCAGCACTGACCCTCCGATAGTGCAGCACTCCCTCAGTACTGACCCTCTGACAGTGCGGCACTCCCTCAGTACTGACCCTCTGACAGTGCGGCACTCCCTCAGTACTGACTCTCCAACAGTACAGCACTTCCCCAGCACTGACCCTCCGATAGTGCAGCACTCCCTCAGTACTGACCCTCTGACAGTGCGGCACTCCCTCAGTACAGACCCTCTGACAGTGCGGCACTCCCTCAATACTGACCCTTCAATAGTGCGGCACTCCCTCAGTACTGACCCTCCAACAGTACGGTATCACTCAGTACTGACCCTCCAACAGTACAGCACTTCCCCAGCACTGACCCTCCGATAGTGCAGCACTCCCTCAGTACAGACCCTCTGACAGTGCGGCACTCCCTCAATACTGACCCTTCAATAGTGCGGCACTCCCTCAGTACTGACCCTCCAACAGTACGGTATCACTCAGTACTGACCCTCCAACAGTACAGCACTCCCTCAGTACTGACTCTCCAACAGTACAGCACTTCTCCAGCACTGACCCTCCGATAGTGCAGCACTCCCTCAGTACTGACCCTCTGACAGTGCGGCACTCCCTCAGTACTGACCCTCTGACAGTGCGGCGCTCCCTCAGTACTGACCCTCTGACAGTGCGGCACGCCCTCAGTACTGACCCTCTGACAGTGCAGCACTCCCTCAGTACTGACCCTCTGACAGTGCGGCACTCCCTCAGTACTGACCCTCCAATAGTGCGGCACTCAGTCAGTACTGACCCTCCAATAGTGCGGCACTCCCTCAGTACTGACCCTCCAATAGTGCGGCACTCCCTTAGTACTGACCGTCCAATAGTGCAACTGAGGTACCCTCAATAATGACGCTTAGAGATTAAACTGTAAAGAAGGCTTTATTAGACTAATAACTATGCTACAGCTAGAGACGAGAGCTGACTGTTACACAGACCATGAGGCAGGCCTTTATGTATGGCTCCCAGATGGGCGGAGCCAGAGGCGGAGTCCCCAGGGTTCCAAGCCCGGTCTTAAAGGGGACATCACCTTACATGATGATAAGGCAGTAACCGTTCATCACATTCACCCCCTGTTTAAAAAGGAGTCCGGCGGGGGTGAAGTGCCATCATAGGTCCATCCGTCTCGGCGGCCGGATCGTCCTCCTCGACCTCCTCAATTCGGGCGGTGGTGCGGCGGGCACGGACGTCCCGGTTGAGGGCACATCCGGGAGCACAGCGGTCGGAGCTTCGGTCCGGGTCGGGGCAGGGGAACTAGGCAGGGCCGGGGGTAGCGGATCCGGCGCCGGCGGGGTGTGTAAAGGGGGGGCGCAAGGGGTAGGAGCACGGGTGTGTAAAGGGGGGGCGCAAGAAGGTTGGTGAGCACGGTAGGAGCTCACCAACGGGTGGTAGGGCCGGAAGGGGGTGTGTTGTAGGGGGCGACGGGTCCTGCAGGGGAGCGGCGCGGGAAGGGGCGTCTGTGGTGGAGGATCCAGCGGGCGCCAGATCCCGGAGGGAAACCGTATCTTGCCTGCCGTCGGAGTACTCCACGTAGGCGTAACTGGGGTTGGCGTGGAGCAGTTGGACCTTTTCAACTAGGGGGTCCGTTTTATGGCTCCTCGCGTGCCTCCGGAGAAGAACAGGTCCCGGAGCCGTCAGCCAAGGTGGAAGCGAGACCCCGGAGGTAGACTTCCTAGGGTAGAGAAACAATCGGTCGTGAGGGGTCTCATTCGTGGCCGTGCAGAGGAGTGACCTAATGGAGTGTAGGGCATCGGGTAGGACCTCCTGCCAGTGGGTGGTTGGGAGATTTCTCGACCGCAGGGCCAGAAGGACAGCCTTCCACACGGTCGCGTTCTCCCTCTCCACCTGCCCGTTTCCCCGTGGGTTAAAGCTGGTCGTTCTGCTCGAGGCAATGCCTTTGCTGAGCAGATACTGACGCAGTTCATCGCTCATGAACGATGTACCCCGGTCGCTGTGGATATAAGCAGGGAAACCGAACAGGGTGAAGATGCTGTGCAGTGCCTTAATCACCGTGGCTGAGGTCATGTCGGTGCAGGGAATGGCGAATGGGAAACGGGAGAACTCATCGATCACGGTGAGGAAATAGGCATAACGGTTGGTGGATGTGAGGGGCCCCTTGAAGTCCACGCTCAGTCGCTCAAAGGGGCCCGAGGCCTTCACGAGCCGAACCTTGTCTGGCCGATAGAAGTGCGGTTTGCACTCCGCACAGACTTGGCAGGTCCCGACCATGGCCTTGACATCCTTGGTTGAGTAAGGTAGGTTGCGGGACTTGATGAAATTGACGAGCCGGGTAACCCCCGGGTGACAGAGGTCATTGTGGATGGCTTGCAGGCGGTCCTCCTGCGCGTTGGCGCATGTGCCGCGGGACAGGGCATCTGGGGGCTCGTTGAGCTCCCCTGGACGATACTTGATATCGTACGTGTAGGTGGAGAGTTCGATCCTCCACCTCAAAATTTTATCGTTTTTTGTTTTGCCCCGTTGCGTGTTATCGAACATATAGGCGACCGACCGTTGGTCGGTGACGAGGGTAAACCTCCTACCGGCGAGGTAGTGTCTCCAGCACCGCACAGCCTCCACAATGGCTTGTGCCTCCTTTTCGACTGCAGAGTGTCGAATCTCGGAGGCGGTGAGGGTTCGGGAGAAGAACGCTACTGGTCTGCCTCCTTGATTGAGGGTAGCAGCCAGGGCGATGTCTGATGCATCGCTCTCTACCTGGAAAGGGATGGTTTCGTCCACCGCATGCATGGCGGCCTTGATGATGTCGGCCTTGATGCGGTTGAAGGCCAATTGGGCCTCAGCCGAGAGGGGAAAAGTGGTGGTCTTTAGGAGTGGGCGGGCTTTGTCCGCATACTTGGGGACCCACTGGGCGTAATAGGAGAAAAGCCCCAAGCACCGTTTGAGGGCCTTGAGGCTACGGGGGAGCGGGAGTTCCTTAAGGGGGCCCATGCGGTCGGGGTCGGGACCTAGGACCCCGTCTTCCACGACATAGCCGAGGATGGCCAGCCGGGTGGTGTGGAAAACGCATTTGCCCTCGTTATAGGTCAGGTTAAGGGCTCGGGCGGTCTGGAGGAACTTTTTGAGGTTAGCGTCATGGTCCTGCTGATCATGGCCGCAGATGTCCAAGTACGGGTATGTAGCCCGCAAACCGTACTGGTCCACCATTTGGTCCATCGCCCTTTGAAAGACGGAGACCCCGGGCGAAATTCTCCCCCAACGGCGGGATGCCGCCGACTGGCGCCAAAGCCGGCGCAAATCAGACGGGCATCGCGCCGGCAAAAAGGTGCGGAAGTCTCCGCATCTTTGGGGGCCGAGCCCCAACATTGAGGGGCTAGGCCGACGCCGGAGGGATTTCCGCCCCGCCAGCTGGCGGAAATGGCGTTTGTTGCCCCACCAGCTGGCGCTGAAATGCGGCGCATGCGCGGGAGCGTCAGCAGCCGCTGTCAGTTTCCCGCGCATGAGCAGTGGGTAGAGTCACTTCCGCCTCCGCCATGGTGGAGACCGTGGCGGAGGCGGAAGGGAAAGAGTGACCCCACGGCACAGGCCCGCCCGCGGATCGGTGGGCCCCGATCGCGGGCCAGGCCACCGTGGGGGCACCCCCCGGGGTCAGATCGCCCCGCGCCCCCCCCCCCCCAGGACCCCGGGGCCCGCCCACGCCGCCTGGTCCCGCCGGTAAATACCAGGTTTGATTTACGCCGGCGGGACAGGCAATTCCTGGGCGGGACTTCGGCCCATCCGGGCCGGAGAATCCAGCGGGGGGTCCCGCCAACCGGCGCGGCCTGATTCCCGCCCCCGCCCAATCTCCGGGAGCGGAGACTTCGGCGGGGGCGGGATTCACGGCGGCCAACGGCCATTCTCCAACCCGGCGGGGGGTCGGAGAATGACGCCCCCCATTTGTGACACCAAAGGGGACCCTGAGGAAATGGAAGAGCCGGCCGGCTGCTTCGAAGGCAGTATAGAGGCAGTCTTTTGGTCGGATGGGGAGCTGGTGGTAGGCAGATTTGAGGTCTACCGTGGAAAAGACTCAGTATTGGGCGATCCGATTTACCAGCAGCAGGGGGGCACAGAGGTGAGGGAGGATATAAAATTTGAAACGGGTGTATTTGGCACCCTGGATCGAGAGATCCGCAATACAGTACCCCGTGATTTGTACCGAGTGGGACCCAGATGCGAGGGCTATGGTTTGGGATGCGGGATGGGTGCGTAGGGAGCAGCGCCTTACCGTTTCAGGGTGGATAAAGCTCTCCGTGCTCCCAGAGTCGAAGAGGCATGCAGTGTCGCGCCCGTTGACCTGGACCTGCATCATGGAGTTCTGCAGGTGTTTTGGCCGAGTTTGATCGAGGGTGATCGCACTCAGTCGCGGGTAGTCGGAGGCGTCAGCCGAGTCGGACTCGTGAAATGGCCGCCGCCGCTGGCTGCACGTGTCGGGCTGAGAAGATGGCCGCCGACAAAATGGCCGCTCCCATGATTCGCACGAGGCTGATGACGCGTCAGAAGAGGGCGTGTCGGGTCGGTGCGCAGCAGCATTGCGAGGCCTGCGGGCCTGAGAGCCTGATTTTTGGGCCGGCTGTTCTTTGTTTTTCTGGCCCCTGGGTCTGGCCAGGCAGACCCTCGCAAAGTGCCCTTTCTTCCTGCAGTCGCTGCAGATCGCGGAGCGGGCTGGGCAGCGTGGGCGTGGGTGCTGGCCCTGCCCGCAGAAGTAGCATGGTGTGCTCCCATGGTGAGCGGGTCGCCGCGTGGCGCAGGCCTGTAATACGGTTGAGTCTGAGGAAGTCCGGGGGGGGGCTGGCAGAGTCCGCGGGGTACGTACCCAAGTTATGTCGGGCCACCTCCAGCGAGGAGGCGAGCGTTAGCGTCTCCTGGAGGTCGTTTGCCCCGTTTTCGAGCAGCCGCTGCCGGATGTAGGTCGAGCGGATGCCGGACACGAAAGAATCTCTGATGTGCAGGTTCATATGGACTTCCCCTGTCACGTCCTGATGGTCACAGTCCCTGGCAAGCGCGGTTAGTTTTTCAACAAACTCGTCGAGCGATTCCCCCGAGCGCTGCCGGCAGGTAGAGAGCAGATGCCGGGCGTGCACCTCATTGACGGGTTTGACAAACCGCTTGCGGAGCAACTCAATCGCTTCCTCATAAGTCGTTGCCTTTTCGAGCGTGGCGGAGATTCTGTGACTCACCCGGGCGTGGAGTAGACGCAGCTTGCGTGGCCCCAGGATGGGAGTCTCTGCGGAGTCCAGGTAGGCCTCGAAGCACCGCAGCCAGTATTAAAAAATTTCCTTCGCCTCCGGCGTTCGTGCTTCCAGATTGAGCTTCTCTGGTTTTAGGCCTGCGTCCATCCTGAATCTAGTTTAGTCTAATAAATTGAGGTACCCTCAATAATGACGCTTCGAGGTTAAACTGTAAAGAAGCCTTTATTAGACTAATAACTATGCTACAGATTTGGACGAGAGCTGACTGCTATACAGACCATGAGGCAGCCCTTTATGTATGGCTCACAGATGGGCGGAGCCAGAGGCGGAGTCCCCAGGGTTCCAAGCCCGGTCTTAAAGGGGACATCACCTTACATGATGATAAGGCAGTAACCGTTCATCACAGCAACATTCCTACCTGCAATTCAAAAACTTCCTACAAAAGGAGACAAGGACGTACCCACAACCGCCATGACAGACATTACTGGAAGAGTTACTGGACGCAAGCATCCTAGATAAAGGGAACTGTAACGACATGTATGAGCGACTGGTAGAAGGGGCCGACACCGTACTGGGCGCAACAAGAAAGATATGGGGGGAGGACCTGGGGATTAAATAGGGTGGGGTCTCGAGCGAAGCACTGCATAGGGTCAACTCCACCTCCACATGAGCAAGGCTCAGCCTGACGCAACTGAAATTGGTACATGGAGCCCACTTAACAAGAACCCGTATGAGTAGGTTCTTCCCGGAGGTGGAGGACAGATGTGAGCGGTGCCAAGAAGGCCCAGCCAACCACGCCCACATGTTCTGGTCCTGCCCCAGACTTGCGGGGTACTGGACAACCTTCTCCGAGGAAATGTCCAAGGTGGTGGGGGTGAGGGTGGAGCCATGCCCGAAAGTGGCGGTCTTCGGGGTTTCAGACCAGCCAGATCTATTCCTGGGGAGGAGGGCGGACGCCCTTGCCTTTGCCTCTCTGATCGCCCGCCGTGGAAACCTGTTCGGCTGGCGGTCAGCAGCACCACCCAAAGCTGCAGACTGGCCGTCCGACCTCTCAGAATCTCTCCAAATGGAGAAAATCAAATTCGCCATCCGAGGGTCAGACGGCGGCTTCCACAGAACGTGGGAGCCATTCGCCCGACTCTTCCGGGACCTGGTTGTGGCCAACGAACCAGCAGAAGAATAGCCAGGTAGCCAAGAACCAGGGGAAAGTAGCCGAGGAGGGAGAGGGAGGGATGGACCCGGGGGGAGGGGGTGGGGGGGGGCGGGGGCTGGTAACAGCTAAACCTGAGAGAAAAGAAAGGCGGACCACAGGAGAATGGGAGGGGGGATGGAGTGAACCGCTCTGGCATCGGGCTGCCGGAAGGTGCAGAATCCGCGGCTCCTTCAGGGGCAGGGCCGATGCTGGTGGGGTTGGCGCCGCGCGACCGGCGCGAGTCGGCGCATGCGTTGGAGCGACAGAGTGTGCTGGCGTCATCCCCGCGCGCGCGCGCAGGGGGGGTTCTTCTCCGCACCGGCCATGGCGGAGGTCCACAGCAGCCGGCGCGGAGGAAAAGAGTGACCCCACGGCACAGGCCTGCCTGCGGATCGGTGGGCCCTGATCGCGAGCCAGGCCACCGTGGGGGCACCCCCCCAGGGCCGGATCCCCCCCCCCCCCCCACCCCCACCCCGAGGACTGTGCAGGCCGCACCGAGAGCCAGGTCCCGCCGGTGCGGACCTGGTTCGATTTACGCCGGTGGGACAGGCCAAAAACGGGCGCCCGCTCGGCCCATCGCGGTTACCAGCGGCCTCCGACCGGCGCGGCGCGATCCCCGACCCTGCCAAAACCCCGGCGCCGGGGAATTCGGCAGCCGCCGTCGGGGCGGGATTCACGCCGCCCCCGGCGATTCACCGAACCAGCGGGGTGTTGGAGAATCCCGCCCAGGAACAGAGAGCAAGAAAATACGGACGAAAGACGGGATGGACGGCCGAAGCGGAGGTGAACGCGAGACGACAACGGCGGTGAAAACCGTCCGGGAGAAGCAAGCGACAACAGCAACACCGGATCCAATTGTACAGAGTTGCTGTTGCTGAGCTAGTGCACAATATCCTACCAGGTTTGTTTTGTGATTTCTTCTCTTCTATATATTAAGCAATTATTATTATTATAATAAATATATTTTATTCTGTGTACATAAATGTAAATATACTTTGTTCAAATTAAAAAATATTTATCAAAAAATAGTGCGACATTCCCCCAGTACAGACCCTCCAACTGTACAACGTTCCCTCAGTACTGCCTCAGCAGCTGTACCCGTCCGAGGAGTGTTTGATGGGGACAGTGTAGCGGGAGCTTTACTCTGTATCTAACCCCGTGCTGTCCCTGTCCTGGGAGTGTTTGATGGGGACAGTGTAGAGGGAGCTTTACTCTGTATCTAACACCGTGCTGTACCTGTCCTGGGAGTGTTTGATGGGGACAGTGTAGAGGGAGCTTTACTCTGTATCTAACCCTGTGCTGTACCTGTCCTGGGAGTGTTTGATGGGGACAGTGTAGAGGGAGCTTTACACTGTATCTAACCCCGTGCTGTACCTGTCCTGGGCGTGTTTGATGGGGACAGTGTAGCGGGAGCTTTACTCTGTATCTAACCTCGTGCTGTACCTGTCCTGGGAGTGTTTGATGGGGACAGTGTAGCGGGAGCTTTACTCTGTATCTAACCTCGTGCTGTACCTGTCCTGGGAGTGTTTGATGGGGACAGTGTAGAGGGAGCTTTACTCTGTATCTAACCTCGTGCTGTACCTGTCCTGGGAGTGTTTGATGGGGACAGTGTAGAGGGAGCTTTACTCTGTATCTAACCTCGTGCTGTACCTGTCCTGGGAGTGTTTGATGGGGACAGTGTAGCGGGAGCTTTACTCTGTATCTAACCTCGTGCTGTACCTGTCCTGGGTGTGTTTGATGGGGACAGTGTAGAGGGAGCTTTACTCTGTATCTAACCTCGTGCTGTACCTGTCCTGGGAGTGTTTGATGGGGACAGTGTAGCGGGAGCTTTACTCTGTATCTAACCTCGTGCTGTACCTGTCCTGGGAGTGTTTGATGGGGACAGTGTAGAGGGAGCTTTACTCTGTATCTAACCTCGTGCTGTACCTGTCCTGGGAGTGTTTGATGGGGACAGTGTAGAGGGAGCTTTACACTGTATTTAACCCCGTGCTGTACCTGTCCTGGGCGTGTTTGATGGGGACAGTGTAGAGGGAGCTTTACTCTGTAACTAACCTCGTGCTGTACCTGTCCTGGGAGTGTTTGATGGGGACAGTGTAGAGGGAGCTTTACTCTGTATCTAACCCCGTGCTGTACCTGTCCTGGGAGTGTTTGATGGGGACAGTGTAGAGGGAGCTTTACTCTGTATCTAACCCCATGCTGTACCTGTCCTGGGAGTGTTTGATGGGGACAGTGTAGAGGGAGCTTTACTCTGTATCTAACCCCATGCTGTAACTGTCCTGGGAGTGTTTGATGGGGACAGTGTAGAGGGAGCTTTACTCTGTATCTAAACACGTGCTGTACCTCTCCTGGGAGTGTTTGATGGGGACAGTGTAGAGGGAGCTTTACTCTGTATCTAACCCCATGCTGTAACTGTCCTGGGAGTGTTTGATGGGGAAAGTGTAGAGGGAGCTTTACACTGTATCTAACCCCGTGCTGTACCTGCCCTGGGAATGTTTGATGGGGACAGTGTAGGGGGACCTTTACTTTGTATCTAACCCCGTGCTGTACCTGTCTTGGGAGTGTCTGATGGGGACAGTGTAGAGGGAGCTTTACTCTGTATCTAACCCCATGCTGTCACTGTCCTGGGAGGTTTGATGGGGACAGTGTAGAGGGAGCTTTACTCTGTATCTAACCCCGTGCTGTACCTGTCCTGGGAGTGTCTGATGGGGACAGTGTAGAGGGAGCTTTACTCTGTATCTAACCTCGTGCTGTACCTGTCCTGGGAGTGTTTGATGGGGACAGTGTAGAGGGAGCTTTACTCTGTATCTAACCCCGTGCTGTCCCTGTCCTGGGAGTGTTTGATGGGGACAGTGTAGAGGGAGCTTTACTCTGTATCTAACCCCGTGCTGTACCTGTCCTGGGAGTGTTTGATGGGGACAGTGTAGAGGGAGCTTTACTCTGTATCTAACCCCATGTTGTACCTGTCCTGGGAGTGTTTGATGGGGACAGTGTAGAGGGAGCTTTACTCTGTATCTAACCCCATGCTGTAACTGTCCTGGGAGTGTTTGATGGGGACAGTGTAGAGGGAGCTTTACTCTGTATCTAAACACGTGCTGTACCTGTCCTGGGAGTGTTTGATGGGGACAGTGTAGAGGGAGCTTTACTCTGTATCTAACCCCATGCTGTAACTGTCCTGGGAGTGTTTGATGGGGACAGTGTAGAGGGAGATTTACTCTGTATCTAACCCCGTGCTGTACCTGCCCTGGGAATGTTTGATGGGGACAGTGTAGGGGGACCTTTACTTTGTATCTAACCCCGTGCTGTACCTGTCTTGGGAGTGTCTGATGGGGACAGTGTAGAGGGAGCTTTACTCTGTATCTAACCCCATGCTGTAACTGTCCTGGGAGTGTTTGATGGGGACAGTGTAGAGGGAGCTTTACTCTGTATCTAACCCCGTGCTGTACCTGTCCTGGGAGTGTCTGATGGGGACAGTGTAGAGGGAGCTTTACTCTGTATCTAACCCCGTGCTGTACCTGTCCTGGGAGTGTTTGATGGGGACAGTGTAGAGGGAGCTTTACTCTGTATCTAACCCCGTGCTGTACCTGTCCGGGGAGTGTTTCATGGGGACAGTGTAGAGGGCACTTTACTCTGTGTCTAACCCCGTGCTGTACCTGTCCGGGGAGTGTTTCATGGGGACAGTGTAGAGGGAGCTTTACTCTGTATCTAACCCCGTGCTGTACCTGTTCTGGGAGAGTTTGATGGGGACAGTGTAGAGGGCGCTTTACTCTGTGTCTAACCCCGTGCTGTACCTGTCCGGGGAGTGTTTGATGGGGACAGTGTAGAGGGGGCTTTACTCTGTATCTAACCCCGTGCTGTACCTGTCCTGGGAGTGTTTCATGGGATAGTGTAGAGGGAGCTTTACACTGTATCTAACCCCGTGCTGTACCGGTCCTGGGAGGGTTTGATGGGGACAGTGTAGAGTGAGCTTTACTCTGTATCTAACCCCGTGCTGTACCTGTCCTGGGAGTGTTTGATGGGGACAGTGTAGAGGGAGCTTTACTCTGTATCTAACCCCGTGTTGTACCTGTCCTGGGAGTGTTTGATGGGGACAGTGTAGAGGGAGCTTTACTCTGTATCTAACCCCGTGCTGTACCTGTCCTGGGAGTGTTTGATGGGGACAGTGTAGAGGGAGCTTTACTCTGTGTCTAACCCCGTGCTGTACCTGTCCTGGGAGTGTTTGATGGGGACAGTGTAGAGGGAGCTTTACTCTGTATCTAACCCCGTGCTGTACCTGTCCGGGGAGTGTTTGATGGGGACACTGTAGAGGGAGCTTTACTCTGTATCTAACCCCGTGCTGTACCTGTCCTGGGAGTGTTTGATGGGGACAGTGTAGAGGGAGCTTTACACTGTATCTAACCCCGTGCTGTACCTGTCCTGGGAGTGTTTGACGGGGACAGTGTAGAGGGAGCTTTACTCTGTATCTAACCCCGTGCTGTACCTGTCCTGGGAGTGTTTGATGGGGACAGTGTAGAGGGAGCTTTACTCTGTATCTAACCCCGTGCTGTACCTGTCCTGGGAGTGTTTGATGGGGACAGTTTAGAGAGAGCTTTACTCTGTATCTAACCCTGTGCTGTACCTGTCCTGGGAGTGTTTGATGGGGACAGTGTAGAGGGTGCTTTACTCTGTATCCAGCCCCGTGCTGTACCTGTCCGGGAGTGTTTGATGGGGACAGTGTAGAGGGAGCTTTACTCTGTATCTATCCCCGTGCTGTACCTGTCCGGGGAGTGTTTGATGGGGAAAGTGTAGAGGGAGCTGTACTCTGTGTCTAACCCCGTGCTGTACCTGTCCGGGGAGTGTTTGATGGGGACAGTGTAGAGGGAGCTTTACTCTGTGTCTAACCCCGTGCTGTACCTGTCCGGGGAGTGTTTGATGGGGACAGTGTCGAGGGAGCTTTACTCTGTATCTAACCCCGTGCTGTACCTGTCCAGGGAGCGTTTGATGGGGACAGTGTAGAGGGAGCTTTACTCTGTATCTAACCCCGTGCTGTACCTGTCCTGGGAGTGTTTGATGGGGACAGTGTAGCGGGAGCTTTACTCTGTATCTAACCCCGTGCTGTACCTGTCCTGGGAGTGTTTGATGGGGACAGTGTGGAGGGAGCTTTACTCTGTATCTAACCCCGTGCTGTACCTGTCCGGGAGTGTTTGATGGGGACAGTGTAGAGAGAGCTTTACTCTGTATCTAACCCCGTGCTGTACCTGTCCTGGGAGTGTTTGATGGGGACAGTGTGGAGGGAGCTTTACTCTGTATCTAACCCCGTGCTGTACCTGTCCTGGGAGTGTTTGATGGGGAAAGTGTGGAGGGTGCTTTACTCTGTATCTAACCCCGTGCTGTACCTGTCCTTGGAGTGTTTGATGGGGACAGTGTAGAGAGAGCTTTACTCTGTATCTAACCCCGTGCTGTACCTGTCCTGGGAGTGTTTGATGGGGACAGTGTAAAGAGGGCTTTACTCTGTTTCTAACCCCGTGTTGCACCTGTCCTCGGAGTGTTTGATGGGGACAGTGTAGAGGGGGCTTTACTCTGTATCTAACCCCGTGTTGCACCTGTCCTGGGAGTGTTTGATCGTGACAGTGGAGAGGGAGCTTTACTCTGTATCTAACCCCGTGCTGTACCTATCCTGGGAGTGTTTGATGGGGACAGTGTAGAGGGAGCTTTACTCTGTATCTAACCCCGTGCTGTACCTGTCCGGGAGTGTTTGATGGGGACAATGTAGAGGGAGCTTTATTCTGTATCTAACCCCGTGCTGTACCTGTCCGGGGAGTGTTTCATGGGGACAGTGTAGAGGGCGCTTTACTCTGTTTCTAACCCCGTGCTGTACCTGTCCGGGGAGTGTTTGATGGGGACAGTGTAGAGGGAGCTTTACTCTGTATCTAACCCCGTGCTGTACCTGTCCTGGGAGTGTTTGATGGGGACAGTGTAGAGGGAGCTTTACTCTGTATCTAACCCCGTGCTGTACCTGTCCTGGGAGAGTTTGATGGGGACAGTGTAGAGGGCGATTTACTCTGTGTCTAACCCCGTGATGTACCTGTCCGGGGAGTGTTTGATGGGGACAGTGTAGAGGGGGCTTTACTCTGTATCTAACCCCGTGCTGTACCTGTCCTGGGAGTGTTTGATGGGGACAGTGTAGAGGGAGCTTTACTCTGTATCTAACCCCGTGCTGTACCGGTCCTGGGAGGGTTTGATGGGGACAGTGTTGAGTGAGCTTTACTCTGTATCTAACCCCATGCTGTACCTGTCCTGGGAGTGTTTGATGGGGACAGTGTAGAGGGAGCTTTACTCTGTATCTAACCCCGTGCTGTACCTGTCCTGGGAGTGTTTGATGGGAACAGTGTAGAGGGAGCTTTACTCTATATCTAACCCCGTGCTGTACCTGTCCTGGGAGTGTTTGATGGGGACAGTGTAGAGGGAGCTTTACTCTGTGTCTAACCCCATGCTGTACCTGTCCTGGGAGTATTTGATGGGGACAGTGTAGAGGGAGCTTTACTCTGTATCTAACCCCGTGCTGTACCTGTCCTGGGAGTGTTTGATGGGGACAGTGTAGAGGGTGCTTTACTCTGTATCCAGCCCCGTGCTGTACCTGTCCGGGAGTGTTTGATGGGGACAGTGTAGAGGGAGCTTTACTCTGTATCTAACCCCGTGCTGTACCTGTCCGGGGAGTGTTTGATGGGGACAGTGTAGAGGGAGCTTTACTCTGTATCTAACCCCGTGCTGTACCTGTCCTGGGAGTGTTTAATGGGGACAGTGTGGAGGGAGCTTTACTCTGTATCTAACCCCGTGCTGTACCTGTCCTGGGAGTGTTTGATGGGAACAGTGTAGAGAGAGCTTTACTCTGTATCTAACCCGTGTTGCACCTGTCCTGGGAGTGTTTGATCGGGACAGTGTAGAGGGAGCTTTACTCTGTATCTAACCCCGCGCTGTACCTGTCCTGGGAGTGTTTGATGGGGACAGTGTAGAGGGGGCTTTACTCTGTATCTAACCCCGTGTTGCACCTGTCCTGGGAGTGTTTGATGGGGACAGTGTAGACGGGGCTTTTCTCTGTATCTAACCCCGTGTTGCACCTGTCCTGGGAGTGTTTGATGGGGACAGTGTAGAGGGAGCTTTGCTCTGTATCTAACCCCGTGCTGTACCTGTCCGGGGAGTGTTTGATGGGGACAGTGTAGAGGGAGATTTACTCTGTGTCTAACCCCGTGCTGTACCTGTCCTGGGAGTGTTTGATGGGGACAGTGTACAGGGAGCTTTACTCTGTATCTAATCCCGTGCTGTACCTGTCCCGGGAGTGTTTGATGGGGACAGTGTAGAGGGAGATTTACTCTGTGTCTAACCCCGTGCTGTACCAGTCCTGGGAGTGTTTGATGGGGACAGTGTAGAGGGAGCTTTACTCTGTATCTACCCCCGTGCTGTACCTGTCCTGGGAGTGTTTGATGGGGACAGTGTAGAGGGAGATTTACTCTGTGTCTAACCCCGTGCTGTACCAGTCCTGGGAGTGTTTGATGGGGACAGTGTAGAGGGAGCTTTACTCTGTATCTAACCCCGTGCTGTACCAGTCCTGGGAGTGTTTGATGGGGACAGTGTAGAGCGAGCTTTACTCTGTATCTAACCTCGTGCTGTACCTGTCCTGGGAGTGTTTGATTGGGACAGTGCAGAGGGAGCTTTACTCTGTATCTAACCCCGTGCTGTACCAGTCCTGGGAGTGTTTGATGGGGACAGTGTAGAGCGAGCTTTACTCTGTATCTAACCCCGTGCTGTACCTGTCCGGGGAGTGTTTGATAGGGACAGTGTAGAGGGAGCTTTACTCTGTATCTAACCCCGTGCTGTACCTGTCCTGGGAGTGTTTGATGGGGACAGTGTAGAGGGAGCTTTACTCTGTATCTAACCCCGTGCTGTACCAGTCCTGGGAGTGTTTGATGGGGACAGTGTAGAGCGAGCTTTACTCTGTATCTAACCCCGTGCTGTACCTGTCCTGGGAGTGTTTGATTGGGACAGTGCAGAGGGAGCTTTACTCTGTATCTAACCCCGTGCTGTACCAGTCCTGGGAGTGTTTGATGGGGACAGTGTAGAGCGAGCTTTACTCTGTATCTAACCCCGTGCTGTACCTGTCCGGGGAGTGTTTGATAGGGACAGTGTAGAGGGAGCTTTACTCTGTATCTAACCCCGTGCTGTACCTGTCCTGGGAGTGTTTGATGGGGACAGTGTAGAGGGAGCTTTACTCTGTATCTAACCCCGTGCTGTACCTGTCCTGGGAGTGTTTGATGGGGACAGTGTAGAGGGAGTTTTACTCTGTATCTAACCCCGTGCTGTACCTGTCCTGGGAGTGTTTGATGGGGACAGTGTAGCGGGAGCTTTACTCTGTATCTAACCCCGTGCTGTACCTGTCCTGGGAGTGTTTGATGGGGACAGTGTAGCGGGAGCTTTACTCTGTATCTAACCCCGTGCTGTACCTGTCCGGGGAGTGTTTGATGGGGACAGTGTAGAGGGAGCTTTACTCTGTGTCTAACCCCGTGCTGTACCTGTCGTGGGAGTGTTTCATGGGGACAGTGTAGAGGAAGCTTTACTCTGTATCTAACGCCGGCTGTACCTGTCCTGAGAGTGTTTGATGGGGACAGTGTAGCGGGAGCTTTACTCTGTATCTAACCCCGTGCTGTACCTGTCCTGGGAGTGTTTGATGGGGACAGTGTAGAGGGAGCTTTACACTGTATCTAACCCCGTGCAGTACCTGTCCTGGGAGTGTTTGATGGGGACAGTGTAGAGGGAGCTTTACTCTGTATCTAACCCCGTGCTGTACCTGTCATGGAAGTGTTTGATTTGGACAGTGTAGAGGGAGCTTTACTCTGTCTCTAACCCCGTGCTGTACCTGTCCGGGGAGTGTTTGATGGGGACAGTGTAGTGGGAGCTTAACTCTGTATCTAACCCCGTGCTGTACCTGTCCGGGGAGTGTTTGATGGGGACAGTGTAGAGGGAGCTTTACTCTGTATCTAACCCCGTGCTGTACCTGTCCTGGGAGTGTTTGATGGGGACAGTGTAGAGGGAGCTTTACTCTGTATCTAACCCCGTGCTGTACCTGTCCTGGGAGAGTTTGATGGGGACAGTGTAGAGGGCGATTTACTCTGTGTCTAACCCCGTGATGTACCTGTCCGGGGAGTGTTTGATGGGGACAGTGTAGAGGGGGCTTTACTCTGTATCTAACCCCGTGCTGTACCTGTCCTGGGAGTGTTTGATGGGGACAGTGTAGAGGGAGCTTTACTCTGTATCTAACCCCGTGCTGTACCGGTCCTGGGAGGGTTTGATGGGGACAGTGTTGAGTGAGCTTTACTCTGTATCTAACCCCATGCTGTACCTGTCCTGGGAGTGTTTGATGGGGACAGTGTAGAGGGAGCTTTACTCTGTATCTAACCCCGTGCTGTACCTGTCCTGGGAGTGTTTGATGGGAACAGTGTAGAGGGAGCTTTACTCTATATCTAACCCCGTGCTGTACCTGTCCTGGGAGTGTTTGATGGGGACAGTGTAGAGGGAGCTTTACTCTGTGTCTAACCCCATGCTGTACCTGTCCTGGGAGTATTTGATGGGGACAGTGTAGAGGGAGCTTTACTCTGTATCTAACCCCGTGCTGTACCTGTCCTGGGAGTGTTTGATGGGGACAGTGTAGAGGGTGCTTTACTCTGTATCCAGCCCCGTGCTGTACCTGTCCGGGAGTGTTTGATGGGGACAGTGTAGAGGGAGCTTTACTCTGTATCTAACCCCGTGCTGTACCTGTCCGGGGAGTGTTTGATGGGGACAGTGTAGAGGGAGCTTTACTCTGTATCTAACCCCGTGCTGTACCTGTCCTGGGAGTGTTTAATGGGGACAGTGTGGAGGGAGCTTTACTCTGTATCTAACCCCGTGCTGTACCTGTCCTGGGAGTGTTTGATGGGAACAGTGTAGAGAGAGCTTTACTCTGTATCTAACCCGTGTTGCACCTGTCCTGGGAGTGTTTGATCGGGACAGTGTAGAGGGAGCTTTACTCTGTATCTAACCCCGCGCTGTACCTGTCCTGGGAGTGTTTGATGGGGACAGTGTAGAGGGGGCTTTACTCTGTATCTAACCCCGTGTTGCACCTGTCCTGGGAGTGTTTGATGGGGACAGTGTAGACGGGGCTTTTCTCTGTATCTAACCCCGTGTTGCACCTGTCCTGGGAGTGTTTGATGGGGACAGTGTAGAGGGAGCTTTGCTCTGTATCTAACCCCGTGCTGTACCTGTCCGGGGAGTGTTTGATGGGGACAGTGTAGAGGGAGATTTACTCTGTGTCTAACCCCGTGCTGTACCTGTCCTGGGAGTGTTTGATGGGGACAGTGTACAGGGAGCTTTACTCTGTATCTAATCCCGTGCTGTACCTGTCCCGGGAGTGTTTGATGGGGACAGTGTAGAGGGAGATTTACTCTGTGTCTAACCCCGTGCTGTACCAGTCCTGGGAGTGTTTGATGGGGACAGTGTAGAGGGAGCTTTACTCTGTATCTACCCCCGTGCTGTACCTGTCCTGGGAGTGTTTGATGGGGACAGTGTAGAGGGAGATTTACTCTGTGTCTAACCCCGTGCTGTACCAGTCCTGGGAGTGTTTGATGGGGACAGTGTAGAGGGAGCTTTACTCTGTATCTAACCCCGTGCTGTACCAGTCCTGGGAGTGTTTGATGGGGACAGTGTAGAGCGAGCTTTACTCTGTATCTAACCTCGTGCTGTACCTGTCCTGGGAGTGTTTGATTGGGACAGTGCAGAGGGAGCTTTACTCTGTATCTAACCCCGTGCTGTACCAGTCCTGGGAGTGTTTGATGGGGACAGTGTAGAGCGAGCTTTACTCTGTATCTAACCCCGTGCTGTACCTGTCCGGGGAGTGTTTGATAGGGACAGTGTAGAGGGAGCTTTACTCTGTATCTAACCCCGTGCTGTACCTGTCCTGGGAGTGTTTGATGGGGACAGTGTAGAGGGAGCTTTACTCTGTATCTAACCCCGTGCTGTACCAGTCCTGGGAGTGTTTGATGGGGACAGTGTAGAGCGAGCTTTACTCTGTATCTAACCCCGTGCTGTACCTGTCCTGGGAGTGTTTGATTGGGACAGTGCAGAGGGAGCTTTACTCTGTATCTAACCCCGTGCTGTACCAGTCCTGGGAGTGTTTGATGGGGACAGTGTAGAGCGAGCTTTACTCTGTATCTAACCCCGTGCTGTACCTGTCCGGGGAGTGTTTGATAGGGACAGTGTAGAGGGAGCTTTACTCTGTATCTAACCCCGTGCTGTACCTGTCCTGGGAGTGTTTGATGGGGACAGTGTAGAGGGAGCTTTACTCTGTATCTAACCCCGTGCTGTACCTGTCCTGGGAGTGTTTGATGGGGACAGTGTAGAGGGAGTTTTACTCTGTATCTAACCCCGTGCTGTACCTGTCCTGGGAGTGTTTGATGGGGACAGTGTAGCGGGAGCTTTACTCTGTATCTAACCCCGTGCTGTACCTGTCCTGGGAGTGTTTGATGGGGACAGTGTAGCGGGAGCTTTACTCTGTATCTAACCCCGTGCTGTACCTGTCCGGGGAGTGTTTGATGGGGACAGTGTAGAGGGAGCTTTACTCTGTGTCTAACCCCGTGCTGTACCTGTCGTGGGAGTGTTTCATGGGGACAGTGTAGAGGAAGCTTTACTCTGTATCTAACGCCGGCTGTACCTGTCCTGAGAGTGTTTGATGGGGACAGTGTAGCGGGAGCTTTACTCTGTATCTAACCCCGTGCTGTACCTGTCCTGGGAGTGTTTGATGGGGACAGTGTAGAGGGAGCTTTACACTGTATCTAACCCCGTGCAGTACCTGTCCTGGGAGTGTTTGATGGGGACAGTGTAGAGGGAGCTTTACTCTGTATCTAACCCCGTGCTGTACCTGTCATGGAAGTGTTTGATTTGGACAGTGTAGAGGGAGCTTTACTCTGTCTCTAACCCCGTGCTGTACCTGTCCGGGGAGTGTTTGATGGGGACAGTGTAGTGGGAGCTTAACTCTGTATCTAACCCCGTGCTGTACCTGTCCTGGGTGTGTTTGATGGGGACAGTGTAGAGGGAGCTTTACTCTGTCTCTAACCCCGTGCTGTACCTGTCCTGGGAGTGTTTGATGGGGACAGTGTAGAGGGAGCTTTACTCTGTATCTAACCCTGTGCTGTACCTGTCCTGGGAGTGTTTGATGGGGACAGTGTAGAGGGAGCTTTACTCTGTATCTAACCCCGTGCTGTACCTGTCCTGGGAGTGTTTGATGGGGACAGTGTAGAGGGAGCTTTACTCTGTCTCTAACCCCGTGCTGCACCTGTCCTGGGAGTGTTTGATGGGGACAGTGTAGAGGGAGCTTTACTCTGTATCTAACCCCGTGCTGTACCTGTCCGGGGAGTGTTTGATGGGGACAGTGTAGAGGGAGCTTTACTCTGTATCTAACCCCGTGCTGTACCTGTCCGGGGAGTGTTTGATGGGGACAGTGTTGATGGTTTCAGTACTCTGCCTTTGTCAGGTTCACTGTGTTGTGCAGATCACGATGCCTCACCTGGAGGGTGAAATCCCTTACAACTGAACTCCAGGAATGGGATCCTGCTGTCCATCGGGGCTCGGCGACACCTGTCCGCATCTCCGTCTTGCAGAATGAAATCCACAATTTCCTGAACCCACGTTGTTCCTGTTGGGAGAGCATCAGAGAGAGAGGATAGAGAGGAGGGGATTAGTGAGGGATCTGTATGGAGCTGAACAGGTTCAACAATGAGGATTCTTGGGGTAGTTCCTGCTCTGGATGTGTGTGATGGGCTGTACGTCCTCTCCTTTCCCGTCCTGACGATATTATCCTGGGCTCCCTCGGTGCCAGAGGACTGGAGAATTGCAGCGGCTGCAGGTCACTCAGAACCAGCTTTCAAAATCACCCCAGCAATGTCTGACCAGTTTGTTTCCCCTCCGTGCCGGGGAACCTTCTAGAAACAACACTTTGGGACAATATCATTTGTCATAAGGTGAAATGTGGGTTGCTTCGGCAAAACCAGCATGGATTTCTAAATCGGATTTAACAAACTTGCTGGAGTTTTTTGAAGAGGTACCACAGAGGGTCGATGAGGGTGATGCTGTTGATGCGATGTACTTGGACTTTCAGAAGACATTTGATACCGTGCCACACAACAGGCTTGTGAGAAAAGTTCAAGCTCCTGGAATAACGGGGATAGTGGCAATTTGGATACAAAATTGACGACGAATAGAAAGCAGAGAGTAATGGCCGATGGATATTTATCGGGCTGGAGGAAGGTTTGTAGTGGGGTTCCTCAGGGCTCTGTATTGGGACCCTTCCTTTTACTGATATATGTTAATAATCTTGGTGTGCAAGAGATCATTTAAAAGTTTGCCGATGACACAAAACTTGGAAGTATGGTAAACTTTACGGAAGATAGTGTGTAACTTCAAAAGGACATTAACAAGTTGGTGGAGTGGGTACCCGTCTGTCAGATCAGTGCGGAGGAGTGTGAATTGATTCATTTTGGTGGGGAAAAGGTGGATTGACACGATTAAATAATCTTAAAGTGGGTGAAAGAGCAGAGGGACCTGGGGGTACACATGAATAAATCACTGAAGTTGACAGGACAGGGTGAGGGCGGGGTTAATAAAACAAACAGTACCCTGGGGTTATTAACGGGCACAGAATTCCAGAGCCAGGACGCTCTGTTAAACCTGGATCAAACACCAGTTCTACCCCAACTAGAGTATAGTGGCCAGTTCTGGGAGCCACACTATAGGAAGGATGTAGAGGAATTGTCGAGAGTGCGAGAGATACAGAGAGAGAGGGCGATACCGAGAGACAGAGAGGGAGGGAGAGGGAGAGATAGAGAGGGAGGGGGAGAGAGAGAGACAGAGTGAGAGGGAGAGACAGAGAGAGGGAGAGGAAGAGACAGAGAGGGGGATAAAGAGAGAGAGAGAGAGAGAGAGACAGAGAGACAAAGAGAGAGACAAAGAGAGAGACAGAGAGGGAGAGACAGACAGAGAGAGAGACAAAGTGAGAGAGACAGAGAGAGAGAGACAGAGAGAGAGATGGAGAAAGAGGCAAAGAGAGAGAGAGAGAGACAGAGAGAGAAACAGTGAGCAAAGAGAGAGACAAAGAGAGAGACAGGCAGGGGATCAGAGACAGACAGAGAGAGAGAGAGCGTGACAGAGAGAAAGACAGAGACAGACAGACAGACAGAGACAGAGAGAGAGAGTGACAGAGAGAGAGAAACAGAGGAAGAGACAAGCAGAAAAACAAAGACAGAGAGAGAGAGTGTGTGGGGACAAGATTGGCGAGAATGTTTCTGGGGATGAGGGATTTCAGTGACAGGGAGAGATTGGAGAAGTTGGTGTGGTAAACCACTGTTAGTGTATTATATGTACCGTGGTAAACTGTTACTGTGCTACACGTATTGTGGTAAACCACTGCCTGATGGCTCCGCCTGTGACTCCTCCCCTCGGGCTCGGTACAAAGGTGGCTGTCCTCCGACCCTGCCCCAGTTCAGGATCAGTGGCCAGGAGGCTTCCTGTTTAGCTTATTAAAGCCACAGTTTCGTTCACTACTCGTCGTGTGTTAATTGACGGCACATCAATTGGGGAATGTTCTCCTCGGATTCGAGAAGGTTGAGAGGAGATTTGGGTCGAGGTTCAATATCAGGAGGGGATCCTGGAGAGAGGCGAGGGATGAAACTGCTCCCATTGGTGGGAGGATGGAGAACCAGAGGGAGGGGGACACAGATCGGGGAGAGAAGCGAGGGAGACACGAGGGAAACAGATTCACACAGCGAGCGGTGAGGGTCTGGCACACACTGTCCCAGAGTGTGGTGGAGGCAGCTTCGAGCGAGGATTTCAATAGGGAATCGGATTGTTATCGGAGAAGGGAGAACGTGCAGGGTCACGGGGAGAAGGCTGGGGTGGTATTGCTGAATTGCTCGTTTGACACATGAGTGAAATGCCTCCTTCTGCACTTTAACCATTCTGTGAGTCTTTGCCCAGGAGAAAGGCTGTGGAATTTAGAGCCTAGGTGAAACACTGCATTGTTTGAGGCCGAGGTTAGAAGCTACAGAGTGTGAGGCCTAGGTGAGAGGCTGTGGTGTTTGTTGTCCAGGGGAGAAGTTGCTGTATTTGTGGCCTAGTTGAGAGGCTGCTGTGGTTATGGCCTGGGTGAAAGGCTGTGTTGGATTTGAGGCCTCGGGGAGAGGCTGAAGTATTTGAGGCCTAAGTGAAAGGCCTAGGTGAGAGGCTGGAGTATTTAAGGCCCAGATGAGCGGCTGTTCAGTTTTAGGCCGAGGTGAGAGTCTGCAATGTTTTAGGCTTTGGCAAGAGGCTGCGGTGTTTGAAGTCTAGATGAAGGTCCGTGTTATAACCTGCCTGCTTACCATTGGCTGGGGACTAATGACAATCCCACGATCTTGTGGGAGTATGAGCTTCCCCAATGAGGGGGGTAGGGGGGGGGGGGGGGGGGGGCGGAGAAATCATTAGCAGACTCCCTGTATAAATAAAGCTGGCCAGTTTGGAACCAGCCAGGAGCAAGCGAAGTTGCTGCTGTATGCAAAGTGCTGGATTCTTCGTGGCCCTCACAAAAGTCCGCTTAGTTTGTGGCTCAGGTGAGCAGCTGCGATGTTTGAGGCTGAGGTGAGAGGTTGGGATGATTGAGATCTAGGTGGAAGGCTGTAGTATTTGAGGCCTAGATGAGTGGTTCCGGAGTCTGAGGCCTATTTGAGTTGCTGTAAAATTTGAGGCCTAGCTGAGAAGCTGCAGTGTGTGAGGCCCACCCAGTGAGAGGCTGTGGAGTTTGTGGCCAAGGTGAGAGGCTGCAGTCTCTGACGCCCACGCGAGAGGCTGCACTCTTTGAGGCCTACATAAGAGGCTGAGTTTTTGACGTCTATCAGCTTTCCATGGCTTGGCATCGGATGGAGGAGCAGGTGATTGGGGGGGACGGCTGTCACGGTCCCAGCTGACGTTACCATTGGACAAGTCAGATCTCAGTATGGAACCTGGCTTGATAGATCCTAACTTTAATTAATTGTTCAGAAACATGGATAGCTACTACTGAGCAGAGTCAAAGGAGTCAGCTGATGAACTTTTAACAAAAAATTAAAAGATTTATTAAACAAGAAAAGATTAACTAGAATACACTATTCCTTCACCCCAACTTTATAGATATATACAAATTTGTGAGGAAGTTATGAATTAGGTTACAAAACCTACCTAATACTTCAATGATCTCAATAAGTACACAGGAAGCCAACAGGCAAAATGTAGTCAGACGCCCCAAACTCTGAAACCAACTTACAGATTCTGCCTGAAACCTTCTGAGGATGTCTCATCAATCCCCCCCCCCCCAAATCATCCATACACGTGTCAGACTGTGGACCAACTGGTCTGGCTGGAACTCTGGCCGGGAATACCCCCTCTGGGCCACGCCAAATGAACGTCACTTCTTCTCAGGCCTGTAGGCAGGAGTTACAGACCTTAGGCTATTCCAGTAGGTCCTCTGGCACACGTTATTTCCGCTCTGCGGCCTTGTATTTAAATTTGAAGCCTCTGCTCCTCGCTCTTCACTTCACTGAAGAGAAACCTTTCACACATCCCCACGCACACCCCCCCCCCCCTCCCCATTCATGTTCCTTCCATTTGACGAGAAGGTCAACCTGGAACATCCTTCTACTCGGCCCATTGCTTTTGAAGAACCCCATTCTTCAATTCGGGACTTACTCTCTGCCCCGTTTCCATTTCCGCCCATCCCCGTGCTTTCTGTGAACTGATGTTTCCATCTGGGTCGTTCTCTTGCAACTTGTGGTAAACCACTGTTACTGTATTATATATATTGTGGTAAACCACTGTTACTGTATTGTATATATTGTGGTAAACCACTGTTACTGTATTGTATATATTGTGGTAAACCACTGTTACTGTATTGTATATATTGTGGTAAACCACTGTTACTGTATTGTATATATTGTGGTAAACCACTGTGACTGTATTGTATATATCGTGGTAAACCACTGTGACTGTATTGTATATATTGTGGTAAACCACTGTGACTGTATTGTATATATTGTGGTAAACCACTGTTACTGTATTGTATATATTGTGGTAAACCACTGTGACTGTATTGTATATATTGTGGTAAACCACTGTTACTGTATTGTATATATTGTGGTAAACCACTGTGACTGTATTGTATATATTGCGGTAAACCACTGTTACTGTATTGTATATATTGTGGTAAACCACTGTTACTGTATTGTATATATTGTGGTAAACCACTGTGACTGTATTGTATATATTGTGGTAACCACTGTTACTGTATTGTATATATTGTGGTAAACCACTGTTACTGTATTGTATATATTGTGGTAAACCACTGTGACTGTATTATACATATTGTGGTGAACCACTGTTACTGTATTGTATATATTGTGGTAAACCACTGTTACTGTATTGTATATATTGTGGTAAACCACTGTTACTGTATTGTATACATTGCGGTAAACCACTGTTACTGTATTGTATATATTGTGGTAAACCACTGTTACTGTATTGTATATATTGTGGTAAACCACTGTTACTGTATTGTATATATTGTGGTAAACCACTGTTACTGTATTGTATACATTGCGGTAAACCACTGTTACTGTATTGTATATATTGCGGTAAACCACTGTTACTGTATTATATATATTGTGGTAAACCACTGTTACTGTATTGTATATATTGTGGTAAACCGCTGTTACTGTATTGTATATATTGTGGTAAACCACTGTTACTGTATTGTATATATTGTGGTAAACCACTGTTACTGTATTGTATACATTGCGGTAAACCACTGTTACTGTATTGTATATATTGTGGTAAACCACTGTTACTGTATTGTATACATTGCGGTAAACCACTGTTACTGTATTGTATATATTGCGGTAAACCACTGTGACTGTATTGTATACATTGCGGTAAACCACTGTTACTGTATTGTATATATTGCGGTAAACCACTGTGACTGTATTGTATATATTGTGGTAAACCACTGTTACTGTATTGTATATATTGTGGTAAACCACTGTGACTGTATTGTATATATTGTGGTAAACCACTGTTACTGTATTGTATATATTGTGGTAAACCACTGTCACTGTATTGTATACATTGTGGTAAACCACTGTGACTGTATTGTATATATTGTGGTAAACCACTGTCACTGTATTGTATACATTGTGGTAAACCACTGTGACTGTATTGTATATATTGTGGTAAACCACTGTGACTGTATTGTATATATTGTGGTAAACCACTGTTACTGTATTGTATATATTGTGGTAAACCACTGTTACTGTATTGTATATATTGTGGTAAACCACTGTGACTGTATTATACATATTGTGGTGAACCACTGTTACTGTATTGTATATATTGTGGTAAACCACTGTTACTGTATTGTATATATTGTGGTAAACCACTGTTACTGTATTGTATACATTGCGGTAAACCACTGTTACTGTATTGTATATATTGTGGTAAACCACTGTTACTGTATTGTATATATTGTGGTAAACCACTGTTACTGTATTGTATATATTGTGGTAAACCACTGTTACTGTATTGTATACATTGCGGTAAACCACTGTTACTGTATTGTATATATTGCGGTAAACCGCTGTTACTGTATTATATATATTGTGGTAAACCACTGTTACTGTATTGTATATATTGTGGTAAACCGCTGTTACTGTATTGTATATATTGTGGTAAACCACTGTTACTGTATTGTATATATTGTGGTAAACCACTGTTACTGTATTGTATACATTGCGGTAAACCACTGTTACTGTATTGTATATATTGTGGTAAACCACTGTTACTGTATTGTATATATTGTGGTAAACCACTGTTACTGTATTGTATATATTGTGGTAAACCACTGTTACTGTATTGTATACATTGCGGTAAACCACTGTCACTGTATTGTATATATTGCGGTAAACCACTGTTACTGTATTGTATATATTGTGGTAAACCACTGTTACTGTATTATATATATTGTTTGTTGTCTCTGCTGGCTCTGCCTGTGTCTCCTCCCCTCAGACTCTGTATAAAGGTGGCTGACCCCTGGCCCTGCCCCAGTTCGGGATCAGTTACCAGCAGGTTCTCGTTTAGCTTATTAAAGCCACAGTTTTGTTCCACAACTCGTCTTTGTTATAATTGATGGCACATCACAACTGAACTGAAAATGAAAATGATAATCGCTTATTGTCCCAAGTAGGCTTCAAATAAAGTTACTGTGACAAGCCCCTAGTCGCCACATTCGGGGAGGCTGGTACGGGAATTGAACCGTGCTAATGGCCTGCCTTGGTCTGCTTTAAAAGCGAGCAATTTAGCCCTGTGCTGAACCATTGATGTACCATCAATAACGACAGAAGATGAGTTGAGAGTGAAACTGTGGCTTTAATTAGCTTAAAGATACCTGCTGGCAGCTGGCCACAGACTGAAGGCAGGACTGGTGGTTGGCCACCTTTATACCCGAGCCCGAGGGGAGGAGACACAGGCGGAGCTAGCAGGGGCAAGCCCAGGCATGTTACATACAGCAGATATAATACAATACAGTGGTTTACCAGCCCCTTGGAAACTGCTTTGTTCTGTCTCTGTGGGCCCCCTGTTGCTGGGCAACAGCATCATTCTCCTCCCCCCCCCCTACTTTCAGGGTCGTAAAACCTCATTGAAATGCAGGCAACGTTTCAAATGAAATTAAAACTCAAATTTCCTCAACATGCGACTACAGAAAGATAAATTAAGATCAATCTTCAAGTTGAAAAGTAAACTTAAAGCTGTAACTTATGCCTGACGCACACATGAATATAAATTTCCAGAACCATGTCCTAACGCGGCCGTCACCTGCTTTGGGATAGGTAGCAATCAGAAGGTCCTGGGGATCTGCCTGGAATTTCTCCACAGCCTCCCAGTTCTCCAGAAAGATGTCCGGCATGGGAACGCCATGCAAGGGCACAAGTTTCGGCCTCTGGAGCTCAGCGCTGCCTCCCCCTGGCCCATCGTGCCTCGACATGTTAGTCAGCTGACTCCGGGTCCTCGCTCTCTTCTGACGCCTGCTTCCTGGTCTGCCTGTCACACACAAGAATTGAAAGGAGATTCCGCAAACCATGCACTTTGGAACTTGGCAGAGTGAAAATTGTGCAACGCAGCGATGGGAGCAGGAGAGTTAGAGAGTCTCCAATAAGACAGTGACAGCACTCACTAAGATACAGTTACACTCACACCATTACAGACATCCTCAAATATACACCCATACACAGTGAAATACACACTCTCACCCACACTGACACACTCTAACACTGACACACACACATTCTCACACACACACACACTGACACACACACACACACACTGACACACTCTCACACACACTGACACACACTCTCACACAGACACACACTGACACACACTCTCACACTCACACACTGACACACATTCTCACACAGACAGACACTGACACACACTCTCACACTCACGCACACACACTGACACACACACACTGACACACACTCACACTGACACACACTCTCACACTCACACACACTCACACTGACACACATTCTCACACACACTCACATACACTGACACACACTCTCACACTCACACACTGACACACACACTCACACAGACACACACTCTCACACACAGACACACAGACACACACACGCTCACACTGACACACACACACACACAGTCACACATTATCACATACAGACATACGCATACACAAGACTCAAAACACACACAATCTCACACACACACACTGACACACACACACATTCTCACATACACACATATTGACACACACACATATTCTCACACACACACACTGACATACTCTGTCACACACACACACTCTCAGACACACTCTCTCATTCACACTCTCATACATACATACAAATACACATGCTCTCACAGGCACACCTTCGCACACAGTTACACACATGCTCACATGCATATACACTCACAATCTCGCATACACAAACACTCTCTCTCACACACATACTCTTACATACACATGCACACACACAATCTCTCTCTCACACACACACACAACTTCACCCACACTCAGACACAAGCATTCACACACACAATGAAAAAAACACACACACACACAGACCTACATATACATACACAATGACAAACACACAGTGACCCTCTCTCACACACACTCACAGTCACACAATCACACACACACACACTGACACTCACACTTATACTCACACACATATACACACGCACACAATCACAAACTCCAAACAAAAATGTACATAATCACAAACATATTCACGATCACATACACAAACACACTCATTCTCTAACTCACACACACACTGATTCACAAACTCACACACACACTGATTCACAAACTCTCACATTCACTGATTCACAAACTCACACACACACACACAGATTCACAAACTCACATACACACTGATTCACAAACACACACACACTGATTCACAAACTCATACACACACTGATTCACAAACTCACACACACACTGATTCACAAACTCACACACACACAGATTCACAAACACACATACACTGATTCACAAACACACACACACAGATTTACAAACTCACACACACACTGATTCACAAAAACACACAAACTGATTCACAAACTCACACACACACACTGATTCACAAACTCACACACACTGATTCACAAACTCACACACACTGATTCACAAATGCACACACACACACTGATTCACAAACACACACACACACATTCACAAACTCACACACACACTGATTCACAAACACACACACACACTGATTCACAAACTCACACACAGACTGATTCACAAACTCACACACACACAGATTCACAAACACACACACACTGATTCACAAACTCACACACACACATTGATTCACAAACTCACACACACACTGATTCACAAACTCACACTCGCACACTGATTGACAAACACACACACATTGATTCACAAACTCACAAACACACTGATTCACAAACTCACACACACACTGATTCACAAACAAACACACATTGATTCACAAACTCACACACACACTGATTCACAAACTCACACACACACAGAGATTCACAAACTCACACACACACTGATTCACAAACTCACACACACACTGATTCACAAACTCACACACACTGATTCACAAACTCACACACACACTGATTCACAAACTCACACACACACTGATTCACAAACTCACACACACTGATTCACAAACTGACACACACACTGATTCACAAACTCATACACACACTGATTCACAAACTCACACACACACTGATTCACAAACCCACACACACACTGATCCACAAACTCACACACACACACACTGATTCACAAACTCACACACACACTGATTCACAAACTCACACACACACACTGATTCACAAACTCACACAAACACTGATTCACAAACTGACACACACACACTGATTCACAAACTCACACACACAGACTGATTCACAAACTCACACACACACTGATTCACAAACTCACACACACACTGATTCACAAACTCACACACACTGATTCACAAACTCACACACACACACACTGATTCACAAACTCATACATACACACTGATTCACAAACTCACACGCGCACTGATTCACAAACTCACACACACACTGATTCACAAACTCACACACACTGATTCACAAACTCACACACACACTGATTCACAAACTCACACACACACTGATTCACAAACTCACACACACTGATTCACAAACTCACACACACACTGATTCACAAACTCACACACACACACTGATTCACAAACTCACACACACACATGTTGTGTTGGGTGTTCCAATAAACAAAGAAACCAACACGGTTGTAGATGGCACAACTCTGTTTTATTATTCTGTACAATAATAACTGTTAACTTCTGGCTGTGGTTCGTACTTCACCAGCTAACCTGTGGACCCAGCCCTAGCACTATCTTAGTGAGGCACTCAGCACATGGTCTATGTCTGAGTGGCGCGCTGTGAGCTCTGTGCTCTGAGCTATCTCCTGGTAGAATGAGCAGTAACTGTGGTGTTCCCTGTTTTATAGTGCGTGTGCTCTCACTGGTGATTGGCTGAGATGTTGTGTGTGTGTTGATTGGTCCAACTACCTGTCCATCAGTGTGTGTGTGTGATTGCCATGATATGTTAATGTGGATATCATGACATCCCCCCTTTTCATAAGAATATGTGCCTACATGGTAATAAATATTGGTGTGTGCTGAGTGCATCATGTACAACATGTACATGAGGCTAAACTATATACTGTAGCCACCTAAAATGGCTGAGTCCCTATTAATTTGGCCAAAACCCGATGTAAAATGGCTAACCTAAAAGGCTGATGGGAAAAGCAGCCAACAGGGCACAAACGGACAGCTGCAGACAGAACAGCGTATTCGGCTCTGGGGAAGTCAGCCCAGATCGATACCTGCGACCATTAGCAGCACATCAACCCAGACATCTGCAGTTTAATCGGCTATCCCTGGGAACAATTGCAACATATTAGCAATTGAATGCTGATCCAGACCTGTCGGCGCCTGCAGTGGCCGAGACAAAGAAAGATGAACGACCACCCCCCCGATCAAGGAATCGCCCCATTATTGGAGCATATCGAACCCAGTGATTGGGAACAAGTCCAATCACTTGGGACCACGGTCAAGGTCCGCCCCGAGAGGCTGGAGGCCCCTGGGACCTATAAAAGATAGGTCGCAACCTTCGCAAGAACCATCGACCAGCAACTGTAAGTTTGACTCCAGCGATCGCTACCCGATAGAGACTCCTAGCCATCGACCTGTATCAGCCTTTTGAATCCCGCAGGCCAGACCCAATTCGATAAACCATTCGTTTCCCTGACCTGGTGGGCCATCCCCAAAAGTTAAGTATTGGCCAGTAGTTGTAGGTAGTGATCTAGAAAGTAGGATTATTGTGTAAGTATTTATTGCTGTATATAATAAATGACCGTTGATTTTACTCTTACTAAGCGGTGTGCTGTCTTATTAATCATTACTTGAGCTTGAACCACGTGGTGGTATCAGAAAGGTACCTGGCGACTCGTGAGCTAAGGTGACAGAATTAGAGCTAATAAAACTAAGGCTAATAAGAGCAACAAATTGGCGACTCCGCCGGGACCTGATCTAGAAGTGGAAAACCACTCCGGGAGAACCCAAGAAATTTGAATAGAATCCAATTGGAAACAAAAAAAATCACAAGTGTTCAAGCAGTTCTGATTAATAATTCAAAATTCGGAAGTGTGTGTATGCATGCGTAACTAACAGGGCGATAAGGTAAAACTGATAGATTTTGTTGCATCAAAACTGTCGGAAGTCTGTATTTTCGGAAATTAGCGCAAGCCGTAACCGCACCTTAGCCCCCTGTTCCAAATTTGACTAAAGCAAGCAGATAAGAGAGATGGCCATGCAGGCAATGCAGCGCCTCATGAACCCCGAGGAATTTGCGGTCGCAGCGACCAGCAGCAGTAGAGTGGGACAGTGCCCCATTTGGGAGGAGGAGATTCGGAAATATCTCAAGGGCAAAGGATGGCCCATGTGGAATGATTTCTGCAGTAATGACGACTCAGGTCCCGGACGTATAGGGCATACTTGGTGGGAGAACATGAGTGAGATCCATAAAAAGAACTTAGCAAAAGCTCGCAAGCCGATGGCAATTGTGTCCTGTCTGGCACAATTGCGAGGCACAGAGGAGGTCATCAAGATGCTCCGCAAAGAAGTAGAGGGCATACATCGTATGAATAAAGTCGATGTATGCAAGGTGGAGAAAGAGAATCTGGAATTAAGGAGGAAATTAGCAGCAAAGGACGAAGAGGTGGCTGATGCCAAACGGGGTCACCAGTCTTGTCTGGCGCATTTGAGTAGTTTCCAACCCCAGTATGAAAAGGCCTATCAGGAAACGCAGCGTGCAGTCCTGGTAAGGAAAGAAACAGAGAAGCAGGTGGAGACGCTACAGAAACAATGTAGTGATCTCAAGGCAGCCTTGAGAGCGCTCCACGCTGCAACCACAGACCAAAGACAGAGCACCATAGACCATGCAAAGTGCCGGAAGCAGATTGCAGAGCTGCAGTCACTGCTTTCTGTCCAGAAAGGATTTCAAGAAACCTTTGGGGAAAGTTTAGACGAGGAAGACGGCCCTGATTGGGAAGAATTACAGGAAACAGCGCAGAGATATGTTCAGGGAACATGTGCGCAGGGAAAGCACCAAAGGAGAAAAGCACCCCAACCCCCCACACAGCAGGTAGTTCAGGCTCCGATGAACCCTGTAACAACCCACCACACGGCCACATCAGACGAGACGGAATTCCTATATTCCACCCCCCTCACAGTGACCCAATTACGGGATGCGTGTGCGAAAATCACACCGTTCCTCCCCACCGCAGACCCCCACCATTTCTTTGCCACCGTCAAACACCAGGCGACCTTGTACGGCCTGGATGAGAAAGAGCAGGTAAAGCTCACGGTCCTCAGCTTAGACCCATCGGTCGCAGCAGCCCTTCCCGACCCACAGAACGTAGGAGGAGGCACCCTTGCAGAAATGCATACCGCGATCCTGGATGCGATCGGGTATAACCGGGGTGACCCCGTAGATGGCCTCAATAAGTGCAGACAGAAGAAGTCTGAACACCCCACAGCATTCGCAGGACGCTTGTGGATTCACTTGGAAGCCGTTTTCGGAAACGTAGACCGTGCCCAGACAATATGGCCAAATGGACCCGCACCCTTCTCTCCCATGCCACAGATGCAGGACAGAATGCCTGTAGTAGTTATGATCCCTCGGAGGAGGCTCATAACGAGAAGTGGGTGGTAAAAAGATTGTCCCGCGTTTGGGAGCAATCTGTCCACAATAAACCTGCCGCTAAAACCCCCGAGGAAAAGCAAGCCGCCGCAGACATGCAGGCAGTAAAAGTCACACCTCACAACCCCGCCTGGGTAAACGAGGGAAAGAGCAGCCCCCCAGCAAAACCGCAAGAATGTTACAACTGCGGACAGTTGGGACATTTTGCCAAAGAGTGCAATGCCCCTAAAAAGCCACCGAGAGCCCAACATACAGGCACTCTCAGTAAGAAAAAGGCAGAGCCCATACATAGCGTTAGCGCCCGGTCGGATCAGACAGTCTTGACCGGAACATAGAACATAGAACATAGAAAATACAGCACAGAACAGGCCCTTCGGCCCACGATGTTGTGCCGAACCTTTGTCCTAGATTAATCATAGATTATCATTGAATTTACAGTGCAGAAGGAGGCCATTCGGCCCTTTGAGTCTGCACCGGCTCTTGGAAAGAGCACCCTACCCAAACTCAACACCTCCACCCAACACCAAGGGCAATTTGAACATTAAGGGCAATTTATCATTGGCCAATTCACCTAACCCGCACATCTTTGGACTGTGGGAGGAAACCGGAGCACCCGGAGGAAACCCACGCAGACACGGGGAGGACGTGCAGTCTCCGCACAGACAGTGACCCAAGCCGGAATCGAACCTGGGACCCTGGAGCTGTGAAGCAATTGTGCTATCCACAATGCTACCGTGCTGCCCTTGAGAACAAATAAATCTACACTATATCATTTTACCGTAATCCATGTACCTATCCAATAGCTGCTTGAAGGTCCCTAATGTTTCCGACTCAACTACTTCCACAGGCAGTGCATTCCATGCCCCCACTACTCTCTGGGTAAAGAACCTACCTCTGATATCCCTCCTATATCTTCCACCTTTCACCTTAAATTTATGTCCCCTTGTAATGGTTTGTTCCACCGGGGAAAAAGTCTCTGACTGTCTACTCTATCTATTACCCTGATCATCTTATAAACCTCTATCAAGTCGCCCCTCATCCTTCTCCGTTCTAATGAGAAAAGGCCTAGCACCCTCAACCTTTCCTCGTAAGACCTACTCTCCATTCCAGGCAACATCCTGGTAAATCTTCTTTGCACCTTTTCCAAAGCTTCCACATCCTTCCTAAAATGAGGTGACCAAAACTGTACACAGTACTCCAAATGTGGCCTTACCAAAGTTTTGTACAGCTGCATCATCACCTCACGGCTCTTAAATTCAATCCCTCTGTTAATGAACGCGAGCACACCATGGGCCTTCTTCACAGCTCTATCCACTTGAGTGGCAACTTTCAAAGATGTATGAACATAGACCCCAAGACCTCTCTGCTCCTCCACATTGCCAAGAACTCGGCAACACGGTAGCCTTGTGGATAGCACAATTGCTTCACAGCACCAGGGTCCCAGGTTCGATTCCGGCTTGGGTCACTGTCTGTGCGGAGTCTGCACATCCTCCCCGTGTGTGCGTGGGTTTCCTCCGGGTGCTCCGGTTTCCTCCCACAGTCCAAAGATGTGCGGGTTAGGTGGATTGGCCATGATAAATTGCCCTTAGTGTCCAAAATTGCCCTTAGTGTCCAAAATTGCCCTTAGTGTTGGGTGGGGTTACTGGGTTATGGGGATAGGGTGGCGGTGTTGACCTTGGGTAGGGTGCTCTTTCCAAGAGCCGGTGCAGACCCGATGGGCCGAATGGCCTCCTTCTGCACTGTAAATTCTATGAAGATGATGAACTCTACCGTTAACCCTGTATTCCGCATTCATATTTGTCCTTCCAAAATGGACAACCTCACACTTTTCAGGGTTAAACTCCATCTGCCACTTCTCAGCCCAGTTCTGCATCCTATCTATGTCTCTTTGCAGCCGACAACAGCCCTCCTTACTATCCACAACTCCACCAATCTTCGTATCTTCTGCAAATTTACTGACCCACCCTTCAACTCCCTCATCCAAGTCATTAATGAAAATCACAAACAGCAGAGGACCCAGAACTGATCCCTGCGGTACGCCACTGGTAACTGGGATCCAGGCTGAATATTTGCCATCCACCACCACTCTCTGACTTCTATCGGTTAGCCAGTTTGTTATCCAATTGGCCAAATAACGGACTGATGGTGTACAGGCTCCCCCAGTTGGGTCTGCGATACCCTTTGGGATAGGTCAGGATGACCCGTAGTCGCAGCAAAAATTCGGGGACAGCCTATCGAGTTTCTTTGGGACACAGGAGGGTCCCGCACCACCCTAAATTCCTCCACCCTTGGGAAGGACACGTGGTCCACTACAGCCACTATCACCCTCAGCGGCTTCACAGGCCACTCACAGCAGGGACACATCACAGCCCCTGTACCCATCCAAATCGGAACCATTAGCACAAAACACCCCGTGGTTTTAGTCGACCTGCTCCAAACAGCAGAACACATTTTGGGAATCGACTTCAGGAATTCCCACCACCTCTCTTTCGATCCAGTCAACCAGTGTGTCTGGAAGATGGCGAAATCCGCTAGAGCCCCCGCAACGCTCAACGTAGGGGACTATATGAACAAAATTAGCGCAGTAGGCGAGTTTTGGTTCAACCCCACCACACTCAGCACGGACAAGCAGGTTAGGGCAGTCCTGCAAAAGAACAGGGCAGCATTCGCGACCCACAAGCACGACTGTGGACGGATGACGGGCTCCGTGCAAATAACAGGACCGGACCCTAGACCCCAAAAACAGTACGGATTCCCCGTAGAAGCAGAGGGAGAAATCCTAAAGGTTATAGAGAGCTTATTAGAGCAGGGCGTACTAAGACTGGTAGCCTCCACTAATAATGCCCCGATTTGGCCAGTGGGAAAGCCCGATGGATCATGGCGCTTGACCATTGATTATCGGGAACTCAATAAAGTCACCCCCGCAGCAGCCCCCACCGTAGCAACAAGTCCCGAGACCATGCTCAAACAGGGACTCCATGCCCGATATTTCACGGTTTTGGACGTCAGTAATGGATTCTGGTCCATTCCATTGGCAAAGGCGTGCCAGCATAAATTTGCCTTCACTTTCAGAGCGCAGCAGTACACGTGGACATGCCTGTCACAAGCCTTCCACAACTCCCCCTCCATCTTCCACCGACAGCTAGCAAATGGACTAGCAAACTTTTCTCGCCCCGAATGTCTGGTACAGTATGTAGATGATCTAGATGATGTAGACACAAAGGAAGAGCACATTGAGCTTCTGTCCGAACTCCTGGAATTACTACATTCCATTGGCTGTAAAATCAACCCCAAAAAGGCCCAGATATTGGAAGAAAAAGTGGTATATTTGGGAACAATTATCACACACGGCAAACGCGAGATCGAGCACAAAGGAATTGACTCGATTGCTAAATTGTCCCTTCCCCAGAACGTTTCGGCCCTCCGGTCGTTTTTAGGACTGGTTGGCTACTGCCGAAACCACATTGACGGTTTCGCCAGCCAGGCAGCACCCCTCTCAGACCTCCTAAAGAAAGGAGCCCCCTGGGAATGGCTTCCGCAGCATACGGATGCTGTGGACTCTTTAAAACAGGCACTCATAGCCGCCCCCGCACTACAAGTTCCAGACCCGCTTTCCCATTACGCTATAGAGGTAGCGACCACAGACCGCACCCTGTCGGCCGTGCTCCTCCAGGAACGGCATGAACAGTTAACGCCCGTAGCTTACGCCTCCAGAATTTTAGATGTTGTGGAGCAGGGATTCTCAGCCTGTGAGAGGCACCTGCTCGCAGTTTTCTGGGCAGTCCAGTACTTTTCCTACATTACCGGACTGAACCCCATCACAATTCTGACCGAACACACCCCCACCCAACTTTTGCTGGAGGGACGACTCAAGGACGGTACCGTCAGCCAAATACGTGCTGCTAGGTGGACCCTTCTCTTGCAGGGACGGGACATCACAGTAAAACGGACAAAGACTCACACATACTTAGCGGACAATTTACAGTACCCCGGAACCCCCCATGAGTGTGAAATCATCTCTCCACATCATAACACAGGCCCCTTTATCGCTAAAACACCCCCCAGAAAACTAGCCACTCCATCTCAGAGCCCCCCCCTCACCCGGACACGTGTGACCCCATTAGGATCTATGTGGATGGATCTTCCACAATCCTGGATGGGCAACGCATAACAGGTTGTGGGATTGATGTGGAGGACGCGCAGGGAGCGCCCTCGAGGAAATCGCATTAAAATTACCCGGACACTTAGGCGCGCAGGCAGCAGAGCTTGCGGCCATCGCCTACATTGTAGAGCTCCCAGATTCCTTCCCCAGCCCAGCAGACATATACTCAGACAGTCTATACGTCTGCAACAGCCTCACTGAATTTCTGCCCCTCTGGGAAACAAGAGGATTTGTTTCCGCGGACGGGAAACCCCTCCGCTCAGCCCCATTACTCCGCCATATTTTGCAAAATGCCCAGAAACAGGACTTTTGGCATCATAAAAGTCCGCAGCCACCATCGTTCCTCCCCCCCCTGGAAACGTAAAAGCCGACGCACTGGCTAAGGCAGGATCCAGGCATGGGTATTTTTGGAAACCCCCCGAAAGCGCGCCAGTGAGTGCGCCAGTGAGTGCGCCAGTGAGCGCAGTTCAGGTCACGCAGACTAGGATCGAAGATCTAGTAGAGGCCCAGAAGCAGGATAGCGCTCTCACTGAGATCGTGAAAGGGAAGTTTCCAGCCTCCTACGAGAGGTTCAGAAATACACTGACCACACATGACGGTGTGGTGCTAAAGGACACCCTTTATGTAGTTCCTGAGCAGGATAGGAACCAATTAGTCTGTTTATTCCATGATGGTCATGGACACCAGGGAATCGATCCCACCACAGCCCACCTCAAACAGCTTTGTTGGTGGCCAAATCTCAAGGAAGATGTATCCCATTACATTGAGAATTGCCTCATCTGCGCACAGAACAACCCCGATAGATATGCCAAAAAGGCCCAACTCAGCCACACCCGACCCGTTAACGGCCCCTGGACTAACCTCCAGATTGATTTTATAGGTCCATTGCCCCCTTGCAGGAATGGCTATAAATAAGTTATGGTGGTCATAGACACTTTTACAAAGTGGGTGGAAGCATTTCCAGCCCGCACCAACACCGCGAAAACCACCGCCAAGATCCGAACCCACCACATCTTTACAAGGTTATACCTGTTATACTCCCCCGCAGTATTGAATCGGACCAAGGTTCTCATTTTACGGGACGGGTCATGCAGAACGTCCTCACGATATTTGGCATCACCCAAAAATTCCACATTGCGTACCACCCTCAGTCGAGTGGTATCGTGGAGCGCATGAATCGGCCCCTAAAATCCACCCTCAGAAAAATGGTCCAGCAGAACAACACCACTTGGGATTCATTCCTCCCTTTTGCGCTGATGTTTTTGCGTAACACTGTTTCCACCTCCACAGGTTACACCCCACACACCCTCATGACCGGACGCCTCATGAAAGGCACAGAAAGCTTGTTAGGTTTAGACCTGACCAGCCCTGAAGTAATGGCCCTCACCCACGAGAAAGCCGTGGAGCAATTAGTTGCTAATGTCAAAACGGCTCAGCTAGCAGCCGCTGTAAAACTGGGCACCAAAAAGAAACAGAGCAAGGCCTGTTTCGATAAGGCAGTACATGCAACGGAGTATGATATCGGACAGCAAGTGATGTTGTCTGTATATAACCCCAGCACATTCCTGTCTCCAAAATACTCGGGTCCGTACTCCATTTCGGATAAAGTAAGCCCATCGGTATACAAAATCAAGTACCCAATGGTAAGACTGCGTGGTTTCATATAAACCAGTTAAAGGCTTATGGAGCACAGTCAAACCACGCCCACCACATCATGCTTGACGCAGCAGACCACACCCCGCCCACAGCCAACGTAACCCGACCAACCCCCACCACGTCCAGCCCAGCCACGGACTCGACCTCGACTCCACCCCCACAATTTACACTCCGCCCCGGCACGCCCACAGACTGCAGCAGCAGCGACAGCGACTGTGACTCGGACGATAGCCACAGCACGCCTCCCTACTATCCCCATGCAACAGGACCCACACCCAGCGAATCCGACCACGATTCGAGTGATCCCTTCATGATCACTTTCCTAAACAAATCCCACCACCGACCACCGAACCACACGGACGACCCCGACTTTGTCCCCACACAACTCGACGAAACTCATTGGCACCGCGACAACTCCTACAGACTCGTCCGCAACGACGAGAGCGACCCCAACTCACACCAAGCAGCCCTCTCAGCATTAATTCACTCCAGAGTTTGGCACCCGGGAGAAGGGGACGACCTCGAGTCGGACCCCCAATCCGCCAACCCCTTTGCGACCCTGTTCGCAACAGAGAACTGAGGTGTCCACATGATGTTTAAATGAAACGCTTGGGAAAAGTGTTGTCCTTCCTGATGGAACCTGCAGGATGTTTTGTGTTGTTCGTACGTTTGTTTTATGTTGTTTGTCTGACAGGCGGATTTTTCTCACTGTCACTCACCCATTCACCTGAAACTTCTGAGGACTTGCTCTCAGACACTCACCGCTGCCAGCCGCTTGTTCAGCGGTACCAACTTGTCCACAGATAACTGGTCAACAGACCACCCACTCGTTCAGAGGAACTAGCTTTTCAGCTGGTACTGGTTCGAGTGCCAGACGCCCGTTCTGATTTGACGGGAGAATCACAGCAGCAACCCCACCACGATGACTACATTTTTGTCCGTTCTTGTCGGTTGCTCAGGCAGTGGAGAAACGGCGTGAGACCCGCCCTGCCTGGGGACCCCCCCCCCGTTGGTCAAACACGCTCGGGTAGGGGAGATACGGCATTGGTAGCCGTCCTACCCGGGGACTCAATCCAAATCTTACCCGTCGCGGCCCATACGCAGCTCATTTGGCATTTTCATTTCAAAATGTTTTTTTTTTTTTGGCGACCTTTAGGTTGCTGCCCTCTGCTATTTACATCCTGGAACATTTGGATGGTAAATCAGCACTGGCCCCTCACTGGGAAGTGTGCCGTGTCCTAAAATTTGTTTTGAAAAAAAAAAATGAGAGAGTCACACATAGTGACCAATTATAAGGGAATAATTGGCCCCAAAGGACAGACACACGAACATACCGGATATTAAACCAAGGTAGTTACAGATACTATGCTTGTTTTTACAGAACTCCAGAAGCTCCAGGACCGGAGAAAACAAAGAACACAAGAAAGAAAAGGAAAGAGGACAGCCATGAGGACTTCCTTCATCGTGCTCAACATCTTTTTAATGAACATTTGGTTGCGCGGGAACACGGACCCCATTACTCCAAGCCCCCCTGCCGTTAATGTTTCACTCCCCCGCAGTACCCAGAGCCCAGTCACCAGCGACACTGCATCTTCCTGGTGTGCCCGGTTCATAACCTGGTACTCCCTGTCCTACGTGATCGAAGCACTGTTAGCGTTGGCGATACTCTGCTGTGTAGTGCAGACTATGCACCTCCGTAAATGGAGAAGGAGAGCGTACCGCGCTCGAACCCCGATATATAGGATCAGATCCCCGATATTCGGTTACGACCAGACCCCCGACCCCCACAATCTATAATAAAACAATAAAGAGCATTCACTTGCGTTTTTCTGTAAATAAAAGATGTACAAAACTTCCATAAACAAAAAATGTATGATCCTGAGCTTGAGTAGGTCGAGGACCAGCTTGTGCATGCTGTGCGGAATCACAATCCGGTCCAGCTTTGGGAGGACACAGTCAATGACGGCCAAGTCATCCCGGACATTGTAGAATTGTGGGCACTGCCCCTTGAGCCACCCTTCCATCATGTGGCGCATCACACGTTGTAGAAGGGGGTCAGCCGCAGTCTCACGGCGAATGTGGGCCAGACGTGCGTCAGTAGCCGGCAGATTGGCCGATGTGAAGGCTACCTGTGCGTCGACCTGACAAACGAACCCCTCCAATTCGGGCGGTGTGTTGACTGCCCTGGACAGAGCATCCGCGATGATGAGATCCTTTCCCGGGGTGTAGACAAGTTGGAAGTCGTACCTCCGGAGCTTGAGCAGAATGCGCTGGAGGGGTCATATCGTTGAGGTCCTTCTGAATGATGCCGACCAGGGGGCGATGGTCGGTCTCCACAGTGAACTGCGGAAGACCATACACATAGTCGTGGAATTTGTCGATGCCGGTCAACAAACCCAGGCACTCCTTTTCAATCTGTGCATAGCGCTGTTCTGTGGGGGTCATGGCCCGCGAGGCATAGGCGACCGGGGCCCATGATGCAGTGTCGTCCTGTTGCAGGAGTACCGCCCCAATGCCGGACTGGCTGGCATGAGTCGAGATCTTTGTATCTCGAGCAGTGTCGAAGAACGGCAATACCGGGGCGGTGGTGAGCTTGATCTTGAGCTCCTCCCATTCCTTCTGGTGTGCGGGCAGCCACTGGAATTCCGTTCTCTTAAGGACCAGGTGGCGAAGAGCCGTTGTGTGCGAGGCAAGGTGAATGTGGTGAATGTATTGTGCTAATAATTCACCAGTGCATTGTATCATGTTCTGCTGTGGTGTTATGTTATTAACCCTGTGGGCTCCGCCTATGGGCTTCACCCACAGGGGGATATGTTGGGGCATGTACGGGCTCTGCCCATGGCTCCTCCCCTAAAAGGAAGTATAAAGAGCAGCTGACCTGCGGGCAGTCCTCAGTATTGTACCGGTCGCAGGCAGGCACTGTTCTAAGCTGATTAAAACCACGGTTTAGTTCTCCTCGTGTCTCTGAGTAAATTGATGGTCGTATCATAGCGGTCATAGTTTGAGGATAAGGGGGTCAACCTTTTGGGACCGAAGTGAGGAGAAGTTTCTTTCAACCAGAGAGCGGTGAATTTGTGGAATTCACTACCACAGAAAGTAGTCAAGGTCAAAGTGTTGTGTAATTTCAGGAAGGAATTAGATACAGCTCTGGGATAAAGGGATATGGGGAGAAGGCGGGATCAGGGGATTGAACTTGATGATCAGCCGCGATCATAATGAATGGCGGAGCAGGCTCGAGGGGCCGAATGGCCTCCTCCTGCTTCTATTTTCTCTGCAAGTTTCTATGTATCGCTCACACACTCTCTCACACACACAAAAATCTTACACACACAATCTCTCTCACACACAATCTCTCACACACACAATCTCTCAAACACACAATCTCTCACACACACAATCTCTCACACACACAATCTCACACACAATCTCACACACACATAATCTCACACACAATCTCACACACACAATCTCTCACACACACATAATATCTCTCACACACAATCTCACACACAATCTCACGCACACAATCTCTCACACACACAATCTCTCACACACACAATCTCTCACCCACACAATCTCTCACCCACACAATCTCTCTCACACACACAATCTCTCACAAACACAATCTCTCACACACACAATCTCTCACACACACAATCTCTCTCACACACAGTCTCTCACACACAATCTCTCACCCACACAATCTCTCACCCACACAATCTCTCACACACACACAATCTCTCTCACACACACAGTCTCTCACACACAATCTCTCACCCACACAATCTCTCACACACACACAATCTCTCACACACACAATCTCTCACACACCCACAATCATTCACCCACACAATCTCTCTCACACACAGTCTCTCACCCACAGAATCTCTCACACACACAATCTCTCACACGCACAATCTCTGACACACACAATCTCTCACACACACAATCTCACACACACAATCTCTCACCGACACAATCTCTCACACACACAATCTCCCACACACACAATCTCTCACACACACAATCTCTCACACACACAATCTCTCACACACACAATCTCTCACACACACAATCTCTCACACACTCACAATCATTCACCCACACAATCTCTCTCACACACAGTCTCTCACCCACACAATCGCTCACACACACAATCTCTCACACACAATCTCTCACACACACAATCTCTCACACACAATCTCACACACACACACACAATCTCTCACACACACATTCTAACACACACACAATCTCACACACAATCTCTCACATGCACAATCTCTCACCCACACAATCTCACACACACAATCTCTCACACACACAATCTCACACACACAATCTCACACACACAATCTCTCACACACACATTCTCACACACACACAATCTCACACACACAATCTCTCACACACACAATCTCTCACACACACACAATCTCTCACACGCACAATCTCCCACACACACAATCTCTCACCCACACAATCTCTCACACACACATAATATCTCTCACACACACAATCCCTCACACACACAATCTCTCACACACACAATCTCTCACCCACACAATCTCTCACACACACAATCTCTCACACACACAATCTCTCACACACACAATCTCTCACCCACACAATCTCTCCCACACACAATCTCTCACACACACACAATCTCCCACCCACACAATCTCTCACACACACAATCTCTCACACACACAATCTCTCACACACACAATCTCTCACCCACACAATCTCTCACACACACAATCTCTCACACACACAATCTCTCACACACACAATCTCTCACACACAATCTCTCACACACACAATCTCACACACACACAATCTCTCACACACACAATCTCTCACACACACAATCTCTCACACACACAATCTCTCACACACAATCTCTCTCACCCACACAATCTCTCACACACACAATCTCTCACACACACAATCTCTCACACACAATCTCCCACACACACAATCTCTCACCCGCCCAATCTCTCACACACACAAGCTCTCACACACACAATCTCTCACACACACAATCTCTCACACACACAATCTCTCACCCACACAATCTCTCACACACACAATCTCACACACACACAATCTCTCACACACACAATCTCTCACACACACAATATCTCACACACAATCTCTCACACACACAATCTCTCACACACACAATCTCTCACACACACAATCTCTCACACACAATCTCTCTCACCCACACAATCTCTCACACACACAATCTCTCACACACACAATCTCTCACACACAATCTCCCACACACACAATCTCTCACCCGCCCAATCTCTCACACACACAATCTCTCACACACACAATCTCTCACACACACAATCTCTCACCCACACAATCTCTCACACACACAATCTCACACACACACAATCTCTCACACACACAATCTCTCACACACACAATCTCTCACACACAATCTCTCACACACACAATCTCTCACACACAATCTCTCACTCACACACAATCTCTCACCCACACAATCTCACACACACACAATCTCTCACACACACAATCTCTCACACACACAATCTCTCACACACACAATCTCTCACCCACACAACGTCTCACCCACACAATCTCTCACCCACACAATCTCACACACACACAATCTCTCACACACACAATCTCTTACACACACAATCTCTCACACACACAATCTCTCACACACACAATCTCACACACACAATCTCTCGCACACAATCTCTCACACACAATCTCTCACACACAATCTCTCACAAACACAATCTCTCACACACAATCTCACACACACACAATCTCTCACCCACACAATCTCACACACACACAATCTCTCACACACATTCTCTCACACACATTCTCTCACACACACAATCTCTCACACACACAATCTCTCACACACACAATCTCTCACACACACAATCTCTCACACACAATCTCACACACAGAATCTCTCATCCACACAATCTTTCACACACACATAATATCTCTCACACACACAATCTCTCACCCACACAATCTCTCACACACACAATCTCTCACACACACAATCTCTCACACACACAATCTCTCACACACACAATCTCTCACACACAATCTCTCACACACACACAATCTCTCACCCACACAATCTCTCGCACACACAATCTCCCACACACACAATCTCTCACACACACTATCTCACACACACAATCTCTCACACACACAATCTCTCACACACACAATCTCTCACCCACACAATCTCTCACACACACAATCACTCACACACATATCTCTCACACACACAATCTCTCACACACACAATCTCTCACACACAATCTCTCACACACACAATCTCTCACCCACACAATCTCTCACACACAATCTCACACACACACAATCTCTCACCCACACAATTTCTCACACACACAATCTCTCACACACACAATCTCTCACACACACAATCTCTCACACACACAATCTCTCACACACACAATCTCTCCCACACAATCTCACACACACAATCTCTCACCCACACAATCTCTCACCCAAACAATCTCTCACACACACATATCTCTCACACACACATATCTCTCACACACACAATCTCTCACACACACAATCTTTCACACACACAATGTCTCACACACACAATCTCTCACACACAATCTCTCACACACACAATCTCTCACCCACACAATCTCTCACACACACAATCTCTCACACACACAATCTCTCACATACAATATCTCACACACAATCTCTCACAGACACAATCTCTCACCCACACAATCTCTCACACACACAATCTCTCACACACATATCTCTCACACACACAATCTCTCACACACACAATCTCTCACACACAATCTCTCACACACACAATCTCTCACCCACACAATCTCTCACACACACAATCTCTCACACACACAATCTCTCACACACACAATCTCTCACACACACAATCTCTCACACACACAATCTCTCACACACAATCTCTCTCACCCACACAATCTCTCACACACACAATCTCTCACACACAATCTCTCACACACACAATCTCTCACCCGCCCAATCTCTCACACACACAATCTCTCACACACACAATCTCTCACACACACAATCTCTCACACACAATCTCTCTCACCCACACAATCTCTCACACACACAATCTCTCACACACAATCTCTCACACACACAATCTCTCACCCGCCCAATCTCTCACACACACAATCTCTCACACACACATAATATCTCTCACTCACACAATCTCTCACACACACAATCTCTCACACACACAATCTCTCACACACACAATCTCTCACACACAATCTCTCACACACACAATCTCTCACCCACAAAATCTCTCACACACACAATCTCTCACACACACAATCTCTCACACACATATCTCTCACACACACAATCTTTCACACACACAATCTCTCACACACAATCTCTCACCCGCCCAATCTCTCACACACGCAATCTCTCACCCACACAATCTCTCACAAACACAATTTCTCACACACATAATATCTCTCACACATAATATCTCTCACACACAAAATCTCTCACACACACAATCTCTCACACACACAATCTCTCACCCACACAAGCTCTCACAGACACAATCTCTCACACACAATCTCTCACACACACAATCTCTCACACACACATTCTCTCACACACAATCTCTCTCACCCACACAATCTCTCACACACGCAATCTCTCACACACACAATCTCTCACACACAATCTCTCACACACACAATCTCTCACACACACAATCTCCCACAAACAATCTCTCAAACACACACAATCTCACACGTACAAACTCTCACACGCACAATCTCTCACACACACAATCTCTCACACACATAATCTCTCACACACACAATCTCTCACACACACAATCTCTCACACACACATCTCTCACCCACAATCTCTCACACACACAATTTCACACACACACAATCTCTCACACACAATCTCTCACACACACAATCTCACACACACACAATCTCTCACACACACAATCTCTCACCCACACAATCTCTCACACACAATCTCTCACACACACACAATCTCCCACCCACACAATCTCTCACACACACAATCTCACACACACACAATCTCTCACATACACAATCTCTCACACACACAATCTCTCACACACACCATCTCTCACACACACAATCTCACACACACAATCTCTCGCACACAATCTCTCACACACAATCTCTCACACACAATCTCTCACACACACAATCTCTCACACACAATCTCACACACACACAATCTCTCACCCACACAATCTCACACACACAAAATCTCTCACACACATTCTCTCACACACACAATCTCTCACACACACAATCTCTCACACACACAATCTCTCACACACACAATCTCTCACACACAATCTCACACACAGAATCTCTCATCCACACAATCTTTCACACACACATAATATCTCTCACACAAACAATCTCTCACACACACAATCTCTCACACACACAATCTCTCACACACACAATCTCTCACACACAATCTCACACACACAATCTCTCACCCACACAATCTCTCACCCAAACAATCTCTCACACACACATATCTCTCACACACACATAATATCTCTCACACACACAATCTCTCACACACACAATCTCTCACACACACAATCTCTCTCACACAATCTCTCACACACAATCTCTCACACACGCAATCTCTCACCCACACAATCTCTCACAAACACAATTTCTCACACACATAATATCTCTCACACATACTATCTCTCACACACACAATCTCTCACACACACAATCTCTCACACACACAATCTCTCACCCACACAAACTCTCACACACACAATCTCTCACACACAATCTCTCACACACACAATCTCTCACACACACAATCTCTCACACACAATCTCTCTCACCCACACAATCTCTCACACACACAATCTCTCACACACACAATCTCTCACACACAATCTCTCACACACACAATCTCTCACCCACCCAATCTCTCACACACACAATCTCTCACACACAATCTCTCACACACACAATCTCTCACACACACAATCTCCCACACACAATCTCTCAAACACACACAATCTCACACGTACAAACTCTCACACGCACAATCTCTCACACACACAATCTCTCACACACATAATCTCTCACACACACAATCTCTCACACACACAATCTCTCACACACACATCTCTCACCCACAATCTCTCACACACACAATTTCACACACACACAATCTCTCACACACAATCTCTCACACACACAATCTCACACACACACAATCTCTCACACACACAATCTCTCACCCACACAATCTCTCACACACAATCTCTCACACACACACAATCTCCCACCCACACAATCTCTCACACACACAATCTCTCACACACACAATCTCTCACACACACAATCTCTCACCCACACAATCTCTCACACACACAATCTCTCACACACACAATCTCTCACACACACAATCTCTCACACACACAGTCTCTCACACACACAATCTCTCACACACACAATCTCTCACACACACAATCTCTCACACACACAATCTCTCACACACAATCTCTCTCACCCACACAATCTCTCACACACACAATCTTTCACACACACAATCTCTCACACACAATCTCCCACACACACAATCTCTCACCCGCCCAATCTCTCACACACACAATCTCTCACACACACAATCTCTCACACACACAATCTCTCACACACACAATCTCTCACCCACACAATCTCTCACACACACAATCTCACACACACACAATCACTCACACACACAATCTCTCACACACACAATCTCTCACACACAATCTCTCACACACGCAATCTCTCACACACAATCTCTCACTCACACACAATCTCTCACCCACACAATCTCACACACACACAATCTCTCACACACACAATCTCTCACACACACAATCTCTCACACACACAATCTCTCACCCACACAATCTCTCACCCACACAACGTCTCACCCACACAACGTCTCACCCACACAATCTCTCACCCACACAATCTCACACACACACAATCTCTCACACACACAATCTCTCACACACACAATCTCTCACACACACCATCTCTCACACACACAATCTCACACACACAATCTCTCGCACACAATCTCTCACACACAATCTCTCACACACAATCTCTCACACACACAATCTCTCACACACAATCTCACACACACACAATCTCTCACCCACACAATCTCACACACACACAATCTCTCACACACATTCTCTCACACACACAATCTCTCACACACACAACCTCTCACACACACAATCTCTCACACACACAATCTCTCACACACAATCTCACACACAGAATCTCTCATCCACACAATCTTTCACACACACATAATATCTCTCACACACACAATCTCTCACCCACACAATCTCTCACACACACAATCTCTCACACACACAATCTCTCACACACACAATCTCTCACACATACAATCTCTCACACACAATCTCTCACACACACACAATCTCTCACCCACACAATCTCTCGCACACACAATCTCTCACACACACAATCTCTCACACACACTATCTCTCACACACAATCTCTCACACACACAATCTATCACCCACACAATCTCTCACACACACAATCTCTCACACACATATCTGTCACACACACAATCTCTCACACACACAATCTCTCACACACAATCTCTCACACACACAATCTCTCACCCACACAATCTCTCACACACAATCTCACACACACACATTCTCTCACCCACACAATTTCTCACACACACAATCTCTCACACAAACAATCTCTCACACACACAATCTCTCACACACACAATCTCTCACACACACAATCTCTCACACACAATCTCACACACACAATCTCTCACCCACACAATCTCTCACCCAAACAATCTCTCACACACACATATCTCTCACACACACATATCTCTCACACACACAATCTCTCACACACACAATCTCTCACACACACAATCTCTCACACACACAATCTCTCACACACACAATCTCTCACACACACAATCTCTCACACACACAATCTCTCACCCACACAATCTCTCACACACACAATCTCTCACACACACAATCTCTCACACACACAATCTCTCACATACAATATCTCACACACCATCTCTCACAGACACAATCTCTCACCCACACAATCTCTCACACACACAATCTCTCACACACATATCTCTCACACACACAATCTCTCACACACACAATCTCTCACACACAATCTCTCACACACACAATCTCTCACCCACACAATCTCTCACACACACAATCTCTCACACACACAATCTCTCACACACAATCTCTCTCACCCACACAATCTCTCACACACACAATCTCTCACACACAATCTCTCACACACACAATCTCTCGCCCGCCCAATCTCTCACACACACAATCTCTCACACACACATAATATCTCTCACACACACAATCTCTCACACACACAATCTCTCACACACACAATCTCTCACACACACAATCTCTCACACACAATCTCTCACACACACAATCTCTCACCCACAAAATCTCTCACACACACAATCTCTCACACACACAATCTCTCACACACACAATCTCTCACCCACACAATCTCTCACCCACACAACGTCTCACCCACACAACGTCTCACCCACACAATCTCTCACCCACACAATCTCACACACACACAATCTCTCACACACACAATCTCTCACACACACAATCTCTCACACACACCATCTCTCACACACACAATCTCACACACACAATCTCTCGCACACAATCTCTCACACACAATCTCTCACACACAATCTCTCACACACACAATCTCTCACACACAATCTCACACACACACAATCTCTCACCCACACAATCTCACACACACACAATCTCTCACCCACACAATCTCTCACACACACAATCTCTCACACACACAATCTCTCACACACACAATCTCTCACACACACAATCTCTCACACACAATCTCACACACAGAATCTCTCATCCACACAATCTTTCACACACACATAATATCTCTCACACACACAATCTCTCACCCACACAATCTCTCACACACACAATCTCTCACACACACAATCTCTCACACACACAATCTCTCACACATACAATCTCTCACACACAATCTCTCACACACACACAATCTCTCACCCACACAATCTCTCGCACACACAATCTCTCACACACACAATCTCTCACACACACTATCTCTCACACACAATCTCTCACACACACAATCTATCACCCACACAATCTCTCACACACACAATCTCTCACACACATATCTCTCACACACACAATCTCTCACACACACAATCTCTCACACACAATCTCTCACACACACAATCTCTCACCCACACAATCTCTCACACACAATCTCACACACACACATTCTCTCACCCACACAATTTCTCACACACACAATCTCTCACACAAACAATCTCTCACACACACAATCTCTCACACACACAATCTCTCACACACACAATCTCTCACACACAATCTCACACACACAATCTCTCACCCACACAATCTCTCACCCAAACAATCTCTCACACACACATATCTCTCACACACACATATCTCTCACACACACAATCTCTCACACACACAATCTCTCACACACACAATCTCTCACACACACAATCTCTCACACACACAATCTCTCACACACACAATCTCTCACACACACAATCTCTCACCCACACAATCTCTCACACACACAATCTCTCACACACACAATCTCTCACACACACAATCTCTCACATACAATATCTCACACACCATCTCTCACAGACACAATCTCTCACCCACACAATCTCTCACACACACAATCTCTCACACACATATCTCTCACACACACAATCTCTCACACACACAATCTCTCACACACAATCTCTCACACACACAATCTCTCACCCACACAATCTCTCACACACACAATCTCTCACACACACAATCTCTCACACACAATCTCTCTCACCCACACAATCTCTCACACACACAATCTCTCACACACAATCTCTCACACACACAATCTCTCGCCCGCCCAATCTCTCACACACACAATCTCTCACACACACATAATATCTCTCACACACACAATCTCTCACACACACAATCTCTCACACACACAATCTCTCACACACACAATCTCTCACACACAATCTCTCACACACACAATCTCTCACCCACAAAATCTCTCACACACACAATCTCTCACACACACAATCTCTCACACACATATCTCTCACACACACAATCTTTCACACACACAATCTCTCACACACAATCTCTCACCCGCCCAATCTCTCACACACATAATATCTCTCACACACACAATCTCTCACACACACAATCTCTCACACACACAATCTCTCACACACACAATCTCTCACACACAAAATCTCTCACACACAATCTCTCACACACACACAATCTCTCACCCACACAATCTCTCACACACACAATCTCTCACACACACAATCTCTCACACACACAATCTCTCTCACACAATCTCTCACACACGCAATCTCTCACCCACACAATCTCTCACAAACACAATTTCTCACACACATATCTCTCACACATAATATCTCTCACACACACAATCTCTCAAACACACAATCTCTCACACACAATCTCTCACACACACAATCTCTCACCCACACAAACTCTCACACACACAATCTCTCACACACAATCTCTCACACACACAATCTCTCACACACACAATCTCTCACCCACACAATCTCTCACACACACAATCTCACACACACACAATCTCTCACACACACAATCTCTCACACACACAATCTCTCACACACACAATATCTCACACACAATCTCTCACACACACAATCTCTCACACACAATCTCTCACTCACACACAATCTCTCACCCACACAATCTCACACACACACAATCTCTCACACACACAATCTCTCACACACACAATCTCTCACCCACACAATCTCTCACCCACACAACGTCTCACCCACACAATCTCTCACCCACAGAATCTCACACACACACAATCTCTCACACACACAATCTCTTACACACACAATCTCTCACACACACCATCTCTCACACACACAATCTCACACACACAATCTCTCGCACACAATCTCTCACACACAATCTCTCACACACAATCTCTCACACACACAATCTCTCACACACAATCTCACACACACACAATCTCTCACCCACACAATCTCACACACACACAATCTCTCACACACATTCTCTCACACACACAATCTCTCACACAAACAATCTCTCACACACACAATCTCTCACACACACAATCTCTCACACACAATCTCACACACAGAATCTCTCATCCACACAATCTTTCACACACACATAATATCTCTCACACACACAATCTCTCACCCACACAATCTCTCACACACACAATCTCTCACACACACAATCTCTCACACACACAATCTCTCACACACAGATTCTCTCTCACACACAATCTCTCACACACAATCTCTCACACACACACAATCTCTCACCCACACAATCTCTCGCACACACAATCTCTCACACACACAATCTCTCACACACACTATCTCACACACACAATCTCTCACACACACAATCTCTCACACACACAATCTCTCACACACAATCTCTCACACACATATCTCTCACACACACAATCTCTCACACACACAATCTCTCACACACAATCTCTCACACACACAATCTCTCACCCACACAATCTCTCACACACAATCTCACACACACAATCTCTCACACACACAATCTCACACACACACAATCTCTCACACACACAATCTCTCACACACAATCTCTCTCACCCACACAATCTCTCACACACACAATCTCTCACACACACAATCTCTCACACACAATCTCCCACACACACAATCTCTCACCCGCCCAATCTCTCACACACACAATCTCTCACACACACAATCTCTCACACACACAATCTCTCACACACACAATCTCTCACCCACACAATCTCTCACACACACAATCTCACACACACACAATCTCTCACACACACAATCTCTCACACACACAATCTCTCACATACAATCTCTCACACACACAATCTCTCACACACAATCTCTCACTCACACACAATCTCTCACCCACACAATCTCACACACACACAATCTCTCAGACACACAATCTCTCACACACACAATCTCTCACACACACAATCTCTCACCCACACAACGTCTCACCCACACAATCTCTCACCCACACAATCTCACTCACACACAATCTCTCACCCACACAATCTCACACACACACAATCTCTCAGACACACAATCTCTCACACACACAATCTCTTACACACACAATCTCTCACACACACAATCTCTCACACACACAATCTCACACACACAATCTCTCGCACACAATCTCTCACACACAATCTCTCACACACAATCTCTCACAAACACAATCTCTCACACACAATCTCACACACACACAATCTCTCACCCACACAATCTCACACACACACAATCTCTCACACACATTCTCTCACACACATTCTCTCACACACACAATCTCTCACACACACAATCTCTCACACACACAATCTCTCACACACACAATCTCTCACACACAATCTCACACACAGAATCTCTCATCCACACAATCTTTCACACACACATAATATCTCTCACACACACAATCTCTCACCCACACAATCTCTCACACACACAATCTCTCACACACACAATCTCTCACACACACAATCTCTCACACACACAATCTCTCACACACACAATCTCTCACACACACAATCTCTCACACACAATCTCTCACACACACACAATCTCTCACCCACACAATCTCTCGCACACACAATCTCCCACACACACAATCTCTCACACACACTATCTCACACACACAATCTCTCACACACACAATCTCTCACACACACAATCTCTCACACACAATCTCTCTCACCCACACAATCTCTCACACACACAATCTCTCACACACAATCTCTCACACACACAATCTCTCACCCGCCCAATCTCTCACACACACAATCTCTCACACACACAATCTCTCACACACACAATCTCTCACACACAATCTCTCTCACCCACACAATCTCTCACACACACAATCTCTCACACACAATCTCTCACACACACAATCTCTCACCCGCCCAATCTCTCACACACACAATCTCTCACACACACATAATATCTCTCACACACACAATCTCTCACACACACAATCTCTCACACACACAATCTCTCACACACACAATCTCTCACACACAATCTCTCACACACACAATCTCTCACCCACAAAATCTCTCACACACACAATCTCTCACACACACAATCTCTCACACACATATCTCTCACACACACAATCTTTCACACACACAATCTCTCACACACAATCTCTCACCCGCCCAATCTCTCACACACGCAATCTCTCACCCACACAATCTCTCACAAACACAATTTCTCACACACATAATATCTCTCACACATAATATCTCTCACACACACAATCTCTCACACACACAATCTCTCACACACACAATCTCTCACCCACACAAACTCTCACAGACACAATCTCTCACACACAATCTCTCACACACACAATCTCTCACACACACATTCTCTCACACCCAATCTCTCTCACCCACACAATCTCTCACACACGCAATCTCTCACACACACAATCTCTCACACACAATCTCTCACACACACAATCTCTCACCCACCCAATCTCTCACACACACAATCTCTCACACACAATCTCTCACACACACAATCTCTCACACACACAATCTCCCACAAACAATCTCTCAAACACACACAATCTCACACGTACAAACTCTCACACGCACAATCTCTCACACACACAATCTCTCACACACATAATCTCTCACACACACAATCTCTCTCACACACAATCTCTCACACACACATCTCTCACCCACAATCTCTCACACACACAATTTCACACACACACAATCTCTCACACACAATCTCTCACACACACAATCTCACACACACACAATCTCTCACCCACACAATCTCTCACCCAAACAATCTCTCACACACACAATTTCACACACACACATATCTCTCACACACACAATCTCTCACACACACAATCTCTCACACACACAATCTCTCACACACACAATGTCTCACACACACAATCTCTCACACACAATCTCTCACACACACAATCTCTCACCCACACAATCTCTCACACACACAATCTCTCACACACACAATCTCTCACATACAATATCTCACACACAATCTCTCACAGACACAATCTCTCACCCACACAATCTCTCACACACACAATCTCTCACACACATATCTCTCACACACACAATCTCTCACACACACAATCTCTCACACACAATCTCTCACACACACAATCTCTCACCCACACAATCTCTCACACACACAATCTCTCACACACACAATCTCTCACACACACAATCTCTCACACACACAATCTCTCACACACACAATCTCTCACACACACAATCTCTCACACACAATCTCTCTCACCCACACAATCTCTCGCACACAATCTCTCACACACAATCTCTCACAAACACAATCTCTCACACACAATCTCTCACCCACACAATCTCACACACACACAATCTCTCACACACATTCTCTCACACACATTCTCTCACACACACAATCTCTCACACACACAATCTCTCACCCGCCCAATCTCTCACACACACAATCTCTCACACACACAATCTCTCACACACACAATCTCTCACACACAATCTCACTCACCCACACAATCTCTCACACACACAATCTCTCACACACAATCTCTCACACACACAATCTCTCACCCGCCCAATCTCTCACACACACAATCTCTCACACACACATAATATCTCTCACACACACAATCTCTCACACACACAATCTCTCACACACACAATCTCTCACACACACAATCTCTCACACACAATCTCTCACACACACAATCTCTCACCCACAAAATCTCTCACACACACAATCTCTCACACACACAATCTCTCACACACATATCTCTCACACACACAATCTTTCACACACACAATCTCTCACACACAATCTCTCACCCGCCCAATCTCTCACACACGCAATCTCTCACCCACACAATCTCTCACAAACACAATTTCTCACACACATAATATCTCTCACACATAATATCTCTCACACACACAATCTCTCACACACACAATCTCTCACACACACAATCTCTCACCCACACAAACTCTCACAGACACAATCTCTCACACACAATCTCTCACACACACAATCTCTCACACACACATTCTCTCACACACAATCTCTCTCACCCACACAATCTCTCACACACGCAATCTCTCACACACACAATCTCTCACACACAATCTCTCACACACACAATCTCTCACCCACCCAATCTCTCACACACACAATCTCTCACACACAATCTCTCACACACACAATCTCTCACACACACAATCTCCCACAAACAATCTCTCAAACACACACAATCTCACACGTACAAACTCTCACACGCACAATCTCTCACACACACAATCTCTCACACACATAATCTCTCACACACACAATCTCTCTCACACACAATCTCTCACACACACATCTCTCACCCACAATCTCTCACACACACAATTTCACACACACACAATCTCTCACACACAATCTCTCACACACACAATCTCACACACACACAATCTCTCACACACACAATCTCTCACCCACACAATCTCTCACACACAATCTCTCACACACACACAATCTCCCACCCACACAATCTCTCACACACACAATCTCAGACACACACAATCTCTCACACACACAATCTCTCACACACACAATCTCTCACACACACCATCTCTCACACACACAATCTCACACACACAATCTCTCGCACACAATCTCTCACACACAATCTCTCACACACAATCTCTCACACACACAATCTCTCACACACAATCTCACACACACACAATCTCTCACCCACACAATCTCACACACACAAAATCTCTCACACACATTCTCTCACACACACAATCTCTCACACACACAATCTCTCACACACACAATCTCTCACACACACAATCTCTCACACACACAATCTCTCACACACAATCTCACACACAGAATCTCTCATCCACACAATCTTTCACACACACATAATATCTCTCACACACACAATCTCTCACCCACACAATCTCTCACACACACAATCTCACACACACACAATCTCTCACACACACAATCTCTCACACACACAATCTCTCACACACAATCTCTCACACACACAATCTCTCACACACAATCTCTCACTCACACACAATCTCTCACCCACACAATCTCACACACACACAATCTCTCACACACACAATCTCTCACACACACAATCTCTCACACACACAATCTCTCACACACACAATCTCTCACCCACACAACGTCTCACCCACACAATCTCTCACCCACACAATCTCACACACACACAATCTCTCACACACACAATCTCTTACACACACAATCTCTCACACACACAATCTCTCACACACACAATCTCACACACACAATCTCTCGCACACAATCTCTCACACACAATCTCTCACACACAATCTCTCACAAACACAATCTCTCACACACAATCTCACACACACACAATCTCTCACCCACACAATCTCACACACACACAATCTCTCACACACATTCTCTCACACACATTCTCTCACACACACAATCTCTCACACACACAATCTCTCACACACACAATCTCTCACACACACAATCTCTCACACACAATCTCACACACAGAATCTCTCATCCACACAATCTTTCACACACACATAATATCTCTCACACACACAATCTCTCACCCACACAATCTCTCACACACACAATCTCTCACACACACAATCTCTCACACACACAATCTCTCACACACACAATCTCTCACACACAATCTCTCACACACACACAATCTCTCACCCACACAATCTCTCGCACACACAATCTCCCACACACACAATCTCTCACACACACTATCTCACACACACAATCTCTCACACACACAATCTATCACACACACAATCTCTCACCCACACAATCTCTCACACACACAATCACTCACACACATATCTCTCACACACACAATCTCTCACACACACAATCTCTCACACACAATCTCTCACACACACAATCTCTCACCCACACAATCTCTCACACACAATCTCACACACACACAATCTCTCACCCACACAATTTCTCACACACACAATCTCTCACACACACAATCTCTCACACACACAATCTCTCACACACACAATCTCTCACACACACAATCTCTCACACACAATCTCACACACACAATCTCTCACCCACACAATCTCTCACCCAAACAATCTCTCACACACACATATCTCTCACACACACATATCTCTCACACACACAATCTCTCACACACACAATCTCTCACACACACAATCTCTCACACACACAATGTCTCACACACACAATCTCTCACACACAATCTCTCACACACACAATCTCTCACCCACACAATCTCTCACACACACAATCTCTCACACACACAATCTCTCACATACAATATCTCACACACAATCTCTCACAGACACAATCTCTCACCCACACAATCTCTCACACACACAATCTCTCACACACATATCTCTCACACACACAATCTCTCACACACACAATCTCTCACACACAATCTCTCACACACACAATCTCTCACCCACACAATCTCTCACACACACAATCTCTCACACACACAATCTCTCACACACACAATCTCTCACACACACAATCTCTCACACACACAATCTCTCACACACACAATCTCTCACACACAATCTCTCTCACCCACACAATCTCTCACACACACAATCTCTCACACACAATCTCTCACACACACAATCTCTCACCCGCCCAATCTCTCACACACACAATCTCTCACACACACAATCTCTCACACACACAATCTCTCACACACAATCTCTCTCACCCACACAATCTCTCACACACACAATCTCTCACACACAATCTCTCACACACACAATCTCTCACCCGCCCAATCTCTCACACACACAATCTCTCACACACACATAATATCTCTCACACACACAATCTCTCACACACACAATCTCTCACACACACAATCTCTCACACACACAATCTCTCACACACAATCTCTCACACACACAATCTCTCACCCACAAAATCTCTCACACACACAATCTCTCACACACACAATCTCTCACACACATATCTCTCACACACACAATCTTTCACACACACAATCTCTCACACACAATCTCTCACCCGCCCAATCTCTCACACACGCAATCTCTCACCCACACAATCTCTCACAAACACAATTTCTCACACACATAATATCTCTCACACATAATATCTCTCACACACACAATCTCTCACACACACAATCTCTCACACACACAATCTCTCACCCACACAAACTCTCACAGACACAATCTCTCACACACAATCTCTCACACACACAATCTCTCACACACACATTCTCTCACACACAATCTCTCTCACCCACACAATCTCTCACACACGCAATCTCTCACACACACAATCTCTCACACACAATCTCTCACACACACAATCTCTCACCCACCCAATCTCTCACACACACAATCTCTCACACACAATCTCTCACACACACAATCTCTCACACACACAATCTCCCACAAACAATCTCTCAAACACACACAATCTCACACGTACAAACTCTCACACGCACAATCTCTCACACACACAACCTCTCACACACATAATCTCTCACACACACAATCTCTCTCACACACAATCTCTCACACACACATCTCTCACCCACAATCTCTCACACACACAATTTCACACACACACAATCTCTCACACACAATCTCTCACACACACAATCTCACACACACACAATCTCTCACACACACAATCTCTCACCCACACAATCTCTCACACACAATCTCTCACACACACACAATCTCCCACCCACACAATCTCTCACACACACAATCTCACACACACACAATCTCTCACACACACAATCTCTCACACACACAATCTCTCACACACACCATCTCTCACACACACAATCTCACACACACAATCTCTCGCACACAATCTCTCACACACAATCTCTCACACACAATCTCTCACACACACAATCTCTCACACACAATCTCACACACACACAATCTCTCACCCACACAATCTCACACACACAAAATCTCTCACACACATTCTCTCACACACACAATCTCTCACACACACAATCTCTCACACACACAATCTCTCACACACACAATCTCTCACACACAATCTCACACACAGAATCTCTCATCCACACAATCTTTCACACACACATAATATCTCTCACACAAACAATCTCTCACACACACAATCTCTCACACACACAATCTCTCACACACACAATCTCTCACACACAATCTCTCACCCACACAATCTCTCACCCAAACAATCTCTCACACACACATATCTCTCACACACACATAATATCTCTCACACACACAATCTCTCACACACACAATCTCTCACACACACAATCTCTCTCACACAATCTCTCACACACAATCTCTCACACACAATCTATCACACACGCAATCTCTCACCCACACAATCTCTCACAAACACAATTTCGCACACACATAATATCTCTCACACATACTATCTCTCACACACACAATCTCTCACACACACAATCTCTCACACACACAATCTCTCACCCACACAAACTCTCACACACACAATCTCTCACACACAATCTCTCACACACACAATCTCTCACACACACAATCTCTCACACACAATCTCTCTCACCCACACAATCTCTCACACACACAATCTCTCACACACACAATCTCTCACACACAATCTCTCACACACACAATCTCTCACCCACCCAATCTCTCACACACACAATCTCTCACACACAATCTCTCACACACACAATCTCTCACACACACAATCTCTCACACACACAATCTCTCACACACACAATCTCTCACACATACAATCTCTCACACACAATCTCTCACACACACACAATCTCTCACCCACACAATCTCTCGCACACACAATCTCTCACACACACAATCTCTCACACACACTATCTCTCACACACAATCTCTCACACACACAATCTATCACCCACACAATCTCTCACACACACAATCTCTCACACACATATCTCTCACACACACAATCTCTCACACACACAATCTCTCACACACAATCTCTCACACACACAATCTCTCACCCACACAATCTCTCACACACAATCTCACACACACACATTCTCTCACCCACACAATTTCTCACACACACAATCTCTCACACAAACAATCTCTCACACACACAATCTCTCACACACACAATCTCTCACACACACAATCTCTCACACACAATCTCACACACACAATCTCTCACCCACACAATCTCTCACCCAAACAATCTCTCACACACACATATCTCTCACACACACATATCTTTCACACACACAATCTCTCACACACACAATCTCTCACACACACAATCTCTCACACACACAATCTCTCACACACACAATCTCTCACACACACAATCTCTCACCCACACAATCTCTCACACACACAATCTCTCACACACACAATCTCTCACACACACAATCTCTCACACACACAATCTCTCACATACAATATCTCACACACCATCTCTCACAGACACAATCTCTCACCCACACAATCTCTCACACACACAATCTCTCACACACATATCTCTCACACACACAATCTCTCACACACACAATCTCTCACACACAATCTCTCACACACACAATCTCTCACCCACACAATCTCTCACACACACAATCTCTCACACACACAATCTCTCACACACAATCTCTCTCACCCACACAATCTCTCACACACACAATCTCTCACACACAATCTCTCACACACACAATCTCTCGCCCGCCCAATCTCTCACACACACAATCTCTCACACACACATAATATCTCTCACACACACAATCTCTCACACACACAATCTCTCACACACACAATCTCTCACACACACAATCTCTCACACACAATCTCTCACACACACAATCTCTCACCCACAAAATCTCTCACACACACAATCTCTCACACACACAATCTCTCACACACATATCTCTCACACACACAATCTTTCACACACACAATCTCTCACACACAATCTCTCACCCGCCCAATCTCTCACACACATAATATCTCTCACACACACAATCTCTCACACACACAATCTCTCACACACACAATCTCTCACACACACAATCTCTCACACACAAAATCTCTCACACACAATCTCTCACACACACACAATCTCTCACCCACACAATCTCTCACACACACAATCTCTCACACACACAATCTCTCACTCACACAATCTCTCTCACACAATCTCTCACACACGCAATCTCTCACCCACACAATCTCTCACAAACACAATTTCTCACACGCATATCTCTCACACATAATATCTCTCACACACACAATCTCTCAAACACACAATCTCTCACACACAATCTCTCACCCACACAATCTCTCACCCACACAAACTCTCACACACACAATCTCTCACACACAATCTCTCACACACACAATCTCTCACACACACAATCTCTCACACACAATCTCTCTCACCCATACAATCTCTCACACACACAATCTCTCACACACAATCTCTCACACACACAATCTCTCACCCACCCAATCTCTCACACACACAATCTCTCACACACAATCTCTCACACACACAATCTCTCACACACACAATCTCCCACACACAATCTCTCAAACACACACAATCTCACACGTACAAACTCTCACACGCACAATCTCTCACACACACAATCTCTCACACACATAATCTCTCACACACACAATCTCTCACACACAATATCTCACACACACATCTCTCACCCACAATCTCTCACACACACAATTTCACACACACACAATCTCTCACACACAATCTCTCACACACACAATCTCACACACACACAATCTCTCACACACACAATCTCTCACCCACACAATCTCTCACACACAATCTCTCACACACAATCTCTCACACACAATCTCTCACACACAATCTGTCACACACACAATCTCTCACACACAATCTCTCACACACACACAATCTCACACACACAATCTCTCACACGCACAATCTCTGATACACACAATCTCTCACACACACAATCTCACACACACAATCTCTCTCACACAATCTCTCACACACAATCTCTCACACCCACAATCTCTGACACACAATCTCTCACACACACAATCTCACACACACAATCTCTCACCGACACAATCTCTCACACACACAATCTCTCACACACACAATCTCTCACACACACAATCTCTCACACACACAATCTCTCACACACACAATCTCTCACACACACAATCTCTCACACACAATCTCTCACACACAGTCTCTCACACACACAATCTCTCACACACCCACAATCATTCACCCACACAATCTCTCTCACACACAGTCTCTCACCTACACAATCTCTCACACACACAATCTCTCACACGCACAATCTCTGACACACACAATCTCTCACACACACAATCTCACACACACAATCTCTCACCGACACAATCTCTCACACACACAATCTCCCACACACACAATCTCTCACCCGCCCAATCTCTCACACACACAATCTCTCACACACAATCTCTCACACACACAATCTCTCACACACACAATCTCCCACACACAATCTCTCAAACACACAAAATCTCACACGTACAAACTCTCACACGCAAAATCTCTCACACACACAATCTCTCACACACATAATCTCTCACACACACAATCTCTCACACACACAATCTCTCACACACACATCTCTCACCCACAATCTCTCACACACACAATTTCACACACACACAATCTCTCACACACAATCTCTCACACACACAATCTCACACACACACAATCTCTCACACACATAATCTCTCACCCACACAATCTCTCACACACAATCACTCACACACAATCTCTCACACACAATCTCTCACACACACAATCTCTCACACACAATCTCTCACACACACACAATCTCACACACACAATCTCCCACACGCACAATCTCTGATACACACAATCTCTCACACACACAATCTCACACACACAATCTCTCTCACACAATCTCTCACACACAATCTCTCACACACAATCTCTCACACACAATCTCTCACACACACAATGTCACACACACACAATCTCTCACACACACACAATCTCACACACACAATCTCTCACACCCACAATCTCTGACACACACAATCTCTCATACACACAATCTCACACACACAATCTCTCACCGACACAATCTCTCACACACACAATCTCTCACACACACAATCTCTCACACACACAATCTCTCACACACACAATCTCTCACACACAGTCTCTCACACACACAATCTCTCACACACCCACAATCATTCACCCACACAATCTCTCTCACACACAGTCTCTCACCCACACAATCTCTCACACACACAATCTCTCACACGCACAATCTCTGACACACATAATCTCTCACACACACAATCTCACACTCACAATCTCTCACACACACAATCTCTCACACACACAATCTCTCACACACAGTCTCTCACACACACAATCTCTCACACACCCACAATCATTCACCCACACAATCTCTCTCACACACAGTCTCTCACCCACACAATCTCTCACACACACAATCTCTCACACACAATCTCTCACACACACAATCTCTCACACACAATCTCACACACACACACACAATCTCTCACACACACATTCTCACACACACACAATCTCACACACAATCTCTCACACACACAATCTCTCACCCACACAATCTCACACACACAATCTCTCACACACACAATCTCACACACACAATCTCTCACACACACAATCTCTCACCCACACAATCTCTCACACACACATAATATCTCTCACACACACATAATATCTCTCACACACACAATCTCTCACACACACAATCTCACACACACAATCTCACACACACAATCTCTCACACACACATTCTCACACACACACAATCTCACACACACAATCTCTCACAAACACAATCTCTCACACACACACAATCTCTCACACACACAATCTCTCACACACACAATCTCTCACCCACACAACCTCTCACACACATAATCTCTCACACACACAATCTCTCACCCACACAATCTCTCCCACACAAAATCTCTCACACACACACAATCTCCCATCCACACAATCTCTCACACACACAATCTCTCACACACACAATCTCTCACACACACAATCTCTCACCCACACAATCTCTCACACACACAATCTCTCACACACACAATCTCTCACACACACAATCTCTCACACACACAATCTCTCACCCACACAATCTCTCACACACACAATCTCACACACACACAATCTCTCACACACACAATCTCTCACACACACAATCTCTCACACACACAATCTCTCACACACAATCTCTCTCACCCACACAATCTCTCACACACACAATCTCTCACACACACAATCTCTCACCCACAATCTCCCACACACACAATCTCTCACCCGCCCAATCTCTCACACACACAATCTCTCACACACACATATCTCTCACACACAAAATCTCTCACACACACAATCTCTCACACACACAATCTCTCACACACACAATCTCTCACACACAATCTCTCACACACACAATCTCTCACACACACAATCTCTTACACACACAATCTCTCACACACACAATCTCTCACACACATAATATCTCTCAGACACACAATCTCTCACTCACACATTCTCTCACACACACAATCTCTCACACACACAATCTCTCACACACACAATCTCACACACACACAATCTCTCACACAGACAATCTCTCACACACACAATCTCTCACACACACAATCTCTCACACACACAATCTCTCACACACATAATATCTCTCACACACACAATCTCTCACACACACAATCTCTCACACACACAATCTCTCACCCGCCCAATCTCTCACACACGCAATCTCTCACACACACATAATATCTCTCACACACACAATCTCTCACACACACAATCTCTCACACACACAATCTCTCACACACACAATCTCACACACACACAATCTCACACACACACAATCTCACACACACACACAATCTCTCACACACACACAATCTCTCACCCACACAATCTCTCACACACACAATCTCTCACACACACAATCTCTCACACATACAATCTCTCACACACACAATCTCACACACACACAATCTCTCACACACACAATCTCTCACACATACAATCTCTCACACACACAATCTCACACACACACAATCTCTCACACACACAATCTCTCACACACACAATCTCTCACACACACATAATATCTCTCACACACACAATCTCTCACACACAAATAATAACTCTCACACACACAATCTCACACACACACAATCTCACACACACACAATCTCACACACACACAATTTCACACACACACAATCTCTCACACACACAATCTCTCACACACACAATCTCTCACACACACAATCTCTCACACACACACTCTCTCACACACACAATCTCTCACACACACAATCTCTCACACACACAATCTCTCACACACACAATCTCTCACACGCACAATCTCACACACGCACAATCTCTCACACACAATCTCTCACACACTCAATCTCTCACACACACACAATCTCTCACACACACAATCCCTCACACACACAATCTCTCTCACACACACAATCTCCCACACACAATCTCACACACACAATCTCTCACACACACAATCTCTCACACACACAATCTCTCACACACACAATCTCTCACACACACAATCTCTCACACACACAATCTCTCATCCACAATCTCTCACGCACACAATTTCAGACACACACAATCACTCACACACAATCTCTCACACACACAATCTCACACACACACAATCTCTCACACACACAATCTCTCACCCACACAATCTCTCACACACAATCTCTCACACACGCAATCTCTCACACACAATCTCTCACACACACACGAAGAAAGACTTTCCATGACACACTCACACTGAACCATTCTCTAACACTCACACACATTCTATTCACTTCACCTTGAGTTTCCCAGTGTGTTCTCCTCACTCTCCTGTCCCACACGACTGTTCCGAGGACCAGTCTCACGCTAGTTACATACCAGAGCTGGACGAACAGGAACAGCCAAGTTGGTATCACAAATGCCCTGCTTTTGTGTTTCAGAGTTGTTTGGTGTGGGCGTGATACCAGAGCTCAGTTTTCACTGGCAGAACTAATGACTCACTAGGCAACAGGACACGGAAATTCTTATGTTGACATCGAAGTAAACTTTGGAATCTGAAATAAATCACTGCTCCCAATGTGCTCTCCTCTACTTTGGGAAGGTTAAACACAGACTGGGCGACCGTTTGCGGAATATCTTCACTAAGCCGTAAGATCGACCCCCAACCTCCCCGCCACTCGACATTTTCACTCAGAATCTTGCTCTCATGTCCACATGTCTGCCCCTGACCTGCTCCAATAAGACCATCAGACACAGGAGCAGAATTAGGCCACTCGGCCCATCGAGTCTGCTCCGCCATTCAATCACGGCTGATATTTTTCTCATCCCCATTCTCCGGCCTTATCCCCAGAACCCCTGATCCCCTTATTATGGGGGCATGGTAGCACAGTGGGTAGCACTGTTGTGTGTGGGTTTCCTCCGGGTGCTCCGGTTTCCTCCCACAAGTACCGAAAGACGTGCTGTTAGGTGAATTGGACATTCTGAATTCTCCCTCCGTGTACCCGAACAGGCGCCGGAATGTGGCGACTAGGGGATTTTCACAGCAACTTCATTGCAATGTAAGCCAACTTGTGACAATAATTATTATTATAATCAAGAACCTATCTATCTCTATCTTAAAGACACTCCGTGATTTGGCCTCCACAGCCTTCTGCGGCAAAGAGTTCCACAGATTCACCACCCTCTGGCTGAAGAAATTCCTCCTCATCTCTGTTGAGGATGAATTTCGTCCCTTTAGTCTGAGCTTGTGTCCATGAGTCTGTCAATATTTCCGAAGCTCCAGCCTATCCCTGACCTCCTATGCTGCTCCACCTCCTCTATCACCCCTTTCAAATTATACAACACAAAACATTTTTACCTCTCTCCAGCTCGTACGGCCTCGAAACATTAACTCCCTTTTTCCCTCCACAGGTGCTGCCAGACCTGCTGAAATGTTTATTTTGTTACCTGGGATGTGAGTGTCACTGGCCCGTCAGAAATTACCCCTTGAGAAGATGGTGGTGAGCGGCATTCCTGAACTGCTGCAAACCGTATGGGCGATGTCAGTGCTGAGGGAGCACCGCTCTGTCTGAGGGTCAGGACTGAGGGAGCACCGCACTGTCTGAGGGTCAGTGCTGAGGGAGCGCCGCACTGTCAGAGGGTCAGTACTGAGGGAGCGCCGCACAGTCAGAGGGTCAGTACTGAGGGAGCGCCGCACTGTCAGAGGGTCAGTGCTGAGGGAGCGCCGCACTGTCAGAGGGTCAGTACTGAGGGAGCGCCGCACTGTCAGAGGGTCAGTACTGAGGGAGCACCGCACTGTCAGAGGGTCAGTACTGAGGGAGATCCGCACTGTCTGAGGGTCAGTACTGAGGGAGCACCGCACTGTCAGAGGGTCACTGCTGAGGGAGCACCGCACTGTCAGAGGGTCAGTACTGAGGGAGTGCTGCACTGTCAGAGGGTCAGTACTGAGGGAGTGCCGCACTGTCAGAGGGTCAGTACTGAGGGAGCGCCGCACTGTCAGAGGGTCAGTACTGAGGGAGCGCCGCACTGTCAGAGGGTCAGTACTGAGGGAGCACCGCACTGTCGGAGGGTCAGTGCTGAGGGTGCGCCGCACTGTGGGCGTGTCAGTACTGAGGGAGCACCGCACTGTCTGAGGGTCAGTACTGAGCGAGATCCGCACTGTCTGAGGGTCACTGCTGAGGGAGCACCGCATTGTGGGCGTGTCAGTACTGAGGGAGATCCGCACTGTCTGAGGGTCAGTACTGAGGGAGTGCCGCACTGTCAGAGGGTCAGTACTGAGGGAGCGCCGCACTGTCAGAGGGTCAGTACTGAGGGAGCGCTGCACTGTCACAGGGTCAGTACTGAGGGAGCGCCGCACTGTCAGAGGGTCAGTATTGAGGGAGTGCCGCACTGTCTGAGGGTCAGTACTGAGGGAGTGCCGCACTGTCACAGGGTCAGTACTGAGGGAGCACCGCACTGTCTAAGGGTCAGTGTTGAGGGAGCACCGCACTGTCAGAGGGTCAGTACTGAGGGAGATCCGCACTGTCTGAGGGTCACTGCTGAGGGAGCACCGCACTGTCTGAGGGTCAGTACTGAGCGAGATCCGCACTGTCTGAGGGTCACTGCTGAGGGAGCACCGCACTGTGGGCGTGTCAGTACTGAGGGAGATCCGCACTGTCTGAGGGTCAGTACTGAGGGAGCACCGCACTGTCTGAGGGTCAGTACTGAGGGAGCACCGCACTGTCAGAGGGTCAGTACTGAGTGAGTACCGCACTGTCAGGGGGTCAGTACTGAGGGAGTGCCGCACTGTCACAGGGTCAGTACTGAGGGAGCACCGCACTGTCTGAGGGTCAGTGCTGAGGGAGCGCCGCACTGTCAGAGGGTCAGTATTGTGGGAGTGCCTCACTGTCTGAGGGTCAGTACTGAGGGAGTGCCGCACTGTCACAGGGTCAGTACTGAGGGAGCACCGCACTGTCTAAGGGTCAGTGTTGAGGGAGCACTGCACTGTCTGAGGGTCAGTGTTGAGGGAGCACCGCACTGTCTGAGGGTCAGTGCTGAGGGAGATCCGCACTGTCTGAGGGTCAGTGTTGAGGGAGATCCGCACTGTCTGAGGGTCAGTGCTGAGAGAGCACCGCACTGTTGGAGGGTCAGTGCTGAGGGAGATCCGCACTGTCTGAGGGTCAGTACTGAGGGAGCGCCGCACTGTCTGAGGGTCAGTACTGAGGGAACACCGCACTGTCTGAGGGTCAGTGCTGAGGGAGCACCGCCCGTCTGAGGGTCAGTACTGAGGGAGATCCGCACTGTCCGAGGGTCAGTGTTGAGGGAGATCCGCACTGTCAGAGGGTCAGTACTGATGGAGCGCCGCACTGTTGGAGGGTCAGTGCTGAGGGAGATCCCCACTGTCTGAGGGTCAGTGTTGAGGGAGATCCGCACTGTCTGAGGGTCAGTGTTGAGGGAGATCCGCACTGTCTGAGGGTCAGTGCTGAGGGAGCACCGCACTGTCTGAGGGTCAGTACTGAGGGAGCACCGCACTGTCTGAGGGTCAGTACTGAGGGAGCGCCGCACCGTCTGAGGGTCAGTACTGAGGGAGATCCGCACTGTCTGAGGGTCAGTACTGAGGGAGCGCCGCACCGTCTGAGGGTCAGTACTGAGGGAGATCCGCACTGTCTGAGGGTCAGTACTGAGGGAGATCCGCACTGTCTGAGGGTCAGTGCTGAGGGAGCACCGCACTGTCGGAGAGTCACTGCTGAGGGAGATCCGCACTGTCTGAGGGTCAGTGTTGAGGGAGATCCGCACTGTCAGAGGGTCAGTACTGAGGGAGCACCGCACTGTTGGAGGGTCAGTGCTGAGGGAGATCCGCACTGTCTGAGGGTCAGTGTTGAGGGAGATCCTCACTGTCTGAGGGTCAGTGCTGAGGGAGCACCGCACTGTCTGAGGGTCAGTACTGAGGGAGCACTGCACTGTCTGAGGGTCAGTGCTGAGGGAGCACTGCACTGTCTGAGGGTCAGTGCTGAGGGAGATCCGCACTGTCGGAGGGTCAGTACTGAGGGAGCGCCGCACTGTCTGAGGGTCAGTACTGAGGGAGCACCGCACTGTCGGATGGTCAGTACTGAGGGAGCACCGCACTGTCAGAGGGTCAGTACTGAGGGAGCACCGCACCGTCTGATGGTCAGCGCTGAGGGAGCACCGCACTGTCAGAGGGTCAGTACTGAGGGGGCACCGCACTGTCTGATGGTCAGCGCTGAGGGAGCACCGCACTGTCAGAGGGTCAGTACTGAGGGAGCACCGCACTGTCTGAGGGTCAGCGCTGAGGGAGCACCGCACTGTCAGAGGGTCAGCGCTGAGGGAGCACCGCACTGTCTGATGGTCAGTGCTGAGGGAGCACCGCACTGTCAGAGGGTCAGCGCTGAGGGAGCACCGCACTGTCTGATGGTCAGTGCTGAGGGAGCACCGCACTGTGATGGAATCTTTAATCAGAAGATTCTAGGTTCGGCTCCTGGCTGGCTCGCCAAATGAAGGAAACTTTAATTTATGGGAATCTTAACCTGTCGAACTACGCCAAGTTTGGGGGAAACTTAGTTGATGATTCAAGTCCTGGCGCAATACGACAAGTTGTAAGATTTGTAATATTTTTAGACTGTGTTAAGTTGTTCGATTCCTTGTATTATTCGACTGTGTATAATTGAAGGAAATTATATTATCTCTGCTATTCGGTTATCAGTAGCACTTTGCGAACACTGGAACTCAGCAGAAATTTTCAGTATAAACTTCTCAGGTGCCAAAAATAATTGTTTTATTTGTAGTCGCTTGATTACAATTTGAAAGTCATTTAAAAGGCAATTCGTAGACAATTCGAAGCTTTCAGAGAATTACAGACATTGGGCGAAATTCTCCGTTATCGGCGGAAAGTCCGCCGATCGGCGCAAAAAACGGCGCAAATCCCACTTGCGTCACGTCATAAAAATGGGCCGATAGTCTCCGGTCCGAAATGGGCTAGCAGCGACGTGACGGGATCTGCGCTTGCGCAATGGTTCACGCCGTGAGCGTCATACGCGCTGCACGGCGTGACGGCTCATAAGGCCGCGCAGCTCCCGCCCACCCGACCGGAACACCCGACAGCAACACTCGACTGGATGGCTGGCCGTCGCTCAGCCCCAAGGTTCGAGTCACGCGATGTGGAGGCGCTCCTGGACGCGGTGGAGCAGAGGAGGGACGCCCTGTATCCCGGGCACGGCCGCAGAGTTGCCCCACGCCACAGCCGGCGTCTGTGGAGGGAGGTGGCAGAGGCCGTCACCGCTGTGGCCCTAACACCACGGACAGGCACCCAGTGCCACAAGAAGGTGAACAACCTCGTCAGAGCAGGCAGGGTGAGCCTCCCCCATATCCCCCATATCCCCCCTCCCCATATCCCCCCTCCCCCATATCCGCCATATCCCCCCCTCCCCCATATCCCCCATATCCCCCTCCCCCATATCCCCCCTCCCCCATATCCCCCCTCCCCCATATCCCCCATATCCCCCCTCCCCCATATCCCCCCTCCCCCATATCCCCCATATCCCCCCTCCCCCATATCCCCCATATCCCCCCTCCCCATATCCCCCATATACACCCCTCCCCCATATCCCCCCTCCCCCATATCCCCCATACCCCCCTCCCCATATCCCCCCTCCCCCATATCCCCCCTCCCCCATATCCCCCATATCCCCCCTCCCCCATATCCCCCCCTCCCCATATCCCCCCTCCCCCATATCCCCCCTCCCCCATATCCCCCCTATCCCCCCTCCCCCATATCCCCCCTCCCCCATATCCCCCCTCCCCCATATCCCCCCTCCCCCATATCCCCCCTCCCCCATATCCCCCTCCCCATATCCCCCATACCCCCTTCCCCCATATCCCCCTCCCCCATATTCCCCCTCCCCCATATCCCCCCTTCCCATATCCCCCATATCCCCCTCCCCATATCCCCCCTCCCCCATATCCCCCCTCCCCCATATCCCCCCTCCCCCATATCCCCCCTCCCCCATATCCCCCATATCCCCCCTCCCCCATATCCCCCCTCCCCCATATCCCCCCTCCCCCATATCCCCCATACCCCCCTCCCCCATATCCCCCCTCCCCCATATCCCCCCTCCCCCATATCCCCCCTCCCCATATCCCCCCTCCCCCATATCCCCCCTCCCCATATCCCCCTCCCCCATATCCCCCTCCCCCATATCCCCCATACCCCCCCCTCCCCCATATCCCCCCTCCCCCATATCCCCCCTATCCCCCCCTCCCCCATATCCCCCCTCCCCCATATCCCCCCTCCCCCATATCCCCCCTCCCCCATATCCCCCCTCCCCATATCCCCCATATCCCCAAGTGAATCCAGCCCTAATCTTAACCTCTGCAATGCACGCGCAACCGATGGCGTGCATTCATATACCTGCCTAACACTGTTGCCTTTTACCCCTGCCACCACCCCCCCCCCCCAGGAGAAGCGCGCACACAACAATAGGGAGCATGTGAGGACTGGAGGAGGCCCCGCTGATGAGAGGCCACTGACCGTACATGAGGAAAGGGCCCTGGAACTGGCTGGCGGACCTGAGGACCGGGAGGTTGCTGATGCAGAGGTCGGGGCCCCACGAGCAAGTGAGCCACCAACAGCCCGTCCCCATATCCCCCCTCCCCTATATCCCCCTCTCCCGTATCACCTGATCACTGCCTGATGTCTAACCATGCATGCTTCATTGTGTATCGCAGGACCAAACGTCCAGGCACCCATCCCCGCAGATGCACACCGCCCGCAGGATGCCCCTCGGAGACCACGGGAGACGGAGAGACCCGCACCCTCCAGCATGCGACGCCCGCAGGATGCCCCTCGGACACCACGGGAGACGGAGAGACCCGGACCCTCCAGCATGCGACGCCCGCAGGATGCCCCTCGGAGACCACGGAGACGGAGAGACCCGGACCCTCCAGCATGCGACGCCCGCAGGATGCCCCTCGCACACCACGGGAGACGGAGAGACCTGGAGCAACAGGGAGACGACACCCCCGTCACGTGCGGGAGCGACCACCCAGCGATGAGGGGGGCAGCCACAGGCCCCCGTCACATCCGAGCCAGGACACCACTACCCAGGACACCACTACCCAGGACACCCCTACCCGGGACACCACTACCCGGGGCACCCCTACCCGGGACAGCACTACCCGGGACAGCACTACCCGGGACAGCACTACCCGGGACAGCACTACCCGGGACAGCACTACCCAGGACACCCCTACCCGGGAAGACGAAGTACCGGACAGTGACTCAGAGTGGATGGGTGGAGACGAACCCCCACCCCAAAGTGCCATGGACTCAGAGTGGGACGAAGAGCACGACACAACGCCACTGCTGTCACCAACACCCTCCACCATCGCAGAAACACTCACCACGGTTGGGCACTTTAGTGATGAGGCGTCTGGTACACTCACTGGTGCGCACAACACAGCCGTCCCGGTACAGCAGGTGGAGGTAGGAGCAGCAGAGGGACCGGGCGGTCGGAGGGCAGCCCAGGCCAAGCGAACATCTGCCGCCCAGATGGATCCCGGGTTCCTGCAGTTACCACACCCACACATAGATGCGATGCAACCACCGACACGGAGACGAGCGAAGAGGGTGACGGGTGGCTTGCGGCGGCTGCGGTCGCAGGTGGAGGAGTCCACCCACGTCCAGGAGCTGGGAGTGGTCCCGGTCATGCGTGCCACCCAGGCTGACACCGCACGGGTGGCGTCCGCGGTGGAGGCAATGGGTGCGACGGTGTCAGACATGGGGAACGGTTTGTGAGGCCTGGGGCCTTCCGTGCAGGCGGCGTCTGTGGCCCAGGAAATGGCTGCCCTCTCCCAGGAGGCCATGAGTCAGTGTCAGCGCCAGATGGCAGAGGCGCTCATCGCCATAGCCCAGTCTCAGCAGGCCATGGCCCAGTCTCAGCAGGCCATAGCCCAGTCTCTGCAGGCCATGGCCCAGTCTCTGCAGGCCATGGCCCAGTCTCAGCAGGCCATCGCTGAGGGCATCGGCGCCAGTGGCCATGTGCGAGCCGGCGTCGCACTGTCACAGACAGGGTTCGACAACCCCCTGGGCTCCATGGCTGCAAACCTGCAGACCCCTGTCGATACCAGCACGGGCCTCCAGGACTGGCAGCGCCAGATGTCGGGGGCGCGTCGGATGGCCAGTCCGTTCGCATCCCCCACCCATGTAGAGGCCTGGGGGCCATCGGGCACCCCGAGGGAGGAGGAGGTGGTGTGGTCCGTCCCGGCTCCCTCTGTAGGGGAGGTCCCGGTACACCGCGACACCTCGGACTCCCCCCCTTCCGTCCCAGGTGCATCGGGTGGGCAACGGGCAGGACAGGCTGGCAGCTCGCCATCCCAGTCGCCCGGGCCGCAGCCTGGCCCATCTAGGCCAGGACGCCCCAGGAAACGGCCGCCAAAGGGATCCAGTGTCAGAGGGCAGGAATCACAGGAGTCCACCTCCAGTTCTGCTGTACCGTCTGGGGAACCACGTAGACGTAGTCAAAGGGCCCGTAAGGCCAAACAATTAGACACTGAGTAAGTTGGCACGGGTGCAGGGCACAGATGAGTTTTAGGGGCTAGGGCGCGTGCATGAACTCCTTTGGTTATTAAAGTCAATGTTACACCTACCGAAGCTGCCTTTGTGCTCTGTCCAAAGTGTGCGGGCGTGTCATGTACGTTGAGCGCAAGTGTGTGTGTGACGGGTGGTCTTACCTCAGCCCCAGGTGAGCCTGCCCCCTTCCCCCTGGGCCGCCATCAACATCCCCCGGGCAGAGGACGGGACCGTGCGCTGCAGTGTCACAGCCGCATGCAGGGATGGTCCGGGTGGATGGTGGTACTGTGGCCATGGGTCAGACATAGTCCAACGATGTAGAGCCAGGAGCTCATCGGAGGCGGGTTGTCATCATCCTCCATGGCCTGCGATAGACACGCGTCCACCCGCAACTGGGTGAGCCCGGCCCGTTGTGCCGCCGGTGGATCGGCAATTGGGGGTGGTGTGCATGCGGGTGGGGTGTGTGGGGTTGGGGAGGGGGGTGAGGGTGCTGGGTGGGTGGATGGGTGGGGGGTGTGGGTGGTCGGCTGTTGCCATGGTGTGCGGTCTGTGGCCATACTACCCGATTCCCACGCCCATCTAGTCAGTGAAGCGGGCGTCTATCAGTCTGTCCCGTGCCCGCTGGGCCAGCCGGTAACGGTGGACAGCCACCCGCCTGTGTCTACCCCGTCTGCCCTGACCATTGCCCCCATCCCCCTCATCTGGGGAGGACTGGGCCTCTTCCTGCTGCTCCTCCACTCCGCCCTCCTCTGCCTGCGGCACATCGCCCCTCTGCTGGGCTATGTTGTGCAGGACGCAGCACACCACAATGATGCGGCCGACCCTATCTGACCGATACTGGAGGGCGCCCCCAGAGAGGTCCAGGCACCTGAAACGCATCTTCAGCACGCCAAAGCACCTCTCGATCACTCCCCTTGTCGCTACATGGGCATCATTGTAGCGGTTCTCCGCCTCATTGCGTGGCCTCCGTATAGGCGTCATCAGCCACGATCGCAATGGGTAGCCCCTGTCGCCCAGCAACCAGCCCCTCAGCCGGGGATGGCGTCCCTCGTACATGCCGGGGATGGATGACCGCGACAACACGAATGAGTCGTGTACACTGCCTGGGTGACGGGCGCAGACGTGCAGGATCATCATGCGGTGGTCGCAGACCACCTGTACGTTCATCGAATAGGTCCCCTTCCTATTAGTGAACACGGCCCTGTTCTCTGCAGGTGGCCGCATGGCGACGTGCATCCCATCGATCGTGCCCTGGACCATGGGGAACCCGGCAACGGCAGAGAAGCCCACGGCCCGGGCATCTTGGCTGGCCCGGTCCACGGGGAAGCAGATGTAGCGGTGCGCCATGGCATAAAGGGCATCTGTCACTGCCCGGATGCACCGATGCACCGATGTCTGCGATATGCCGGACAGGTCCCCACTCGGTGCCTGGAATGACCCCGTTGCATAAAAGTTCAGGGCCACCGTAACCTTGACGGACACGGGGAGAGGGTGTCCCCCGCCAGTGCCACGCGGTGACAGGTGTGCCAGCAGGTGGCAGATGTGTGCCACGGTTTCACGGCTCATCCGGAGTCTCCTCCTGCATTCCCGGTCCGTGAGGTCCTGGTATGACTGCCGGGGCCGGTACACACGGGGCGCCCTCGGGTGCCTCCGTTGCCGTGGGGCCGCGACGTCCTCCTCCCCCTCCTCGTCCTGTCGGTCAGGTGTCCCTCCAGCCTGGGCGGCTGCCGCCTGCCCCTCTGCGGCAGCCTGCGCCGCCTCTCTGGCATGCTCCTCCTCCTCCTCCTCCTCCTCCTCCTCCTCCTCATCCAGGGCAACATAGACATGAGCGGCTGCCACCACGGCGGCCAACATCGCTGGATGGTCTGAAAACATGACGGCCTGGTGGGGGGGAGGGGAACGACGACATGTCATCATTGCCCATATCCCCTCCTCCCCCCAGCCAGGTGGCATGGACCGCATGGGTCCAACTGTTGGAGGCTGGCACCTGGCCAGGTGGACCAACTCATTTGCCCTCCCATCACCCACCCCGGCACGGACCCCCTCCCCAACCCCCAACCTCCACCCCGGCACGGACCCCCCCCAACCTCCACCCCGGCACGGACCCCCTCCCCAACCCCCAACCTCCACCCCAGCACGGACCCCCCCCCCAACCTCCACCCCAGCACGGACCCCCCCTCCAACCTCCACCCCGGCACGGACCCCCTCCCCAACCTCCACCCGGCACGGACACCCCCCCCAACCTCCACCCCGGCACGGACCCCCTCCCCAACCTCCACCCCAGCACGGACCCCCCCCCAACCCCCAACCTCCACCCCAGCACGGACCCTACCCCAACCTCCACCCCAGCACGGACCCCCCCCCAACCTCCACCCCGGCACGGACCCCCTCCCCAACCTCCACCCCGGCACGGACCCCCCCCCCAACCTCCAACCCGGCACGGACCCCCTCCCCAACCTCCACCCCAGCACGGACCCCCCCAACCCCCAACCTCCACCCCAGCACGGACCCCCCCCCAACCTCCACCCCGGCATGGACCCCCCCCCCCAACCTCCACCCCGGCACGGATCCCCTCCCCAACATCCACCCCGGCACGGACCCCCCCCCAACCTCCACCCCGGCACGGACCCCCTCCCCAACCCCCAACCTCCACCCCAGCACGGACCCCCCCCAAACTCCACCCCGGCACGGACCCCCTCCCCAACCTCCACCCCGGCACGGACCCCCTCCCCAACCTCCACCCCGGCACGGACCCCCTCCCCAACCTCCACCCCGGCACGGACCCACTCCCCAACCTCCACCCCGGCACGGACCCCCTCCCCAACCTCCACCCCGGCACGGACCCCCTCCCCAACCTCCACCCCGGCACGGACCCCCTCCCCAACCTCCACCCCAGCACGGACCCCCCCCCCAACCTCCACCCCGGCACGGACCCCCTCCCCAACCTCCACCCCAGCACGGACCCCCCCCCAACCCCCACCCCGGCACGGACCCCCTCCCCAACCTCCACCCCGGCACGGACCCCCCCCCGAACCTCCACCCCGGCACGGACCCCCCCCAACCCCCAACCTCCACCCCGGCACGGACCCCCTCCCGGCACTCCCCCGGAGCCCAGCCTACTCTAACCACCCCCCCCCCCCCGCCGCACACACACACACACAAGCCGAGACACACCTCTCCTCACGCAATCAGTCTGCGGCCACGCCATTTCCTGCCCAGAGCCAACCCCCCAGGCCGTCACTCACCTCCTCGCTGGTCGGCGTGAGCCTGGAGCACCGGGTCACGCCGATGAAAAGGAGGTTTGATTCACGTCGACGTGAACGGTCATCACGTCGACGGGACTTCGGCCCATCCGGAAGGGAGAATATCGGCAGGCCGAAAATCGGCTGCCTTGCGCAGACCCGTGACATTCTCCGCGGCAGCGGCGCCATTAACGCCCCGCCGACTTTTCTCCCTTCGGAGACTTCGGCGGGGGCGGGGGCGGGATTCACGGCGGCCAACGGCCATTCTCCGACCCTGCGGGGGGGCGGAGAATGACGCCCTAAATCTTTCTTTGCTGAGGCAGACAGCTCGAAAGTAACTTTTAAAAGGTCAAAGTCTGGCAATGAAACATGAAGAGAGAGAGAAAGCTAATCTTCAGCTAAACTCAAACTCAAAGTTAATAGTGGACTAACATCACTGACACAGACTGGTAGACTGACAGAACCCCCAAAAGACATAAACTAAAATGGAGACTAGAAACAAAGGCCAAAACTGATTAAACTAACAGAAAGACAACACAGCACAACACACCCCCAAAGACAATAAAAACACAGACAACACACGAAAAACTAAACCTAACCTACAAAGACAATACTCACAAAGACAACAAAACCCAAAATGGCGGGGAGAAACTTTTTAGTTATACACTTTCATATCTGTCTTAAGTCGTCTAATCACACCCCAATATAATCCGAATTGGTTTGGGTTAGACTCAAACACATTTGATTTGATGGCAAGCCGTCCATCTTCAATGTGCAACATCAGCTTTTCTGACCTAGCTGTTATCTGCATTGTGAACAATGGTGCTGTGTATTCAGTCCCTGTCCTTGACAATTAGCACAAGCAGTGTCAAATTATCTTGCTGTTTTAATGTCACACTGTCTTTGAAAATATGCATTTGCCAGAACAACGGACTTCAGTAAAAGTGAATTATGCTGTATAAATGGGTATTTAAAACTGGGGCTCAACATTTATGCTTAAACAGCTATCTTTTACCTATACTAGTTGTATTTGAAATACCTGGCTTCTACAGTCGGTCCTTTGATAAATCGAAAAATTGAGATATATCAGAAAAGATTAAAATACATCATTAATGCGATAGGATAGGTAAAAGCGCAAAGAATCATTGCAGTTTTAAACAATAAAATGAAATTAACATTGCAACAGGCATTTCAAAATAATTATTATAATTAATAAATTAATCAAATTTGATCACATTGGTAATTAATACTAACTTCATGTAAAATTATTATACAATAAAAGTTGAACATATGATCTAGTAATAAATGGTAAAATGATTATCAAAATTGATGTCAAGTCTTTGACATCTTCTGGATAATACACAAAAACTTGTTGAAAGGGTTAATTTTCTTACAGAGACAAAAAGAGGCGTATAGCTTGGAATGATGCCATTCGCAACATTTAAACTTTTTTTTTGTCACTCAAATGGACTGGGAGTAAAAGTTGGATTGCTGCCAAATTCCTGTTATCAAATTTCTTTGAACAACCTGTTCTTTTGGCTTTTAATCAAAGATTGTTGGGGTTTTTTTTAAACCAGCTTCCACATTGTTTGAAGTTTTAATTTCCAGGCTAATTCCAAACATTTATTTTAAAATATCAAATACAATAACTTATTAAATATATAACTGAACCAATCTTGTGCTGTATCTTGATTTTATGTAGATGTATTTGTCGATTCTGTTAAAGGAAACACAGCTAACAAGATATGTTAATTTCTTTCAATTAATAAAGCAACGTTCAGAATAATGACAGTTTTCTTAAGTTGACAGTTCTTGGCAACTTTTTAGCGATACATTGAGGGTTCTTTAGCTGCTTTGATGGCAGCCGTTCTCTTCTGAGTAAGTTCCCTTTCTCGTTTGGAAATTTTCTGTCCCAAGTAAACATCTTTCTGGGCAATTTGTGCTTTGTGAAAGCTAGCTTTGTGACTGTTAATACTGAGGTGGTTCAAGACCACCCGTAAGTCTTTGTCATGATCATCTTTATTGATAGAGGTTATCAGAACATCATCTTCATATTGGATAATGGTGGAAGGCCGAACAGGCAGTTGCCTGAGATGATTCTGTAAAGCCATGTGGTAAACAGTTGGGCTATTATGATACTGTTGTTGATTAACTGTAAAAGCAAACCATGGTTGTAGTTGCTTAGCCAGTGTTGCTGACCAGAAGCCATACTGGGTGTGTCTTGTTGGTACGTGTTACATGGTTGACCATGAGGTGGAGATGTATTGTAGTGAACATTGTCTACTTCATTATCATCTCTTGAATCCATCCGTTGTTTTTGATAGCATTTTGCCATCCAGTGTCCTACTCTACCACAGGAAAGACATTGTGGTATTTTCTTACGTGATTTTAATGGAGCAAGGGTACATGTTTGCACTGGCGCTGGTGGTGAAATTGTAGTTACTGCTGATATTCCTGCAGGTGCTGCAACAGCCGCCGCTGGAGCAGCAGGTAACATGGGCTGGATTTGAGCAATAGGCTGCATTTGAGCAGCTGCAGTGTTAAAAGTTGCCTGATTGTGCAAACCACGATCTATCTGAATGCATCGGTCAACTATGTCTCGGTATGTGCCAGCTGTGGCCCAAGCTGGTAAAACCAAATTCAAGGCAGCAGAAACTCCAGGTTTAACACCGGCTATAAAAGCCGTTTTTAATGGACTTAAAGTGCTTGCATCCCATGTGTCATTTTCCTGGTCGAGTGTCATCCCTGAATATTCCATCCAAGTACGTAAAAATCTTTCCTCAAAACCATCATTTTTTTGAAAGCAAGCTGTGATCTTCGACCAATTGGTCCTCGGGGGGCGAAATTGTAATAGCCAATTCTTGATTGTTAGCCAACCAGCTTCTAAATTTTGCAAATCGTCTCCAAGGGCAACTTCTACTTCATTTCTAAGGGTTGAACTTATACGAGTACCTAGCATGATAGTCAGAATTTGTACTCCATCAAATGGGTGGAGACTGTAAATGGCTTGTAATCTGTGAATTCCATCCCATGTGGTCTTACCACCCTTTTTAGGGTGTGGAAGACCCTTGGACCATTCGTCAATTTTAGAAGGATCAATTTGTTCATGAACCCATTGGTGGTCAAATATGTTTCTAGTGATAGTTTCACCATCTTCCTCTATTTTTTTGCTTCCAACTCTAACCCGTTTGTGTTTAACAGGGGCTAGTCGAATTGCTTTAGTATTTTGTATTGTAGGAACACTATCTTCGTCTGATTCATCCGACAGAGAAAATGATTTATGTTTAACAATTGATCTTGGCTGTGCAATTGCCGATTGTGCCACTAGGTGGGTGGCTTGGACTGCTTTCTGAGTTTGTTCAATCTTTTGTACAGAAAGCATGTTTGTCAAAGAATTGCAATGTTCAGTCACGCTGGTTATATTTCTTTCTAAAACACATCTTTCTTTCACTAACTTGCAATTTTCAAGTTCAATTCGCTCAGTTTTTAATTGCAATTGTCGGTATTTTGACTCCATTTTAAAAACTTGATTTTGGAATTCTGACTCCACTTTAAAAACTTGATTTTGAAATTCTGCGATTTGAACATTTAACTGCTGGAGTTCAGAGGTTTTATTTTGCAAATCTGTTCTAATTTCATCATAATGCTCAAGTTTGGATTTTGCATCTTGCAAATCTTCAAGAACTGCACTTAGTTGGTCTTTAGTGGACTGAAGCTGATGATCACTTTTATTTTTAACAATGATCTCTTGCTGACTGTGTATCTGTCCCGTAATTACCAGGGACCATTTTACACGTTCTGCACCGTGTAATCGTGTGCATTTTCCCCATGCTCTCTTGATATTATTGAAGGACCACTGTCCTCTGGGGATATCATACTTTGATTCAATTTTTTTTGAGGTTTCACATAGGTTAAAATGTCTTCGAGTGAAAGATCTACAATCCCCCAACATATCTTCAACAGAAACATCTGGTATTCCAGCACCACCCTTGGATGTAGTGGGGAGTAATTTTCTGTCTGCTAAAGGCTCTGAATCTACACTTTGAATTGGATCAGCCACAACTTTTCTTGATCGCTGACTGCCGTTTTATTTTAGTTACTGCAGTGACTAATCTTCCAGTCACGTCTGATAGTCTGACCGACTGGCACTTGATTTATTTAACAGTCTATAAAAAATGTTCTTTTCAAGGGTCGAAGTACTGATTGATGCGGCTTTAAGACTTTTAATGGGTGAAAAAGATATTTCTTACCCCAGTCTAGCCGTGGGTTCCGGCTGTCTTCTGGGCCTCCTCCGATTATCTCCGAAGCTTCCCGAAGGTTCCCGACCTCCTCCGATTATCTTCGAAGCTTTCCGTCGTCACCTGGGCCTCCGAAGGTCGTTCAGTACTCCCCCCTTCTGCCTGACTACGCCAATTATAGGAATCTTTAATAGAATCTTTAATTTATAGGGATCTTAACCTGTCGAACCACGCCAAGTTTGGGGGAAGCTTAGCTGATGAATCAAGTCCTGGCGCAATACGACAAGTTGTAAGATTTGTACTATTTGTAGACTGTGTTAAGTTGTTCGATTCCTTGTATTATTCGACTGTGTATAATTGAAGGAATTTATATCATCTCTGCTATTCGGTTATCAGTAGCACTTTGTGAATACTGGAACTCAGCAGAAATTTGCAGTATAAACTCCTCAGGTGCCAAAAAGAATTGTTTTATTTGTAGTCGCTTGATTACAATTTGAAAGTCATTTAAAAGGCAATTCGTAGACAATTCAAAGCTTTCAGAGAATTACAGACATTATCTTTCTTTGCTTAGGCAGACAGCTCGAAAGTAACTTTTAAAAGGTCAAAGTCTGGCAATGAAACATGAAAAGAGAGAGAAAGTTAATCTTCAGCTAAACTCAAACTCAAAGTCAAAAGTGGACTAACATCACTGACACAGACTGTTAGACTGACAACCCCCAAAAGACATAAACTAAAATGGAGACTAGAATCAAAGGCCAAAACTGATTAAACTAACAGAAAGACAACACAGCACAACACACCTTCAAAGACAATAAAAACACAGACAACACACAAAAAACTAAACCTAACCTACAAAGACAATACTCACAAAGACAACAAAACCCAAAATGGCGGGGAGAAACTTTTTAGTTATACACTTTCATATCTGTCTTAAGTCGTCTAATCACACCCCAATATAATCCGAATTGGTTTGGGTTAGACTCAAACACATTTGATTTGATGGCAAGCCGTCCATCTTCAATGTGCAACATCAGCTTTTCTGACCCAGCTGTTATCTGCATTCTGAACAATGGTGCCTTCATGTTGCTGTGTATTCAGTCCCTGTCCTTGACAATTAGCACAAGCAGTGTCAAATTATCTTGCTGTTTTAATGTCACACTGTCTTTGAAAATATGCATTTGCCAGAACAACGGACTTCAGTAAAAGTGAATTATGCTGTATAAATGGGTATTAAAAACTGGGGCTCAACATTTATGCTTAAACAGCTATCTATTACCTATACTAGTTGTATTTGAAATACTTGGCTTCTACACACTGTCAGAGAGTCAGTACTGAGGGAGTGCCGCACTGTCTGATGGTCAGTGCTGAGGGAGCGCCGCACTGTCAGAGGGTCAGTACTGAGGGAGCACCGCGCTGTCGGAGGATAAGTACTGAGGGAGCACCGCACTGTCTGAGGGTCAGCACTGAGGGAGCACCGCACTGTCTGAGGGTCAGTGCTGAGGGAGCACCGCACTGTCTGAGGGTCAGTGCTGAGGGAGCACCGCACTGTCTGAGGGTCAGTGTTGAGGGAGCACCGAACTGTCTGAGGGTCAGTGCTGAGGGAGCACCGCACTGTCTGAGGGTCAGTGCTGAGGGAGATCTGCACTGTCTGAGGGTCAGTACTGAGAGAGTGGCGCACTGTCAGAGGGTCAGTGCTGAGGGAGATCCGCACTGTCTGAGGGTCAGTACTGAGAGAGTGCCGCACTGTCAGAGGGTCAGTGATGAGGAAGCGCCGCACTGTCAGAGGGTCAGGGCTGAGGGAGGACCGCACTGTCAGAGGGTCAGTGTTGAGGGAGCACCGCACTGTCAGAGGGCCAGTACTGAGGGAGGACCGCACTGTCTGAGGGTCAGTGTTGAGGGAGCACCGCAGTGTCAGAGGGTCAGTATTGAGGGAGTGCCGCACTGTCTGAGGGTCAGTACTGAGGGAGCACCGCACTGTCAGAAGGTCAGTGCTGAGGGAGTGCCGCACTGTCAGAGGGTCAGCATTGCGGGAGCGCCGCACTGTTGGACGGTCAGTACTGAGGGAGTGCCGCACTGTCTGAGGGTCAGCACTGAGGGAGCACCGCACTGTCGGAGGGTCAGTGCTGAGGGAGCACCGTACTGTCAGAGGGTCAGTGCTGAGGGAGATCCACACTGTCTGAGGGTCAGTGCTGAGGGAGCACCGCACTGTCTGAGGGTCAGTGCTGAGGGAGATCCGCACTGTCTGAGGGTCAGTACTGAGGGAGCACCACACTGTCTGAGGGTCAGTACTGAGGGAGCTCTACACTGTCAGAGGGTCAGTGCTGAGGGAGATCCACACTGTCCGAGGGTCAGTGCTGAGGGAGAACCACACTGTCTGAGGGTCAGTACTGAGGGAGCGCCGCGCTGTCGGAGGATAAGTACTGAGGGAGCACCGCACTGTCTGAGGGTCAGTACTGAGGGAGCACCGCACTGTCTGAGGGTCAGTGCTGAGGGAGCACCGCACTGTCTGAGGGTCAGTGCTGAGGGAGCACCGCACTGTCTGAGGGTCAGTGTTGAGGGAGCACCGCACTGTCTGAGGGTCAGTGCTGAGGGAGCACCGCACTGTCTGAGGGTCAGTGCTGAGGGAGATCTGCACTGTCTGAGGGGGTCAGTGCTGAGGGAGATCCGCACTGTCTGAGGGTCAGTACTGAGAGAGTGCCGCACTGTCAGAGGGTCAGTGATGAGGAAGCGCCGCACTGTCAGAGGGTCAGGGCTGAGGGAAGACCGCAGTGTCAGAGGGTCAGTGTTGAGGGAGCACCGCACTGTCAGAGGGCCAGTACTGAGGGAGCACCGCACTGTCTGAGGGTCAGTGTTGAGGGAGCACCGCACTGTCAGAGGGTCAGTATTGAGGGCGTGCCGCACTGTCTGAGGGTCAGTACTGAGGGAGCACCGCACTGTCAGAAGGTCAGTGCTGAGGGAGTGCCGCACTGTCAGAGGGTCAGCATTGCGGGAGCGCCGCACTGTTGGACGGTCAGTACTGAGGGAGTGCCGCACTGTCTGAGGGTCAGTGCTGAGGGAGATCCGTACTGTCAGAGGGTCAGCACTGAGGGAGCACCGCACTGTAGGAGGGTCAGTGCTGAGGGAGCACCGTACTGTCAGAGTGTCAGTACTGAGGGAGTACCGCACTGTCAGAGGGTCAGTGCTGAGGGAGATCAACACTGTCTGAGGGTCAGTGCTGAGGGAGCACCGCACTGTCTGAGGGTCAGTGCTGAGGGAGATCCGCACTGTCTGAGGGTCAGTACTGAGGGAGCACCACACTTTCTGAGGGTCAGTGCTGAGGGAGCTCTACACTGTCAGAGGGTCAGTGCTGAGGGAGATCCACACTGTCCGAGGGTTAGTGCTGAGGGAGAACCACACTGTCAGAGGGTCAGTACTGAGGGAGTGCCGCACGGTCAGAGGGTCAGTACCGAGGGAGAACCGCACTGTCGGAGGGTCAGTAATGAGGGAGTGCTGCACTGTCTGAGGGTCAGTGCTGAGGGAGCACCGCACTTTCAGAGGGTCAGTACCGAGGGAGATCCGCACTGTCTGAGGGTCAGTACTGAGGGAGAACCGCACTGTCTGAGGGTCAGTACTGAGGGAGCACCGCACTGTCTTAGGGTCAGTGCTGAGGGAGAACTGCACTGTCAGAGGGTCAGTACTGAGGGAGAACCGCACTTTCAGAGGGTCAGTACTGAGGGAGTGCCGCACTGTCTGAGGGTCAGTACTGAGGGAGCACCGCACTGTCTGAGGGTCAGTACTGAGGGAGCACCGCACTGTCAGAGGGTCAGTACTGAGGGAGCACCGCACTGTCTGAGGGTCAGTACTGAGGGAGCACCGCACTGTCTGAGGGTCAGTACTGAGGGGGCGCTGCACTGTCAGAGGGTCAGTACTGAGGGAGTGCCGCACTGTCAGAGGGTCAGTGCTGAGGGAGTGCCGCACTGTCAGAGGGTCAGCACTGTGGGAGTGCCGCACTGTCTGAGGGTCAGTACTGAGGGAGCACCACACTGTCTGAGGGTCAGTGCTGAGGGAGCTCTACACCTTCGGAGGGTCAGTACTGAGGGAGAACCGCACCGTCGGGGGGTCAGTAATGAGGGAGCGCTGCTCTGTCGGAGGGTCATTGCTGAGGGAGCGCCGCACTGTCTGAGGGTCAGTGCTGAGGGAGCACCGCCCTGTCTGAGGGTCAGTGCGGAGGGAGCACCGCACTGTCTGAGGGTCAGTGCGGAGGGAGCACCGCACTGTCTGAGGGTCAGTGTTGAGGGAGCACCGCACTATTTGAGGGTCAGTACTGAAGGACATCCGCACTGTCTGAGGGTCAGTGCTGAGGGAGCACCGCACTGTCAGAGGGTCAAGTACTGAGGGAGCACCGCACTGTCTGAGGGTCAGTACTGAGGGAGCACCGCACTGTCTGAGGGTCAGTGCTGAGGGAGATCCTCACTGTCTGAGGGTCAGTGCTGAGGGAGCACCGCACTGTCTGAGGGTCAGTAGTGAGGGAGCACTGCACTGTCTGAAAGTCAGTGCTGAGGGAGCACCGCACTGTCAGAGGGTCAGTACTGAGGGAGCACCGCACTGTCTGAGGGTCAGTGCTGAGGGAGCACTGCACTGTCTGAGGGTCAGTGCTGAGGGAGATCCGCACTGTCGGAGGGTCAGTACTGAGGGAGCACCGCACTGTCTGATGGTCAGTGCTGAGGGAGCACCGCACTGTCAGAGGGTCAGTACTGAGGGAGCACCGCACTGTCTGATGGTCAGTGCTGAGGGAGCACCGCACTGTCAGAGAGTCAGTACTGAGGGAGCACCGCACTGTCTGATGGTCAGTGCTGAGGGAGCACCGCACTGTCTGAGGGTCAGTGCTGAGGGAGCACCGCACTGTCTGAGGTTCAGTGCTGAGGGAGCACCGCACTGTCTGAGGGTCAGTGTTGAGGGAGCACCGCACTGTCTGAGGGTCAGTGCTGAGGGAGCACCGCACTGTCTGAGGGTCAGTGCTGAGGGAGATCTGCACTGTCTGAGGGTCAGTACTGAGAGAGTGCCGCACTGTCAGAGGGTCAGTGCTGAGGGAGATCCGCACTGTCAGAGGGTCAGTGCTGAGGAAGCGCCGCACTGTCAGAGGGTCAGGGCTGAGGGAGCACCGCACTGTCAGAGGGTCAGTGTTGAGGGAGCACCGCACTGTCAGAGGGCCAGTACTGAGGGAGCACCGCACTGTCTGAGGGTCAGTGTTGAGGGAGCACCGCACTGTCAGAGGGTCAGTATTGAGGGAGTGCCGCACTGTCTGAGGGTCAGTACTGAGGGAGCACCGCACTGTCAGAACGTCAGTGCTGAGGGAGTGGCGCACTGTCAGAGGGTCAGCATTGCGGGAGCGCCGCACTGTTGGACGGTCAGTACTGAGGGAGTGCCGCACTGTCGGATGGTCAGTGCTGAGGGAGCACCGCACTGTCTGAGGGTCAGTGCTGAGGGAGATCCGCACTGTCAGAGGGTCATTGCTGAGGGAGCACCGCACTGTCTGAGGGTCAGTGCTGAGGGAGCTCTACACCATCAGAGGGTCAGTGCTGAGGGAGATCCACACTGTATGAGGGTCAGTGCTGAGGGAGCACCGCACTGTCTGAGGGTCAGTGCTGAGGGAGATCCGCACTGTCTGAGGGTCCGTGCTGAGGGAGAACCACACTGTCAGAGGGTCAGTACTGAGGGAGTGCCGCACGGTCAGAGGGTCAGTACCGAGGGAGAACCGCACTGTCGGAGGGTCAGTAATGAGGGAGTGCTGCACAGTCTGAGGGTCAGTACTGAGGGAGAACCGCACTGTCTGAGGGTCAGTACTGAGGGAGCACCGCACTGTCTTAGGGTCAGTGCTGAGGGAGCACCGCACTGTCAGAGGGTCAGTACTGAGGGAGAACCGCACTGTCAGAGGGTCAGTACTGAGGGAGCACCGCACTGTCTGAGGGTCAGTACTGAGGGAGCACCGCACTGTCTGAGGGTCAGTGCTGAGGGAGCACCGCACTGTCTGAGGGTCAGTACTGAGGGAACACCGCACTGTCTGAGGGTCAGTGTTGAGGGAGCACCGCACTATCTGAGGGTCAGTACTGACGGAGCACCGCACTGTATGAGGGTCAGTACTGAGGGAGCACAGCACTGTCAGAAGGTCAGTACTGAGGGAGCGCTGCACTGTGAGAGGGTCAGTACTGAGGGAGCACCGCACTGTCTGAGGGTCAGTGTTGAGGGAGCACCGCACTATCTGAGGGTCAGTACTGAGGGAGGGCCGCACTGTCTGAGGGTCAGTATTGAGGGAGCACCGCACTGTCTGAGGGTCAGTGTTGAGGGAGCACCGCACTGTCTGAGGGTCAGTACTGAGGGAGCACCGCACTGTCTGAGGGTCAGTATTGAGGGAGCACCGCACTGTCTGAGGGTCAGTGCTGAGGGAGCTCTACACCGTCAGAGGGTCAGTACTGAGGGAGAACCGCACTGTCGGACGGTCAGTAATGAGGGAGCGCTGCACTGTCGGAGGGTCATTGCTGAGGGAGCACCGCACTGTCTGAGGGTCTGTGCTGAGGGAGCACCGCAATGTCTGAGGGTCAGTGTTGAGGGAGACCCGCACTGTCTGAGGGTCCGTGCTGCGGGAGCTCTACACCATCAGAGGGTCAGTACTGAGGGAGAACCGCATTGTCGGAGCGTCAGTAATGAGGGAGCGCTGCACTGTCAGAGGGTCAGAACTGTGAGAGTGCCGCACTGTCAGAGGGTCAGTGTTGAGGGAGCGCCGCACTGTCGGAGGGTCAGTACTGAGCGAGTGCCGCACTGTCAGAGGGTCAGTGCTGAGGGAGTGCTGCACTGTCGGAGGGTCAGTACTGAGGGAGCGCTGCACTGTCAGAGGGTCAGTACTGAGGGAGTGCCGCACTGTCGGAGGGTCAGTACTGAGGGGGCGCTGCACTGTCAGAGGGTCAGTACTGAGGGAGTGCCGCACTGTCAGAGGGTCAGTGCTGAGGGAGTGCCGCACTGTCAGAGGGTCAGCACTGTGGGAGTGCCGCACTGTCTGAGGGTCAGTACTGAGGGAGCACCACACTGTCTGAGGGCCAGTGCAGAGGGAGCTCTACACCGTCGGACGGTCAGTACTGAGGGAGAACCGCACCGTCGGAGGGTCAGTAATGAGGGAGCGCTGCACTGTCGGAGGGTCATTGCTGAGGGAGCGCCGCACTGTCTGAGGGTCAGTGCTGAGGGAGTGCTGCACTGTCTGAGGGTCAGTGCGGAGGGAGCATCTCACTGTCTGAGGGTCAGTGCTGAGGGAGAACCGCACTGTCTGAGGGTCTGTGCTGAGGGAGCACCGCACTGTCTGAGGGTCAGTGTTGAGGGAGACCCGCACTGTCTGAGGGTCAGTGCTGCGGGAGCTCTACACCGTCAGAGGGTCAGTACTGAGGGAGAACCGCATTGTCGGAGCGTCAGTAATGAGGGAGCGCTGCACTGTCAGAGGGTCAGAACTGTGGGAGTGCCGCACTGTCAGAGGGTCAGTGTTGAGGGAGCGCCGCACTGTCGGAGGGTCATTACTGAGCGAGTGCCGCACTGTCAGAGGGTCAGTGCTGAGGGAGTGCTGCACTGTCGGAGGGTCAGTACTGAGGGAGCGCTGCACTGTCAGAGGGTCAGTACTGAGGGAGTGCCGCACTGTCGGAGGGTCAGTACTGAGGGGGCGCTGCACTGTCAGAGGGTCAGTACTGAGGGAGTGCCGCACTGTCAGAGGGTCAGTGCTGAGGGAGTGCCGCACTGTCAGAGGGTCAGCACTGTGGGAGTGCCGCACTGTCTGAGGGCCAGTGCAGAGGGAGCTCTACACCGTCGGACGGTCAGTACTGAGGGAGAACCGCACCGTCGGAGGGTCAGTAATGAGGGAGCGCTGCACTGTCGGAGGGTCATTGCTGAGGGAGCGTCGCACTGTCTGAGGGTCAGTGCTGAGGGAGTGCTGCACTGTCTGAGGGTCAGTGCGGAGGGAGCACCTCACTGTCTGAGGGTCAGTGCTGAGGGAGAACCGCACTGTCTGAGGGTCAGTGCGGAGGGAGCACCGCACTGTCTGAGGGTCAGTGTTGAGGGATCACCGCACTATCTGAGGGTCAGTACTGAGGGAGTGCCGCACTGTCTGAGGGTCAGTGCTGAGGGAGCACCGCACTGTCTGAGGGTCAGTGCTGAAGGAGATCCGCACTGTCTGAGGGTCAGTGCTGAGGGAGCAATGCACTGTCAGAGGGTCAAGTACTGAGGGAGCACCGCACTGTCTGAGGGTCAGTACTGAGGGAGCACCGCACTGTCTGAGGGTCAGTGCTGAGGGAGTGCCGCACTGTCAGAGGTTCAGTGCTGAAGGATTGCCGCACTGTCAGAGGGTCAGTGCTGAGGGAGTGCTGCACTGTCAGAGGGTCAGTACTGAGGGAGATCCGCACTGTTGGAGGGTCAGTACTGAGGGAGTGCCGCACTGTCAGAGGGTCAGTACTGAGGGAGCACGGCACTGTCTGAGGGTCAGTACTGAGGGAGCACCGCATTGTCTGAGGGTCAGTGTTGAGGGAGATCCGCACTGTCGGAGGGTCAGTACTGAGGGAGCACCGCACTGTCAGAGGGTCAGTATTGAGGGAGTGCCTCACTGTCAGAGGGTGAATACTGAGGGAGTGCCGCACTGTCAGAGGGTCAGTACTGAGGGAGTGCCGCATTGTCGGAGGGTCAGTACTGAGGGAGCACCGCACTGTCTGACGGTCAGTGTTGAGGGAGTGCCGCACTGTCAGAGGTTCAGTGCTGAAGGAGTGCCGCACTGTCAGAGGGTCAGTGATGAGGGAGATCCGCACTGTTGGAGGGTCAGTACTGAGGGAGCGCCGCACTGTCAGAGGGTCAGTACTGAGGGAGCACGTCACTGTCTGAGGGTCAGGACTGAGGGAGCACCGCACTGTCTGAGGGTCAGTGTTGAGGGAGATCCGCACTGTCGGAGGGTCAGTGCTGAGGGAGTGCCTCACTGTCAGAGGGTCAATACTGAGGGAGTGCCGCACTGTCTGAGGGTCAGTGTTGAGGGAGATCCGCACTGTCGGAGGGTCAGTGCTGAGGGAGTGCCTCACTGTCAGAGGGTCAGTACTGAGGGAGCACCGCACTGTCTGAAGGTCAGTACTGAGGGAGCGACGCACTGTCTGAGGGTCAGTGCTGAGGAAGCACCGCAGTGTCTGAGGGTCAGTGCTGACGGAGCACCGCACTGTCTGAGGGTCAGCGCTGAGGGAGATCCGCACTGTCTGAGGGTCAGCGCTGAGGGAGATCAGCACTGTCTGAGGGTCAGCGCTGAGGGAGATCCGCACTGTCTGAGGGACAGTACTGAGGGAGTGCCGCACTGTCAGAGGGTCAGTACTGAGGGAGTGCCGCACTGTCAGAGGATCAGTGCTGAAGGAGTGCCGCACTGTCAGAGGGTCAGTGATGAGGGAGATCCGCACTGTTGGAGGGTCAGTACTGAGGGAGCGCCGCACTGTCAGAGGGTCAGTACTGAGGGAGCACGTCACTGTCTGAGGGTCAGGACTGAGGGAGCACCGCACTGTCTGAGGGTCAGTGTTGAGGGAGATCCGCACTGTCGGAGGGTCAGTGCTGAGGGAGCACCGCACTGTCGGAGGGTCAGTGCTGAGGGAGCACCGTACTGTCAGAGGGTCAGTGCTGAGGGAGATCCACACTGTCTGAGGGTCAGTGCTGAGGGAGCACCGTACTGTCAGAGGGTCAGTGCTGAGGGAGATCCACACTGTCTGAGGGTCAGTGCTGAGGGAGCACCACACATTCTGAGGGTCAGTGCTGAGGGAGCTCGACAATGTCAGAGGGTCAGTGCTGAGGGAGATCCACACTGTCCGAGGGTAAGTGCTGAGGGAGAACCACACTGTCAGAGGGTCAGTACTGAGGGAGTGCCGCACGGTCAGAGGGTCAGTACCGAGGGAGAACCGCACTGTCGGAGGGTCAGTAATGAGGGAGTGCTGCACTGTCTGATGGTCAGTGCTGAGGGAGCACCGCACTGTCAGAGGGTCAGTACTGAGGGAGAACCGCACTGTCTGAGGGTCAGTACTGAGGGAGAACCGCACTTTCAGAGGGTCAGTACTGAGGGAGTGCCGCACTGTCAGAGGGTCAGTGCTGAGGGAGCACCGCACTGTCTGAGGGTCAGTACTGAGGGAGCACCGCACTGTCTGAGGGTCAGTGCTGAGGGAGAACCGCACTGTCGGAGGGTCAGTACTGAGGGAGCACCACACTGTCTGAGGGTCAGTACTGAGGGAGCACCGCACTGTCTGAGGGTCAGTGCTGAGGGAGCACCGCACTGTCTGAGGGTCAGTACTGAGGGAGCACCGCACTGTCTGAGGGTCAGTGTTGAGGGGGCACCGCACTATCTGAGGGTCAGTACTGAGGGAGCACCACACTTTCTGAGGGTCAGTGCTGAGGGAGCTCTACACTGTCAGAGGGTCAGTGCTGAGGGAGATCCACACTGTCCGAGGGTCAGTGCTGAGGGAGAACCACACTGTCAGAGGGTCAGTACTGAGGGAGTGCCGCACGGTCAGAGGGTCAGTACCGAGGGAGAACCGCACTGTCGGAGGGTCAGTAATGAGGGAGTGCTGCACTGTCTGATGGTCAGTGCTGAGGGAGCACCGCACTGTCAGAGGGTCAGTACTGAGGGAGAACCGCACTGTCTGAGGGTCAGTACTGAGGGAGCACCGCACTGTCTTAGGGTCAGTGCTGAGGGAGAACCGCACTGTCAGAGGGTCAGTACTGAGGGAGAACCGCACTTTCAGAGGGTCAGTACTGAGGGAGTGCCGCACTGTCAGAGGGTCAGTGCTGAGGGAGCACCGCACTGTCTGAGGGTCAGTACTGAGGGAGCACCGCACTGTCTGAGGGTCAGTGCTGAGGGAGAACCGCACTGTCGGAGGGTCAGTACTGAGGGAGCACCGCACTGTCTGAGGGTCAGTACTGAGGGAGCACCGCACTGTCTGAGGGTCAGTGCTGAGGGAGCACCGCACTGTCTGAGGGTCAGTACTGAGGGAGCACCGCACTGTCTGAGGGTCAGTGTTGAGGGAGCACCGCACTATCTGAGGGTCAGTACTGACGGAGCACCGCACTGTCTGAGGGTCAGTGCTGAGGGAGCACCGCACTGTCTGAGGGTCAGTGCTGAGGGAGCACCGCACTGTCTGAGGGTCAGTGTTGAGGGAGCTCCGCACTATCAGAGGGTCAGTACTGAGGGAGGGCCGCACTGTCTGAGGGTCAGTATTGAGGGAGCACCGCACTGTCTGAGGGTCAGTGTTCAGGGAGCACCGCACTGTCTGAGGGTCAGTACTGAGGGAGCACCGCACTGTCTGAGGGTCAGTATTGAGGGAGCACCGCACTGTCTGTGGGTCAGTGCTGAGGGAGCTCTACACCGTAAGAGGGTCAGTACTGAGTGAGAAATGCACTGTCGGAGGGTCAGTAATGAGGGAGCGCTGCACTGTCGGAGGGTCATTGCTGAGGGAGTACCGCACTGTCTGAGGGTCAGTTCTGAGGGAGCACCGCACTGTCTGAGGGTCAGTGTTGAGGGAGATCCGCACTGTCTGAGGGTCAGTGCTGAGGGAGCTCTACACCGTAAGAGGGTCAGTACTGAGGGAGAACCGCACTGTCGGAGGGTCAGTAATGAGGGAGCGCTGCACTGTCAGAGGGTCAGTACTGCGGGAGTGCCGCACTGTCAGAGGGTCAGTGTTGAGGGAGCGCCGCACTGTCGGAGGGTCAGTACTGAGCGAGTGCCGCACTGTCAGAGGGTCAGTGCTGAGGGAGTGCCGCACTGTCGGAGGGTCAGTACTGAGGGAGCGCTGCACTGTCAGAGGGTCAGTACTGAGGGAGTGCCGCACTGTCGGAGGGTCAGTACTGAGGGGGCGCTGCACTGTCAGAGGGTCAGTACTGAGGGAGTGCCGCACTGTCAGAGGCTCAGTGCTGAGGGAGTGCCGCACTGTCAGAGGGTCAGCACTGTGGGAGTGCCGCACTGTCTGAGGGTCAGTACTGAGAGAGCACCACACTGTCTGAGGGTTAGTGCTGAGGAGCTCTACACCGTCGGAGGGTCAGTACTGAGGGAGAACCGCACCGTCGGAGGGTCAGTAATGAGGGAGCGCTGCACTGTCGGAGGGCCTTTGCTGAGGGAGCGCCGCACTGTCTGAGGGTCAGTGCTGAGGGAGCACCGCACTGTCTGAGGGTCAGTGCGGAGGGAGCACCGCACTGTCTGAGGGTCAGTGTTGAGGGAGCACCGTACTATTTGAGGGTCAGTACTGAGGGAGTGCCGCACGGTCTGAGGGTCAGTGCTGAGGGAGCACCGCACTGTCTGAGGGTCAGTGCTGAAGGAGATCCGCACTGTCTGAGGGTCAGTGCTGAGGGAGCACCGCACTGTCAGAGGGTCAAGTACTGAGGGAGCACCGCACTGTCTGAGGGTCAGTACTGAGGGAGCACCGCACTGTCTGAGGGTCAGTGCTGAGGGAGATCCTCACTGTCTGAGGGTCAGTGCTGAGGGAGCACCGCACTGTCTGAGGGTCAGTGCTGAGGGAGATCCGCACTGTCAGAGAGTCAGTACTGAGGGAGCAACGCACTGTCAGAGGGTCAGTACTGAGGGAGCACCGCACTGTCTGATGGTCAGTGCTAAGGGAGCACCGCACTGTCAGAGAGTCAGTACTGAGGGAGCAACGCACTGTCAGAGGGTCAGTACTGAGGGAGTGCTGCACTGTCGGAGGGTCAGTACTGAGGGAGCACCTCACTGTCTGATGGTCAGTGCTGAAGGAGCACCGCACTGTCAGAGGGTCAGTACTGAGGGAGCACCGCACTGTCTGATGGTCAGTGCTGAGGGAGCACCGCACTGTCTGAGGGTCAGTGCTGAGGGAGCACCGCACTGTCTGAGGGTCAGTACTGAGGGAGCACCGCACTGTCTGAGGGTCAGTGTTGAGGGAGCACCGCACTGTCTGAGGGTCAGTGCTGAGGGAGCACCGCACTGTCTGAGGGTCAGTGCTGAGGGAGATCTGCACTGTCTGAGGGTCAGTACTGAGAGAGTGCCGCACTGTCAGAGGGTCAGTGCTGAGGGAGATCCGCACTGTCAGAGGGTCAGTGCTGAGGAAGCGCCGCACTGTCAGAGGTTCAGTGCTGAAGGATTGCCGCACTGTCAGAGGGTCAGTGCTGAGGGAGTGCTGCACTGTCAGAGGGTCAGTACTGAGGGAGATCCGCACTGTTGGAGGGTCAGTACTGAGGGAGTGCCGCACTGTCAGAGGGTCAGTACTGAGGGAGCACGGCACTGTCTGAGGGTCAGTACTGAGGGAGCACCGCCTTGTCTGAGGGTCAGTGTTGAGGGAGATCCGCACTGTCGGAGGGTCAGTACTGAGGGAGCACCGCACTGTCAGAGGGTCAGTACTGAGGGAGTGCCTCACTGTCAGAGGGTGAATACTGAGGGAGTGCCGCACTGTCAGAGGGTCAGTACTGAGGGAGTGCCGCATTGTCGGAGGGTCAGTACTGAGGGAGCACCGCACTGTCTGACGGTCAGTGTTGAGGGAGTGCCGCACTGTCAGAGGTTCAGTGCTGAAGGAGTGCCGCACTGTCAGAGGGTCAGTGATGAGGGAGATCCGCACTGTTGGAGGGTCAGTACTGAGGGAGCGCCGCACTGTCAGAGGGTCAGTACTGAGGGAGCACGTCACTGTCTGAGGGTCAGGACTGAGGGAGCACCGCACTGTCTGAGGGTCAGTGTTGAGGGAGATCCGCACTGTCGGAGGGTCAGTGCTGAGGGAGTGCCTCACTGTCAGAGGGTCAATACTGAGGGAGTGCCGCACTGTCTGAGGGTCAGTGTTGAGGGAGATCCGCACTGTCGGAGGGTCAGTGCTGAGGGAGTGCCTCACTGTCAGAGGGTCAGTACTGAGGGAGCACCGCACTGTCTGAAGGTCAGTACTGAGGGAGCGCCGCACTGTCTGAGGGTCAGTGCTGAGGAAGCACCGCAGTGTCTGAGGGTCAGTGTTGAGGGAGATCCGCACTGTCGGAGGGTCAGTGCTGAGGGAGTGCCTCACTGTCAGAGGGTCAGTACTGAGGGAGCACCGCATTGTCTGAAGGGCAGTACTGAGGGAGCGCCGCACTGTCTGAGGGTCATTGCTGAGGAAGCACCGCAGTGTCTGAGGGTCAGTGCTGACGGAGCACCGCACTGTCTGAGGGTCAGCGCTGAGGGAGATCCGCACTGTCTGAGGGTCAGCGCTGAGGGAGATCAGCACTGTCTGAGGGTCAGCGCTGAGGGAGATCCGCACTGTCTGAGGGCCAGTACTGAGGGAGTGCCGCACTGTCAGAGGTTCAGTGCTGAAGGAGTGCCGCACTGTCAGAGGGTCAGTGATGAGGGAGATCCGCACTGTTGGAGGGTCAGTACTGAGGGAGCGCCGCACTGTCAGAGGGTCAGTACTGAGGGAGCACGTCACTGTCTGAGGGTCAGGACTGAGGGAGCACCCCGCTGTCTGAGGGTCAGTGTTGAGGGAGATCCGCACTGTCGGAGGGTCAGTGCTGAGGGAGCACCGCACTGTCGGAGGGTCAGTGCTGAGGGAGCACCGTACTGTCAGAGGGTCAGTGCTGAGGGAGATCCACACTGTCTGAGGGTCAGTGCTGAGGGAGCACCGCACTGTCTGAGGGTCAGTGCTGAGGGAGATCCGCACTGTCTGAGGGTCAGTACTGAGGGAGCACCACACTTTCTGAGGGTCAGTGCTGAGGGAGCTCGACAATGTCAGAGGGTCAGTGCTGAGGGAGATCCACACTGTCTGAGGGTCAGTACTGAGGGAGCACCGCACTGTCTGAGGGTCAGTATTGAGGGAGCACCGCACTGTCAGAGGGTCAGTGCTGAGGGAGCTCTACACCGTCAGAGGGTCAGTACTGAGTGAGAACCGCACTGTCGGACGGTCAGTAATGAGGGAGCGCTGCACTGTCGGAGGGTCATTGCTGAGGGAGCACCGCACTGTCTGAGGGTCTGTGCTGAGGGAGCACCGCAATGTCTGAGGGTCAGTGTTGAGGGAGACCCGCACTGTCTGAGGGTCCGTGCTGCGGGAGCTCTACACCGTCAGAGGGTCAGTACTGAGGGAGAACCGCATTGTCGGAGCGTCAGTAATGAGGGAGCGCTGCACTGTCAGAGGGTCAGAACTGTGAGAGTGCCGCACTGTCAGAGGGTCAGTGTTGAGGGAGCGCCGCACTGTCGGAGGGTCAGTACTGAGCGAGTGCCGCACTGTCAGAGGGTCAGTGCTGAGGGAGTGCTGCACTGTCGGAGGGTCAGTACTGAGGGAGCGCTGCACTGTCAGAGGGTCAGTACTGAGGGAGTGCCGCACTGTCGGAGGGTCAGTACTGAGGGGGCGCTGCACTGTCAGAGGGTCAGTACTGAGGGAGTGCCGCACTGTCAGAGGGTCAGTGCTGAGGGAGTGCCGCACTGTCAGAGGGTCAGCACTGTGGGAGTGCCGCACTGTCTGAGGGTCAGTACTGAGGGAGCACCACACTGTCTGAGGGCCAGTGCAGAGGGAGCTCTACACCGTCGGACGGTCAGTACTGAGGGAGAACCGCACCGTCGGAGGGTCAGTAATGAGGGAGCGCTGCACTGTCGGAGGGTCATTGCTGAGGGAGCGCCGCACTGTCTGAGGGTCAGTGCTGAGGGAGTGCTGCACTGTCTGAGGGTCAGTGCGGAGGGAGCATCTCACTGTCTGAGGGTCAGTGCTGAGGGAGAACCGCACTGTCTGAGGGTCTGTGCTGAGGGAGCACCGCACTGTCTGAGGGTCAGTGTTGAGGGAGACCCGCACTGTCTGAGGGTCAGTGCTGCGGGAGCTCTACACCGTCAGAGGGTCAGTACTGAGGGAGAACCGCATTGTCGGAGCGTCAGTAATGAGGGAGCGCTGCACTGTCAGAGGGTCAGAACTGTGGGAGTGCCGCACTGTCAGAGGGTCAGTGTTGAGGGAGCGCCGCACTGTCGGAGGGTCAGTACTGAGCGAGTGCCGCACTGTCAGAGGGTCAGTGCTGAGGGAGTGCTGCACTGTCGGAGGGTCAGTACTGAGGGAGCGCTGCACTGTCAGAGGGTCAGTACTGAGGGAGTGCCGCACTGTCGGAGGGTCAGTACTGAGGGGGCGCTGCACTGTCAGAGGGTCAGTACTGAGGGAGTGCCGCACTGTCAGAGGGTCAGTGCTGAGGGAGTGCCGCACTGTCAGAGGGTCAGCACTGTGGGAGTGCCGCACTGTCTGAGGGTCAGTACTGAGGGAGCACCACACTGTCTGAGGGCCAGTGCAGAGGGAGCTCTACACCGTCGGACGGTCAGTACTGAGGGAGAACCGCACCGTCGGAGGGTCAGTAATGAGGGAGCGCTGCACTGTCGGAGGGTCATTGCTGAGGGAGCGTCGCACTGTCTGAGGGTCAGTGCTGAGGGAGTGCTGCACTGTCTGAGGGTCAGTGCGGAGGGAGCACCTCACTGTCTGAGGGTCAGTGCTGAGGGAGAACCGCACTGTCTGAGGGTCAGTGCGGAGGGATCACCGCACTATCTGAGGGTCAGTACTGAGGGAGTGCCGCACTGTCTGAGGGTCAGTGCTGAGGGAGCACCGCACTGTCTGAGGGTCAGTGCTGAAGGAGATCCGTACTGTCTGAGGGTCAGTGCTGAGGGAGCAATGCACTGTCAGAGGGTCAAGTACTGAGGGAGCACCGCACTGTCTGAGGGTCAGTACTGAGGGAGCACCGCACTGTCTGAGGGTCAGTGCTGAGGGAGTGCCGCACTGCCAGAGGTTCAGTGCTGAAGGATTGCCGCACTGTCAGAGGGTCAGTGCTGAGGGAGTGCTGCACTGTCAGAGGGTCAGTACTGAGGGAGATCCGCACTGTTGGAGGGTCAGTACTGAGGGAGTGCCGCACTGTCAGAGGGTCAGTACTGAGGGAGCACGGCACTGTCTGAGGGTCAGTACTGAGGGAGCACCGCATTGTCTGAGGGTCAGTGTTGAGGGAGATCCGCACTGTCGGAGGGTCAGTACTGAGGGAGCACCGCACTGTCAGAGGGTCAGTATTGAGGGAGTGCCTCACTGTCAGAGGGTGAATACTGAGGGAGTGCCGCACTGTCAGAGGGTCAGTACTGAGGGAGTGCCGCATTGTCGGAGGGTCAGTACTGAGGGAGCACCGCACTGTCTGACGGTCAGTGTTGAGGGAGTGCCGCACTGTCAGAGGTTCAGTGCTGAAGGAGTGCCGCACTGTCAGAGGGTCAGTGATGAGGGAGATCCGCACTGTTGGAGGGTCAGTACGGAGGGAGCGCCGCACTGTCAGAGGGTCAGTACTGAGGGAGCACGCCACTGTCTGAGGGTCAGGACTGAGGGAGCACCGCACTGTCTGAGGGTCAGTGTTGAGGGAGATCCGCACTGTCGGAGGGTCAGTGCTGAGGGAGTGCCTCACTGTCTGAGGGTCAGTGCTGAGGAAGCACCGCAGTGTCTGAGGGTCAGTGTTGAGGGAGATCCGCACTGTCGGAGGGTCAGTGCTGAGGGAGTGCCTCACTGTCAGAGGGTCAGTACTGAGGGAGCACCGCACTGTCTGAAGGGCAGTACTGAGGGAGCGCCGCACTGTCTGAGGGTCAGTGCTGAGGAAGCACCGCAGTGTCTGAGGGTCAGTGCTGACGGAGCACCGCACTGTCTGAGGGTCAGCGCTGAGGGAGATCCGCACTGTCTGAGGGTCAGCGCTGAGGGAGATCAGCACTGTCTGAGGGTCAGCGCTGAGGGAGATCCGCACTGTCTGAGGGCCAGTACTGAGGGAGTGCCGCACTGTCAGAGGTTCAGTGCTGAAGGAGTGCCGCACTGTCAGAGGGTCAGTGATGAGGGAGATCCGCACTGTTGGAGGGTCAGTACTGAGGGAGCGCCGCACTGTCAGAGGGTCAGTACTGAGGGAGCACGTCACTGTCTGAGGGTCAGGACTGAGGGAGCACCCCGCTGTCTGAGGGTCAGTGTTGAGGGAGATCCGCACTGTCGGAGGGTCAGTGCTGAGGGAGCACCGCACTGTCGGAGGGTCAGTGCTGAGGGAGCACCGTACTGTCAGAGGGTCAGTGCTGAGGGAGATCCACACTGTCTGAGGGTCAGTGCTGAGGGAGCACCGCACTGTCTGAGGGTCAGTGCTGAGGGAGATCCGCACTGTCTGAGGGTCAGTACTGAGGGAGCACCACACTTTCTGAGGGTCAGTGCTGAGGGAGCTCGACAATGTCAGAGGGTCAGTGCTGAGGGAGATCCACACTGTCTGAGGGTCAGTACTGAGGGAGCACCGCACTGTCTGAGGGTCAGTATTGAGGGAGCACCGCACTGTCTGAGGGTCAGTGCTGAGGGAGCTCTACACCGTCAGAGGGTCAGTACTGAGGGAGAACCGCACTGTCGGACGGTCAGTAATGAGGGAGCGCTGCACTGTCGGAGGGTCATTGCTGAGGGAGCACCGCACTGTCTGAGGGTCTGTGCTGAGGGAGCACCGCAATGTCTGAGGGTCAGTGTTGAGGGAGACCCGCACTGTCTGAGGGTCCGTGCTGCGGGAGCTCTACACCGTCAGAGGGTCAGTACTGAGGGAGAACCGCATTGTCGGAGCGTCAGTAATGAGGGAGCGCTGCACTGTCAGAGGGTCAGAACTGTGAGAGTGCCGCACTGTCAGAGGGTCAGTGTTGAGGGAGCGCCGCACTGTCGGAGGGTCAGTACTGAGCGAGTGCCGCACTGTCAGAGGGTCAGTGCTGAGGGAGTGCTGCACTGTCGGAGGGTCAGTACTGAGGGAGCGCTGCACTGTCAGAGGGTCAGTACTGAGGGAGTGCCGCACTGTCGGAGGGTCAGTACTGAGGGGGCGCTGCACTGTCAGAGGGTCAGTACTGAGGGAGTGCCGCACTGTCAGAGGGTCAGTGCTGAGGGAGTGCCGCACTGTCAGAGGGTCAGCACTGTGGGAGTGCCGCACTGTCTGAGGGTCAGTACTGAGGGAGCACCACACTGTCTGAGGGCCAGTGCAGAGGGAGCTCTACACCGTCGGACGGTCAGTACTGAGGGAGAACCGCACCGTCGGAGGGTCAGTAATGAGGGAGCGCTGCACTGTCGGAGGGTCATTGCTGAGGGAGCGCCGCACTGTCTGAGGGTCAGTGCTGAGGGAGTGCTGCACTGTCTGAGGGTCAGTGCGGAGGGAGCATCTCACTGTCTGAGGGTCAGTGCTGAGGGAGAACCGCACTGTCTGAGGGTCTGTGCTGAGGGAGCACCGCACTGTCTGAGGGTCAGTGTTGAGGGAGACCCGCACTGTCTGAGGGTCAGTGCTGCGGGAGCTCTACACCGTCAGAGGGTCAGTACTGAGGGAGAACCGCATTGTCGGAGCGTCAGTAATGAGGGAGCGCTGCACTGTCAGAGGGTCAGAACTGTGGGAGTGCCGCACTGTCAGAGGGTCAGTGTTGAGGGAGCGCCGCACTGTCGGAGGGTCAGTACTGAGCGAGTGCCGCACTGTCAGAGGGTCAGTGCTGAGGGAGTGCTGCACTGTCGGAGGGTCAGTACTGAGGGAGCGCTGCACTGTCAGAGGGTCAGTACTGAGGGAGTGCCGCACTGTCGGAGGGTCAGTACTGAGGGGGCGCTGCACTGTCAGAGGGTCAGTACTGAGGGAGTGCCGCACTGTCAGAGGGTCAGTGCTGAGGGAGTGCCGCACTGTCAGAGGGTCAGCACTGTGGGAGTGCCGCACTGTCTGAGGGTCAGTACTGAGGGAGCACCACACTGTCTGAGGGCCAGTGCAGAGGGAGCTCTACACCGTCGGACGGTCAGTACTGAGGGAGAACCGCACCGTCGGAGGGTCAGTAATGAGGGAGCGCTGCACTGTCGGAGGGTCATTGCTGAGGGAGCGTCGCACTGTCTGAGGGTCAGTGCTGAGGGAGTGCTGCACTGTCTGAGGGTCAGTGCGGAGGGAGCACCTCACTGTCTGAGGGTCAGTGCTGAGGGAGAACCGCACTGTCTGAGGGTCAGTGCGGAGGGATCACCGCACTATCTGAGGGTCAGTACTGAGGGAGTGCCGCACTGTCTGAGGGTCAGTGCTGAGGGAGCACCGCACTGTCTGAGGGTCAGTGCTGAAGGAGATCCGCACTGTCTGAGGGTCAGTGCTGAGGGAGCAATGCACTGTCAGAGGGTCAAGTACTGAGGGAGCACCGCACTGTCTGAGGGTCAGTACTGAGGGAGCACCGCACTGTCTGAGGGTCAGTGCTGAGGGAGTGCCGCACTGCCAGAGGTTCAGTGCTGAAGGATTGCCGCACTGTCAGAGGGTCAGTGCTGAGGGAGTGCTGCACTGTCAGAGGGTCAGTACTGAGGGAGATCCGCACTGTTGGAGGGTCAGTACTGAGGGAGTGCCGCACTGTCAGAGGGTCAGTACTGAGGGAGCACGGCACTGTCTGAGGGTCAGTACTGAGGGAGCACCGCATTGTCTGAGGGTCAGTGTTGAGGGAGATCCGCACTGTCGGAGGGTCAGTACTGAGGGAGCACCGCACTGTCAGAGGGTCAGTATTGAGGGAGTGCCTCACTGTCAGAGGGTGAATACTGAGGGAGTGCCGCACTGTCAGAGGGTCAGTACTGAGGGAGTGCCGCATTGTCGGAGGGTCAGTACTGAGGGAGCACCGCACTGTCTGACGGTCAGTGTTGAGGGAGTGCCGCACTGTCAGAGGTTCAGTGCTGAAGGAGTGCCGCACTGTCAGAGGGTCAGTGATGAGGGAGATCCGCACTGTTGGAGGGTCAGTACGGAGGGAGCGCCGCACTGTCAGAGGGTCAGTACTGAGGGAGCACGCCACTGTCTGAGGGTCAGGACTGAGGGAGCACCGCACTGTCTGAGGGTCAGTGTTGAGGGAGATCCGCACTGTCGGAGGGTCAGTGCTGAGGGAGTGCCTCACTGTCAGAGGGTCAATACTGAGGGAGTGCCGCACTGTCTGAGGGTCAGTGTTGAGGGAGATCCGCACTGTCGGAGGGTCAGTGCTGAGGGAGTGCCTCACTGTCAGAGGGTCAGTACTGAGGGAGCACCGCACTGTCTGAAGGTCAGTACTGAGGGAGCGACGCACTGTCTGAGGGTCAGTGCTGAGGAAGCACCGCAGTGTCTGAGGGTCAGTGCTGACGGAGCACCGCACTGTCTGAGGGTCAGCGCTGAGGGAGATCCGCACTGTCTGAGGGTCAGCGCTGAGGGAGATCAGCACTGTCTGAGGGTCAGCGCTGAGGGAGATCCGCACTGTCTGAGGGACAGTACTGAGGGAGTGCCGCACTGTCAGAGGGTCAGTACTGAGGGAGTGCCGCACTGTCAGAGGATCAGTGCTGAAGGAGTGCCGCACTGTCAGAGGGTCAGTGATGAGGGAGATCCGCACTGTTGGAGGGTCAGTACTGAGGGAGCGCCGCACTGTCAGAGGGTCAGTACTGAGGGAGCACGTCACTGTCTGAGGGTCAGGACTGAGGGAGCACCGCACTGTCTGAGGGTCAGTGTTGAGGGAGATCCGCACTGTCGGAGGGTCAGTGCTGAGGGAGCACCGCACTGTCGGAGGGTCAGTGCTGAGGGAGCACCGTACTGTCAGAGGGTCAGTGCTGAGGGAGATCCACACTGTCTGAGGGTCAGTGCTGAGGGAGCACCGTACTGTCAGAGGGTCAGTGCTGAGGGAGATCCACACTGTCTGAGGGTCAGTGCTGAGGGAGCACCACACTTTCTGAGGGTCAGTGCTGAGGGAGCTCGACAATGTCAGAGGGTCAGTGCTGAGGGAGATCCACACTGTCCGAGGGTCAGTGCTGAGGGAGAACCACACTGTCAGAGGGTCAGTACTGAGGGAGTGCCGCACGGTCAGAGGGTCAGTACCGAGGGAGAACCGCACTGTCGGAGGGTCAGTAATGAGGGAGTGCTGCACTGTCTGATGGTCAGTGCTGAGGGAGCACCGCACTGTCAGAGGGTCAGTACTGAGGGAGAACCGCACTGTCTGAGGGTCAGTACTGAGGGAGAACCGCACTTTCAGAGGGTCAGTACTGAGGGAGTGCCGCACTGTCAGAGGGTCAGTGCTGAGGGAGCACCGCACTGTCTGAGGGTCAGTACTGAGGGAGCACCGCACTGTCTGAGGGTCAGTGCTGAGGGAGAACCGCACTGTCGGAGGGTCAGTACTGAGGGAGCACCACACTGTCTGAGGGTCAGTACTGAGGGAGCACCGCACTGTCTGAGGGTCAGTGCTGAGGGAGCACCGCACTGTCTGAGGGTCAGTACTGAGGGAGCACCGCACTGTCTGAGGGTCAGTGTTGAGGGGGCACCGCACTATCTGAGGGTCAGTACTGAGGGAGCACCACACTTTCTGAGGGTCAGTGCTGAGGGAGCTCTACACTGTCAGAGGGTCAGTGCTGAGGGAGATCCACACTGTCCGAGGGTCAGTGCTGAGGGAGAACCACACTGTCAGAGGGTCAGTACTGAGGGAGTGCCGCACGGTCAGAGGGTCAGTACCGAGGGAGAACCGCACTGTCGGAGGGTCAGTAATGAGGGAGTGCTGCACTGTCTGATGGTCAGTGCTGAGGGAGCACCGCACTGTCAGAGGGTCAGTACTGAGGGAGAACCGCACTGTCTGAGGGTCAGTACTGAGGGAGCACCGCACTGTCTTAGGGTCAGTGCTGAGGGAGAACCGCACTGTCAGAGGGTCAGTACTGAGGGAGAACCGCACTTTCAGAGGGTCAGTACTGAGGGAGTGCCGCACTGTCAGAGGGTCAGTGCTGAGGGAGCACCGCACTGTCTGAGGGTCAGTACTGAGGGAGCACCGCACTGTCTGAGGGTCAGTGCTGAGGGAGAACCGCACTGTCGGAGGGTCAGTACTGAGGGAGCACCGCACTGTCTGAGGGTCAGTGCTGAGGGAGCACCGCACTGTCTGAGGGTCAGTACTGAGGGAGCACCGCACTGTCTGAGGGTCAGTGCTGAGGGAGAACCGCACTGTCTGAGGGTCAGTACTGAGGGAGCACCGCACTGTCTGAGGGTCAGTGCTGAGGGAGCACCGCACTGTCTGAGGGTCAGTACTGAGGGAGCACCGCACTGTCTGAGTGTCAGTGTTGAGGGAGCACCGCACTATCTGAGGGTCAGTACTGACGGAGCACCGCACTGTCTGAGGGTCAGTGCTGAGGGAGCACCGCACTGTCTGAGGGTCAGTGCTGAGGGAGCACCGCACTGTCTGAGGGTCAGTGTTGAGCGAGCTCCGCACTATCAGAGGGTCAGTACTGAGGGAGGGCCGCACTGTCTGAGGGTCAGTATTGAGGGAGCACCGCACTGTCTGAGGGTCAGTGTTCAGGGAGCACCGCACTGTCTGAGGGTCAGTACTGAGGGAGCACCGCACTGTCTGAGGGTCAGTATTGAGGGAGCACCGCACTGTCTGAGGGTCAGTGCTGAGGGAGCTCTACACCGTAAGAGGGTCAGTACTGAGTGAGAACTGCACTGTCGGAGGGTCAGTAATGAGGGAGCGCTGCACTGTCGGAGGGTCATTGCTGAGGGAGCACCGCACTGTCTGAGGGTCAGTTCTGAGGGAGCACCGCACTGTCTGAGGGTCAGTGTTGAGGGAGATCCGCACTGTCTGAGGGTCAGTGCTGAGGGAGCTCTACACCGTAAGAGGGTCAGTACTGAGGGAGAACCGCACTGTCGGAGGGTCAGTAATGAGGGAGCGCTGCACTGTCAGAGGGTCAGTACTGCGGGAGTGCCGCACTGTCAGAGGGTCAGTGTTGAGGGAGCGCCGCACTGTCGGAGGGTCAGTACTGAGGGAGCGCTGCACTGTCAGAGGGTCAGTACTGAGGGAGTGCCGCACTGTCGGAGGGTCAGTACTGAGGGGGCGCTGCACTGTCAGAGGGTCAGTACTGAGGGAGTGCCGCACTGTCAGAGGCTCAGTGCTGAGGGAGTGCCGCACTGTCAGAGGGTCAGCACTGTGGGAGTGCCGCACTGTCTGAGGGTCAGTACTGAGAGAGCACCACACTGTCTGAGGGTTAGTGCTGAGGAGCTCTACACCGTCGGAGGGTCAGTACTGAGGGAGAACCGCACCGTCGGAGGGTCAGTAATGAGGGAGCGCTGCACTGTCGGAGGGCCTTTGCTGAGGGAGCGCCGCACTGTCTGAGGGTCAGTGCTGAGGGAGCACCGCACTGTCTGAGGGTCAGTGCGGAGGGAGCACCGCACTGTCTGAGGGTCAGTGTTGAGGGAGCACCGTACTATTTGAGGGTCAGTACTGAGGGAGTGCCGCACTGTCTGAGGGTCAGTGCTGAGGGAGCACCGCACTGTCTGAGGGTCAGTGCTGAAGGAGATCCGCACTGTCTGAGGGTCAGTGCTGAGGGAGCACCGCACTGTCAGAGGGTCAAGTACTGAGGGAGCACCGCACTGTCTGAGGGTCAGTACTGAGGGAGCACCGCACTGTCTGAGGGTCAGTGCTGAGGGAGATCCTCACTGTCTGAGGGTCAGTGCTGAGGGAGCACCGCACTGTCTGAGGGTCAGTGCTGAGGGAGATCCGCACTGTCAGAGAGTCAGTACTGAGGGAGCAACGCACTGTCAGAGGGTCAGTACTGAGGGGGCACCGCACTGTCTGATGGTCAGTGCTAAGGGAGCACCGCACTGTCAGAGAGTAAGTACTGAGGGAGCAACGCACTGTCAGAGGGTCAGTACTGAGGGAGTGCTGCACTGTCGGAGGGTCAGTACTGAGGGAGCACCTCACTGTCTGATGGTCAGTGCTGAAGGAGCACCGCACTGTCAGAGGGTCAGTACTGAGGGAGCACCGCACTGTCTGATGGTCAGTGCTGAGGGAGCACCGCACTGTCTGAGGGTCAGTGCTGAGGGAGCACCGCACTGTCTGAGGGTCAGTACTGAGGGAGCACCGCACTGTCTGAGGGTCAGTGTTGAGGGAGCACCGCACTGTCTGAGGGTCAGTGCTGAGGGAGCACCGCACTGTCTGAGGGTCAGTGCTGAGGGAGATCTGCACTGTCTGAGGGTCAGTACTGAGAGAGTGCCGCACTGTCAGAGGGTCAGTGCTGAGGGAGATCCGCACTGTCAGAGGGTCAGTGCTGAGGAAGCAGCGCACTGTCAGAGGTTCAGTGCTGAAGGATTGCCGCACTGTCAGAGGGTCAGTGCTGAGGGAGTGCTGCACTGTCAGAGGGTCAGTACTGAGGGAGATCCGCACTGTTGGAGGGTCAGTACTGAGGGAGTGCCGCACTGTCAGAGGGTCAGTACTGAGGGAGCACGGCACTGTCTGAGGGTCAGTACTGAGGGAGCACCGCATTGTCTGAGGGTCAGTGTTGAGGGAGATCCGCACTGTCGGAGGGTCAGTACTGAGGGAGCACCGCACTGTCAGAGGGTCAGTACTGAGGGAGTGCCTCACTGTCAGAGGGTGAATACTGAGGGAGTGCCGCACTGTCAGAGGGTCAGTACTGAGGGAGTGCCGCATTGTCGGAGGGTCAGTACTGAGGGAGCACCGCACTGTCTGACGGTCAGTGTTGAGGGAGTGCCGCACTGTCAGAGGTTCAGTGCTGAAGGAGTGCCGCACTGTCAGAGGGTCAGTGATGAGGGAGATCCGCACTGTTGGAGGGTCAGTACTGAGGGAGCGCCGCACTGTCAGAGGGTCAGTACTGAGGGAGCACGTCACTGTCTGAGGGTCAGGACTGAGGGAGCACCGCACTGTCTGAGGGTCAGTGTTGAGGGAGATCCGCACTGTCGGAGGGTCAGTGCTGAGGGAGTGCCTCACTGTCAGAGGGTCAATACTGAGGGAGTGCTGCACTGTCTGAGGGTCAGTGTTGAGGGAGATCCGCACTGTCGGAGGGTCAGTGCTGAGGGAGTGCCTCACTGTCAGAGGGTCAGTACTGAGGGAGCACCGCACTGTCTGAAGGTCAGTACTGAGGGAGCGCCGCACTGTCTGAGGGTCAGTGCTGAGGAAGCACCGCAGTGTCTGAGGGTCAGTGTTGAGGGAGATCCGCACTGTCGGAGGGTCAGTGCTGAGGGAGTGCCTCACTGTCAGAGGGTCAGTACTGAGGGAGCACCGCACTGTCTGAAGGGCAGTACTGAGGGAGCGCCGCACTGTCTGAGGGTCAGTGCTGAGGAAGCACCGCAGTGTCTGAGGGTCAGTGCTGACGGAGCACCGCACTGTCTGAGGGTCAGCGCTGAGGGAGATCCGCACTGTCTGAGGGTCAGCGCTGAGGGAGATCAGCACTGTCTGAGGGTCAGCGCTGAGGGAGATCCGCACTGTCTGAGGGCCAGTACTGAGGGAGTGCCGCACTGTCAGAGGTTCAGTGCTGAAGGAGTGCCGCACTGTCAGAGGGTCAGTGATGAGGGAGATCCGCACTGTTGGAGGGTCAGTACTGAGGGAGCGCCGCACTGTCAGAGGGTCAGTACTGAGGGAGCACGTCACTGTCTGAGGGTCAGGACTGAGGGAGCACCGCACTGTCTGAGGGTCAGTGTTGAGGGAGATCCGCACTGTCGGAGGGTCAGTGCTGAGGGAGCACCGCACTGTCGGAGGGTCAGTGCTGAAGGAGCACCGTACTGTCAGAGGGTCAGTGCTGAGGGAGATCCACACTGTCTGAGGGTCAGTGCTGAGGGAGCACCGCACTGTCTGAGGGTCAGTGCTGAGGGAGATCCGCACTGTCTGAGGGTCAGTACTGAGGGAGCACCACACTTTCTGAGGGTCAGTGCTGAGGGAGCTCGACAATGTCAGAGGGTCAGTGCTGAGGGAGATCCACACTGTCAGAGGGTCAGTACTGAGGGAGTGCCGCACGGTCAGAGGGTCAGTACCGAGGGAGAACCGCACTGTCGGAGGGTCAGTAATGAGGGAGTGCTGCACTGTCTGATGGTCAGTGCTGAGGGAGCACCGCACTGTCAGAGGGTCAGTACTGAGGGAGAACCGCACTGTCTGAGGGTCAGTACTGAGGGAGAACCGCACTTTCAGAGGGTCAGTACTGAGGGAGTGCCGCACTGTCAGAGGGTCAGTGCTGACGGAGCACCGCACTGTCTGAGGGTCAGTACTGAGGGAGCACCGCACTGTCTGAGGGTCAGTGCTGAGGGAGAACCGCACTGTCGGAGGGTCAGTACTGAGGGAGCACCGCACTGTCTGAGGGTCAGTACTGAGGGAGCACCGCACTGTCTGAGGGTCAGTGCTGAGGGAGCACCGCACTGTCTGAGGGTCAGTACTGAGGGAGCACCGCACTGTCTGAGGGTCAGTGTTGAGGGGGCACCGCACTATCTGAGGGTCAGTACTGAGGGAGCACCACACTTTCTGAGGGTCAGTGCTGAGGGAGCTCTACACTGTCAGAGGGTCAGTGCTGAGGGAGCACCGCACTGTCTGAGGGTCAGTGCTGAGGGAGATCTGCACTGTCTGAGGGTCAGTACTGAGGGAGCACCACACTTTCTGAGGGTCAGTGCTGAGGGAGCTCTACACTGTCAGAGGGTCAGTGCTGAGGGAGATCCACACTGTCCGAGGGTCAGTGCTGAGGGAGAACCACACTGTCAGAGGGTCAGTACTGAGGGAGTGCCGCACGGTCAGAGGGTCAGTACCGAGGGAGAACCGCACTGTCGGAGGGTCAGTAATGAGGGAGTGCTGCACTGTCTGATGGTCAGTGCTGAGGGAGCACCGCACTGTCAGAGGGTCAGTACTGAGGGAGAACCGCACTGTCTGAGGGTCAGTACTGAGGGAGCACCGCACTGTCTGAGGGTCAGTACTGAGGGAGCACCGCACTGTCGGAGGGTCAGTACTGAGGGAGAACCGCACTTTCAGAGGGTCAGTACTGAGGGAGTGCCGCACTGTCAGAGGGTCAGTGCTGAGGGAGCACCGCACTGTCTGAGGGTCAGTACTGAGGGAGCACCGCACTGTCTGAGGGTCAGTGCTGAGGGAGAACCGCACTGTCGGAGGGTCAGTACTGAGGGAGCACCGCACTGTCTGAGGGTCAGTACTGAGGGAGCACCGCACTGTCTGAGGGTCAGTGCTGAGGGAGCACCGCACTGTCTGAGGGTCAGTGCTGAGGGAGCACCGCACTGTCTGAGGGTCAGTGTTGAGGGAGCTCCGCACTATCAGAGGGTCAGTACTGAGGGAGGGCCGCACTGTCTGAGGGTCAGTATTGAGGGAGCACCGCACTGTCTGAGGGCCAGTGTTCAGGGAGCACCGCACTGTCTGAGGGTCAGTAATGAGGGAGCGCTGCACTGTCGGAGGGTCATTGCTGAGGGAGCACCGCACTGTCTGAGGGTCAGTTCTGAGGGAGCACCGCACTGTCTGAGGGTCAGTGTTGAGGGAGATCCGCACTGTCTGAGGGTCAGTGCTGAGGGAGCTCTACACCGTAAGAGGGTCAGTACTGAGGGAGAACCGCACTGTCGGAGGGTCAGTAATGAGGGAGCGCTGCACTGTCAGAGGTTCAGTACTGCGGGAGTGCCGCACTGTCAGAGGGTCAGTGTTGAGGGAGCGCCGCACTGTCGGAGGGTCAGTACTGAGCGAGTGCCGCACTGTCAGAGGGTCAGTGCTGAGGGAGTGCCGCACTGTCGGAGGGTCAGTACTGAGGGAGCGCTGCACTGTCAGAGGGTCAGTACTGAGGGATTGCCGCACTGTCGGAGGGTCAGTACTGAGGGGGCGCTGCACTGTCAGAGGGTCAGTACTGAGGGAGTGCCGCACTGTCAGAGGGTCACTGCTGAGGGAGTGCCGCACTGTCAGAGAGTCAGCACTGTGGGAGTGCCGCACTGTCTGAGGGTCAGTACTGAGGAGCTCTACACCGTCGGAGGGTCAGTACTGAGGGAGAACCGCACCGTCGGAGGGTCAGTAATGAGGGAGCGCTGCACTGTCGGAGGGCCTTTGCTGAGGGAGCGCCGCACTGTCTGAGGGTCAGTGCTGAGGGAGCACCGCACTGTCTGAGGGTCAGTGCGGAGGGAGCACCGCACTGTCTGAGGGTCAGTGTTGAGGGAGCACCGTACTATTTGAGGGTCAGTACTGAGGGAGTGCCGCACTGTCTGAGGGTCAGTGCTGAGGGAGCACCGCACTGTCTGAGGGTCAGTGCTGAAGGAGATCCGCACTGTCTGAGGGTCAGTGCTGAGGGAGCACCGCACTGTCAGAGGGTCAAGTACTGAGGGAGCACCGCACTGTCTGAGGGTCAGTACTGAGGGAGCACCGCACTGTCTGAGGGTGAGTGCTGAGGGAGATCCTCACTGTCTGAGGGTCAGTGCTGAGGGAGCACCGCACTGTCTGAGGGTCAGTGCTGAGGGAGATCCGCACTGTCAGAGGGTCAGTACTGAGGGAGCACGGCACTGTCTGAGGGTCAGTACTGAGGGAGCACCGCATTGTCTGAGGGTCAGTGTTGAGGGAGATCCGCACTGTCGGAGGGTCAGTACTGAGGGAGCACCGCACTGTCAGAGGGTCAGTACTGAGGGAGTGCCTCACTGTCAGAGGGTGAATACTGAGGGAGTGCCGCACTGTCAGAGGGTCAGTACTGGGGGAGTGCCGCATTGTCGGAGGGTCAGTACTGAGGGAGCACCGCACTGTCTGACGGTCAGTGTTGAGGGAGTGCCGCACTGTCAGAGGTTCAGTGCTGAAGGAGTGCCGCACTGTCAGAGGGTCAGTGATGAGGGAGATCCGCACTGTTGGAGGGTCAGTACTGAGGGAGCGCCGCACTGTCAGAGGGTCAGTACTGAGGGAGCACGTCACTGTCTGAGGGCCAGGACTGAGGGAGCACCGCACTGTCTGAGGGTCAGTGTTGAGGGAGATCCGCACTGTCGGAGGGTCAGTGCTGAGGGAGTGCCTCACTGTCAGAGGGTCAATACTGAGGGAGTGCCGCACTGTCTGAGGGTCAGTGTTGAGGGAGATCCGCACTGTCGGAGGGTCAGTGCTGAGGGAGTGCCTCACTGTCAGAGGGTCAGTACTGAGGGAGCACCGCACTGTCTGAAGGTCAGTACTGAGGGAGCGCCGCACTGTCTGAGGGTCAGTGCTGAGGAAGCACCGCAGTGTCTGAGGGTCAGTGTTGAGGGAGATCCGCACTGTCGGAGGGTCAGTGCTGAGGGAGTGCCTCACTGTCAGAGGGTCAGTACTGAGGGAGCACCGCACTGTCTGAAGGTCAGTACTGAGGGAGCGCCGCACTGTCTGAGGGTCAGTGCTGAGGAAGCACCGCAGTGTCTGAGGGTCAGTGTTGAGGGAGATCCGCACTGTCGGAGGGTCAGTGCTGAGGGAGTGCCTCACTGTCAGAGGGTCAGTACTGAGGGAGCGCCGCACTGTCTGAGGGTCAGTGCTGAGGAAGCACCGCAGTGTCTGAGGGTCAGTGCTGACGGAGCACCGCACTGTCTGAGGGTCAGCGCTGAGGGAGATCCGCATTGTCTGAGGGTCAGCGCTGAGGGAGATCAGCACTGTCTGAGGGTCAGCGCTGAGGGAGATCCGCACTGTCTGAGGGCCAGTACTGAGGGAGTGCCGCACTGTCAGAGGTTCAGTGCTGAAGGAGTGCCGCACTGTCAGAGGGTCAGTGATGAGGGAGATCCGCACTGTTGGAGGGTCAGTACTGAGGGAGCGCCGCACTGTCAGAGGGTCAGTACTGAGGGAGCACGTCACTGTCTGAGGGTCAGGACTGAGGGAGCACCGCACTGTCTGAGGGTCAGTGTTGAGGGAGATCCGCACTGTCGGAGGGTCAGTGCTGAGGGAGCACCGCACTGTCTGAGGGTCAGTGCTGAGGGAGATCCGCACTGTCTGAGGGTCAGTACTGAGGGAGCACCACACTTTCTGAGGGTCAGTGCTGAAGGAGCTCTACACTGTCAGAGGGTCAGTGCTGAGGGAGATCCACACTGTCCGAGGGTCAGTGCTGAGGGAGAACCACACTGTCAGAGGGTCAGTACTGAGGGAGTGCCGCACGGTCAGAGGGTCAGTACCGAGGGAGAACCGCACTGTCGGAGGGTCAGTAATGAGGGAGTGCTGCACTGTCTGATGGTCAGTGCTGAGGGAGCACCGCACTGTCAGAGGGTCAGTACTGAGGGAGAACCGCACTGTCTGAGGGTCAGTACTGAGGGAGCACCGCACTGTCTGAGGGTCAGTACTGAGGGAGCACCGCACTGTCGGAGGGTCAGTACTGAGGGTGAACCGCACTTTCAGAGGGTCAGTACTGAGGGAGTGCCGCACTGTCAGAGGGTCAGTGCTGAGGGAGCACCGCACTGTCTGAGGGTCAGTACTGAGGGAGCACCGCACTGTCTGAGGGTCAGTGCTGAGGGAGAACCGCACTGTCGGAGGGTCAGTACTGAGGGAGCACCGCACTGTCTGAGGGTCAGTACTGAGGGAGCACCGCACTGTCTGAGGGTCAGTGCTGAGGGAGCACCGCACTGTCTGAGGGTCAGTACTGAGGGAGCACCGCATTGTCTGAGGGTCAGTGTTGAGGGAGCACCGCACTGTCTGAGGGTCAGTACTGACGGAGCACCGCACTGTCTGAGGGTCAGTGCTGAGGGAGCACCGCACTGTCTGAGGGTCAGTGCTGAGGGAGCACCGCACTGTCTGAGGGTCAGTGTTGAGGGAGCTCCGCACTATCAGAGGGTCAGTACTGAGGGAGGGCCGCACTGTCTGAGGGTCAGTATTGAGGGAGCACCGCACTGTCTGAGGGTCAGTGTTCAGGGAGCACCGCACTGTCTGAGGGTCAGTACTGAGGGAGCACCGCACTGTCTGAGGGTCAGTATTGAGGGAGCACCGCACTGTCTGAGGGTCAGTGCTGAGGGAGCTCTACACCGTAAGAGGGTCAGTACTGAGTGAGAACTGCACTGTCGGAGGGTCAGTAATGAGGGAGCGCTGCACTGTCGGAGGGTCATTGCTGAGGGAGCACCGCACTGTCTGAGGGTCAGTTCTGAGGGAGCACCGCACTGTCTGAGGGTCAGTGTTGAGGGAGATCCGCACTGTCTGAGGGTCAGTGCTGAGGGAGCTCTACACCGTAAGAGGGTCAGTACTGAGGGAGAACCGCACTGTCGGAGGGTCAGTAATGAGGGAGCGCTGCACTGTCAGAGGGTCAGTGCTGCGGGAGTGCCGCACTGTCAGAGGGTCAGTGTTGAGGGAGCGCCGCACTGTCGGAGGGTCAGTACTGAGCGAGTGCCGCACTGTCAGAGGGTCAGTGCTGAGGGAGTGCCGCACTGTCGGAGGGTCAGTACTGAGGGAGCGCTGCACTGTCAGAGGGTCAGTACTGAGGGAGTGCCGCACTGTCGGAGGGTCAGTACTGAGGGGGCGCTGCACTGTCAGAGGGTCAGTACTGAGGGAGTGCCGCACTGTCAGAGGGTCAGTGCTGAGGGAGTGCCGCACTGTCAGAGGGTCAGCACTGTGGGAGTGCCGCACTGTCTGAGGGTCAGTACTGAGGGAGCACCACACTGTCTGAGGGTTAGTGCTGAGGAGCTCTACACCGTCGGAGGTCAGTACTGAGGGAGAACCGCACCGTCGGAGGGTCAGTAATGAGGGAGCGCTGCACTGTCGGAGGGCCTTTGCTGAGGGAGCGCCGCACTGTCTGAGGGTCAGTGCTGAGGGAGCACCGCACTGTCTGAGGGTCAGTGCGGAGGGAGCACCGCACTGTCTGAGGGTCAGTGTTGAGGGAGCACCGTACTATTTGAGGGTCAGTACTGAGGGAGTGCCGCACTGTCTGAGGGTCAGTGCTGAGGGAGCACCGCACTGTCTGAGGGTCAGTGCTGAAGGAGATCCGCACTGTCTGAGGGTCAGTGCTGAGGGAGCACCGCACTGTCAGAGGGTCAAGTACTGAGGGAGCACCGCACTGTCTGAGGGTCAGTACTGAGGGAGCACCGCACTGTCTGAGGGTCAGTGCTGAGGGAGATCCTCACTGTCTGAGGGTCAGTGCTGAGGGAGCACCGCACTGTCTGAGGGTCAGTGCTGAGGGAGATCCGCACTGTCGGAGGGTCAGTACTGAGGGAGCACCGCACTGTCTGAGGGTCAGTGCTGAGGGAGCACCGCACTGTCTGATGGTCAGTGCTGAGGGAGCACCGCACTGTCAGAGGGTCAGTACTGAGGGAGCACCGCACTGTCTGATGGTCAGTGCTGAGGGAGCACCGCACTGTCAGAGGTTCAATACTGAGGGAGCACCGCACTGTCAGAGGGTCAGTACTGAGGGAGCACCGCACTGTCTGAGGGTCAGTGCTGAGGGAGATCCGCACTGTCGGAGGGTCAGTACTGAGGGAGCACCGCACTGTCTGAGGGTCAGTGCTGAGGGAGCACCGTACTGTCTGATGGTCAGTGCTGAGGGAGAACCGCACTGTCAGAGGGTCAGTACTGAGGGAGCACCGCACTGTCTGATGGTCAGTGCTGAGGGAGCACCGCACTGTCAGAGGGTCAGTACTGAGGGAGCACCGCACTGTCTGATGGTCAGTGCTGAGGGAGCACCGCACTGTCAGAGAGTCAGTACTGAGGGAGCAACGCACTGTCAGAGGGTCAGTACTGAGGGAGCACCGCACTGTCTGATGGTCAGTGCTAAGGGAGCACCGCACTGTCAGTGAGTCAGTACTGAGGGAGCAACGCACTGTCAGAGGGTCAGTACTGAGGGAGTGCTGCACTGTCGGAGGGTCAGTACTGAGGGAGCACCTCACTGTCTGATGGTCAGTGCTGAAGGAGCACCGCACTGTCAGAGGGTCAGTACTGAGGGAGCACCGCACTGTCTGATGGTCAGTGCTGAGGGAGCACCGCACTGTCTGAGGGTCAGTGCTGAGGGAGCACCGCACTGTCTGAGGGTCAGTACTGAGGGAGCACCGCACTGTCTGAGGGTCAGTGTTGAGGGAGCACCGCACTGTCTGAGGGTCAGTGCTGAGGGAGCACCGCACTGTCTGAGGGTCAGTGCTGAGGGAGATCTGCACTCTCTGAGGGTCAGTACTGAGAGAGTGCCGCACTGTCAGAGGGTCAGTGCTGAGGGAGATCCGCACTGTCAGAGGGTCAGTGCTGAGGAAGCGCCGCACTGTCAGAGGTTCAGTGCTGAAGGATTGCCGCACTGTCAGAGGGTCAGTGCTGAGGGAGTGCTGCACTGTCAGAGGGTCAGTACTGAGGGAGATCCGCACTGTTGGAGGGTCAGTACTGAGGGAGTGCCGCACTGTCAGAGGGTCAGTACTGAGGGAGCACGGCACTGTCTGAGGGTCAGTACTGAGGGAGTGCCTCACTGTCAGAGGGTGAATACTGAGGGAGTGCCGCACTGTCAGAGGGTCAGTACTGAGGGAGTGCCGCATAGTCGGAGGGTCAGTACTGAGGGAGCACCGCACTGTCTGACGGTCAGTGTTGAGGGAGTGCCGCACTGTCAGAGGTTCAGTGCTGAAGGAGTGCCGCACTGTCAGAGGGTCAGTGATGAGGGAGATACGCACTGTTGGAGGGTCAGTACTGAGGGAGCGCCGCACTGTCAGAGGGTCAGTACTGAGGGAGCACGTCACTGTCTGAGGGTCAGGACTGAGGGAGCACCGCACTGTCTGAGGGTCAGTGTTGAGGGAGATCCGCACTGTCGGAGGGTCAGTGCTGAGGGAGTGCCTCACTGTCAGAGGGTCAATACTGAGGGAGTGCCGCACTGTCTGAGGGTCAGTGTTGAGGGAGATCCGCACTGTCGGAGGGTCAGTGCTGAGGGAGTGCCTCACTGTCAGAGGGTCAGTACTGAGGGAGCACCGCACTGTCTGAAGGTCAGTACTGAGGGAGCGCCGCACTGTCTGAGGGTCAGTGCTGAGGAAGCACCGCAGTGTCTGAGGGTCAGTGTTGAGGGAGATCCGCACTGTCGGAGGGTCAGTGCTGAGGGAGTGCCTCACTGTCAGAGGGTCAGTACTGAGGGAGCACCGCACTGTCTGAAGGTCAGTACTGAGGGAGCGCCGCACTGTCTGAGGGTCAGTGCTGAGGAAGCACCGCAGTGTCTGAGGGTCAGTGCTGTCGGAGCACCGCACTGTCTGAGGGTCAGCGCTGAGGGAGATCCGCACTGTCTGAGGGTCAGCGCTGAGGGAGATCAGCACTGTCTGAGGGTCAGCGCTGAGGGAGATCCGCACTGTCTGAGGGCCAGTACTGAGGGAGTGCCGCACTGTCAGAGGTTCAGTGCTGAAGGAGTGCCGCACTGTCAGAGGGTCAGTGATGAGGGAGATCCGCACTGTTGGAGGGTCAGTACTGAGGGAGCGCCGCACTGTCAGAGGGTCAGTACTGAGGGAGCACGTCACTGTCTGAGGGTCAGGACTGAGGGAGCACCGCACTGTCTGAGGGTCAGTGTTGAGGGAGATCAGCACTGTCGGAGGGTCAGTGCTGAGGGAGCACCGCACTGTCGGAGGGTCAGTGCTGAGGGAGCACCGTACTGTCAGAGGGTCAGTGCTGAGGGAGATCCACACTGTCTGAGGGTCAGTGCTGAGGGAGCACCGCACTGTCTGAGGGTCAGTGCTGAGGGAGATCCGCACTGTCTGAGGGTCAGTACTGAGGGAGCACCACACTTTCTGAGGGTCAGTGCTGAGGGAGCTCGACAATGTCAGAGGGTCAGTGCTGAGGGAGATCCACACTGTCCGAGGGTCAGTGCTGAGGGAGAACCACACTGTCAGAGGGTCAGTACTGAGGGAGTGCCGCACGGTCAGAGGGTCAGTACCGAGGGAGAACCGCACTGTCGGAGGGTCAGTAATGAGGGAGTGCTGCACTGTCTGATGGTCAGTGCTGAGGGAGCACCGCACTGTCAGAGGGTCAGTACTGAGGGAGAACCGCACTGTCTGAGGGTCAGTACTGAGGGAGAACCGCACTTTCAGAGGGTCAGTACTGAGGGAGTGCCGCACTGTCAGAGGGTCAGTGCTGAGGGAGCACCGCACTGTCTGAGGGTCAGTACTGAGGGAGCACCGCACTGTCTGAGGGTCAGTGCTGAGGGAGAACCGCACTGTCGGAGGGTCAGTACTGAGGGAGCACCGCACTGTCTGAGGGTCAGTACTGAGGGAGCACCGCACTGTCTGAGGGTCAGTGCTGAGGGAGCACCGCACTGTCTGAGGGTCAGTAGTGAGGGAGCACCGCACTGTCTGAGGGTCAGTGTTGAGGGGGCACCGCACTATCTGAGGGTCAGTACTGATGGAGCACCACACTTTCTGAGGGTCAGTGCTGAGGGAGCTCTACACTGTCAGAGGGTCAGTGCTGAGGGAGCACCGCACTGTCTGAGGGTCAGTGCTGAGGGAGATCCGCACTGTCTGAGGGTCAGTACTGAGGGAGCACCACACTTTCTGAGGGTCAGTGCTGAGGGAGCTCTACACTGTCAGAGGGTCAGTGCTGAGGGAGATCCACACTGTCCGAGGGTCAGTGCTGAGGGAGAACCACACTGTCAGAGGGTCAGTACTGAGGGAGTGCCGCACGGTCAGAGGGTCAGTACCGAGGGAGAACCGCACTGTCGGAGGGTCAGTAATGAGGGAGTGCTGCACTGTCTGTTGGTCAGTGCTGAGGGAGCACCGCACTGTCAGAGGGTCAGTACTGAGGGAGAACCGCACTGTCTGAGGGTCAGTACTAAGGGAGCACCGCACTGTCTGAGGGTCAGTACTGAGGGAGCACCGCACTGTCGGAGGGTCAGTACTGAGGGAGAACCGCACTTTCAGAGGGTCAGTACTGAGGGAGTGCCGCACTGTCAGAGGGTCAGTGCTGAGGGAGCACCGCACTGTCTGAGGGTCAGTACTGAGGGAGCACCACACTGTCTGAGGGTCAGTGCTGAGGGAGAACCGCACTGTCGGAGGGTCAGTACTGAGGGAGCACCGCACTGTCTGAGGGTCAGTACTGAGGGAGCACCGCACTGTCTGAGGGTCAGTGCTGAGGGAGCACCGCACTGTCTGAGGGTCAGTACTGAGGGAGCACCTCACTGTCTGAGGGTCAGTGTTGAGGGAGCACCGCACTATCTGAGGGTCAGTACTGACGGAGCACCGCACTGTCTGAGGGTCAGTGCTGAGGGAGCACCGCACTGTCTGAGGGTCAGTGCTGAGGGAGCACCGCACTGTCTGAGGGTCAGTGTTGAGGGAGCTCCGCACTATCAGAGGGTCAGTACTGAGGGAGGGCCGCACTGTCTGAGGGTCAGTATTGAGGGACACCGCACTGTCTGAGGGTCAGTGTTCAGGGAGCACCGCACTGTCTGAGGGTCAGTACTGAGGGAGCACCGCACTGTCTGAGGGTCAGTATTGAGGGAGCACCGCACTGTCTGAGGGTCAGTGCTGAGGGAGCTCTACACCGTAAGAGGGTCAGTACTGAGTGAGAACTGCACTGTCGGAGGGTCAGTAATGAGGGAGCGCTGCACTGTCGGAGGGTCATTGCTGAGGGAGCACCGCACTGTCTGAGGGTCAGTTCTGAGGGAGCACCGCACTGTCTGAGGGTCAGTGTTGAGGGAGATCCGCACTGTCTGAGGGTCAGTGCTGAGGGAGCTCTACACCGTAAGAGGGTCAGTACTGAGGGAGAACCGCACTGTCGGAGGGTCAGTAATGAGGGAGCGCTGCACTGTCAGAGGGTCAGTACTGCGGGAGTGCCGCACTGTCAGAGGGTCAGTGTTGAAGGAGCGCCGCACTGTCGGAGGGTCAGTACTGAGCGAGTGCCGCACTGTCAGAGGGTCAGTGCTGAGGGAGTGCCGCACTGTCGGAGGGTCAGTACTGAGGGAGCGCTGCACTGTCAGAGGGTCAGTACTGAGGGAGTGCCGCACTGTCGGAGGGTCAGTACTGAGGGGGCGCTGCACTGTCAGAGGGTCAGTGCTGAGGGAGTGCCGCACTGTCAGAGGGTCAGCACTGTGGGAGTGCCGCACTGTCTGAGGGTCAGTACTGAGGGAGCACCACACTGTTTGAGGGTTAGTGCTGAGGAGCTCTACACCGTCGGAGGGTCAGTACTGAGGGAGAACCGCACCGTCGGAGGGTCAGTAATGAGGGAGCGCTGCACTGTCGGAGGGCCTTTGCTGAGGGAGCGCCGCACTGTCTGAGGGTCAGTGCTGAGGGAGCACCGCACTGTCTGAGGGTCAGTGCGGAGGGAGCACCGCACTGTCTGAGGGTCAGTGTTGAGGGAGCACCGTACTATTTGAGGGTCAGTACTGAGGGAGTGCCGCACTGTCTGAGGGTCAGTGCTGAGGGAGCACCGCACTGTCTGAGGGTCAGTGCTGAAGGAGATCCGCACTGTCTGAGGGTCAGTGCTGAGTGGGCACCGCACTGTCAGAGGGTCAAGTGCTGAGGGAGCACCGCACTGTCTGAGGGTCAAGTGCTGAGGGAGCACCGCACTGTCTGAGGGTCAGTACTGAGGGAGCACCGCACTGTCTGAGGGTCAGTGCTGAGGGAGATCCTCACTGTCTGAGGGTCAGTGCTGAGGGAGATCCACACTGTCTGAGGGTCAGTGCTGAGGGAGCACCACACTTTCTGAGGGTCAGTGGTGAGGGAGCTCGACAATGTCAGAGGGTCAGTGCTGAGGGAGATCCACACTGTCCGAGGGTCAGTGCTGAGGGAGAACCACACTGTCAGAGGGTCAGTACTGAGGGAGTGCCGCACGGTCAGAGGGTCAGTACCGAGGGAGAACCGCACTGTCGGAGGGTCAGTAATGAGGGAGTGCTGCACTGTCTGATGGTCAGTGCTGAGGGAGCACCGCACTGTCAGAGGGTCAGTACTGAGGGAGAACCGCACTGTCTGAGGGTCAGTACTGAGGGAGAACCGCACTTTCAGAGGGTCAGTACTGAGGGAGTGCCGCACTGTCGGAGGGTCAGTGCTGAGGGAGCACCGCACTGTCTGAGGGTCAGTACTGAGGGAGCACCGCACTGTCTGAGGGTCAGTGCTGAGGGAGAACCGCACTGTCGGAGGGTCAGTACTGAGGGAGCACCACACTGTCTGAGGGTCAGTACTGAGGGAGCACCGCACTGTCAGAGGGTCAGTACTGAGGGAGCACCGCACTGTCTGAGGGTCAGTGCTGAGGGAGATCCGCACTGTCGGAGGGTCAGTACTGAGGGAGCACCGCACTGTCTGAGGGTCAGTGCTGAGGGAGCACCGCACTGTCTGATGGTCAGTGCTGAGGGAGAACCGCACTGTCAGAGGGTCAGTACTGAGGGAGCACCGCACTGTCTGATGGTCAGTGCTGAGGGAGCACCGCACTGTCAGAGGGTCAGTACTGAGGGAGCACCGCACTGTCTGATGGTCAGTGCTGAGGGAGCACCGCACTGTCAGAGAGTCAGTACTGAGGGAGCAACGCACTGTCAGAGGGTCAGTACTGAGGGAGCACCGCACTGTCTGATGGTCAGTGCTAAGGGAGCACCGCACTGTCAGTGAGTCAGTACTGAGGGAGCAACGCACTGTCAGAGGGTCAGTACTGAGGGAGTGCTGCACTGTCGGAGGGTCAGTACTGAGGGAGCACCTCACTGTCTGATGGTCAGTGCTGAAGGAGCACCGCACTGTCAGAGGGTCAGTACTGAGGGAGCACCGCACTGTCTGATGGTCAGTGCTGAGGGAGCACCGCACTGTCTGAGGGTCAGTGCTGAGGGAGCACCGCACTGTCTGAGGGTCAGTACTGAGGGAGCACCGCACTGTCTGAGGGTCAGTGTTGAGGGAGCACCGCACTGTCTGAGGGTCAGTGCTGAGGGAGCACCGCACTGTCTGAGGGTCAGTGCTGAGGGAGATCTGCACTCTCTGAGGGTCAGTACTGAGAGAGTGCCGCACTGTCAGAGGGTCAGTGCTGAGGGAGATCCGCACTGTCAGAGGGTCAGTGCTGAGGAAGCGCCGCACTGTCAGAGGTTCAGTGCTGAAGGATTGCCGCACTGTCAGAGGGTCAGTGCTGAGGGAGTGCTGCACTGTCAGAGGGTCAGTACTGAGGGAGATCCGCACTGTTGGAGGGTCAGTACTGAGGGAGTGCCGCACTGTCAGAGGGTCAGTACTGAGGGAGCACGGCACTGTCTGAGGGTCAGTACTGAGGGAGTGCCTCACTGTCAGAGGGTGAATACTGAGGGAGTGCCGCACTGTCAGAGGGTCAGTACTGAGGGAGTGCCGCATAGTCGGAGGGTCAGTACTGAGGGAGCACCGCACTGTCTGACGGTCAGTGTTGAGGGAGTGCCGCACTGTCAGAGGTTCAGTGCTGAAGGAGTGCCGCACTGTCAGAGGGTCAGTGATGAGGGAGATACGCACTGTTGGAGGGTCAGTACTGAGGGAGCGCCGCACTGTCAGAGGGTCAGTACTGAGGGAGCACGTCACTGTCTGAGGGTCAGGACTGAGGGAGCACCGCACTGTCTGAGGGTCAGTGTTGAGGGAGATCCGCACTGTCGGAGGGTCAGTGCTGAGGGAGTGCCTCACTGTCAGAGGGTCAATACTGAGGGAGTGCCGCACTGTCTGAGGGTCAGTGTTGAGGGAGATCCGCACTGTCGGAGGGTCAGTGCTGAGGGAGTGCCTCACTGTCAGAGGGTCAGTACTGAGGGAGCACCGCACTGTCTGAAGGTCAGTACTGAGGGAGCGCCGCACTGTCTGAGGGTCAGTGCTGAGGAAGCACCGCAGTGTCTGAGGGTCAGTGTTGAGGGAGATCCGCACTGTCGGAGGGTCAGTGCTGAGGGAGTGCCTCACTGTCAGAGGGTCAGTACTGAGGGAGCACCGCACTGTCTGAAGGTCAGTACTGAGGGAGCGCCGCACTGTCTGAGGGTCAGTGCTGAGGAAGCACCGCAGTGTCTGAGGGTCAGTGCTGTCGGAGCACCGCACTGTCTGAGGGTCAGCGCTGAGGGAGATCCGCACTGTCTGAGGGTCAGCGCTGAGGGAGATCAGCACTGTCTGAGGGTCAGCGCTGAGGGAGATCCGCACTGTCTGAGGGCCAGTACTGAGGGAGTGCCGCACTGTCAGAGGTTCAGTGCTGAAGGAGTGCCGCACTGTCAGAGGGTCAGTGATGAGGGAGATCCGCACTGTTGGAGGGTCAGTACTGAGGGAGCGCCGCACTGTCAGAGGGTCAGTACTGAGGGAGCACGTCACTGTCTGAGGGTCAGGACTGAGGGAGCACCGCACTGTCTGAGGGTCAGTGTTGAGGGAGATCAGCACTGTCGGAGGGTCAGTGCTGAGGGAGCACCGCACTGTCGGAGGGTCAGTGCTGAGGGAGCACCGTACTGTCAGAGGGTCAGTGCTGAGGGAGATCCACACTGTCTGAGGGTCAGTGCTGAGGGAGCACCGCACTGTCTGAGGGTCAGTGCTGAGGGAGATCCGCACTGTCTGAGGGTCAGTACTGAGGGAGCACCACACTTTCTGAGGGTCAGTGCTGAGGGAGCTCGACAATGTCAGAGGGTCAGTGCTGAGGGAGATCCACACTGTCCGAGGGTCAGTGCTGAGGGAGAACCACACTGTCAGAGGGTCAGTACTGAGGGAGTGCCGCACGGTCAGAGGGTCAGTACCGAGGGAGAACCGCACTGTCGGAGGGTCAGTAATGAGGGAGTGCTGCACTGTCTGATGGTCAGTGCTGAGGGAGCACCGCACTGTCAGAGGGTCAGTACTGAGGGAGAACCGCACTGTCTGAGGGTCAGTACTGAGGGAGAACCGCACTTTCAGAGGGTCAGTACTGAGGGAGTGCCGCACTGTCAGAGGGTCAGTGCTGAGGGAGCACCGCACTGTCTGAGGGTCAGTACTGAGGGAGCACCGCACTGTCTGAGGGTCAGTGCTGAGGGAGAACCGCACTGTCGGAGGGTCAGTACTGAGGGAGCACCGCACTGTCTGAGGGTCAGTACTGAGGGAGCACCGCACTGTCTGAGGGTCAGTGCTGAGGGAGCACCGCACTGTCTGAGGGTCAGTAGTGAGGGAGCACCGCACTGTCTGAGGGTCAGTGTTGAGGGGGCACCGCACTATCTGAGGGTCAGTACTGATGGAGCACCACACTTTCTGAGGGTCAGTGCTGAGGGAGCTCTACACTGTCAGAGGGTCAGTGCTGAGGGAGCACCGCACTGTCTGAGGGTCAGTGCTGAGGGAGATCCGCACTGTCTGAGGGTCAGTACTGAGGGAGCACCACACTTTCTGAGGGTCAGTGCTGAGGGAGCTCTACACTGTCAGAGGGTCAGTGCTGAGGGAGATCCACACTGTCCGAGGGTCAGTGCTGAGGGAGAACCACACTGTCAGAGGGTCAGTACTGAGGGAGTGCCGCACGGTCAGAGGGTCAGTACCGAGGGAGAACCGCACTGTCGGAGGGTCAGTAATGAGGGAGTGCTGCACTGTCTGTTGGTCAGTGCTGAGGGAGCACCGCACTGTCAGAGGGTCAGTACTGAGGGAGAACCGCACTGTCTGAGGGTCAGTACTAAGGGAGCACCGCACTGTCTGAGGGTCAGTACTGAGGGAGCACCGCACTGTCGGAGGGTCAGTACTGAGGGAGAACCGCACTTTCAGAGGGTCAGTACTGAGGGAGTGCCGCACTGTCAGAGGGTCAGTGCTGAGGGAGCACCGCACTGTCTGAGGGTCAGTACTGAGGGAGCACCACACTGTCTGAGGGTCAGTGCTGAGGGAGAACCGCACTGTCGGAGGGTCAGTACTGAGGGAGCACCGCACTGTCTGAGGGTCAGTACTGAGGGAGCACCGCACTGTCTGAGGGTCAGTGCTGAGGGAGCACCGCACTGTCTGAGGGTCAGTACTGAGGGAGCACCTCACTGTCTGAGGGTCAGTGTTGAGGGAGCACCGCACTATCTGAGGGTCAGTACTGACGGAGCACCGCACTGTCTGAGGGTCAGTGCTGAGGGAGCACCGCACTGTCTGAGGGTCAGTGCTGAGGGAGCACCGCACTGTCTGAGGGTCAGTGTTGAGGGAGCTCCGCACTATCAGAGGGTCAGTACTGAGGGAGGGCCGCACTGTCTGAGGGTCAGTATTGAGGGACACCGCACTGTCTGAGGGTCAGTGTTCAGGGAGCACCGCACTGTCTGAGGGTCAGTACTGAGGGAGCACCGCACTGTCTGAGGGTCAGTATTGAGGGAGCACCGCACTGTCTGAGGGTCAGTGCTGAGGGAGCTCTACACCGTAAGAGGGTCAGTACTGAGTGAGAACTGCACTGTCGGAGGGTCAGTAATGAGGGAGCGCTGCACTGTCGGAGGGTCATTGCTGAGGGAGCACCGCACTGTCTGAGGGTCAGTTCTGAGGGAGCACCGCACTGTCTGAGGGTCAGTGTTGAGGGAGATCCGCACTGTCTGAGGGTCAGTGCTGAGGGAGCTCTACACCGTAAGAGGGTCAGTACTGAGGGAGAACCGCACTGTCGGAGGGTCAGTAATGAGGGAGCGCTGCACTGTCAGAGGGTCAGTACTGCGGGAGTGCCGCACTGTCAGAGGGTCAGTGTTGAAGGAGCGCCGCACTGTCGGAGGGTCAGTACTGAGCGAGTGCCGCACTGTCAGAGGGTCAGTGCTGAGGGAGTGCCGCACTGTCGGAGGGTCAGTACTGAGGGAGCGCTGCACTGTCAGAGGGTCAGTACTGAGGGAGTGCCGCACTGTCGGAGGGTCAGTACTGAGGGGGCGCTGCACTGTCAGAGGGTCAGTGCTGAGGGAGTGCCGCACTGTCAGAGGGTCAGCACTGTGGGAGTGCCGCACTGTCTGAGGGTCAGTACTGAGGGAGCACCACACTGTTTGAGGGTTAGTGCTGAGGAGCTCTACACCGTCGGAGGGTCAGTACTGAGGGAGAACCGCACCGTCGGAGGGTCAGTAATGAGGGAGCGCTGCACTGTCGGAGGGCCTTTGCTGAGGGAGCGCCGCACTGTCTGAGGGTCAGTGCTGAGGGAGCACCGCACTGTCTGAGGGTCAGTGCGGAGGGAGCACCGCACTGTCTGAGGGTCAGTGTTGAGGGAGCACCGTACTATTTGAGGGTCAGTACTGAGGGAGTGCCGCACTGTCTGAGGGTCAGTGCTGAGGGAGCACCGCACTGTCTGAGGGTCAGTGCTGAAGGAGATCCGCACTGTCTGAGGGTCAGTGCTGAGTGGGCACCGCACTGTCAGAGGGTCAAGTGCTGAGGGAGCACCGCACTGTCTGAGGGTCAAGTGCTGAGGGAGCACCGCACTGTCTGAGGGTCAGTACTGAGGGAGCACCGCACTGTCTGAGGGTCAGTGCTGAGGGAGATCCTCACTGTCTGAGGGTCAGTGCTGAGGGAGATCCACACTGTCTGAGGGTCAGTGCTGAGGGAGCACCACACTTTCTGAGGGTCAGTGCTGAGGGAGCTCGACAATGTCAGAGGGTCAGTGCTGAGGGAGATCCACACTGTCCGAGGGTCAGTGCTGAGGGAGAACCACACTGTCAGAGGGTCAGTACTGAGGGAGTGCCGCACGGTCAGAGGGTCAGTACCGAGGGAGAACCGCACTGTCGGAGGGTCAGTAATGAGGGAGTGCTGCACTGTCTGATGGTCAGTGCTGAGGGAGCACCGCACTGTCAGAGGGTCAGTACTGAGGGAGAACCGCACTGTCTGAGGGTCAGTACTGAGGGAGAACCGCACTTTCAGAGGGTCAGTACTGAGGGAGTGCCGCACTGTCGGAGGGTCAGTGCTGAGGGAGCACCGCACTGTCTGAGGGTCAGTACTGAGGGAGCACCGCACTGTCTGAGGGTCAGTGCTGAGGGAGAACCGCACTGTCGGAGGGTCAGTACTGAGGGAGCACCACACTGTCTGAGGGTCAGTACTGAGGGAGCACCGCACTGTCTGAGGGTCAGTGCTGAGGGAGCACCGCACTGTCTGAGGGTCAGTACTGAGGGAGCACCGCACTGTCTGAGGGTCAGTGTTGAGGGGGCACCGCACTATCTGAGGGTCAGTACTGAGGGAGCACCACACTTTCTGAGGGTCAGTGCTGAGGGAGCTCTACACTGTCAGAGGGTCAGTGCTGAGGGAGATCCACACTGTCCGAGGGTCAGTGCTGAGGGAGAACCACACTGTCAGAGGGTCAGTACTGAGGGAGTGCCGCACGGTCAGAGGGTCAGTACCGAGGGAGAACCGCACTGTCGGAGGGTCAGTAATGAGGGAGTGCTGCACTGTCTGATGGTCAGTGCTGAGGGAGCACCGCACTGTCAGAGGGTCAGTACTGAGGGAGAACCGCACTGTCTGAGGGTCAGTACTGAGGGAGCACCGCACTGTCTTAGGGTCAGTGCTGAGGGAGAACCGCACTGTCAGAGGGTCAGTACTGAGGGAGAACCGCACTTTCAGAGGGTCAGTACTGAGGGAGTGCCGCACTGTCAGAGGGTCAGTGCTGAGGGAGCACCGCACTGTCTGAGGGTCAGTACTGAGGGAGCACCGCACTGTCTGAGGGTCAGTGCTGAGGGAGAACCGCACTGTCGGAGGGTCAGTACTGAGGGAGCACCGCACTGTCTGAGGGTCAGTGCTGAGGGAGCACCGCACTGTCTGAGGGTCAGTACTGAGGGAGCACCGCACTGTCTGAGGGTCAGTGCTGAGGGAGAACCGCACTGTCTGAGGGTCAGTACTGAGGGAGCACCGCACTGTCTGAGGGTCAGTGCTGAGGGAGCACCGCACTGTCTGAGGGTCAGTACTGAGGGAGCACCGCACTGTCTGAGTGTCAGTGTTGAGGGAGCACCGCACTATCTGAGGGTCAGTACTGACGGAGCACCGCACTGTCTGAGGGTCAGTGCTGAGGGAGCACCGCACTGTCTGAGGGTCAGTGCTGAGGGAGCACCGCACTGTCTGAGGGTCAGTGTTGAGCGAGCTCCGCACTATCAGAGGGTCAGTACTGAGGGAGGGCCGCACTGTCTGAGGGTCAGTATTGAGGGAGCACCGCACTGTCTGAGGGTCAGTGTTCAGGGAGCACCGCACTGTCTGAGGGTCAGTACTGAGGGAGCACCGCACTGTCTGAGGGTCAGTATTGAGGGAGCACCGCACTGTCTGAGGGTCAGTGCTGAGGGAGCTCTACACCGTAAGAGGGTCAGTACTGAGTGAGAACTGCACTGTCGGAGGGTCAGTAATGAGGGAGCGCTGCACTGTCGGAGGGTCATTGCTGAGGGAGCACCGCACTGTCTGAGGGTCAGTTCTGAGGGAGCACCGCACTGTCTGAGGGTCAGTGTTGAGGGAGATCCGCACTGTCTGAGGGTCAGTGCTGAGGGAGCTCTACACCGTAAGAGGGTCAGTACTGAGGGAGAACCGCACTGTCGGAGGGTCAGTAATGAGGGAGCGCTGCACTGTCAGAGGGTCAGTACTGCGGGAGTGCCGCACTGTCAGAGGGTCAGTGTTGAGGGAGCGCCGCACTGTCGGAGGGTCAGTACTGAGCGAGTGCCGCACTGTCAGAGGGTCAGTGCTGAGGGAGTGCCGCACTGTCGGAGGGTCAGTACTGAGGGAGCGCTGCACTGTCAGAGGGTCAGTACTGAGGGAGTGCCGCACTGTCGGAGGGTCAGTACTGAGGGGGCGCTGCACTGTCAGAGGGTCAGTACTGAGGGAGTGCCGCACTGTCAGAGGCTCAGTGCTGAGGGAGTGCCGCACTGTCAGAGGGTCAGCACTGTGGGAGTGCCGCACTGTCTGAGGGTCAGTACTGAGAGAGCACCACACTGTCTGAGGGTTAGTGCTGAGGAGCTCTACACCGTCGGAGGGTCAGTACTGAGGGAGAACCGCACCGTCGAAGGGTCAGTAATGAGGGAGCGCTGCACTGTCGGAGGGCCTTTGCTGAGGGAGCGCCGCACTGTCTGAGGGTCAGTGCTGAGGGAGCACCGCACTGTCTGAGGGTCAGTGCGGAGGGAGCACCGCACTGTCTGAGGGTCAGTGTTGAGGGAGCACCGTACTATTTGAGGGTCAGTACTGAGGGAGTGCCGCACTGTCTGAGGGTCAGTGCTGAGGGAGCACCACACTGTCTGAGGGTCAGTGCTGAAGGAGATCCGCACTGTCTGAGGGTCAGTGCTGAGGGAGCACCGCACTGTCAGAGGGTCAAGTACTGAGGGAGCACCGCACTGTCTGAGGGTCAGTACTGAGGGAGCACCGCACTGTCTGAGGGTCAGTGCTGAGGGAGATCCTCACTGTCTGAGGGTCAGTGCTGAGGGAGCACCGCACTGTCTGAGGGTCAGTGCTGAGGGAGATCCGCACTGTCAGAGAGTCAGTACTGAGGGAGCAACGCACTGTCAGAGGGTCAGTACTGAGGGGGCACCGCACTGTCTGATGGTCAGTGCTAAGGGAGCACCGCACTGTCAGAGAGTAAGTACTGAGGGAGCAACGCACTGTCAGAGGGTCAGTACTGAGGGAGTGCTGCACTGTCGGAGAGTCAGTACTGAGGGAGCACCTCACTGTCTGATGGTCAGTGCTGAAGGAGCACCGCACTGTCAGAGGGTCAGTACTGAGGGAGCACCGCACTGTCTGATGGTCAGTGCTGAGGGAGCACCGCACTGTCTGAGGGTCAGTGCTGAGGGAGCACCGCACTGTCTGAGGGTCAGTACTGAGGGAGCACCGCACTGTCTGAGGGTCAGTGTTGAGGGAGCACCGCACTGTCTGAGGGTCAGTGCTGAGGGAGCACCGCACTGTCTGAGGGTCAGTGCTGAGGGAGATCTGCACTGTCTGAGGGTCAGTACTGAGAGAGTGCCGCACTGTCAGAGGGTCAGTGCTGAGGGAGATCCGCACTGTCAGAGGGTCAGTGCTGAGGAAGCAGCGCACTGTCAGAGGTTCAGTGCTGAAGGATTGCCGCACTGTCAGAGGGTCAGTGCTGAGGGAGTGCTGCACTGTCAGAGGGTCAGTACTGAGGGAGATCCGCACTGTTGGAGGGTCAGTACTGAGGGAGTGCCGCACTGTCAGAGGGTCAGTACTGAGGGAGCACGGCACTGTCTGAGGGTCAGTACTGAGGGAGCACCGCATTGTCTGAGGGTCAGTGTTGAGGGAGATCCGCACTGTCGGAGGGTCAGTACTGAGGGAGCACCGCACTGTCAGAGGGTCAGTACTGAGGGAGTGCCTCACTGTCAGAGGGTGAATACTGAGGGAGTGCCGCACTGTCAGAGGGTCAGTACTGAGGGAGTGCCGCATTGTCGGAGGGTCAGTACTGAGGGAGCACCGCACTGTCTGACGGTCAGTGTTGAGGGAGTGCCGCACTGTCAGAGGTTCAGTGCTGAAGGAGTGCCGCACTGTCAGAGGGTCAGTGATGAGGGAGATCCGCACTGTTGGAGGGTCAGTACTGAGGGAGCGCCGCACTGTCAGAGGGTCAGTACTGAGGGAGCACGTCACTGTCTGAGGGTCAGGACTGAGGGAGCACCGCACTGTCTGAGGGTCAGTGTTGAGGGAGATCCGCACTGTCGGAGGGTCAGTGCTGAGGGAGTGCCTCACTGTCAGAGGGTCAATACTGAGGGAGTGCTGCACTGTCTGAGGGTCAGTGTTGAGGGAGATCCGCACTGTCGGAGGGTCAGTGCTGAGGGAGTGCCTCACTGTCAGAGGGTCAGTACTGAGGGAGCACCGCACTGTCTGAAGGTCAGTACTGAGGGAGCGCCGCACTGTCTGAGGGTCAGTGCTGAGGAAGCACCGCAGTGTCTGAGGGTCAGTGTTGAGGGAGATCCGCACTGTCGGAGGGTCAGTGCTGAGGGAGTGCCTCACTGTCAGAGGGTCAGTACTGAGGGAGCACCGCACTGTCTGAAGGGCAGTACTGAGGGAGCGCCGCACTGTCTGAGGGTCAGTGCTGAGGAAGCACCGCAGTGTCTGAGGGTCAGTGCTGACGGAGCACCGCACTGTCTGAGGGTCAGCGCTGAGGGAGATCCGCACTGTCTGAGGGTCAGCGCTGAGGGAGATCAGCACTGTCTGAGGGTCAGCGCTGAGGGAGATCCGCACTGTCTGAGGGCCAGTACTGAGGGAGTGCCGCACTGTCAGAGGTTCAGTGCTGAAGGAGTGCCGCACTGTCAGAGGGTCAGTGATGAGGGAGATCCGCACTGTTGGAGGGTCAGTACTGAGGGAGCGCCGCACTGTCAGAGGGTCAGTACTGAGGGAGCACGTCACTGTCTGAGGGTCAGGACTGAGGGAGCACCGCACTGTCTGAGGGTCAGTGTTGAGGGAGATCCGCACTGTCGGAGGGTCAGTGCTGAGGGAGCACCGCACTGTCGGAGGGTCAGTGCTGAAGGAGCACCGTACTGTCAGAGGGTCAGTGCTGAGGGAGATCCACACTGTCTGAGGGTCAGTGCTGAGGGAGCACCGCACTGTCTGAGGGTCAGTGCTGAGGGAGATCCGCACTGTCTGAGGGTCAGTACTGAGGGAGCACCACACTTTCTGAGGGTCAGTGCTGAGGGAGCTCGACAATGTCAGAGGGTCAGTGCTGAGGGAGATCCACACTGTCAGAGGGTCAGTACTGAGGGAGTGCCGCACGGTCAGAGGGTCAGTACCGAGGGAGAACCGCACTGTCGGAGGGTCAGTAATGAGGGAGTGCTGCACTGTCTGATGGTCAGTGCTGAGGGAGCACCGCACTGTCAGAGGGTCAGTACTGAGGGAGAACCGCACTGTCTGAGGGTCAGTACTGAGGGAGAACCGCACTTTCAGAGGGTCAGTACTGAGGGAGTGCCGCACTGTCAGAGGGTCAGTGCTGACGGAGCACCGCACTGTCTGAGGGTCAGTACTGAGGGAGCACCGCACTGTCTGAGGGTCAGTGCTGAGGGAGAACCGCACTGTCGGAGGGTCAGTACTGAGGGAGCACCGCACTGTCTGAGGGTCAGTACTGAGGGAGCACCGCACTGTCTGAGGGTCAGTGCTGAGGGAGCACCGCACTGTCTGAGGGTCAGTACTGAGGGAGCACCGCACTGTCTGAGGGTCAGTGTTGAGGGGGCACCGCACTATCTGAGGGTCAGTACTGAGGGAGCACCACACTTTCTGAGGGTCAGTGCTGAGGGAGCTCTACACTGTCAGAGGGTCAGTGCTGAGGGAGCACCGCACTGTCTGAGGGTCAGTGCTGAGGGAGATCTGCACTGTCTGAGGGTCAGTACTGAGGGAGCACCACACTTTCTGAGGGTCAGTGCTGAGGGAGCTCTACACTGTCAGAGGGTCAGTGCTGAGGGAGATCCACACTGTCCGAGGGTCAGTGCTGAGGGAGAACCACACTGTCAGAGGGTCAGTACTGAGGGAGTGCCGCACGGTCAGAGGGTCAGTACCGAGGGAGAACCGCACTGTCGGAGGGTCAGTAATGAGGGAGTGCTGCACTGTCTGATGGTCAGTGCTGAGGGAGCACCGCACTGTCAGAGGGTCAGTACTGAGGGAGAACCGCACTGTCTGAGGGTCAGTACTGAGGGAGCACCGCACTGTCTGAGGGTCAGTACTGAGGGAGCACCGCACTGTCGGAGGGTCAGTACTGAGGGAGAACCGCACTTTCAGAGGGTCAGTACTGAGGGAGTGCCGCACTGTCAGAGGGTCAGTGCTGAGGGAGCACCGCACTGTCTGAGGGTCAGTACTGAGGGAGCACCGCACTGTCTGAGGGTCAGTGCTGAGGGAGAACCGCACTGTCGGAGGGTCAGTACTGAGGGAGCACCGCACTGTCTGAGGGTCAGTACTGAGGGAGCACCGCACTGTCTGAGGGTCAGTGCTGAGGGAGCACCGCACTGTCTGAGGGTCAGTGCTGAGGGAGCACCGCACTGTCTGAGGGTCAGTGTTGAGGGAGCTCCGCACTATCAGAGGGTCAGTACTGAGGGAGGGCCGCACTGTCTGAGGGTCAGTATTGAGGGAGCACCGCACTGTCTGAGGGCCAGTGTTCAGGGAGCACCGCACTGTCTGAGGGTCAGTAATGAGGGAGCGCTGCACTGTCGGAGGGTCATTGCTGAGGGAGCACCGCACTGTCTGAGGGTCAGTTCTGAGGGAGCACCGCACTGTCTGAGGGTCAGTGTTGAGGGAGATCCGCACTGTCTGAGGGTCAGTGCTGAGGGAGCTCTACACCGTAAGAGGGTCAGTACTGAGGGAGAACCGCACTGTCGGAGGGTCAGTAATGAGGGAGCGCTGCACTGTCAGAGGTTCAGTACTGCGGGAGTGCCGCACTGTCAGAGGGTCAGTGTTGAGGGAGCGCCGCACTGTCGGAGGGTCAGTACTGAGCGAGTGCCGCACTGTCAGAGGGTCAGTGCTGAGGGAGTGCCGCACTGTCGGAGGGTCAGTACTGAGGGAGCGCTGCACTGTCAGAGGGTCAGTACTGAGGGATTGCCGCACTGTCGGAGGGTCAGTACTGAGGGGGCGCTGCACTGTCAGAGGGTCAGTACTGAGGGAGTGCCGCACTGTCAGAGGGTCACTGCTGAGGGAGTGCCGCACTGTCAGAGAGTCAGCACTGTGGGAGTGCCGCACTGTCTGAGGGTCAGTACTGAGGAGCTCTACACCGTCGGAGGGTCAGTACTGAGGGAGAACCGCACCGTCGGAGGGTCAGTAATGAGGGAGCGCTGCACTGTCGGAGGGCCTTTGCTGAGGGAGCGCCGCACTGTCTGAGGGTCAGTGCTGAGGGAGCACCGCACTGTCTGAGGGTCAGTGCGGAGGGAGCACCGCACTGTCTGAGGGTCAGTGTTGAGGGAGCACCGTACTATTTGAGGGTCAGTACTGAGGGAGTGCCGCACTGTCTGAGGGTCAGTGCTGAGGGAGCACCGCACTGTCTGAGGGTCAGTGCTGAAGGAGATCCGCACTGTCTGAGGGTCAGTGCTGAGGGAGCACCGCACTGTCAGAGGGTCAAGTACTGAGGGAGCACCGCACTGTCTGAGGGTCAGTACTGAGGGAGCACCGCACTGTCTGAGGGTGAGTGCTGAGGGAGATCCTCACTGTCTGAGGGTCAGTGCTGAGGGAGCACCGCACTGTCTGAGGGTCAGTGCTGAGGGAGATCCGCACTGTCAGAGGGTCAGTACTGAGGGAGCACGGCACTGTCTGAGGGTCAGTACTGAGGGAGCACCGCATTGTCTGAGGGTCAGTGTTGAGGGAGATCCGCACTGTCGGAGGGTCAGTACTGAGGGAGCACCGCACTGTCAGAGGGTCAGTACTGAGGGAGTGCCTCACTGTCAGAGGGTGAATACTGAGGGAGTGCCGCACTGTCAGAGGGTCAGTACTGGGGGAGTGCCGCATTGTCGGAGGGTCAGTACTGAGGGAGCACCGCACTGTCTGACGGTCAGTGTTGAGGGAGTGCCGCACTGTCAGAGGTTCAGTGCTGAAGGAGTGCCGCACTGTCAGAGGGTCAGTGATGAGGGAGATCCGCACTGTTGGAGGGTCAGTACTGAGGGAGCGCCGCACTGTCAGAGGGTCAGTACTGAGGGAGCACGTCACTGTCTGAGGGCCAGGACTGAGGGAGCACCGCACTGTCTGAGGGTCAATGTTGAGGGAGATCCGCACTGTCGGAGGGTCAGTGCTGAGGGAGTGCCTCACTGTCAGAGGGTCAATACTGAGGGAGTGCCGCACTGTCTGAGGGTCAGTGTTGAGGGAGATCCGCACTGTCGGAGGGTCAGTGCTGAGGGAGTGCCTCACTGTCAGAGGGTCAGTACTGAGGGAGCACCGCACTGTCTGAAGGTCAGTACTGAGGGAGCGCCGCACTGTCTGAGGGTCAGTGCTGAGGAAGCACCGCAGTGTCTGAGGGTCAGTGTTGAGGGAGATCCGCACTGTCGGAGGGTCAGTGCTGAGGGAGTGCCTCACTGTCAGAGGGTCAGTACTGAGGGAGCACCGCACTGTCTGAAGGTCAGTACTGAGGGAGCGCCGCACTGTCTGAGGGTCAGTGCTGAGGAAGCACCGCAGTGTCTGAGGGTCAGTGTTGAGGGAGATCCGCACTGTCGGAGGGTCAGTGCTGAGGGAGTGCCTCACTGTCAGAGGGTCAGTACTGAGGGAGCGCCGCACTGTCTGAGGGTCAGTGCTGAGGAAGCACCGCAGTGTCTGAGGGTCAGTGCTGACGGAGCACCGCACTGTCTGAGGGTCAGCGCTGAGGGAGATCCGCATTGTCTGAGGGTCAGCGCTGAGGGAGATCAGCACTGTCTGAGGGTCAGCGCTGAGGGAGATCCGCACTGTCTGAGGGCCAGTACTGAGGGAGTGCCGCACTGTCAGAGGTTCAGTGCTGAAGGAGTGCCGCACTGTCAGAGGGTCAGTGATGAGGGAGATCCGCACTGTTGGAGGGTCAGTACTGAGGGAGCGCCGCACTGTCAGAGGGTCAGTACTGAGGGAGCACGTCACTGTCTGAGGGTCAGGACTGAGGGAGCACCGCACTGTCTGAGGGTCAGTGTTGAGGGAGATCCGCACTGTCGGAGGGTCAGTGCTGAGGGAGCACCGCACTGTCTGAGGGTCAGTGCTGAGGGAGATCCGCACTGTCTGAGGGTCAGTACTGAGGGAGCACCACACTTTCTGAGGGTCAGTGCTGAAGGAGCTCTACACTGTCAGAGGGTCAGTGCTGAGGGAGATCCACACTGTCCGAGGGTCAGTGCTGAGGGAGAACCACACTGTCAGAGGGTCAGTACTGAGGGAGTGCCGCACGGTCAGAGGGTCAGTACCGAGGGAGAACCGCACTGTCGGAGGGTCAGTAATGAGGGAGTGCTGCACTGTCTGATGGTCAGTGCTGAGGGAGCACCGCACTGTCAGAGGGTCAGTACTGAGGGAGAACCGCACTGTCTGAGGGTCAGTACTGAGGGAGCACCGCACTGTCTGAGGGTCAGTACTGAGGGAGCACCGCACTGTCGGAGGGTCAGTACTGAGGGTGAACCGCACTTTCAGAGGATCAGTACTGAGGGAGTGCCGCACTGTCAGAGGGTCAGTGCTGAGGGAGCTCCGCACTGTCTGAGGGTCAGTACTGAGGGAGCACCGCACTGTCTGAGGGTCAGTGCTGAGGGAGAACCGCACTGTCGGAGGGTCAGTACTGAGGGAGCACCGCACTGTCTGAGGGTCAGTACTGAGGGAGCACCGCACTGTCTGAGGGTCAGTGCTGAGGGAGCACCGCACTGTCTGAGGGTCAGTACTGAGGGAGCACCGCATTGTCTGAGGGTCAGTGTTGAGGGAGCACCGCACTGTCTGAGGGTCAGTACTGACGGAGCACCGCACTGTCTGAGGGTCAGTGCTGAGGGAGCACCGCACTGTCTGAGGGTCAGTGCTGAGGGAGCACCGCACTGTCTGAGGGTCAGTGTTGAGGGAGCTCCGCACTATCAGAGGGTCAGTACTGAGGGAGGGCCGCACTGTCTGAGGGTCAGTATTGAGGGAGCACCGCACTGTCTGAGGGTCAGTGTTCAGGGAGCACCGCACTGTCTGAGGGTCAGTACTGAGGGAGCACCGCACTGTCTGAGGGTCAGTATTGAGGGAGCACCGCACTGTCTGAGGGTCAGTGCTGAGGGAGCTCTACACCGTAAGAGGGTCAGTACTGAGTGAGAACTGCACTGTCGGAGGGTCAGTAATGAGGGAGCGCTGCACTGTCGGAGGGTCATTGCTGAGGGAGCACCGCACTGTCTGAGGGTCAGTTCTGAGGGAGCACCGCACTGTCTGAGGGTCAGTGTTGAGGGAGATCCGCACTGTCTGAGGGTCAGTGCTGAGGGAGCTCTACACCGTAAGAGGGTCAGTACTGAGGGAGAACCGCACTGTCGGAGGGTCAGTAATGAGGGAGCGCTGCACTGTCAGAGGGTCAGTACTGCGGGAGTGCCGCACTGTCAGAGGGTCAGTGTTGAGGGAGCGCCGCACTGTCGGAGGGTCAGTACTGAGCGAGTGCCGCACTGTCAGAGGGTCAGTGCTGAGGGAGTGCCGCACTGTCGGAGGGTCAGTACTGAGGGAGCGCTGCACTGTCAGAGGGTCAGTACTGAGGGAGTGCCGCACTGTCGGAGGGTCAGTACTGAGGGGGCGCTGCACTGTCAGAGGGTCAGTACTGAGGGAGTGCCGCACTGTCAGAGGGTCAGTGCTGAGGGAGTGCCGCACTGTCAGAGGGTCAGCACTGTGGGAGTGCCGCACTGTCTGAGGGTCAGTACTGAGGGAGCACCACACTGTCTGAGGGTTAGTGCTGAGGAGCTCTACACCGTCGGAGGTCAGTACTGAGGGAGAACCGCACCGTCGGAGGGTCAGTAATGAGGGAGCGCTGCACTGTCGGAGGGCCTTTGCTGAGGGAGCGCCGCACTGTCTGAGGGTCAGTGCTGAGGGAGCACCGCACTGTCTGAGGGTCAGTGCGGAGGGAGCACCGCACTGTCTGAGGGTCAGTGTTGAGGGAGCACCGTACTATTTGAGGGTCAGTACTGAGGGAGTGCCGCACTGTCTGAGGGTCAGTGCTGAGGGAGCACCGCACTGTCTGAGGGTCAGTGCTGAAGGAGATCCGCACTGTCTGAGGGTCAGTGCTGAGGGAGCACCGCACTGTCAGAGGGTCAAGTACTGAGGGAGCACCGCACTGTCTGAGGGTCAGTACTGAGGGAGCACCGCACTGTCTGAGGGTCAGTGCTGAGGGAGATCCTCACTGTCTGAGGGTCAGTGCTGAGGGAGCACCGCACTGTCTGAGGGTCAGTGCTGAGGGAGATCCGCACTGTCGGAGGGTCAGTACTGAGGGAGCACCGCACTGTCTGAGGGTCAGTGCTGAGGGAGCACCGCACTGTCTGATGGTCAGTGCTGAGGGAGCACCGCACTGTCAGAGGGTCAGTACTGAGGGAGCACCGCACTGTCTGATGGTCAGTGCTGAGGGAGCACCGCACTGTCAGAGGTTCAATACTGAGGGAGCACCGCACTGTCAGAGGGTCAGTACTGAGGGAGCACCGCACTGTCTGAGGGTCAGTGCTGAGGGAGATCCGCACTGTCGGAGGGTCAGTACTGAGGGAGCACCGCACTGTCTGAGGGTCAGTGCTGAGGGAGCACCGCACTGTCTGATGGTCAGTGCTGAGGGAGAACCGCACTGTCAGAGGGTCAGTACTGAGGGAGCACCGCACTGTCTGATGGTCAGTGCTGAGGGAGCACCGCACTGTCAGAGGGTCAGTACTGAGGGAGCACCGCACTGTCTGATGGTCAGTGCTGAGGGAGCACCGCACTGTCAGAGAGTCAGTACTGAGGGAGCAACGCACTGTCAGAGGGTCAGTACTGAGGGAGCACCGCACTGTCTGATGGTCAGTGCTAAGGGAGCACCGCACTGTCAGTGAGTCAGTACTGAGGGAGCAACGCACTGTCAGAGGGTCAGTACTGAGGGAGTGCTGCACTGTCGGAGGGTCAGTACTGAGGGAGCACCTCACTGTCTGATGGTCAGTGCTGAAGGAGCACCGCACTGTCAGAGGGTCAGTACTGAGGGAGCACCGCACTGTCTGATGGTCAGTGCTGAGGGAGCACCGCACTGTCTGAGGGTCAGTGCTGAGGGAGCACCGCACTGTCTGAGGGTCAGTACTGAGGGAGCACCGCACTGTCTGAGGGTCAGTGTTGAGGGAGCACCGCACTGTCTGAGGGTCAGTGCTGAGGGAGCACCGCACTGTCTGAGGGTCAGTGCTGAGGGAGATCTGCACTGTCTGAGGGTCAGTACTGAGAGAGTGCCGCACTGTCAGAGGGTCAGTGCTGAGGGAGATCCGCACTGTCAGAGGGTCAGTGCTGAGGAAGCGCCGCACTGTCAGAGGTTCAGTGCTGAAGGATTGCCGCACTGTCAGAGGGTCAGTGCTGAGGGAGTGCTGCACTGTCAGAGGGTCAGTACTGAGGGAGATCCGCACTGTTGGAGGGTCAGTACTGAGGGAGTGCCGCACTGTCAGAGGGTCAGTACTGAGGGAGCACGGCACTGTCTGAGGGTCAGTACTGAGGGAGTGCCTCACTGTCAGAGGGTGAATACTGAGGGAGTGCCGCACTGTCAGAGGGTCAGTACTGAGGGAGTGCCGCATAGTCGGAGGGTCAGTACTGAGGGAGCACCGCACTGTCTGACGGTCAGTGTTGAGGGAGTGCCGCACTGTCAGAGGTTCAGTGCTGAAGGAGTGCCGCACTGTCAGAGGGTCAGTGATGAGGGAGATACGCACTGTTGGAGGGTCAGTACTGAGGGAGCGCCGCACTGTCAGAGGGTCAGTACTGAGGGAGCACGTCACTGTCTGAGGGTCAGGACTGAGGGAGCACCGCACTGTCTGAGGGTCAGTGTTGAGGGAGATCCGCACTGTCGGAGGGTCAGTGCTGAGGGAGTGCCTCACTGTCAGAGGGTCAATACTGAGGGAGTGCCGCACTGTCTGAGGGTCAGTGTTGAGGGAGATCCGCACTGTCGGAGGGTCAGTGCTGAGGGAGTGCCTCACTGTCAGAGGGTCAGTACTGAGGGAGCACCGCACTGTCTGAAGGTCAGTACTGAGGGAGCGCCGCACTGTCTGAGGGTCAGTGCTGAGGAAGCACCGCAGTGTCTGAGGGTCAGTGTTGAGGGAGATCCGCACTGTCGGAGGGTCAGTGCTGAGGGAGTGCCTCACTGTCAGAGGGTCAGTACTGAGGGAGCACCGCACTGTCTGAAGGTCAGTACTGAGGGAGCGCCGCACTGTCTGAGGGTCAGTGCTGAGGAAGCACCGCAGTGTCTGAGGGTCAGTGCTGTCGGAGCACCGCACTGTCTGAGGGTCAGCGCTGAGGGAGATCCGCACTGTCTGAGGGTCAGCGCTGAGGGAGATCAGCACTGTCTGAGGGTCAGCGCTGAGGGAGATCCGCACTGTCTGAGGGCCAGTACTGAGGGAGTGCCGCACTGTCAGAGGTTCAGTGCTGAAGGAGTGCCGCACTGTCAGAGGGTCAGTGATGAGGGAGATCCGCACTGTTGGAGGGTCAGTACTGAGGGAGCGCCGCACTGTCAGAGGGTCAGTACTGAGGGAGCACGTCACTGTCTGAGGGTCAGGACTGAGGGAGCACCGCACTGTCTGAGGGTCAGTGTTGAGGGAGATCAGCACTGTCGGAGTGTCAGTGCTGAGGGAGCACCGCACTGTCGGAGGGTCAGTGCTGAGGGAGCACCGTACTGTCAGAGGGTCAGTGCTGAGGGAGATCCACACTGTCTGAGGGTCAGTGCTGAGGGAGCACCGCACTGTCTGAGGGTCAGTGCTGAGGGAGATCCGCACTGTCTGAGGGTCAGTCCTGAGGGAGCACCACACTTTCTGAGGGTCAGTGCTGAGGGAGCTCGACAATGTCAGAGGGTCAGTGCTGAGGGAGATCCACACTGTCCGAGGGTCAGTGCTGAGGGAGAACCACACTGTCAGAGGGTCAGTACTGAGGGAGAACCGCACTGTCTGAGGGTCAGTACTAAGGGAGCACCGCACTGTCTGAGGGTCAGTACTGAGGGAGCACCGCACTGTCGGAGGGTCAGTACTGAGGGAGAACCGCACTTTCAGAGGGTCAGTACTGAGGGAGTGCCGCACTGTCAGAGGGTCAGTGCTGAGGGAGCACCGCACTGTCTGAGGGTCAGTACTGAGGGAGCACCACACTGTCTGAGGGTCAGTGCTGAGGGAGAACCGCACTGTCGGAGGGTCAGTACTGAGGGAGCACCGCACTGTCTGAGGGTCAGTACTGAGGGAGCACCGCACTGTCTGAGGGTCAGTGCTGAGGGAGCACCGCACTGTCTGAGGGTCAGTACTGAGGGAGCACCTCACTGTCTGAGGGTCAGTGTTGAGGGAGCACCGCACTATCTGAGGGTCAGTACTGACGGAGCACCGCACTGTCTGAGGGTCAGTGCTGAGGGAGCACCGCACTGTCTGAGGGTCAGTGCTGAGGGAGCACCGCACTGTCTGAGGGTCAGTGTTGAGGGAGCTCCGCACTATCAGAGGGTCAGTACTGAGGGAGGGCCGCACTGTCTGAGGGTCAGTATTGAGGGACACCGCACTGTCTGAGGGTCAGTGTTCAGGGAGCACCGCACTGTCTGAGGGTCAGTACTGAGGGAGCACCGCACTGTCTGAGGGTCAGTATTGAGGGAGCACCGCACTGTCTGAGTGTCAGTGCTGAGGGAGCTCTACACCGTAAGAGGGTCAGTACTGAGTGAGAACTGCACTGTCGGAGGGTCAGTAATGAGGGAGCGCTGCACTGTCGGAGGGTCATTGCTGAGGGAGCACCGCACTGTCTGAGGGTCAGTTCTGAGGGAGCACCGCACTGTCTGAGGGTCAGTGTTGAGGGAGATCCGCACTGTCTGAGGGTCAGTGCTGAGGGAGCTCTACACCGTAAGAGGGTCAGTACTGAGGGAGAACCGCACTGTCGGAGGGTCAGTAATGAGGGAGCGCTGCACTGTCAGAGGGTCAGTACTGCGGGAGTGCCGCACTGTCAGAGGGTCAGTGTTGAAGGAGCGCCGCACTGTCGGAGGGTCAGTACTGAGCGAGTGCCGCACTGTCAGAGGGTCAGTGCTGAGGGAGTGCCGCACTGTCGGAGGGTCAGTACTGAGGGAGCGCTGCACTGTCAGAGGGTCAGTACTGAGGGAGTGCCGCACTGTCGGAGGGTCAGTACTGAGGGGGCGCTGCACTGTCAGAGGGTCAGTGCTGAGGGAGTGCCGCACTGTCAGAGGGTCAGCACTGTGGGAGTGCCGCACTGTCTGAGGGTCAGTACTGAGGGAGCACCACACTGTTTGAGGGTTAGTGCTGAGGAGCTCTACACCGTCGGAGGGTCAGTACTGAGGGAGAACCGCACCGTCGGAGGGTCAGTAATGAGGGAGCGCTGCACTGTCGGAGGGCCTTTGCTGAGGGAGCGCCGCACTGTCTGAGGGTCAGTGCTGAGGGAGCACCGCACTGTCTGAGGGTCAGTGCGGAGGGAGCACCGCACTGTCTGAGGGTCAGTGTTGAGGGAGCACCGTACTATTTGAGGGTCAGTACTGAGGGAGTGCCGCACTGTCTGAGGGTCAGTGCTGAGGGAGCACCGCACTGTCTGAGGGTCAGTGCTGAAGGAGATCCGCACTGTCTGAGGGTCAGTGCTGAGTGGGCACCGCACTGTCAGAGGGTCAAGTGCTGAGGGAGCACCGCACTGTCTGAGGGTCAGTACTGAGGGAGCACCGCACTGTCTGAGGGTCAGTGCTGAGGGAGATCCTCACTGTCTGAGGGTCAGTGCTGAGGGAGCACCGCGCTGTCTGAGGGTCAGTGCTGAGGGAGATCCGCACTGTCGGAGGGTCAGTACTGAGGGAGCACCGCACTGTCTGAGGGTCAGTGCTGAGGGAGCACCGCACTGTCTGATGGTCAGTGCTGAGGGAGCACCGCACTGTCAGAGGGTCAGTACTGAGGGAGCACCGCACTGTCAGATGGTCAGTGCTGAGGGAGCACCGCACTGTCAGAGGGTCAGTACTGAGGGAGCACCGCACTGTCTGATGGTCAGTGCTGAGGGAGCACCGCACTGTCAGAGAGTCAGTACTGAGGGAGCAACGCACTGTCAGAGGGTCAGTACTGAGGGAGCACCGCACTGTCTGATGGTCAGTGCTGAGGGAGCACCGCACTGTCAGAGAGTCAGTACTGAGGGAGCAACGCACTGTCAGAGGGTCAGTACTGAGGGAGTGCTGCACTGTCGGAGGGTCAGTACTGAGGGAGCACCTCACTGTCTGATGGTCAGTGCTGAAGGAGCACCGCACTGTCAGAGGGTCAGTACTGAGGGAGCACCGCACTGTCTGATGGTCAGTGCTGAGGGAGCACCGCACTGTCTGAGGGTCAGTGCTGAGGGAGCACCGCACTGTCTGAGGGTCAGTACTGAGGGAGCACCGCACTGTCTGAGGGTCAGTGTTGAGGGAGCACCGCACTGTCTGAGGGTCAGTGCTGAGGGAGCACCGCACTGTCTGAGGGTCAGTGCTGAGGGAGATCTGCACTGTCTGAGGGTCAGTACTGAGAGAGTGCCGCACTGTCAGAGGGTCAGTGCTGAGGGAGATCCGCACTGTCAGAGGGTCAGTGCTGAGGAAGCGCCGCACTGTCAGAGGGTCAGGGCTGAGGGAGCACCGCACTGTCAGAGGGTCAGTGTTGAGGGAGCACCGCACTGTCAGAGGGCCAGTACTGAGGGAGCACCGCACTGTCTGAGGGTCAGTGTTGAGGGAGCACCGCACTGTCAGAGGGTCAGTATTGAGGGAGTGCCGCACTGTCTGAGGGTCAGTACTGAGGGAGCACCGCACTGTCAGAACGTCAGTGCTGAGGGAGTGGCGCACTGTCAGAGGGTCAGCATTGCGGGAGCGCCGCACTGTTGGACGGTCAGTACTGAGGGAGTGCCGCACTGTCGGACGGTCAGTGCTGAGGGAGATCCGCACTGTCTGAGGGTCAATGCTGAGGGAGATCCGCACTGTCAGAGGGTCATTGCTGAGGGAGCACCGCACTGTCTGAGGGTCAGTGCTGAGGGAGCTCTACACCGTCAGAGGGTCAGTGCTGAGGGAGATCCACACTGTCTGAGGGTCAGTGCTGAGGGAGCACCGCAATGTCTGAGGGTCAGTGCTGAGGGAGATCCGCACTGTCTGAGGGTCAGTACTGAGGGAGTGCCGCACGGTCAGAGGGTCAGTACCGAGGGAGAACCGCACTGTCGGAGGGTCAGTAATAAGGGAGTGCTGCACAGTCTGAGGGTCAGTTCTGAGGGAGCACCGCACTGTCAGAGGGTCAGTACTGAGGGAAAACCGCACTGTCTGAGGGTCAGTACTGAGGGAGCACCACACTGTCTTAAGGTCAGTGCTGAGGGAGCACCGCACTGTCAGAGGGTCAGTACTGAGGGAGAACCGCACTGTCAGAGGGTCAGTACTGAGGGAGCACCGCACTGTCTGAGGGTCAGTACTGAGGGAGCACCGCACTGTCTGATGGTCAGTGCTGAAGGAGCACCGCACTGTCAGAGGGTCAGTACTGAGGGAGCACCGCACTGTCTGAATGGTCAGTGCTGAGGGAGCACCGCACTGTCTGAGGGTCAGTGCTGAGGGAGCACCGCACTGTCTGAGGGTCAGTACTGAGGGAGCACCGCACTGTCTGAGGGTCAGTGTTGAGGGAGCACCGCACTGTCTGAGGGTCAGTGCTGAGGGAGCACCGCACTGTCTGAGGGTCAGTGCTGAGGGAGATCTGCACTGTCTGAGGGTCAGTACTGAGAGAGTGCCGCACTGTCAGAGGGTCAGTGCTGAGGGAGATCCGCACTGTCAGAGGGTCAGTGCTGAGGAAGCGCCGCACTGTCAGAGGGTCAGGGCTGAGGGAGCACCGCACTGTCAGAGGGTCAGTGTTGAGGGAGCACCGCACTGTCAGAGGGCCAGTACTGAGGGAGCACCGCACTGTCAGAGGGTCAGTGTTGAGGGAGCACCGCACTGTCAGAGGGTCAGTATTGAGGGAGTGCCGCACTGTCTGAGGGTCAGTACTGAGGGCGCACCGCACTGTCAGAACGTCAGTGCTGAGGGAGTGGCGCACTGTCAGAGGGTCAGCATTGCGGGAGCGCCGCACTGTTGGACGGTCAGTACTGAGGGAGTGCCGCACTGTCGGACGGTCAGTGCTGAGGGAGATCCGCACTGTCTGAGGGTCAATGCTGAGGGAGATCCGCACTGTCAGAGGGTCATTGCTGAGGGAGCACCGCACTGTCTGAGGGTCAGTGCTGAGGGAGCTCTACACCGTCAGAGGGTCAGTGCTGAGGGAGATCCACACTGTCTGAGGGTCAGTGCTGAGGGAGCACCGCAATGTCTGAGGGTCAGTGCTGAGGGAGATCCGCACTGTCTGAGGGTCAGTACTGAGGGAGTGCCGCACGGTCAGAGGGTCAGTACCGAGGGAGAACCGCACTGTCGGAGGGTCAGTAATGAGGGAGTGCTGCACAGTCTGAGGGTCAGTTCTGAGGGAGCACCGCACTGTCAGAGGGTCAGTACTGAGGGAAAACCGCACTGTCTGAGGGTCAGTACTGAGGGAGCACCGCACTGTCTTAAGGTCAGTGCTGAGGGAGCACCGCACTGTCAGAGGGTCAGTACTGAGGGAGAACCGCACTGTCAGAGGGTCAGTACTGAGGGAGCACCGCACTGTCTGAGGGTCAGTACTGAGGGAGCACCGCACTGTCTGAGGGTCAGTGCTGAGGGAGCACCGCACTGTCTGAGGGTCAGTACTGAGGGAGCACCGCACTGTCTGAGTGTCAGTGTTGTGGGAGCACCGCACTATCTGAGGGTCAGTACTGACGGAGCACCGCACTGTATGAGGGTCAGTAATGAGGGAGCGCCGCACTGTCAGAAGGTCAGTACTGAGGGAGCGCTGCACTGTCAGAGGGTCAGTACTGAGGGAGCACCGCACTGTCTGAGGGTCAGTGCTGAGGGAGCACCGCACTGTCTGAGGGTCAGTGTTGAGGGAGCACCGCACTATCTGAGGGTCAGTACTGAGGGAGGGCCGCACTGTCTGAGGGTCAGTATTGAGGGAGCACCGCACTGTCTGAGGGTCAGTGTTGAGGGAGCACCGCACTGTCTGAGGGTCAGCACTGAGGGAGCGCCGCACTGTCTGAGGGTCAGTATTGAGGGAGCACCGCACTGTCTGAGGGTCAGTGCTGAGGGAGCTCTACACCGTCAGAGGGTCAGTACTGAGGGAGAACCGCACTGTCGGACGGTCAGTAATGAGGGAGCGCTGCACTGCCGGAGGGTCATTGCTGAGGGAGCAACGCACTGTCTGAGGGTCAGTGCTGAGGGAGCACCGCACTGTCTGAGGGTCAGTGTTGAGGGAGGCCCGCACTGTCTGAGGGTCAGTGCTGCGGGAGCTCTACACCGTCAGAGGGTCAGTATTGAGGGAGAACCGCATTGTCGGAGCGTCAGTAATGAGGGAGCGCTGCACTGTCAAAGGGTCAGTACTGTGGGAGTGCCGCACTGTCAGAGGGTCAGTGCTGAGGGGGCGCTGCACTGTCAGAGGGTCAGTACTGAGGGAGTGCCGCACTGTCGGAGGGTCAGTGCTGAGGGGGCGCTGCACTGTCAGAGGGTCAGTACTGAGGGAGTGCCGCACTGTCAGAGGGTCAGTGCTGAGGGAGTGCCGCACTGTCAGAGGGTCAGCACTGTGGGAGTGCCGCACTGTCTGAGGGTCAGTACTGAGGGAGCACCACACTGTCTGAGGGCCAGTGCAGAGGGAGCACCGCACTGTCTGGGGGTCAGTGCTGAGGGAGATCCGCACTGTCTGAGGGTCAGTACTGAGGGAGTGCCGCACGGTCAGAGGGTCAGTACCGAGGGAGAACCGCACTGTCGGAGGGTCAGTAATAAGGGAGTGCTGCACAGTCTGAGGGTCAGTTCTGAGGGAGCACCGCACTGTCAGAGGGTCAGTACTGAGGGAAAACCGCACTGTCTGAGGGTCAGTACTGAGGGAGCACCACACTGTCTTAAGGTCAGTGCTGAGGGAGCACCGCACTGTCAGAGGGTCAGTACTGAGGGAGAACCGCACTGTCTGGGGATCAGTGCTGAGGGAGCTCTACACCGTCGGACGGTCAGTACTGAGGGAGAACCGCACCGTCGGAGGGTCAGTAATGAGGGAGCGCTGCACTGTCGGAGGGTCATTGCTGAGGGAGCGCCGCACTGTCTGAGGGTCAGTGCTGAGGGAGCACCGCACTGTCTGAGGGCCAGTGCGGAGGGAGCACCTCACTGTCTGAGGGTCAGTGCTGAGGGAGTGCCGCACTGTCTGAGGGTCAGTGCTGAGGGAGCACCGCACTGTCTGAGGGTCAGTGCTGAAGGAGATCCGCACTGTCTGAGGGTCAGTGCTGAGGGAGCAACGCACTGTCAGAGGGTCAAGTACTGAGGGAGCACCGCACTGGCTGAGGGTCAGTACTGAGGGAGCACCGCACTGTCTGAGGGTCAGTGCTGAGGGAGTGCCGCACTGTCAGAGGGTCAGTGCTGAAGGATTGCCGCACTGTCAGAGGGTCAGTGCTGAGGGAGTGCTGCACTGTCAGAGGGTCAGTACCGAGGGAGATCCGCATTGTTGGAGGGTCAGTACTGAGGGAGTGCCGCACTGTCAGAGGGTCAGTACTGAGGGAGCACGGCACTGTCTGAGGGTCAGTACTGAGGGAGCACCGCATTGTCTGTGGGTCAGTGTTGAGGGAGATCCGCACTGTCGGAGGGTCAGTACTGAGGGAGCACCGCACTGTCAGAGGGTCAGTACTGAGGGAGTGCCTCACTGTCAGAGGGTGAATACTGAGGGAGTGCCGCACTGTCAGAGGGTCAGTACTGAGGGAGTGCCGCATTGTCGGAGGGTCAGTACTGAGGGAGCACCGCACTGTCTGACGGTCAGTGTTGAGGGAGTGCCGCACTGTCAGAGGTTCAGTGCTGAAGGAGTGCCGCACTGTCAGAGGGTCAGTGTTGAGGGAGATCCGCACTGTTGGAGGGTCAGTACTGAGGGAGCGCCGCACTGTCAGAGGGTCAGTACTGAGGGAGCACGGCACTGTCTGAGGGTCAGGACTGAGGGAGCACTGCACTGTCTGAGGGTCAGTGTTGAGGGAGATCCGCACTGTCGGAGGGTCAGTGCTGAGGGAGTGCCTCACTGTCAGAGGGTCAATACTGAGGGAGCACCGCACTGTCTGAGGGTCAGTGTTGAGGGAGATCCGCACTGTCGGAGGGTCAGTGCTGAGGGAGTGCCTCACTGTCAGAGGGTCAGTACTGAGGGAGCACCGCACAGTCTGAAGGTCAGTACTGAGGGAGCGCCGCACTGTCTGAGGGTCAGTGCTGAGGAAGCACCGCAGTGTCTGAGGGTCAGTGCTGAGGGAGATCCGCACTGTCTGAGGGTCAGTGCTGAGGGAGTGCCGCACTGTCAGAGGGTCAGTACTGAGGGAGTGCCGCACTGTCTGAGGGTCAGTGCTGAGGGAGTGCCGCTCTGTCAGAGGGTCAGTACTGAGGGAGTGCCGCACTGTTGGAGGGTCAGTACTGAGGGAGTGCCGCACTGTCAGAGGGTCAGTACTGAGGGAGTGCCGCACTGTCTGAGGGTCAGTGCTGAGGGAGTGCCGCTCTGTCAGAGGGTCAGTACTGAGGGAGTGCCGCACTGTGGGAGGGTCAGTACTGAGGGAGTGCCGCACTGTCAAACGGTCAGTGCTGAGGGAGTGCTGCACTGTCAGAGCGTCAGTACTGAGGGAGTGCCGCACTGTCAGAGGGTCAGTACTGAGGGTGTGCCGCACTGTCAGAGGGTCAGTGCTGAGGGCGTGCCGCACTGTCAGAGGGTCAGTACTGAGGGAGTGCCGCACTGTCTGAGGGTCAGTGCTGAGGGAGCACCGCACTGTCTGAGGGTCAGTGTTGAGGGAGCACAGCACTATCTGAGGGTCAGTACTGAGGGAGTGCCGCACTGTCAGAGGGTCAGTGCTGAGGGAGTGCCGCACTGTGAGAGGGTCAGTGCTGAGGCAGTGCCGCACTGTCTGAGGGTCAGTGCTGAGGGAGTGCCGCACTGTCAGAGCGTCAAGTTCTGAGGGAGTGCCGCACTGTCAGAGGGTCAGTGCAGAGGGAGCACCGCACTGTCTGAGGGTCAGTGCTGAGGGAGATCCGCACTGTCTGAGGGTCAGTACTGAGGCAGCACAACACTGTCTGAGGGTCAGTGCTGAGGGAGCTCTACACCGTCAGAGGTTCAGTACTGAGGGAGAATCGCACTGTCTGAGGGTCAGTGCTGAGGGAGCACCGCACTGTCTGAGGGTCAGTGTTGAGGGAGCTCCGCACTATCAGAGGGTCAGTACTGAGGGACTGCCGCACTGTCAGAGGGTCAGTACTGAGGGAGCACGGCACTGTCTGAGGGTCAGTACTGAGGGAGCACCGCATTGTCTGAGGGTCAGTGTTGAGGGAGATCCGCACTGTCAGAGGGTCAGTACTGAGGGAGTGCCGCACTGTCAGAGGGTCACTGCTGAGGGAGTGCCGCACTGTCGGAGGGTCAGTACTGAGGAACACCGCACTGTCTGAGGGTCAGTGCTGAGGAAGCACCGCACTGTCTGAGGGTCAGTACTCAGGGAGCGCCGCACTGTCAGAGGGTCAGTACTGAAGGAGAACCGCACTGTCTGAGGGTCAGTGCTGAGAGAGCACCGCACTGTCTGAGGGTCAGTGCTGAGGAAGCACCGCAGTGTCTGAGGGTCAGTGCTGACGGAGCACCGCACTGTCTGAGGGACAGCGCTGAGGGAGATCCGCACTGTCTGAGGGTCAGTGCTGAGAGAGATCAGCACTGCCTGAGGGCCAGTGCTGAGGGAGTGCCGCACTGTCAGAGCGTCAAGTACTGAGGGAGTGCCGCACTGTCAGAGGGTCAGTACTGAGGGAGTGCCGCACTGTCTGAGGGTCAGTGCTGAGGGAGTGCCGCTCTGTCAGAGGGTCAGTACTGAGGGAGTGCCGCACTGTGGGAGGGTCAGTACTGAGGGAATGCCGCACTGTCAAACGGTCAGTGCTGAGGGAGTGCTGCACTGTCAGAGCGTCAGTACTGAGGGAGTGCCGCACTGTCAGAGGGTCAGTACTGAGGGTGTGCCGCACTGTCAGAGGGTCAGTGCTGAGGGAGTGCCGCACTGTCAGAGGGTCAGTACTGAGGGAGTGCCGCACTGTCTGAGGGTCAGTGCTGAGGGAGCACCGCACTGTCTGAGGGTCAGTGTTGAGGGAGCACAGCACTATCTGAGGGTCAGTACTGAGGGAGTGCCGCACTGTCAGAGGGTCAGTGCTGAGGGAGTGCCGCACTGTGAGAGGGTCAGTGCTGAGGGAGTGCCGCACTGTCAGAGGGTCAGTGCTGAGGGAGCACCGCACTGTCTGAGGGTCAGTGCTGAGGGAGATCCGCACTGTCTGAGGGTCAGTACTGAGGCAGCACAACACTGTCTGAGGGTCAGTGCTGAGGGAGCTCATCACCGTCAGAGGGTCAGTACTGAGGTAGAACCGCACAGTCTTAGGGTCAGTGCTGAGGGAGCACCGCACTGTCAGAGGGTCAGTGCTGAGGGAGCACCGCACTGTCTGAGGGTCAGTACTGAGGGAGCACCGCACTGTCTTAGAGTCAGTGCTGAGGGAGCACCGCACTGTCTGAGGGTCAGTGCTGAAGGAGATCCGCACTGTCAGAGGGTCAAGTACTGAGGGAGCACCGCACTGTCTGAGGGTCAGTACTGAGGGAGCACCGCACTGTCTGAGGGTCAGTACTGAGGGAGCACCGCACTGTCTTAGAGTCAGTGCTGAGGGAGCACCGCACTGTCTGAGGGTCAGTGCTGAAGGAGATCCGCACTGTCAGAGGGTCAAGTACTGAGGGAGCACCGCACTGTCTGAGGGTCAGTACTGAGGGAGCACCGCACTGTCTGAGGGTCAGTACTGAGGGAGCACCGCACTGTCTGAGGGTCAATACTGAGGGAGTGCTGCACTGTCAGGGGGTCAGTACTAAGGGAGCACCGCACTGTCAGAGGTTCAGTGCTGAGGGAGCACCGCACTGTCTGAGGGTCAGTGCTGAGGGAGTGCCGCACTGTCAGAGTTTCAGTGCTGAAGGAGTGCCGCACTGTCAGAGGTTCAGTGCTGAAGGAGTGCTGCACTGTCAGGGGGTCAGTACTAAGGGAGATCCGCACTGTTGGAGGGTCAGTACTGAGGGAGTGCCGCACTGTCAGAGGGTCAGTACTGAGGGAGCACGGCACTGTCAGAGGGTCAGTACTGAGGGAGTGCCGCACTGTCGGAGGGTCAATACTGAGGGAGTGCTGCACTGTCGGAGGGTCAGTACTGAGGGAGCGCTGCACTGTCAGAGGGTCAGTACTGAGGGAGTGCCGCACTGTCGGAGGGTCAGTACTGAGGGAGCGCTGCACTGTCAGAAGGTCAGTACTGAGGGAGTGCCGCACTGTCAGAGGGTCAGTGCTGAGGGAGTGCCGCACTGTCAGAGGGTCAGCACTGTGGGAGTGCCGCACTGTCTGAGGGTCAGTACTGAGGGAGCACCACACTGTCTGAGGGTCAGTGCTGAGGGAGCTCTACACCGTCGGAGGGTCAGTACTGAGGGAGAACCGCACCGTCGGAGGGTCAGTAATGAGGGAGCGCTGCACTGTCGGAGGGTCATTGCTGAGGGAGCGCCGCACTGTCTGAGGGTCAGTGCTGAGGGAGTGCTGCACTGTCTTAGGGCCAGTGCTGAGGGAGCACCGCACTGTCTGAGGGTCAGTGCGGAGGGAGCACCGCACTGTCTGAGGGTGAGTGTTGAGGGAGCACCGCACTATCTGAGGGTCAGTACTGAGGGAGTGCCGCACTGTCTGAGGGTCAGTGCTGAGGGAGCACCGCACTGTCTGAGGGTCAGTGCTGAAGGAGATCCGCACTGTCTGAGGGTCAGTGCTGAGGGAGTGCCGCACTGTCAGAGGTTCAGTGCTGAAGGAGTGCCGCACTGTCAGAGGGTCAGTGCTGAGGGAGTGCTGCACTGTCAGAGGGTCAGTACGGAGGGAGATCCGTACTGTTGGAGGGTCAGTACTGAGGGAGTGCCGCACTGTCTGAGGGTCAGTACTGAGGGAGCACCGCACTGTCTGAGGGTCAGTGCTGAGGGAGTGCCGCACTGTCAGAGGTTCAGTGCTGAAGGAGTGCCGCACTGTCAGAGGGTCAGTGCTGAGGGAGTGCCGCACTGTCGGAGGGTCAGTGTTGAGGGAGCGCTGCACTGTCATGGGGTCAGTACTGAGGGAGTGCCGTACTGTCGGAGGGTCAGTACTGAGCGAGTGCCGCACTGTCAGAGGGTCAGTGCTGAGGGAGTGCCGCACTGTCGGAGGGTCAGTACTGAGGGAGCGCTGCACTGTCAGCGGGTCAGTACTGAGGGAGTGCCGCACTGTCGGAGGGTCAGTACTGAGGGAGCGCTGCACTGTCAGAAGGTCAGTACTGAGGGAGTGCCGCACTGTCAGAGGGTCAGCACTGTGGGAGTGCCGCACTGTCTGAGGGTCAGTACTGAGGGAGCACCACACTGTCTGAGGGTCAGTGCTGAGGGAGCTCTACACCGTCGGAGGGTCAGTACTGAGGGAGAACCGCACCGTCGGAGGGTCAGTAATGAGGGAGCGCTGCACTGTCGGAGGGTCATTGCTGAGGGAGCGCCGCACTGTCTGAGGGTCAGTGTTGAGGGAGCACCGCACTATCTGAGGGTCAGTACTGAGGGAGTGCCGCACTGTCTGAGGGTCAGTGCTGAGGGAGCACCGCACTGTCTGAGGGTCAGTGCTGAAGGAGATCCGCACTGTCAGAGAGTCAAGTACTGAGGGAGCACCGCACTGTCTGAGGTTCAGTAATGAGGGAGTGCTGCACTGTCAGAGGGTCAGTACTGAGAGAGCGCCGCACTGTCTGAGGGTCAGTACTGAGGGAGCACTGCACTGTCGGAGGGTCAGTACTGAGGGAGATCCGTACTGTTGGAGGGTCAGTACTGAGGGAGTGCCGCACTGTCAGAGGGTCAGTGCTGAGGGAGTGCTGCACTGTCAGAGGGTCAGTACTGAGGCAGTGCCGCACTGTCAGAGGGTCAGTGCTGAGGGAGTGCTGCACTGTCAGAGGGTCAGTACTGGGGGAGATCCGTACTGTTGGAGGGTCAGTACTGAGGGAGTGCCGCACTGTCAGAGGGTCAGTGCTGAGGGAGCGCCGCGCTGTCTGAGGGTCAGTACTGAGGGAGTGCTGCACTGTCAGAGGGTCAGTGCTGAGGGAGCGCTGCACTGTCGGAGGGTCAGTGCTGAAGGAGTGCCGCACTGTCAGAGGGTCAGTACTGAGTGAGTGCTGCACTGTCGGAGGGTCAGTGCTGAAGGAGTGCCGCACTGTCAGAGGGTCAGTGCTGAGGGAGTGCTGCACTGTCAGAGGGTCAGTGCTGAGGGAGCACCGCACTGTCGGAGGGTCAGTACTGAGGGAGCGCCGCACTGTCGGAGGGTCAGTACTGAGGGAGCGCCGCACTGTCGGAGGGTCAGTACTGAGCGAGTGCCGCACTGTCAGAGGGTCAGTGCTGAGGGAGTGCCGCACTGTCGGAGGGTCAGTGTTGAGGGAGCGCTGCACTGTCATGGGGTCAGTACTGAGGGAGTGCCGTACTGTCGGAGGGTCAGTACTGAGCGAGTGCCGCACTGTCAGAGGGTCAGTGCTCAGGGAGTGCCGCACTGTCAGAGGGTCAGTACTGAGGGAGTGCCGCACTGTCTGAGGGTCAGTGCTGAGGGAGTGCCGCACTGTCAGAGCGTCAAGTACTGAGGGAGTGCCGCACTGTCAGAGGGTCAGTGCTGAGGGAGTGCCGCACTGTGAGAGGGTCAGTGCTGAGGCAGTGCCGCACTGTCTGAGGGTCAGTGCTGAGGGTGTGCCGCACTGTCAGAGCGTCAAGTTCTGAGGGAGTGCCGCACTATCAGAGGGTCAGTGCTGAGGGAGTGCCTCACTGTCAGAGGGTCAGTACTGAGGGAGTGCCGCACTTTCAGAGGGTCAGTGCTGAGGGAGCACCGCACTGTCTGAGGGTCAGTGCGGAGGGAGCACTGCACTGTCTGAGGGTCAGAGTTGAGGGAGCACCGCACTATCTGAGGGTCAATACTGAGGGAGTGCCGCACTGTCTGAGGGTCAGTGCTGAGGGAGCACCGCACTGTCTGAGGGTCAGTGCTGAGGAAGCACCGCACTGTCTGAGGGTCAGTACTGAGGAAGCGCCGCACTGTCGGAGGGTCAGTGCTGAAGGAGATCCGCACTGTCAGAGGGTCAGTACTGAGGGAGCACCACACTGTCAGAGTGTCAAGTACTGAGGCAGCACCGCACTGTCTGAGGGTCAGTACTGAGGGAGCACCGCACTGTCTAAGGGTCAGTGCTGAGGGAGCACCGCACTGTCAGAGTGTCAAGTACTGAGGGAGCACCGCACTGTCTGAGGGTCAGTGCTGAGGGAGTGCCGCACTGTCAGAGGTTCAGTGCTGAAGGAGTGCCGCACTGTCAGAGGGTCAGTGCTGAGGGAGTGCTGCACTGTCAGAGGGTCAGTACTGAGGGAGATCCGCACTGTCTGAGGGTCAGTGTTGAGGGAGATCCGCACTGTTGGAGGGTCAGTACTGAGGGAGCGCCGCACTGTCAGAGGGTCAGTACTGAGGGAGCACGGCACTGTCAGAAGGTCAGTACTGAGGGAGTGCCGCACTGTCAGAGGGTCAGTGCTGAGGGAGTGCCGCGCTGTCAGAGGCTCAGCACTGTGGGAGTGCCGCACTGTCTGAGGGTCAGTACTGAGGGAGCACCACACTGTCTGAGGGTCAGTGCTGAGGGAGTGCTGCACTGTCAGAGGGTCAGTACTGAGGGAGATCCGTACTGTTGGAGGGTCAGTACTGAGGGAGTGCCGCACTGTCTGAGGGTCAGTACTGAGGGAGCACCGCACTGTCTTAGAGTCAGTACTGAGGGAGCACCGCACTGTCTGAGGGTCAGTGCTGAGGGAGTGCCGCACTGTCAGAGGTTCAGTGCTGAAGGAGTGCGGCACTGTCAGAGGGTCAGTGCTGAGGGAGTGCTGCACTGTCAGAGGGTCAGTACTGAGGGAGCTCTACACCGTCGGAGGGTCAGTACTGAGGGAGAACCGCACCGTCGGAGGGTCAGTAATGAGGGAGCGCTGCACTGTCGGAGGGTCATTGCTGAGGGAGCGCCGCACTGTCTGAGGGTCAGTGCTGAGGGAGTGCTGCACTGTCAGAGGGTCAGTACTGAGGGAGATCCGTACTGTTGGAGGGTCAGTACTGAGGGAGTGCCGCACTGTCAGAGGGTCAGTGCTGAGGGAGAAACGCACTGTCTGAGGGTCAGTACTGAGGGAGCACCGCACTGTATGAGGGTCAGTACTGAGGGAGCACCGCACTGTCTTAGAGTCAGTACTGAGGGAGCACCGCACTGTCTGAGGGTCAGTACTGAGGGAGCGCCGCACTGTCTGAGGGTCAGTGCTGAGGGAGTGCCGCACTGTCAGAGGTTCAGTGCTGAAGGAGTGCCGCACTGTCAGAGGGTCAGTGCTGAGGGAGCACCGCACTGTCAGAGGGTCAGTACTGAGGGAGCGCTGCACTGTCGGAGGGTCAATACTGAGGGAGTGCCGCAAAGTCAGAGGGTCAGTACTGAGGGAGTGCCGCACTGTCGGAGGTCAGTGTTGAGGGAGCGCTGCACTGTCATGGGGTCAGTACTGAGGGAGTGCCGTACTGTCGGAGGGTCAGTACTGAGCGAGTGCCGCACTGTCAGAGGGTCAGTGCTCAGGGAGTGCCGCACCTTCAGAGGGTCAGTACTGAGGGAGTGCCGCACTGTCTGAGGGTCAGTGCTGAGGGAGTGCCGCACTGTCAGAGCGTCAAGTACTGAGCGAGTGCCGCACTGTCAGAGGGTCAGTGCTGAGGGAGTGCCGCACTGTGAGAGGGTCAGTGTTGAGGCAGTGCCGCACTGTCTGAGGGTCAGTGCTGAGGGAGTGCCGCACTGTCAGAGCGTCAAGTTCTGAGGGAGTGCCGCACTGTCAGAGGGTCAGTGCTGAGGGAGTGCCTCACTGTCAGAGGGTCAGTACTGAGGGAGTGCCGCACTTTCAGAGGGTCAGTGCTGAGGGAGCACCGCACTGTCTGAGGGTCAGTACTGAGGGAGCACCGCACTGTCTGAGGGTCAGTGCTGAGGGAGTGCCGCACTGTCAGAGGTTCAGTGCTGAAGGAGTGCGGCACTGTCAGAGGGTCAGTGCTGAGGGAGTGCTGCACTGTCAGAGGGTCAGTACTGAGGGAGCTCTACACCGTCGGAGGGTCAGTACTGAGGGAGAACCGCACCGTCGGAGGGTCAGTAATGAGGGAGCGCTGCACTGTCGGAGGGTCATTGCTGAGGGAGCGCCGCACTGTCTGAGGGTCAGTGCTGAGGGAGTGCTGCACTGTCAGAGGGTCAGTACTGAGGGAGATCCGTACTGTTGGAGGGTCAGTACTGAGGGAGTGCCGCACTGTCAGAGGGTCAGTGCTGAGGGAGAAACGCACTGTCTGAGGGTCAGTACTGAGGGAGCACCGCACTGTATGAGGGTCAGTACTGAGGGAGCGCCGCACTGTCTGAGGGTCAGTGCTGAGGGAGTGCCGCACTGTCAGAGGGTCAGTGCTGAGGGAGAAACGCACTGTTTTAGAGTCAGTACTGAGGGAGCACCGCACTGTCTGAGGGTCAGTACTGAGGGAGCGCCGCACTGTCTGAGGGTCAGTGCTGAGGGAGTGCCGCACTGTCAGAGGTTCAGTGCTGAAGGAGTGCCGCACTGTCAGAGGGTCAGTGCTGAGGGAGCACCGCACTGTCAGAGGGTCAGTACTGAGGGAGCGCTGCACTGTCGGAGGGTCAATACTGAGGGAGTGCCGCAAAGTCAGAGGGTCAGTACTGAGGGAGTGCCGCACTGTCGGAGGGTCAGTGTTGAGGGAGCGCTGCACTGTCATGGGGTCAGTACTGAGGGAGTGCCGTACTGTCGGAGGGTCAGTACTGAGCGAGTGCCGCACTGTCAGAGGGTCAGTGCTCAGGGAGTGCCGCACCGTCAGAGGGTCAGTACTGAGGGAGTGCCGCACTGTCTGAGGGTCAGTGCTGAGGGAGTGCCGCACTGTCAGAGCGTCAAGTACTGAGGGAGTGCCGCACTGTCAGAGGGTCAGTGCTGAGGGAGTGCCGCACTGTGAGAGGGTCAGTGTTGAGGCAGTGCCGCACTGTCTGAGGGTCAGTGCTGAGGGAGTGCCGCACTGTCAGAGCGTCAAGTTCTGAGGGAGTGCCGCACTGTCAGAGGGTCAGTGCTGAGGGAGTGCCTCACTGTCAGAGGGTCAGTACTGAGGGAGTGCCGCACTTTCAAAGGGTCAGTGCTGAGGGAGCACCGCACCGTCTGAGGGTCAGTGCGGAGGGAGCACCGCACTGTCTGAGGGTCAGAGTTGAGGGAGCACCGCACTATCTGAGGGTCAATACTGAGGGAGTGCCGCACTGTCTGAGGGTCAGTGCTGAGGGAGCACCGCACTGTCTGAGGGTCAGTGCTGAGGAAGCACCGCACTGTCTGAGGGTCAGTACTGAGGAAGCGCCGCACTGTCGGAGGGTCAGTGCTGAAGGAGATCCGCACTGTCAGAGGGTCAGTATTGAGGGAGCACCACACTGTCAGAGTGTCAAGTACTGAGGCAGCACCGTTCTGTCTGAGGGTCAGTACTGAGGGTGCACCGCACTGTCTAAGGGTCAGTGCTGAGGGAGCACCGCACTGTCAGAGTGTCAAGTACTGAGGCAGCACCGCACTGTCTGAGGGTCAGTACTGAGGGAGCACCGCACTGTCTGAGGGTCAGTGCTGAGGGAGTGCCGCACTGTCAGAGGTTCAGTGCTGAAGGAGTGCCGCACTGTCAGAGGGTCAGTGCTGAGGGAGTGCCGCACAGTGAGAGGGTCAGTGCTGAGGCAGTGCCGCACTGTCTGAGGGTCAGTGCTGAGGGAGTGCCGCACTGTCAGAGCGTCAAGTTCTGAAGGAGTGCCGCACTGTCAGAGGGTCAGTTCTGAGGGAGTGCCGCACTGTCAGAGGGTCAGTACTGAGGGAGTGCCGCACTGTCAGAGCGTCAGTACTGAGGTAGTGCCTCACTGTCAGAGTGTCAGTACTGAGGGAGTGCCGCACTGTCAGAGAGTCAGTGCTGAGGGAGCACCGCACTATCTGAGGGTCAGTGTTGAGGGAGCACCGCACTATCTGAGGGAGTGTCGCACTGTCTGAGGGTCAGTGCTGAGGAAGCACCGCACTGTCTGAGGGCCAGTACTGAGGGAGCGCCGCACTGTCGGAGGGTCAGTGCTGAAGGAGATCCGCACTGTCTGAGGGTCAGTTCTGAGGGAGCACCGCACTGTCTAAGGGTCAGTACTGAGGGAGCACCACACTGTCAGAGGATCAAGTACTGAGGGAGCACCGCACTGTCTGAGGGTCAGTGCTGAGGGAGCACCGCACTGTCTGAGGGTCAGTGCTGAGGGAGTGCTGCAGTGTCAGAGCGTCAGTACTGAGGGAGTGCCGCACTGTCAGAGGGTCAGTGCTCAGGGAGTGCCGCACTGTCAGAGGGTCAGTACTGAGGGAGCGCCGCACTGTCTGAGGGTCAGTGCTGAGGGAGTGCCGCACTGTCAGAGTGTCAAGTACTGAGGGAGTGCCGCACTGTCAGAGGGTCAGTGCTGAGGGAGTGCCGCACTGTCAGAGGGTCAGTGCTGAGGCAGTGCCGCACTGTCTGAGGGTCAGTGCTGAGGGAGTGCCGCACTGTCAGAGCGTCAAGTTCTGAGGGAGTGCCGCACTGTCAGAGGGTCAGTGCTGAGGGAGTGCCGCACTGGCAGAGGGTCAGTACTGAGGGAGTGCCTCACTGTCAGAGGGTCAGTACTGAGGGAGTGCCGCACTTTCAGAGGGTCAGTGCTGAGGGAGCACCGCACTATCTGAGGGTCAGTACTGAGGGAGTGCCGCACTGTCTGAGGGTCAGTGCGGAGGGAGCACCGCACTGTCTGAAGGTCAGTGCTGAGGGAGCACCGCACTGTCTGAGTGTCAGTGCTGAGGGAGTGCCGCACTGTCTGAGGGTCAGTGCTGAGGGAGCACCGCACTATCTGAGGGTCAATACTGAGGGAGTGCCGCACTGTCTGAGGGTCAGTGCTGAGGGAGCGCCGCACTGTCAGAGGGTCAGTGCTGAAGGAGATCCGCACTGTCTGAGGGTCAGTACTGAGGGAGCACCGCACTGTTGGAGGGTCAGTGCTGAGGGAGTGCCGCACTGTCAGAGGGTCAGTAGTGAGGGAGCACCGCACTGTCTGAGGGTCAGTGTTGAGGGAGATCCGCACTGTCGGAGGGTCAGTGCTGAGGGAGTGCCTCACTGTCAGAGGGTCAATACTGAGGGAGCGCCGCACTTTCAGATAGTCAGTACTGTGGGAGCACCGCACTGTCAGAGGGTCAGTGTTGAGGGAGCGCCGCACAGTCAGAAGGTCAGCGCTGAGGGAGCACCGCACTGTCTGAGGGACCGTGCTGAGGGAGCACCGCACTGTCAGAGGGTCAGTACTAAGGGAGTGCCGCACTGTCAGACGGTCAGTACTGAGGGAGTGCCGCACTGTCAGAGGGTCAGTACTCAGGGAGTGCCGCACTGTCAGAGGGTCAGTGCTGAGGGAGTGCCGCACTGTCTGAAGGTCAGTACTGAGGGAGCACCGCACTGTCGGAGGGTCAGTGCTGAGGGAGCACCGTACAGTCAGAGGGTCAGTGCTGAGGGAGATCCACACTGTCTGAGGGTCAGTGCTGAGGGAGAACCGCACCGTCGGAGGGTCAGTAATGAGGGAGCGCTGCACTGTCGGAGGGTCATTGCTGAGGGAGCGCCGCACTGTCAGAGGGTCAGTACTGAGGGAGAACCGCACTGTCTGAGGGTCAGTCCTGAGGGAGCACCGCACTGTCTTAGGGTCAGTGCTGAGGGAGCACCGCACTGCCAGAGGGTCAGTACTGAGGGAGAACCGCACTGTCAGAAGGTCAGTACTGAGGGAGCACCGCACTGTCTGAGGGTCAGTACTGAGGGAGCACCGCACTGTCGGAGGGTCAGTGCTGAGGGAGCACCGCACTGTCTGAGGGTCAGTACTGAGGGAGCACCGCACTTCTGAGGGTCAGTGCTCAGGGAGCACCGCACTGTCTGTGGGTCAGTGTTGAGGGAGCACTGCACTATCTGAGGGTCAGTACTGAGGGAGCACCGCACTGTCTGAGGGTCAGTGTTGAGGGAGCACCGCACTATCTGATGGTCAGTACTGACGGAGCACCGCACTGTCTGAGGGTGAGTGCTGAGGGAGCACCGCACTGTCTGAGGGTCAGTGCTGAGGGAGGGCCGCACTGTCTGAGGGTCAGTACTGAGAGAGCACCGCACTGTGGGAGGGTCAGTGCTGAGGGAGTGCCGCCCTGTCGGAGGGTCAGTACTGAGGGAGGACCGCACGGCCTGAGGGTCAGTGTTGAGGGAGCACCGCACTGTCTGAGGGTCAGTTCTGAGGGAGCACCGCACTGTCTGAGGGTCAGTACTGAGGGAGCACCGCAATGTCTGAGGGTCAGTGCTGAGGGAGCTCTACACGGTCAGAGGGTCAGTACTGGGGGAGAACCGCACTGTCTGAGGGTCAGTGCTGAGGGAGCACCACACTGTCTGAGGGTCAGTGCTGAGGGAGCACGGCACTGTCTGAGGGTCAGTGTTGAGGGGGATCCGCACTGTCGGAGGGTCAGTGCTGAGGGAGTGCCTCACTGTCAGAGGGTCAATACTGAGGGAGCGCCGCACTGTCAGAGGGTCAGTACTGTGGGACTGCCGCACTGTCAGAGGGTCAGTGTTGCGGGGGCGCCGCACTGTCGCAGGGTCAGTACTGAGGGAGTGCCGCACTGTCAGAGGGTCAATACTGGGGGAGAGCCGCACTGTCAGAGGGTCAGTACTGAGGGAGTGCCGCACTGTCGGAGGGTCAGTGCTGAGGGAGCGCTGCACTGTCAGAGGGTCAGTACTGAGGGAGTGCCGCACTGTCGGAGGGTCAGTACTGAGCGAGTGCCGCACTGTCAGAGCGTCAGTGCTGAGGGAGTGCTGTACTGTCGGAGGGTCAGTACTGAGGGAGCGCTGCACTGTCAGAGGGTCAGTGCTGAGGGAGTGCTGCACTGTCAGAGGGTCAGTACTGAGGGAGATCCGCACTGTTGGAGGGTCAGTACTGAGGGAGTGCCGCACTGTCAGAGGGTCAGTACTGAGGGAGCGCGGTACTGTCAGAGGGTCAGTGTTGATGGAGCGCCGCACTGTCGGAGGGTCAGTACTGAGGGAGTGCCGCACTGTCAGAGGGTCAATACTGAGGGAGAGCCGCACTGTCAGAGGGTCAGTACTGAGGGAGTGCCGCACTGTCGGAGGGTCAGTGTTGAGGGAGCGCTGCACTGTCAGAGGGTCAGTACTGAGGGAGTGCCGCACTGTCGGAGGGTCAGTGCTGAGCGAGTGTCGCACTGTCAGAGGGTCAGTGCTGAGGGAGTGACGCACTGTCGGAGGGTCAGTACTGAGGGAGCGCTGCACTGTCAGAGGGTCAGTACTGAGGGAGTGCCGCACTGTCGGAGGGTCAGTACTGAGGGAGCGCGGCACTGTCAGATGGTCAGTACTGAGGGAGTGTCGCACTGTCAGAGGGTCAGTGCTGAGGGAGTGCCGCACTGTCAGAGGGTCAGTGCTGATGGAGTGCCGCACTGTCAGGGGGTCAGCACTGTGGGAGTGCCGCACTGTCTGAGGGTCAGTACTGAGGGAGCACCACACTGTCTGAGGGTCAGTGCTGAGGGAGCTCTACACCGTCGGAGGGTCAGTACTGAGGGAGAACCGCACCGTCGGAGGGTCAGTAATGAGGGAGCGCTGCACTGTCGGAGGGTCATTGCTGAGGGAGCGCCGCACTGTCTGAGTGTCAGTGCTGAGGGAGTGCTGCACTGTCTGAGGGTCAGTGCGGAGGGAGCACCGCACTGTCTGAGGGACAGTGCTGAGGGAGCACCGCACTGTCTGAGGGTCAGTGCGGAGGGAGCACCGCACTGTCTGAGGGTCAGTGTTGAGGGAGCATCGCACTATCTGAGGGTCAGTACTGAGGGAGTGCCGCACTGTCTGAGGGTCAGTGCTGAGGGAGCACAGCACTGTCTGAGGGTCAGTGCTGAAGGAGATCCGAACTGTCTGAGAGTCAGTGCTGAGGGAGCATCGCACTATCTGAGGGTCAGTACTGAGGGAGTGCCGCACTGTCAGAGGATCAAGTACTGAGGGAGCACCGCACTGTCTGAGGGTCAGTACTGAGGGAGCACCGCACTGTCAGAGGGTCAGTACTGAGGGAGATCCGCACTGTTGGAGGGTCAGTACTGAGGGAGTGCCGAACTGTCAGAGGTTCAGTACTGAGGGAGCACGGCACTGTCTGAGGGTCAGTACTGAGGGAGCACCGCACTGTCTGAGGGTCAGTGTTGAGGGAGATCCGCACTGTCGGAGGGTCAGTACTGAGGGAGCACCGCACTGTCAGAGGGTCAATACTGAGGGAGTGCCGCACTATCAGAGGGTCAGTACTGAGGGAGCACCGCACTGTCAGAGGGTCAGTACTGAGGGAGCACCGCACTGTCTGAGGGTCAGTGTTGAGGGAGTGCCGCACTGTCAGAGGTTCAGTGCTGAAGGAGTGCCGCACTGTCAGAGGGTCAGTACTGAGGGAGCACCGCACTGTCTGAGAGTCAGTGTTGAGGGAGTGCCGCACTGTCAGAGGGTCAGTACTGAGGGAGCACGGTACTGTCAGAGGGTCAGTGTTGATGGAGCGCCGCACTGTCGGAGGGTCAGTACTGAGGGAGTGCCGCACTGTCAGAGGGTCAATACTGAGGGAGAGCCGCACTGTCAGAGGGTCAGTACTGAGGGAGTGCCGCACTGTCGGAGGGTCAGTGTTGAGGGAGCGCTGCACTGTCAGAGGGTCAGTACTGAGGGAGTGCCGCACTGTCGGAGGGTCAGTGCTGAGCGAGTGTCGCACTGTCAGAGGGTCAGTGCTGAGGGAGTGCCGCACTGTCGGAGGGTCAGTACTGAGGGAGCGCTGCACTGTCAGAGGGTCAGTACTGAGGGAGTGCCGCACTGTCGGAGGGTCAGTACTGAGGGAGCGCGGCACTGTCAGATGGTCAGTACTGAGGGAGTGTCGCACTGTCAGAGGGTCAGTGCTGAGGGAGTGCCGCACTGTCAGAGGGTCAGTGCTGATGGAGTGCCGCACTGTCAGGGGGTCAGTGATGAGGGAGCTCTACACCGTCGGAGGGTCAGTACTGAGGGAGAACCGCACCGTCGGAGGGTCAGTAATGAGGGAGCGCTGCACTGTCGGAGGGTCATTGCTGAGGGAGCGCCGCACTGTCTGAGTGTCAGTGCTGAGGGACTGCTGCACTGTCTGAGGGTCAGTGCGGAGGGAGCACCGCACTGTCTGAGGGACAGTGCTGAGGGAGCACCGCACTGTCTGAGGGTCAGTGCGGAGGGAGCACCGCACTGTCTGAGGGTCAGTGTTGAGGGAGCATCGCACTATCTGAGGGTCAGTACTGAGGGAGTGCCGCACTGTCTGAGGGTCAGTGCTGAGGGAGCACCGCACTGTCTGAGGGTCAGTGCTGAAGGAGATCCGAACTGTCTGAGAGTCAGTGCTGAGGGAGCATCGCACTATCTGAGGGTCAGTACTGAGGGAGTGCCGCACTGTCAGAGGATCAAGTACTGAGGGAGCACCGCACTGTCTGTGGGTCAGTACTGAGGGAGCACCGCACTGTCTGAGGGTCAGTGCTGAGGGAGTGCTGCACTGTCAGAGGGTCAGTACTGAGGGAGATCCGCACTGTTGGAGGGTCAGTACTGAGGGAGTGCCGAACTGTCAGAGGTTCAGTACTGAGGGAGCACGGCACTGTCTGAGGGTCAGTACTGAGGGAGCACCGCACTGTCTGAGGGTCAGTGTTGAGGGAGATCCGCACTGTCGGAGGGTCAGTACTGAGGGAGCACCGCACTGTCAGAGGGTCAATACTGAGGGAGTGCCGCACTGTCAGAGGGTCAGTACTGAGGGAGCACCGCACTGTCAGAGGGTCAGTACTGAGGGAGCACCGCACTGTCTGAGGGTCAGTGTTGAGGGAGTGCCGCACTGTCAGAGGTTCAGTGCTGAAGGAGTGCCGCACTGTCAGAGGGTCAGTGTTGAGGGAGATCCACACTGTCTGAGGGTCAGTGCTGAGGGAGAACCGCACCGTCGGAGGGTCATTAATGAGGGAGCGCTGCACTGTCGGAGGGTCATTGCTGAGGGAGCACCGCACTGTCAGAGGGTCAGTACTGAGGGAGAACCGCACTGTCAGAGGGTCAGTACTGAGGGAGCACCGCACTGTCTGAGGGTCAGTACTGAGGGAGCACCGCACTGTCTGAGGGTCAGTGCTGAGGGAGCACCGCACTGTCTGAGGGTCAGTACTGAGGGAGCACCGCACTGTCTGAGGATCAGTGCTCAGGGAGCACCGCACTGTCTGTGGGTCACTGTTGAGGGAGCACCGCACTATCTGAGGGTCAGTACTGAGGGAGCGCCGCACTGTCTGAGGGTCAGTGTTGAGGGAGCACCGCACTATCTGAGGTTCAGTACTGACGGAGCACCGCACTGTCTGAGGGTCAGTGCTGAGGGAGCACCGCACTGTCTGAGGGTCAGTGCTGAGGGAGCACCGCACTGTCTGAGGGTCAGTGTTGAGGGAGCACCGCACTATCTGAGGGTCAGTACTGAGGGAGGGCCGCACTGTCTGAGGGTCAGTACTGAGGGAGCACCGCACTGTCTGAGGGTCAGTACTGAAGGAGCACCGCACTGTCTGAGGGTCAGTGTTGAGGGAGCACCGCACTGTCTGAGGGTCAGTACTGAGGGAGCACCGCACTGTCTGAGGGTCAGTACTGAGGGAGCACCGCACTGTCTGAGGGTCAGTGCTGAGGGAGCTCTACACCGTCAGAGGGTCAGTACTGAGGGAGAACCGCACTGTCGCAGGGTCATTGCTGAGGGAGCACCGCACTGTCTGAGGGTCAGTGCTGAGGGAGCACCGCACTGTCTGAGGGTCAGTGCTGAGGGAGCACGGCACTGTCTGAGGGTCAGTGTTGAGGGAGATCCGCACTGTCGGAGGGTCAGTGCTGAGAGAGTGCCTCACTGTCAGAGGGTCAATACTGAGGGAGCGCCGCACTGTCAGAGGGCCAGTACTGTGGGAGTGCCGCACTGTCAGAGGGTCAGTGTTGCGGGGGCGCCGCACTGTCAGAGGGTCAGTAATGAGGGAGTGCCGCACTGTCAGAGGGTCAATACCGAGGGAGAGCCGCACTGTCAGAGGGTCAGTACTGAGGGAGTGCCGCACTGTCGGAGGGTCAGTGCTGAGGGAGCGCTGCACTGTCAGAGTGTCAGTGCTGAGGGAGCGCCGCACTGTCGGAGGGTCAGTACTGAGCGAGTGCCGCACTGTCAGAGGGTCAGTGCTGAGGGAGTGCTGTACTGTCGGAGGGTCAGTACTGAGGGAGCGCTGCACTGTCAGAGGGTCAGTACTGAGGGAGTGCCGCACTGTCGGAGGGTCAGCACTGAGGGAGCGCTGCACTGTCAGAGGGTCAGTACTGAGGGAGTGCCGCACTGTCAGAGGGTCAGTACTGAGGGAGTGCCGCATTGTCAGAGGGTCAGTACTCAGGGAGCGCCGCACTGTCAGAGGGTCAGTGCTGTGGAAGCACCGCACTGTCTGAGGGTCAGTACTGAGGGAGCACCGCACTGTCTGAGTGTCAGTGCTGAGGGAGTGCCGCACTGTCAGAGGTTCAGTGCTGAAGGAGTGCCGCACTGTCAGAGGGTCAGTGCTGAGGAGTGCTGCACTGTCAGAGGGTCAGTACTGAGGGAGATCCGGACTCTCTGAGGGTCAGTGTTGAGGGAGATCCGGACTGTTGGAGGGTCAGTACTGAGGGAGCGCCGCACTGTCAGAGGGTCAGTACTGAGGGAGCACGGCACTGTCAGAAGGTCAGTACTGAGGGAGTGCTGCACTGTCAGAGGGACAGTACTGAGGGAGCACAGCACTGTCTGAGGGTCAGTGCTGAGGAAGCACCGCACTGTCTGAGGGTCAGTACCGAGGAAGTGCCGCACTGTCTGAGGGTCAGTACTGAGGGAGCACCGCACTGTCTGAGGGTCAGTGTTGAGGGAGATCCGCACTGTCGGAGGGTCAGTGCTGAGGGAGTGCCTCACTGTCAGAGGGTCAATACTGAGGGAGCGCCGCACTGTCAGATAGTCAGTACTGAGGGAGCGCCGCACTGTCAGATAGTCAGTACTGAGGGAGCGCCGCACTGTCAGATAGTCAGTACTGAGGGAGCGCCGCACTGTCAGAGGGTCAGTGCTGAGGGAGCGCCGCACTGTCAGATAGTCAGTACTGTGGGAGCACCGCACTGTCAGAGGGTCAGTGTTGAGGGAGCGCTGCACAGTCAGAAGGTCAGAGCTGAGGGAGCACCGCACTGTCTGAGGGACCGTGCTGAGGGAGCACCGCACTGTCAGAGGGTCAGTACTAAGGGAGTGCCGCACTGTCAGACGGTCAGTACTGAGGGAGTGTCGCACTGTCAGAGGGTCAGTACTCAGGGAGTGCCGCACTGTCAGAGGGTCAGTGCTGAGGGAGTGCCGCACTGTCTGAAGGTCAGTACTGAGGGAGCACCGCACTGTCGGCGGGTCAGTGCTGAGGGAGCACCGTACTGTCAGAGGGTCAGTGCTGAGGGAGATCCACACTGTCTGAGGGTCAGTGCTGAGGGAGAACCGCACCGTCGGAGGGTCAGTAATGAGGGAGCGCTGCACTGTCGGAGGGTCATTGCTGAGGGAGCGCCGCACTGTCAGAGGGTCAGTACTGAGGGAGCACTGCACTGTCTGAGGGTCAGTACTGAGGGAGCACCGCACTGTCTGAGGGTCAGTGCTGAGGGAGCACCGCACTGTCTGAGGGTCAGTACTGAGGGAGCACCGCACTGTCTGAGGGTCAGTGCTCAGGGAGCACCGCACTGTCTGTGGGTCAGTGTTGAGGGAGCACCGCACTATCTGAGGGTCAGTACTGAGGGAGCACCGCACTGTCTGAGGGTCAGTGTTGAGGGAGCACCGCACTATCTGAGGGTCATTACTGAGGGAGGGCCGCACTGTCTGAGGGTCAGTACTGAGAGAGGACCGCACTGTCTGAGGGTCAGTACTGAGGGAGCACCGCACTGTCTGAGGGTCAGTACTGAGGGAGCACCACACTGTCTGAGGGGCAGTGCTGAGGGAGCTCTACACCGTCGGAGGGTCAGTACTGAGGGAGAACCGCACCGTCGGAGGGTCAGTAATGAGGGAGCGCTGCACTGTCGGAGGGTCATTGCTGAGGGAGCGCCGCACTGTCTGAGGGTCAGTGCTGAGGGAGTGCTGCACTGTCTGAGGGTCAGTGCGGAGGGAGAACCTCACTGTCTGAGGGTCAGTGCTGAGGGAGCACCGCACTGTCTGAGGGTCAGTGCGGAGGGAGCACCGCACTGTCTGAGGGTCAGTACTGAGGGAGCACTGCACTGTCTGAGGGTCAGTGTTGAGGGAGATCCGCACTGTCGGAGGGTCAGTACTGAGGGAGCACCGCACTGTCAGAGGGTCAATACTGAGGGAGTGCCGCACTGTCAGAGGTTCAGTGCTGAAGGAGTGCCGCACTGTCAGAGGGTCAGTGATGAGGGAGATCCGCACTGTTGGAGGGTCAGTACTGAGGGAGCGCCGCACTGTCAGAGGGTCAGTACTGAGGGAGCACGGCACTGTCTGAGGGTCAGTACTGAGGGAGCACCGCACTGTCTGAGGGTCAGTGTTGAGGGAGGTCCGCACAGTCGGAGGGTCAGTGCTGAGGGAGCGCCGCACTGTCAGAGGGTCAGTACTGTGGGACTGCCGCACTGTCAGAGGGTCAGTGTTGCGGGGGCGCCGCACTGTCGCAGGGTCAGTACTGAGGGAGTGCCGCACTGTCAGAGGGTCAATACTGGGGGAGAGCCGCACTGTCAGAGGGTCAGTACTGAGGGAGTGCCGCACTGTCGGAGGGTCAGTGCTGAGGGAGCGCTGCACTGTCAGATTGTCAGTACTGAGGGAGTGCCGCACTGTCGGAGGGTCAGTACTGAGCGAGTGCCGCACTGTCAGAGCGTCAGTGCTGAGGGAGTGCTGTACTGTCGGAGGGTCAGTACTGAGGGAGCGCTGCACTGTCAGAGGGTCAGTGCTGAGGAGTGCTGCACTGTCAGAGGGTCAGTACTGAGGGAGATCCGCACTGTTGGAGGGTCAGTACTGAGGGAGTGCCGCACTGTCAGAGGGTCAGTACTGAGGGAGCACGGTACTGTCAGAGGGTCAGTGTTGATGGAGCGCCGCACTGTCGGAGGGTCAGTACTGAGGGAGTGCCGCACTGTCAGAGGGTCAATACTGAGGGAGAGCCGCACTGTCAGAGGGTCAGTACTGAGGGAGTGCCGCACTGTCGGAGGGTCAGTGTTGAGGGAGCGCTGCACTGTCAGAGGGTCAGTACTGAGGGAGTGCCGCACTGTCGGAGGGTCAGTGCTGAGCGAGTGTCGCACTGTCAGAGGGTCAGTGCTGAGGGAGTGACGCACTGTCAGAGGGTCAATACTGGGGGAGAGCCGCACTGTCAGAGGGTCAGTACTGAGGGAGTGCCGCACTGTCGGAGGGTCAGTGCTGAGGGAGCGCTGCACTGTCAGATTGTCAGTACTGAGGGAGTGCCGCACTGTCGGAGGGTCAGTACTGAGCGAGTGCCGCACTGTCAGAGCGTCAGTGCTGAGGGAGTGCTGTACTGTCGGAGGGTCAGTACTGAGGGAGCGCTGCACTGTCAGAGGGTCAGTGCTGAGGAGTGCTGCACTGTCAGAGGGTCAGTACTGAGGGAGATCCGCACTGTTGGAGGGTCAGTACTGAGGGAGTGCCGCACTGTCAGAGGGTCAGTACTGAGGGAGCACGGTACTGTCAGAGGGTCAGTGTTGATGGAGCGCCGCACTGTCGGAGGGTCAGTACTGAGGGAGTGCCGCACTGTCAGAGGGTCAATACTGAGGGAGAGCCGCACTGTCAGAGGGTCAGTACTGAGGGAGTGCCGCACTGTCGGAGGGTCAGTGTTGAGGGAGCGCTGCACTGTCAGAGGGTCAGTACTGAGGGAGTGCCGCACTGTCGGAGGGTCAGTGCTGAGCGAGTGTCGCACTGTCAGAGGGTCAGTGCTGAGGGAGTGACGCACTGTCGGAGGGTCAGTACTGAGGGAGCGCTGCACTGTCAGAGGGTCAGTACTGAGGGAGTGCCGCACTGTCGGAGGGTCAGTACTGAGGGAGCGCGGCACTGTCAGATGGTCAGTACTGAGGGAGTGTCGCACTGTCAGAGGGTCAGTGCTGAGGGAGTGCCGCACTGTCAGAGGGTCAGTGCTGATGGAGTGCCGCACTGTCAGGGGGTCAGCACTGTGGGAGTGCCGCACTGTCTGAGGGTCAGTACTGAGGGAGCACCACACTGTCTGAGGGTCAGTGCTGAGGGAGCTCTACACCGTCGGAGGGTCAGTACTGAGGGAGAACCGCACCGTCGGAGGGTCAGTAATGAGGGAGCGCTGCACTGTCGGAGGGTCATTGCTGAGGGAGCGCCGCACTGTCTGAGTGTCAGTGCTGAGGGAGTGCTGCACTGTCTGAGGGTCAGTGCGGAGGGAGCACCGCACTGTCTGAGGGACAGTGCTGAGGGAGCACCGCACTGTCTGAGGGTCAGTGCGGAGGGAGCACCGCACTGTCTGAGGGTCAGTGTTGAGGGAGCATCGCACTATCTGAGGGTCAGTACTGAGGGAGTGCCGCACTGTCTGAGGGTCAGTGCTGAGGGAGCACCGCACTGTCTGAGGGTCAGTACTGAGGGAGCACCGCACTGTCAGAGGGTCAGTACTGAGGGAGATCCGCACTGTTGGAGGGTCAGTACTGAGGGACTGCCGAACTTTCAGAGGTTCAGTACTGAGGGAGCACGGCACTGTCTGAGGGTCAGTACTGAGGGAGCACCGCACTGTCTGAGGGTCAGTGTTGAGGGAGATCCGCACTGTCGGAGGGTCAGTACTGAGGGAGCACCGCACTGTCAGAGGGTCAATACTGAGGGAGTGCCGCACTGTCAGAGGGTCAGTACTGAGGGAGCACCGCACTGTCAGAGGGTCAGTACTGAGGGAGCACCGCACTGTCTGAGGGTCAGTGTTGAGGGAGTGCCGCACTGTCAGAGGTTCAGTGCTGAAGGAGTGCCGCACTGTCAGAGGGTCAGTACTAAGGGAGCACCGCACTGTCTGAGGGTCAGTGTTGAGGGAGTGCCGCACTGTCAGAGGGTCAGTACTGAGGGAGCACGGTACTGTCAGAGGGTCAGTGTTGATGGAGCGCCGCACTGTCGGAGGGTCAGTACTGAGGGAGTGCCGCACTGTCAGAGGGTCAATACTGAGGGAGAGCCGCACTGTCAGAGGGTCAGTACTGAGGGAGTGCCGCACTGTCGGAGGGTCAGTGTTGAGGGAGCGCTGCACTGTCAGAGGGTCAGTACTGAGGGAGTGCCGCACTGTCGGAGGGTCAGTGCTGAGCGAGTGTCGCACTGTCAGAGGGTCAGTGCTGAGGGAGTGCCGCACTGTCGGAGGGTCAGTACTGAGGGAGCGCTGCACTGTCAGAGGGTCAGTACTGAGGGAGTGCCGCACTGTCGGAGGGTCAGTACTGAGGGAGCGCGGCACTGTCAGATGGTCAGTACTGAGGGAGTGTCGCACTGTCAGAGGGTCAGTGCTGAGGGAGTGCCGCACTGTCAGAGGGTCAGTGCTGATGGAGTGCCGCACTGTCAGGGGGTCAGTGCTGAGGGAGCTCTACACCGTCGGAGGGTCAGTACTGAGGGAGAACCGCACCGTCGGAGGGTCAGTAATGAGGGAGCGCTGCACTGTCGGAGGTTCATTGCTGAGGGAGCGCCGCACTGTCTGAGTGTCAGTGCTGAGGGACTGCTGCACTGTCTGAGGGTCAGTGCAGAGGGAGCACCGCACTGTCTGAGGGACAGTGCTGAGGGAGCACCGCACTGTCTGAGGGTCAGTGCGGAGGGAGCACCGCACTGTCTGAGGGTCAGTGTTGAGGGAGCATCGCACTATCTGAGGGTCAGTACTGAGGGAGTGCCGCACTGTCTGAGGGTCAGTGCTGAGGGAGCACCGCACTGTCTGAGGGTCAGTGCTGAAGGAGATCCGAACTGTCTGAGAGTCAGTGCTGAGGGAGCATCGCACTATCTGAGGGTCAGTACTGAGGGAGTGCCGCACTGTCAGAGGATCAAGTACTGAGGGAGCACCGCACTGTCTGAGGGTCAGTACTGAGGGAGCACCGCACTGTCTGAGGGTCAGTGCTGAGGGAGTGCTGCACTGTCAGAGGGTCAGTACTGAGGGAGATCCGCACTGTTGGAGGGTCAGTACTGAGGGAGTGCCGAACTGTCAGAGGTTCAGTACTGAGGGAGCACGGCACTGTCTGAGGGTCAGTACTGAGGGAGCACCGCACTGTCTGAGGGTCAGTGTTGAGGGAGATCCGCACTGTCGGAGGGTCAGTACTGAGGGAGCACCGCACTGTCAGAGGGTCAATACTGAGGGAGTGCCGCACTGTCAGAGGGTCAGTACTGAGGGAGCACCGCACTGTCAGAGGGTCAGTACTGAGGGAGCACCGCACTGTCTGAGGGTCAGTGTTGAGGGAGTGCCGCACTGTCAGAGGTTCAGTGCTGAAGGAGTGCCGCACTGTCAGAGGGTCAGTGTTGAGGGAGATCCACACTGTCTGAGGGTCAGTGCTGAGGGAGAACCGCACCGTCGGAGGGTCATTAATGAGGGAGCGCTGCACTGTCGGAGGGTCATTGCTGAGGGAGCACCGCACTGTCAGAGGGTCAGTACTGAGGGAGAACCGCACTGTCAGAGGGTCAGTACTGAGGGAGCACCGCACTGTCTGAGGGTCAGTACTGAGGGAGCACCGCACTGTCTGAGGGTCAGTGCTGAGGGAGCACCGCACTGTCTGAGGGTCAGTACTGAGGGAGCACCGCACTGTCTGAGGATCAGTGCTCAGGGAGCACCGCACTGTCTGTGGGTCACTGTTGAGGGAGCACCGCACTATCTGAGGGTCAGTACTGAGGGAGCACCGCACTGTCTGAGGGTCAGTGCTGAGGGAGCACCGCACTGTCTGAGGGTCAGTGTTGAGGGAGCACCGCACTATCTGAGGGTCAGTACTGAGGGAGGGCCGCACTGTCTGAGGGTCAGTACTGAGGGAGCACCGCACTGTCTGAGGGTCAGTACTGAGGGAGCACCGCACTGTCTGAGGGTCAGTGTTGAGGGAGCACCGCACTGTCTGAGGGTCAGTACTGAGGGAGCACCGCACTGTCTGAGGGTCAGTACTGAGGGAGCACCGCACTGTCTGAGGGTCAGTGCTGAGGGAGCTCTACACCGTCAGAGGGTCAGTACTGAGGGAGAACCGCACTGTCTGAGGGTCAGTGCTGAGGGAGCTCTACACCGTCAGAGGGTCAGTACTGAGGGAGCACCGCACTGTCTGAGGGTCAGTGTTGAGGGAGTGCCGCACTGTCAGAGGTTCAGTGCTGAAGGAGTGCCGCACTGTCAGAGGGTCAGTACTAAGGGAGCACCGCACTGTCTGAGGGTCAGTGTTGAGGGAGTGCCGCACTGTCAGAGGGTCAGTACTGAGGGAGCACGGTACTGTCAGAGGGTCAGTGTTGATGGAGCGCCGCACTGTCGGAGGGTCAGTACTGAGGGAGTGCCGCACTGTCAGAGGGTCAATACTGAGGGAGAGCCGCACTGTCAGAGGGTCAGTACTGAGGGAGTGCCGCACTGTCGGAGGGTCAGTGTTGAGGGAGCGCTGCACTGTCAGAGGGTCAGTACTGAGGGAGTGCCGCACTGTCGGAGGGTCAGTGCTGAGCGAGTGTCGCACTGTCAGAGGGTCAGTGCTGAGGGAGTGCCGCACTGTCGGAGGGTCAGTACTGAGGGAGCGCTGCACTGTCAGAGGGTCAGTACTGAGGGAGTGCCGCACTGTCGGAGGGTCAGTACTGAGGGAGCGCGGCACTGTCAGATGGTCAGTACTGAGGGAGTGTCGCACTGTCAGAGGGTCAGTGCTGAGGGAGTGCCGCACTGTCAGAGGGTCAGTGCTGATGGAGTGCCGCACTGTCAGGGGGTCAGTGCTGAGGGAGCTCTACACCGTCGGAGGGTCAGTACTGAGGGAGAACCGCACCGTCGGAGGGTCAGTAATGAGGGAGCGCTGCACTGTCGGAGGTTCATTGCTGAGGGAGCGCCGCACTGTCTGAGTGTCAGTGCTGAGGGACTGCTGCACTGTCTGAGGGTCAGTGCGGAGGGAGCACCGCACTGTCTGAGGGACAGTGCTGAGGGAGCACCGCACTGTCTGAGGGTCAGTGCGGAGGGAGCACCGCACTGTCTGAGGGTCAGTGTTGAGGGAGCATCGCACTATCTGAGGGTCAGTACTGAGGGAGTGCCGCACTGTCTGAGGGTCAGTGCTGAGGGAGCACCGCACTGTCTGAGGGTCAGTGCTGAAGGAGATCCGAACTGTCTGAGAGTCAGTGCTGAGGGAGCATCGCACTATCTGAGGGTCAGTACTGAGGGAGTGCCGCACTGTCAGAGGATCAAGTACTGAGGGAGCACCGCACTGTCTGAGGGTCAGTACTGAGGGAGCACCGCACTGTCTGAGGGTCAGTGCTGAGGGAGTGCTGCACTGTCAGAGGGTCAGTACTGAGGGAGATCCGCACTGTTGGAGGGTCAGTACTGAGGGAGTGCCGAACTGTCAGAGGTTCAGTACTGAGGGAGCACGGCACTGTCTGAGGGTCAGTACTGAGGGAGCACCGCACTGTCTGAGGGTCAGTGTTGAGGGAGATCCGCACTGTCGGAGGGTCAGTACTGAGGGAGCACCGCACTGTCAGAGGGTCAATACTGAGGGAGTGCCGCACTGTCAGAGGGTCAGTACTGAGGGAGCACCGCACTGTCAGAGGGTCAGTACTGAGGGAGCACCGCACTGTCTGAGGGTCAGTGTTGAGGGAGTGCCGCACTGTCAGAGGTTCAGTGCTGAAGGAGTGCCGCACTGTCAGAGGGTCAGTGTTGAGGGAGATCCACACTGTCTGAGGGTCAGTGCTGAGGGAGAACCGCACCGTCGGAGGGTCATTAATGAGGGAGCGCTGCACTGTCGGAGGGTCATTGCTGAGGGAGCACCGCACTGTCAGAGGGTCAGTACTGAGGGAGAACCGCACTGTCAGAGGGTCAGTACTGAGGGAGCACCGCACTGTCTGAGGGTCAGTACTGAGGGAGCACCGCACTGTCTGAGGGTCAGTGCTGAGGGAGCACCGCACTGTCTGAGGGTCAGTACTGAGGGAGCACCGCACTGTCTGAGGATCAGTGCTCAGGGAGCACCGCACTGTCTGTGGGTCACTGTTGAGGGAGCACCGCACTATCTGAGGGTCAGTACTGAGGGAGCACCGCACTGTCTGAGGGTCAGTGCTGAGGGAGCACCGCACTGTCTGAGGGTCAGTGTTGAGGGAGCACCGCACTATCTGAGGGTCAGTACTGAGGGAGGGCCGCACTGTCTGAGGGTCAGTACTGAGGGAGCACCGCACTGACTGAGGGTCAGTACTGAGGGAGCACCGCACTGTCTGAGGGTCAGTGTTGAGGGAGCACCGCACTGTCTGAGGGTCAGTATTGAGGGAGCACCGCACTGTCTGAGGGTCAGTACTGAGGGAGCACCGCACTGTCTGAGGGTCAGTGCTGAGGGAGCTCTACACCGTCAGAGGGTCAGTACTGAGGGAGAACCGCACTATCGGAGGGTCATTGCTGAGGGAGCACCGCACTGTCTGAGGGTCAGTGCTGAGGGAGCACCGCACTGTCTGAGGGTCAGTGCTGAGGGAGCACGGCACTGTCTGAGGGTCAGTGTTGAGGGAGATCCGCACTGTCGGAGGGTCAGTGCTGAGAGAGTGCCTCACTGTCAGAGGGTCAATACTGAGGGAGCGCCGCACTGTCAGAGGGCCAGTACTGTGGGAGTGCCGCACTGTCAGAGGGTCAGTGTTGCGGGGGCGCCGCACTGTCAGAGGGTCAGTACTGAGGGAGTGCCGCACTGTCAGAGGGTCAATACCGAGGGAGAGCCGCACTGTCAGAGGGTCAGTACTGAGGGAGTGCCGCACTGTCGGAGGGTCAGTGCTGAGGGAGCGCTGCACTGTCAGAGTGTCAGTGCTGAGGGAGCGCCGCACTGTCGGAGGGTCAGTACTGAGCGAGTGCCACACTGTCAGAGGGTCAGTGCTGAGGGAGTGCTGTACTGTCGGAGGGTCAGTACTGAGGGAGCGCTGCACTGTCAGAGGGTCAGTACTGAGGGAGTGCCGCACTGTCGGAGGGTCAGCACTGAGGGAGCGCTGCACTGTCAGAGGGTCAGTACTGAGGGAGTGCCGCACTGTCAGAGGGTCAGTACTGAGGGAGTGCCGCATTGTCAGAGGGTCAGTACTCAGGGAGCGCCGCACTGTCAGAGGGTCAGTGCTGTGGAAGCACCGCACTGTCTGAGGGTCAGTACTGAGGGAGCACCGCACTGTCTGAGTGTCAGTGCTGAGGGAGTGCCGCACTGTCAGAGGTTCAGTGCTGAAGGAGTGCCGCACTGTCAGAGGGTCAGTGCTGAGGAGTGCTGCACTGTCAGAGGGTCAGTACTGAGGGAGATCCGGACTCTCTGAGGGTCAGTGTTGAGGGAGATCCGGACTGTTGGAGGGTCAGTACTGAGGGAGCGCCGCACTGTCAGAGGGTCAGTACTGAGGGAGCACGGCACTGTCAGAAGGTCAGTACTGAGGGAGTGCTGCACTGTCAGAGGGACAGTACTGAGGGAGCACAGCACTGTCTGAGGGTCAGTGCTGAGGAAGCACCGCACTGTCTGAGGGTCAGTACCGAGGAAGTGCCGCACTGTCTGAGGGTCAGTACTGAGGGAGCACCGCACTGTCTGAGGGTCAGTGTTGAGGGAGATCCGCACTGTCGGAGGGTCAGTGCTGAGGGAGTGCCTCACTGTCAGAGGGTCAATACTGAGGGAGCGCCGCACTGTCAGATAGTCAGTACTGAGGGAGCGCCGCACTGTCAGATAGTCAGTACTGAGGGAGCGCCGCACTGTCAGATAGTCAGTACTGAGGGAGCGCCGCACTGTCAGAGGGTCAGTGCTGAGGGAGCGCCGCACTGTCAGATAGTCAGTACTGTGGGAGCACCGCACTGTCAGAGGGTCAGTGTTGAGGGAGCGCTGCACAGTCAGAAGGTCAGAGCTGAGGGAGCACCGCACTGTCTGAGGGACCGTGCTGAGGGAGCACCGCACTGTCAGAGGGTCAGTACTAAGGGAGTGCCGCACTGTCAGACGGTCAGTACTGAGGGAGTGTCGCACTGTCAGAGGGTCAGTACTCAGGGAGTGCCGCACTGTCAGAGGGTCAGTGCTGAGGGAGTGCCGCACTGTCTGAAGGTCAGTACTGAGGGAGCACCGCACTGTCGGAGGGTCAGTGCTGAGGGAGCACCGTACTGTCAGAGGGTCAGTGCTGAGGGAGATCCACACTGTCTGAGGGTCAGTGCTGAGGGAGAACCGCACCGTCGGAGGGTCAGTAATGAGGGAGCGCTGCACTGTCGGAGGGTCATTGCTGAGGGAGCGCCGCACTGTCAGAGGGTCAGTACTGAGGGAGCACTGCACTGTCTGAGGGTCAGTACTGAGGGAGCACCGCACTGTCTGAGGGTCAGTGCTGAGGGAGCACCGCACTGTCTGAGGGTCAGTACTGAGGGAGCACCGCACTGTCTGAGGGTCAGTGCTCAGGGAGCACCGCACTGTCTGTGGGTCAGTGTTGAGGGAGCACAGCACTATCTGAGGGTCAGTACTGAGGGAGCACCGCACTGTCTGAGGGTCAGTGTTGAGGGAGCACCGCACTATCTGAGGGTCATTACTGAGGGAGGGCCGCACTGTCTGAGGGTCAGTACTGAGAGAGGACCGCACTGTCTGAGGGTCAGTACTGAGGGAGCACAGCACTGTCTGAGGGTCAGTGTTGAGGGAGCACCGCACTGTCTGAGTGTCAGTACTGAGGGAGCACCGCACTGTCTGAGGGTCAGTACTGAGGGAGCACCGCACTGTCTGAGGGTAAGTGCTGAGGGAGCTCTACACCGTCAGAGGGTCAGTACTGGGGGAGAACCGCACTGTCGGAGGGTCATTGCTGAGGGAGCATCGCACTGTCTGAGGGTCAGTGCTGAGAGGGAACCGCACTGTCTGAGGGTCAGTGCTGAGGGAGCACGGCACTGTCTGAGGGTCAGTGTTGAGGGAGATCCGCACAGTCGGAGGGTCAGTGCTGAGGGAGTGCCTCACTGTCAGAGGGTCAATACTGAGGGAGCGCCGCACTGTCAGAGGGTTAGTACTGTGGGAGTGCCGCACTGTCAGAGGGTCAGTGTTGTAGGGGCGCCGCACTGTCGGAGGGTCCGTACTGAGGGAGTGCCGCACTGTCAGAGGGTCAATACTGAGGGAGAGCTGCACTGTCAGAGGGTCAGTACTGAGGGAGAGCCGCACTGTCGGAGGGTCAGTGCTGAGGGAGCGCTGCCCTGTCAGAGGGCCAGTACTGAGGGAGTGCCGCACTGTCGGAGGGTCAGTACTGAGCGAGTGCCGCACTGTCAGAGGGTAAGTGCTGAGGGAGTGCTGTACTGTCGGAGGGTCAGTACTGAGGGAGCGCTGCACTGTCAGAGGGTCAGTGCTGAGGGAGTGCTGCACTGTCAGAGGGTCAGTACTGAGGGAGATCCGCACTGTTGGAGGGTCAGTACTGAGGGAGTGCCGCACTGTCAGAGGGTCAGTACTGAGGGAGCACGGTACTGTCACAGGGTCAGTGTTGAGGGAGCGCCGCACTGTCGGAGGGTCAGTACTGAGGGAGTGCCGCACTGTCAGAGGGTCAATACTGAGGGAGAGCCGCACTGTCAGAGGGTCAGTACTGAGGGAGTGCCGCACTGTCGGAGGGTCAGTGTTGAGGGAGCGCTGCACTGTCAGAGAGTCAGTACTGAGGGAGTGCCGGACTGTCGGAGGGTCAGTACTGAGCGAGTGTCGCACTGTCAGAGGGTCAGTGCTGAGGGAGTGCCGCACTGTCAGAGGGTCAGTACTGAGGGAGCGCTGCACTGTCAGAGGGTCAGTACTGAGGGAGTGCCGCACTGTCGGAGGGTCAGTACTGAGGGAGCGCGGCACTGTCAGATGGTCAGTACTGAGGGGGTGTCGCACTGTCAGAGGGTCAGTTCTGAGGGAGTGCCGCACTGTCAGAGGGTCAGTGCTGATGGAGTGCCGCACTGTCAGAGGGACAGCACTGTGGGAGTGCCGCACTGTCTGAGGGTGAGTACTGAGGAGGCACCACACTGTCTGAGGGGCAGTGCTGAGGGAGCTCTACACCGTCGGAGGGTCAGTACTGAGGGAGAACCGCACCGTCGGAGGGTCAGTAATGAGGGAGCGCTGCACTGTCGGAGGGTCATTGCTGAGGGAGCGCCGCACTGTCTGAGGGTCAGTGCTGAGGGAGTGCTGCACTGTCTGAGGGTCAGTGCGGAGGGAGAACCTCACTGTCTGAGGGTCAGTGCTGAGGGAGCACCGCACTGTCTGAGGGTCAGTGCGGAGGGAGCACCGCACTGTCTGAGGGTCAGTACTGAGGGAGCACTGCACTGTCTGAGGGTCAGTGTTGAGGGAGATCCGCACTGTCGGAGGGTCAGTACTGAGGGAGCACCGCACTGTCAGAGGGTCAATACTGAGGGAGTGCCGCACTGTCAGAGGTTCAGTGCTGAAGGAGTGCCGCACTGTCAGAGGGTCAGTGATGAGGGAGATCCGCACTGTTGGAGGGTCAGTACTGAGGGAGCGCCGCACTGTCAGAGGGTCAGTACTGAGGGAGCACGGCACTGTCTGAGGGTCAGTACTGAGGGAGCACCGCACTGTCTGAGGGTCAGTGTTGAGGGAGGTCCGCACTGTCGGAGGGTCAGTGCTGAGGGAGTGCCTCACTGTCAGAGGGTCAATACTGAGGGAGTGCTGCACTGTCTGAGGGTCAGTGCTGAGGGAGTGCCGCACTGTCAGAGCGTCAAGTACTGAGGGAGTGCCGCACTGTCTGAGGGTCAGTGCTGAGGGATTGCCGCACTGTCAGAGGGTCAGTACTGAGGGAGTGCCGCACTGTCAGAGCGTCAGTACTGAGGGAGTGCCTCACTGTCAGAGGGTCAGTACTGAGGGAGTGCCGCACTGTCAGAGCGTCAGTGCTGAGGGAGCACCGCACTATCTGAGGGTCAGCGCTGAGGGAGCACCGCACTGTCTGAGGGTCAGTGCTGAAGGAGATCCGCACTGTCTGAGGGTCAGTTCTGAGGGATCACCGCACTGTCTAAGGGTCAGTACTGAGGGAGCACCACACTGTCAGAGTGTCAAGTACTGAGGGAGCACCGCACTGTCTGAGGGTCAGTGCTGAGGGAGCACCGCACTGTCTGAGGGTCAGTGCTGAGGAAGTGCCGCTCTGTCAGAGCGTCAAGTACTGTGGGAGTGCCGCACTGTCAGAGGGTCAGTGTTGAGGGAGCACCGCACTATCTGAGGGTCAATACTGAGGGAGTGCCACACTGTCTGAGGGTCAGTGCTGAGGGAGCACGGCACTGTCAGAGGGTCAGTACTGAGGAAGCACCGCACTGTCTGAGGGTCAGTACTGAGGGAGCACCGCACTGTCTGAAGGTCAGTGCTGAGGAAGCACCGCACTGTCTGAGGGTCAGTACTGAGGGAGCACCGCACTGTCTGAAGGTCAGTGCTGAGGAAGCACCGCACTGTCTGAGGGTCAGTACTGAGGGAGCGCCGCACTGTCGGAGGGTCAGTGCTGAAGGAGATCCGCACTGTCTGAGGGTCAGTACTGAGGGAGCACCGCACTGTCTAAGGGTCAGTACTGAGGGAACACCACACTGACAGAGGGTCAGTACTGAGGGAGCACCGCACTGTCTGAGGGTCAGTGCTGAGGGAGTGCCGCACTGTCAGAGGTTCAGTGCTGAAGGAGTGCCGCACTGTCAGAGGGTCAATGCTGAGGGAGTGCAGCACTGTCAGAGGGTCAGTACTGAGGGAGATCCGCACTGTCTGAGGGTCAGTGTTGAGGGAGATCCGCACTGTTGGAGGGTCAGTACTGAGGGAGCGCCGCACTGTCAGAGGGTCAGTACTGAGGGAGCATGGCACTGTCAGAGGGTCAGTACTATGGGAGTGCTGCACTGTCAGAGGGTCAGTACTGAGGGAGCACCGCACTGTCTGAGGGTCAGTGCTGAGGAAGCACCGCACTGTCTGAGGGTCAGTACTGAGGGAGCGCCGCACTGTCAGAGGGTCAGTACTGAGGGAGTGCCACACTGTCGGAGGGTCAGTACTGAGGGAGCGCCGCACTGTTGGAGGGTTAGTGCTGAGGGAGTGCCTCACTGTCAGAGGGTCAATACTGAGGGAGTGCCGCACTGTCAGAGGGTCAGTACTGAGGGAGCATCGCACTGTCTGTGGGTCAGTGTTGAGGGAGATCCGCACTGTCGGAGGGTCAGTGCTGAGGGAGTGCCTCACTGTCAGAGGGTCAATACTGAGGGAGCGCCGCACTGTCAGATAGTCAGTACTGTGGGAGCACCGCACTGTCAGAGGGTCAGTGTTGAGGGAGCGCCGCACAGTCAGAAGGTCAGCGCTGAGGGAGCGCCGCACTGTCTGAGGGACCGTGCTGAGGGAGCACCGCACTGTCAGAGGGTCAGTACTAAGGGAGTGCTGCACTGTCAGACGGTCAGTACTGAGGGAGTGCCGCACTGTCAGAGGGTCAGTACTCAGGGAGTGCCGCACTGTCAGAGGGTCAGTGCTGAGGGAGTGCCGCACTGTCTGAAGGTCAGTACTGAGGGAGCACCGCACTGTCGGACGGTCAGTGCTGAGGGAGCACGGTACTGTCAGAGGGTCACTGCTGAGAGAGATCCACACTGTCTGAGGGTCAGTGCTGAGGGAGAACCGTACCGTCGGAGGGTCATTAATGAGGGAGCGCTGCACTGTCGTAGGGTCATTGCTGAGGGAGCGCCGCACTGTCAGAGGGTCAGTACTGAGGGAGCACCGCACTGTCTGAGGGTCAGTACTGAGGGAGCACCGCACTGTCTGAGGGTCAGTGCTGAGGGAGCACCGCACTGTCTGAGGGTCAGTACTGAGGGAGCACCGCACTGTCTGAGGATCAGTGCTCAGGGAGCACCGCACTGTCTGTGGGTCACTGTTGAGGGAGCACCGCACTATCTGAGGGTCAGTACTGAGGGAGCACCGCACTGTCTGAGGGTCAGTGTTGAGGGAGCACCGCACTATCTGAGGGTCAGTACTGACGGAGCACCGCACTGTCTGAGGGTCAGTGCTGAGGGAGCACCGCACTGTCTGAGGGTCAGTGTTGAGGGAGCACCGCACTGTCTGAGGGTCAGTGTTGAGGGAGCACCCCACTGTCTGAGGGTCAGTACTGAGGGAGCACCGCACTGTCTGAGGGTCAGTACTGAGGGAGCACCGCACTGTCTGAGGGTCAGTGCTGAGGGAGCTCTACACCGTCAGAGGGTCAGTACTGAGGGAGAACCGCACTGTCGGAGGGTCATTGCTGAGGGAGCACCGCACTGTCTGAGGGTCAGTGCTGAGGGAGCACCGCACTGTCTGAGGGTCAGTGCTGAGGGAGCACGGCACTGTCTGAGGGTCAGTGTTGAGGGAGATCCGCACTGTCGGAGGGTCAGTGCTGAGGGAGTGCCTCACTGTCAGAGGGTCAATACTGAGGGAGCGCCGCACTGTCAGAGGGCCAGTACTGTGGGAGTGCCGCACTGTCAGAGGGTCAGTGTTGCGGGGGCGCCGCACTGTCAGAGGGTCAGTACTGAGGGAGTGCCGCACTGTCAGAGGGTCAATACTGAGGGAGAGCCGCACTGTCAGAGGGTCAGTCCTGAGGGAGTGCCGCACTGTCGGAGGGTCAGTGCTGAGGGAGCGCTGCACTGTCAGAATGTCAGTACTGAGGGAGTGCCGCACTGTCGGAGGGTCAGTACTGAGCGAGTGCCGCACTGTCAGAGGGTCAGTGCTGAGGGAGTGCTGTACTGTCGGAGGGTCAGTACTGAGGGAGCGCTGCACTGTCAGAGGGACAGTACTGTGGGAGTGCCGCACTGTCGGAGGGTCAGTACTGAGGGAGCGCTGCACTGTCAGAGGTTCAGTACTGAGGGAGTGCCGCACTGTCAGAGGGTCAGTACTGAGGGAGTGCCGCACTGTCGGAGGGTCAGTGCTGAGGGAGCGCCGCACTGTCAGAGGGTCAGTACTGAGGGAGCGCCGCACTGTCAGAGGGTCAGTGCTGAGGAAGCACCGCACTGTCTGAGGGTCAGTACTGAGGGAGCACCGCACTGTCTGAGTGTCAGTGTTGAGGGAGTGCCGCACTGTCAGAGGTTCAGTGCTGAAGGAGTGCCGCACTGTCAGAGGGTCAGTGCTGAGGAGTGCTGCACTGTCAGAGGGTCAGTACTGAGGGAGATCCGCACTCTCTGAGGGTCAGTGTTGAGGGAGATCCGGACTGTTGGAGGGTCAGTACTGAGGGAGCGCCGCACTGTCAGAGGGTCAGTACTGAGGGAGCACGGCACTGTCAGAAGGTCAGTACTGAGGGAGTGCTGCACTGTCAGAGGGACAGTACTGAGGGAGCACAGCACTGTCTGAGGGTCAGTGCTGAGGAAGCACCGCACTGTCTGAGGGTCAGTACTGAGGGAGTGCCGCACTGTCTGAGGGTCAGTACTGAGGGAGCGCCGCACTGTTGGAGGTTCAGTGCTGAGGGAGTGCCTCACTGTCAGAGGGTCAATACTGAGGGAGTGCCGCACTGTCTGAGTGTCAGTGCTGAGGGAGTGCCGCACTGTCAGAGGTTCAGTGCTGAAGGAGTGCCGCACTGTCAGAGGGTCAGTGCTGAGGAGTGCTGCACTGTCAGAGGGTCAGTACTGAGGGAGATCCTCACTCTCTGAGGGTCAGTGTTGAGGGAGATCCGGACTGTTGGAGGGTCAGTACTGAGGGAGCGCCGCACTGTCAGAGGGTCAGTACTGAGGGAGCACGGCACTGTCAGAAGGTCAGTACTGAGGGAGTGCTGCACTGTCAGAGGGACAGTACTGAGGGAGCACAGCACTGTCTGAGGGTCAGTGCTGAGGAAGCACCGCACTGTCTGAGGGTCAATACTGAGGGAGTGCCGCACTGTCTGAGGGTCAGTACTGAGGGAGCGCCGCACTGTTGGAGGTTCAGTGCTGAGGGAGTGCCTCACTGTCAGAGGGTCAATACTGAGGGAGTGCCGCACTGTCAGAGGGTCAGTACTGAGGGAGCACCGCACTGTCTGAGGGTCAGTGTTGAGGGAGATCCGCACTGTCGGAGGGTCAGTGCTGAGGGAGTGCCTCACTGTCAGAGGGTCAATACTGAGGGAGCGCCGCACTGTCAGATAGTCAGTACTGAGGGAGCGCCGCACTGTCAGAGGGTCAGTGCTGAGGGAGCGCCGCACTGTCAGAGGGTCAGTGCTGAGGGAGCGCCGCACTGTCAGATAGCCAGTACTGAGGGATCGCCGCACTGTCAGAGGGTCAGTGCTGAGGGAGCGCCGCACTGTCAGATAGTCAGTACTGTGGGAGCACCGCACTGTCAGAGGGTCAGTGTTGAGGGAGCGCTGCACAGTCAGAAGGTCAGAGCTGAGGGAGCACCGCACTGTCTGAGGGACCGTGCTGAGGGAGCACCGCACTGTCAGAGGGTCAGTACTAAGGGAGTGCCGCACTGTCAGACGGTCAGTACTGAGGGAGTGTCGCACTGTCAGAGGGTCAGTACTCAGGGAGTGCCGCACTGTCAGAGGGTCAGTGCTGAGGGAGTGCCGCACTGTCTGAAGGTCAGTACTGAGGGAGCTCCGCACTGTCGGAGGGTCAGTGCTGAGGGAGCACCGTACAGTCAGAGGGTCAGTGCTGAGGGAGAACAACACTGTCTGAGGGTCAGTGCTGAGGGAGAACCGCACTGTCTGAGGGTCAGTACTGAGGGAGCACCGCACTGTCTTAGGGTCAGTGCTGAGGGAGCACCGCACTGTCAGAGGGTCAGTACTGAGGGAGAACCGCACTGTCAGAGGGTCAGTACTGAGGGAGCACCGCACTGTCTGAGGGTCAGTACTGAGGGAGCACCGCACTGTCTGAGGGTCAATGCTGAGGGAGCACCGCACTGTCTGAGGGTCAGTACTGAGGGAGCACCGCACTGTCTGAGGGTCAGTGCTCAGGGAGCACCGCACTGTCTGTGGGTCAGTGTTGAGGGAGCACCGCACTATCTGAGGGTCAGTGCTGAGGGAGCACCGCACTGTCTGAGGGTCAGCGCTGAGGGAGCACCGCACTATCTGAGGGTCAGTGTTGAGGGAGCACCGCACTATCTGAGGGTCAGTACTGAGGGAGGGCCGCACTGTCTGAGGGTCAGTACTGAGAGAGGACCGCACTGTCTGAGGGTCAGTACTGAGGGAGCACAGCACTGTCTGAGGGTCAGTGTTGAGGGAGCACCGCACTGTCTGAGTGTCAGTACTGAGGGAGCACCGCACTGTCTGAGGGTCAGTACTGAGGGAGCACCGCACTGTCTGAGGGTAAGTGCTGAGGGAGCTCTACACCGTCAGAGGGTCAGTACTGGGGGAGAACCGCACTGTCGGAGGGTCATTGCTGAGGGAGCACCGCACTGTCTGAGGGTCAGTACTGAGGGAGCACAGCACTGTCTGAGGGTCAGTGTTGAGGGAGCACCGCACTGTCTGAGTGTCAGTACTGAGGGAGCACCGCACTGTCTGAGGGTCAGTACTGAGGGAGCACCGCACTGTCTGAGGGTAAGTGCTGAGGGAGCTCTACACCGTCAGAGGGTCAGTACTGGGGGAGAACCGCACTGTCGGAGGGTCATTGCTGAGGGAGCACCGCACTGTCTGAGGGTCAGTGCTGAGAGGGAACCGCACTGTCTGAGGGTCAGTGCTGAGGGAGCACGGCACTGTCTGAGGGTCAGTGTTGAGGGAGATCCGCACTGTCGGAGGGTCAGTGCTGAGGGAGTGCCTCACTGTCAGAGGGTCAATACTGAGGGAGCGCCGCACTGTCAGAGGGTCAGTACTGTGGGAGTGCCGCACTGTCAGAGGGTCAGTGTTGTAGGGGCGCCGCACTGTCGGAGGGTCAGTACTGAGGGAGTGCCGCACTGTCAGAGGGTCAATACTGAGGGAGAGCCGCACTGTCAGAGGGTCAGTACTGAGGGAGAGCCGCACTGTCGGAGGGTCAGTGCTGAGGGAGCGCTGCCCTGTCAGAGGGTCAGTACTGAGGGAGTGCCGCACTGTCGGAGGGTCAGTACTGAGCGAGTGCCGCACTGTCAGAGGGTCAGTGCTGAGGGAGTGCAGTACTGTCGGAGGGTCAGTAATGAGGGAGCGCTGCACTGTCAGAGGGTCAGTGCTGAGGGAGTGCTGCACTGTCAGAGGGTCAGTACTGAGGGAGATCCGCACTGTTGGAGGGTCAGTACTGAGGGAGTGCCGCACTGTCAGAGGGTCAGTACTGAGGGAGCACGGTACTGTCACAGGGTCAGTGTTGAGGGAGCGCCGCACTGTCGGAGGGTCAGTACTGAGGGAGTGCCGCACTGTCAGAGGGTCAGTACTGAGGGAGTGCCGCACTGTCGGAGGGTCAGTGTTGAGGGAGCGCTGCACTGTCAGAGGGTCAGTACTGAGGGAGTGCCGGACTGTCGGAGGGTCAGTACTGAGCGAGTGTCGCCCTGTCAGAGGGTCAGTGCTGAGGGAGTGCCGCACTGTCAGAGGGTCAGTACTGAGGGAGCGCTGCACTGTCAGAGGGTCAGTACTGAGGGAGTACCGCACTGTCGGAGGGTCAGTACTGAGGGAGCGCGGCACTGTCAGATGGTCAGTACTGAGGGAGTGTCGCACTGTCAGAGGGTCAGTGCTGAGGGAGTGCCGCACTGTCAGAGGGTCAGTACTGAGGGAGCGCCGCACTGTCAGAGGGTCAGTACTGAGGGAGCATGGCACTGTCAGAGGGTCAGTACTATGGGAGTGCTGCACTGTCAGAGGGTCAGTACTGAGGGAGCACCGCACTGTCTGAGGGTCAGTGCTGAGGAAGCACCGCACTGTCTGAGGGTCAGTACTGAGGGAGCGCCGCACTGTCAGAGGGTCAGTACTGAGGGAGTGCCACACTGTCGGAGGGTCAGTACTGAGGGAGCGCCGCACTGTTGGAGGGTTAGTGCTGAGGGAGTGCCTCACTGTCAGAGGGTCAATACTGAGGGAGTGCCGCACTGTCAGAGGGTCAGTACTGAGGGAGCACCGCACTGTCTGTGGGTCAGTGTTGAGGGAGATCCGCACTGTCGGAGGGTCAGTGCTGAGGGAGTGCCTCACTGTCAGAGGGTCAATACTGAGGGAGCGCCGCACTGTCAGATAGTCAGTACTGTGGGAGCACCGCACTGTCAGAGGGTCAGTGTTGAGGGAGCGCCGCACAGTCAGAAGGTCAGCGCTGAGGGAGCGCCGCACTGTCTGAGGGACCGTGCTGAGGGAGCACCGCACTGTCAGAGGGTCAGTACTAAGGGAGTGCTGCACTGTCAGACGGTCAGTACTGAGGGAGTGCCGCACTGTCAGAGGGTCAGTACTCAGGGAGTGCCGCACTGTCAGAGGGTCAGTGCTGAGAGAGATCCACACTGTCTGAGGGTCAGTGCTGAGGGAGAACCGTACCGTCGGAGGGTCATTAATGAGGGAGCGCTGCACTGTCGGAGGGTCATTGCTGAGGGAGCACCGCACTGTCAGAGGGTCAGTACTGAGGGAGCACCGCACTGTCTGAGGGTCAGTACTGAGGGAGCACCGCACTGTCTGAGGGTCAGTGCTGAGGGAGCACCGCACTGTCTGAGGGTCAGTACTGAGGGAGCACCGCACTGTCTGAGGATCAGTGCTCAGGGAGCACCGCACTGTCTGTGGGTCACTGTTGAGGGAGCACCGCACTATCTGAGGGTCAGTACTGAGGGAGCACCGCACTGTCTGAGGGTCAGTGTTGAGGGAGCACCGCACTATCTGAGGGTCAGTACTGACGGAGCACCGCACTGTCTGAGGGTCAGTGCTGAGGGAGCACCGCACTGTCTGAGGGTCAGTGCTGAGGGAGCACCGCACTGTCTGAGGGTCAGTGTTGAGGGAGCACCGCACTATCTGAGGGTCAGTACTGAGGGAGTGCCGCACTGTCAGATGTTCAGTGCTGAAGGAGTGCCGCACTGTCAGAGGGTCAGTGCTGAGGAGTGCTGCACTGTCAGAGGGTCAGTACTGAGGGAGATCCTCACTCTCTGAGGGTCAGTGTTGAGGGAGATCCGGACTGTTGGAGGGTCAGTACTGAGTGAGCGCCGCACTGTCAGAGGGTCAGTACTGAGGGAGCACGGCACTGTCAGAAGGTCAGTACTGAGGGAGTGCTGCACTGTCAGAGGGACAGTACTGAGGGAGCACAGCACTGTCTGAGGGTCAGTGCTGAGGAAGCACCGCACTGTCTGAGGGTCAATACTGAGGGAGTGCCGCACTGTCTGAGGGTCAGTACTGAGGGAGCGCCGCACTGTTGGAGGTTCAGTGCTGAGGGAGTGCCTCACTGTCAGAGGGTCAATACTGAGGGAGTGCCGCACTGTCAGAGGGTCAGTACTGAGGGAGCACCGCACTGTCTGAGGGTCAGTGTTGAGGGAGATCCGCACTGTCGGAGGGTCAGTGCTGAGGGAGTGCCTCACTGTCAGAGGGTCAATACTGAGGGAGCGCCGCACTGTCAGATAGTCAGTACTGAGGGAGCGCCGCACTGTCAGAGGGTCAGTGCTGAGGGAGCGCCGCACTGTCAGAGGGTCAGTGCTGAGGGAGCGCCGCACTGTCAGATAGTCAGTACTGAGGGATCGCCGCACTGTCAGAGGGTCAGTGCTGAGGGAGCGCCGCACTGTCAGATAGTCAGTACTGTGGGAGCACCGCACTGTCAGAGGGTCAGTGTTGAGGGAGCGCTGCACAGTCAGAAGGTCAGAGCTGAGGGAGCACCGCACTGTCTGAGGGACCGTGCTGAGGGAGCACCGCACTGTCAGAGGGTCAGTACTAAGGGAGTGCCGCACTGTCAGACGGTCAGTACTGAGGGAGTGTCGCACTGTCAGAGGGTCAGTACTCAGGGAGTGCCGCACTGTCAGAGGGTCAGTGCTGAGGGAGTGCCGCACTGTCTGAAGGTCAGTACTGAGGGAGCTCCGCACTGTCGGAGGGTCAGTGCTGAGGGAGCACCGTACAGTCAGAGGGTCAGTGCTGAGGGAGAACAACACTGTCTGAGGGTCAGTGCTGAGGGAGAACCGCACTGTCTGAGGGTCAGTACTGAGGGAGCACCGCACTGTCTTAGGGTCAGTGCTGAGGGAGCACCGCACTGTCAGAGGGTCAGTACTGAGGGAGAACCGCACTGTCAGAGGGTCAGTACTGAGGGAGCACCGCACTGTCTGAGGGTCAGTACTGAGGGAGCACCGCACTGTCTGAGGGTCAATGCTGAGGGAGCACCGCACTGTCTGAGGGTCAGTACTGAGGGAGCACCGCACTGTCTGAGGGTCAGTGCTCAGGGAGCACCGCACTGTCTGTGGGTCAGTGTTGAGGGAGCACCGCACTATCTGAGGGTCAGTGCTGAGGGAGCACCGCACTGTCTGAGGGTCAGCGCTGAGGGAGCACCGCACTATCTGAGGGTCAGTGTTGAGGGAGCACCGCACTATCTGAGGGTCAGTACTGAGGGAGGGCCGCACTGTCTGAGGGTCAGTACTGAGAGAGGACCGCACTGTCTGAGGGTCAGTACTGAGGGAGCACAGCACTGTCTGAGGGTCAGTGTTGAGGGAGCACCGCACTGTCTGAGTGTCAGTACTGAGGGAGCACCGCACTGTCTGAGGGTCAGTACTGAGGGAGCACCGCACTGTCTGAGGGTAAGTGCTGAGGGAGCTCTACACCGTCAGAGGGTCAGTACTGGGGGAGAACCGCACTGTCGGAGGGTCATTGCTGAGGGAGCACCGCACTGTCTGAGGGTCAGTGCTGAGAGGGAACCGCACTGTCTGAGGGTCAGTGCTGAGGGAGCACGGCACTGTCTGAGGGTCAGTGTTGAGGGAGATCCGCACTGTCGGAGGGTCAGTGCTGAGGGAGTGCCTCACTGTCAGAGGGTCAATACTGAGGGAGCGCCGCACTGTCAGAGGGTCAGTACTGTGGGAGTGCCGCACTGTCAGAGGGTCAGTGTTGTAGGGGCGCCGCACTGTCGGAGGGTCAGTACTGAGGGAGTGCCGCACTGTCAGAGGGTCAATACTGAGGGAGAGCCGCACTGTCAGAGGGTCAGTACTGAGGGAGAGCCGCACTGTCGGAGGGTCAGTGCTGAGGGAGCGCTGCCCTGTCAGAGGGTCAGTACTGAGGGAGTGCCGCACTGTCGGAGGGTCAGTACTGAGCGAGTGCCGCACTGTCAGAGGGTCAGTGCTGAGGGAGTGCAGTACTGTCGGAGGGTCAGTACTGAGGGAGCGCTGCACTGTCAGAGGGTCAGTGCTGAGGGAGTGCTGCACTGTCAGAGGGTCAGTACTGAGGGAGATCCGCACTGTTGGAGGGTCAGTACTGAGGGAGTGCCGCACTGTCAGAGGGTCAGTACTGAGGGAGCACGGTACTGTCACAGGGTCAGTGTTGAGGGAGCGCCGCACTGTCGGAGGGTCAGTACTGAGGGAGTGCCGCACTGTCAGAGGGTCAGTACTGAGGGAGTGCCGCACTGTCGGAGGGTCAGTGTTGAGGGAGCGCTGCACTGTCAGAGGGTCAGTACTGAGGGAGTGCCGGACTGTCGGAGGGTCAGTACTGAGCGAGTGTCGCCCTGTCAGAGGGTCAGTGCTGAGGGAGTGCCGCACTGTCAGAGGGTCAGTACTGAGGGAGCGCTGCACTGTCAGAGGGTCAGTACTGAGGGAGTACCGCACTGTCGGAGGGTCAGTACTGAGGGAGCGCGGCACTGTCAGATGGTCAGTACTGAGGGAGTGTCGCACTGTCAGAGGGTCAGTGCTGAGGGAGTGCCGCACTGTCAGAGGGTCAGTACTGAGGGAGCGCCGCACTGTCAGAGGGTCAGTACTGAGGGAGCATGGCACTGTCAGAGGGTCAGTACTATGGGAGTGCTGCACTGTCAGAGGGTCAGTACTGAGGGAGCACCGCACTGTCTGAGGGTCAGTGCTGAGGAAGCACCGCACTGTCTGAGGGTCAGTACTGAGGGAGCGCCGCACTGTCAGAGGGTCAGTACTGAGGGAGTGCCACACTGTCGGAGGGTCAGTACTGAGGGAGCGCCGCACTGTTGGAGGGTTAGTGCTGAGGGAGTGCCTCACTGTCAGAGGGTCAATACTGAGGGAGTGCCGCACTGTCAGAGGGTCAGTACTGAGGGAGCACCGCACTGTCTGTGGGTCAGTGTTGAGGGAGATCCGCACTGTCGGAGGGTCAGTGCTGAGGGAGTGCCTCACTGTCAGAGGGTCAATACTGAGGGAGCGCCGCACTGTCAGATAGTCAGTACTGTGGGAGCACCGCACTGTCAGAGGGTCAGTGTTGAGGGAGCGCCGCACAGTCAGAAGGTCAGCGCTGAGGGAGCGCCGCACTGTCTGAGGGACCGTGCTGAGGGAGCACCGCACTGTCAGAGGGTCAGTACTAAGGGAGTGCTGCACTGTCAGACGGTCAGTACTGAGGGAGTGCCGCACTGTCAGAGGGTCAGTACTCAGGGAGTGCCGCACTGTCAGAGGGTCAGTGCTGAGAGAGATCCACACTGTCTGAGGGTCAGTGCTGAGGGAGAACCGTACCGTCGGAGGGTCATTAATGAGGGAGCGCTGCACTGTCGGAGGGTCATTGCTGAGGGAGCACCGCACTGTCAGAGGGTCAGTACTGAGGGAGCACCGCACTGTCTGAGGGTCAGTACTGAGGGAGCACCGCACTGTCTGAGGGTCAGTGCTGAGGGAGCACCGCACTGTCTGAGGGTCAGTACTGAGGGAGCACCGCACTGTCTGAGGATCAGTGCTCAGGGAGCACCGCACTGTCTGTGGGTCACTGTTGAGGGAGCACCGCACTATCTGAGGGTCAGTACTGAGGGAGCACCGCACTGTCTGAGGGTCAGTGTTGAGGGAGCACCGCACTATCTGAGGGTCAGTACTGACGGAGCACCGCACTGTCTGAGGGTCAGTGCTGAGGGAGCACCGCACTGTCTGAGGGTCAGTGCTGAGGGAGCACCGCACTGTCTGAGGGTCAGTGTTGAGGGAGCACCGCACTATCTGAGGGTCAGTACTGAGGGAGGGCCGCACTGTCTGAGGGTCAGTACTGAGGGAGCACCGCACTGTCTGAGGGTCAGTACTGAGGGAGCACCGCACTGTCTGAGGGTCAGTGTTGAGGGTGCACCGCACTGTCTGAGGGTCAGTACTGAGGGAGCACCGCACTGTCTGAGGGTCAGTACTGAGGGAGCACCGCACTGTCTGAGGGTCAGTGCTGAGGGAGCTCTACACCGTCAGAGGGTCAGTACTGAGGGAGAACCGCACTGTCGGAGGGTCATTGCTGAGGGAGCACCGCACTGTCTGAGGGTCAGTGCTGAGGGAGCACCGCACTGTCTGAGGGTCAGTGCTGAGGGAGCACCGCACTGTCTGAGGGTCAGTGTTGAGGGAGATCCGCACTGTCGGAGGGTCAGTGCTGAGGGAGTGCCTCACTGTCAGAGGGTCAATACTGAGGGAGCGCCGCACTGTCAGAGGGCCAGTACTGAGGGAGTGCCGCACTGTCAGAGGGTCAATACTGAGGGAGAGCCGCACTGTCAGAGGGTCAGTCCTGAGGGAGTGCCGCACTGTCGGAGGGTCAGTGCTGAGGGAGCGCTGCACTGTCAGAGTGTCAGTACTGAGGGAGTGCCGCACTGTCGGAGGGTCAGTACTGAGCGAGTGCCGCACTGTCAGAGGGTCAGTGCTGAGGGAGTGCTGTACTGTCGGAGGGTCAGTACTGAGGGAGCGCTGCACTGTCAGAGGGTCAGTACTGAGGGAGTGCCGCACTGTCGGAGGGTCAGTACTGAGGGAGCGCTGCACTGTCAGATAGTCAGTACTGTGGGAGCACCGCACTGTCAGAGGGTCAGTGTTGAGGGAGCGCTGCACAGTCAGAAGGTCAGAGCTGAGGGAGCACCGCACTGTCTGAGGGACCGTGCTGAGGGAGCACCGCACTGTCAGAGGGTCAGTACTAAGGGAGTGCCGCACTGTCAGACGGTCAGTACTGAGGGAGTGTCGCACTGTCAGAGGGTCAGTACTCAGGGAGTGCCGCACTGTCAGAGGGTCAGTGCTGAGGGAGTGCCGCACTGTCTGAAGGTCAGTACTGAGGGAGCTCCGCACTGTCGGAGGGTCAGTGCTGAGGGAGCACCGTACAGTCAGAGGGTCAGTGCTGAGGGAGAACAACACTGTCTGAGGGTCAGTGCTGAGGGAGAACCGCACTGTCTGAGGGTCAGTACTGAGGGAGCACCGCACTGTCTTAGGGTCAGTGCTGAGGGAGCACCGCACTGTCAGAGGGTCAGTACTGAGGGAGAACCGCACTGTCAGAGGGTCAGTACTGAGGGAGCACCGCACTGTCTGAGGGTCAGTACTGAGGGAGCACCGCACTGTCTGAGGGTCAATGCTGAGGGAGCACCGCACTGTCTGAGGGTCAGTACTGAGGGAGCACCGCACTGTCTGAGGGTCAGTGCTCAGGGAGCACCGCACTGTCTGTGGGTCAGTGTTGAGGGAGCACCGCACTATCTGAGGGTCAGTGCTGAGGGAGCACCGCACTGTCTGAGGGTCAGCGCTGAGGGAGCACCGCACTATCTGAGGGTCAGTGTTGAGGGAGCACCGCACTATCTGAGGGTCAGTACTGAGGGAGGGCCGCACTGTCTGAGGGTCAGTACTGAGAGAGGACCGCACTGTCTGAGGGTCAGTACTGAGGGAGCACAGCACTGTCTGAGGGTCAGTGTTGAGGGAGCACCGCACTGTCTGAGTGTCAGTACTGAGGGAGCACCGCACTGTCTGAGGGTCAGTACTGAGGGAGCACCGCACTGTCTGAGGGTAAGTGCTGAGGGAGCTCTACACCGTCAGAGGGTCAGTACTGGGGGAGAACCGCACTGTCGGAGGGTCATTGCTGAGGGAGCACCGCACTGTCTGAGGGTCAGTGCTGAGAGGGAACCGCACTGTCTGAGGGTCAGTGCTGAGGGAGCACGGCACTGTCTGAGGGTCAGTGTTGAGGGAGATCCGCACTGTCGGAGGGTCAGTGCTGAGGGAGTGCCTCACTGTCAGAGGGTCAATACTGAGGGAGCGCCGCACTGTCAGAGGGTCAGTACTGTGGGAGTGCCGCACTGTCAGAGGGTCAGTGTTGTAGGGGCGCCGCACTGTCGGAGGGTCAGTACTGAGGGAGTGCCGCACTGTCAGAGGGTCAATACTGAGGGAGAGCCGCACTGTCAGAGGGTCAGTACTGAGGGAGAGCCGCACTGTCGGAGGGTCAGTGCTGAGGGAGCGCTGCCCTGTCAGAGGGTCAGTACTGAGGGAGTGCCGCACTGTCGGAGGGTCAGTACTGAGCGAGTGCCGCACTGTCAGAGGGTCAGTGCTGAGGGAGTGCAGTACTGTCGGAGGGTCAGTACTGAGGGAGCGCTGCACTGTCAGAGGGTCAGTGCTGAGGGAGTGCTGCACTGTCAGAGGGTCAGTACTGAGGGAGATCCGCACTGTTGGAGGGTCAGTACTGAGGGAGTGCCGCACTGTCAGAGGGTCAGTACTGAGGGAGCACGGTACTGTCACAGGGTCAGTGTTGAGGGAGCGCCGCACTGTCGGAGGGTCAGTACTGAGGGAGTGCCGCACTGTCAGAGGGTCAGTACTGAGGGAGTGCCGCACTGTCGGAGGGTCAGTGTTGAGGGAGCGCTGCACTGTCAGAGGGTCAGTACTGAGGGAGTGCCGGACTGTCGGAGGGTCAGTACTGAGCGAGTGTCGCCCTGTCAGAGGGTCAGTGCTGAGGGAGTGCCGCACTGTCAGAGGGTCAGTACTGAGGGAGCGCTGCACTGTCAGAGGGTCAGTACTGAGGGAGTACCGCACTGTCGGAGGGTCAGTACTGAGGGAGCGCGGCACTGTCAGATGGTCAGCACTGAGGGAGTGTCGCACTGTCAGAGGGTCAGTGCTGAGGGAGTGCCGCACTGTCAGAGGGTCAGTACTGAGGGAGCGCCGCACTGTCAGAGGGTCAGTACTGAGGGAGCATGGCACTGTCAGAGGGTCAGTACTATGGGAGTGCTGCACTGTCAGAGGGTCAGTACTGAGGGAGCACCGCACTGTCTGAGGGTCAGTGCTGAGGAAGCACCGCACTGTCTGAGGGTCAGTACTGAGGGAGCGCCGCACTGTCAGAGGGTCAGTACTGAGGGAGTGCCACACTGTCGGAGGGTCAGTACTGAGGGAGCGCCGCACTGTTGGAGGGTTAGTGCTGAGGGAGTGCCTCACTGTCAGAGGGTCAATACTGAGGGAGTGCCGCACTGTCAGAGGGTCAGTACTGAGGGAGCACCGCACTGTCTGTGGGTCAGTGTTGAGGGAGATCCGCACTGTCGGAGGGTCAGTGCTGAGGGAGTGCCTCACTGTCAGAGGGTCAATACTGAGGGAGCGCCGCACTGTCAGATAGTCAGTACTGTGGGAGCACCGCACTGTCAGAGGGTCAGTGTTGAGGGAGCGCCGCACAGTCAGAAGGTCAGCGCTGAGGGAGCGCCGCACTGTCTGAGGGACCGTGCTGAGGGAGCACCGCACTGTCAGAGGGTCAGTACTAAGGGAGTGCTGCACTGTCAGACGGTCAGTACTGAGGGAGTGCCGCACTGTCAGAGGGTCAGTACTCAGGGAGTGCCGCACTGTCAGAGGGTCAGTGCTGAGAGAGATCCACACTGTCTGAGGGTCAGTGCTGAGGGAGAACCGTACCGTCGGAGGGTCATTAATGAGGGAGCGCTGCACTGTCGGAGGGTCATTGCTGAGGGAGCACCGCACTGTCAGAGGGTCAGTACTGAGGGAGCACCGCACTGTCTGAGGGTCAGTACTGAGGGAGCACCGCACTGTCTGAGGGTCAGTGCTGAGGGAGCACCGCACTGTCTGAGGGTCAGTACTGAGGGAGCACCGCACTGTCTGAGGATCAGTGCTCAGGGAGCACCGCACTGTCTGTGGGTCACTGTTGAGGGAGCACCGCACTATCTGAGGGTCAGTACTGAGGGAGCACCGCACTGTCTGAGGGTCAGTGTTGAGGGAGCACCGCACTATCTGAGGGTCAGTACTGACGGAGCACCGCACTGTCTGAGGGTCAGTGCTGAGGGAGCACCGCACTGTCTGAGGGTCAGTGCTGAGGGAGCACCGCACTGTCTGAGGGTCAGTGTTGAGGGAGCACCGCACTATCTGAGGGTCAGTACTGAGGGAGGGCCGCACTGTCTGAGGGTCAGTACTGAGGGAGCACCGCACTGTCTGAGGGTCAGTACTGAGGGAGCACCGCACTGTCTGAGGGTCAGTGTTGAGGGTGCACCGCACTGTCTGAGGGTCAGTACTGAGGGAGCACCGCACTGTCTGAGGGTCAGTACTGAGGGAGCACCGCACTGTCTGAGGGTCAGTGCTGAGGGAGCTCTACACCGTCAGAGGGTCAGTACTGAGGGAGAACCGCACTGTCGGAGGGTCATTGCTGAGGGAGCACCGCACTGTCTGAGGGTCAGTGCTGAGGGAGCACCGCACTGTCTGAGGGTCAGTGCTGAGGGAGCACCGCACTGTCTGAGGGTCAGTGTTGAGGGAGATCCGCACTGTCGGAGGGTCAGTGCTGAGGGAGTGCCTCACTGTCAGAGGGTCAATACTGAGGGAGCGCCGCACTGTCAGAGGGCCAGTACTGAGGGAGTGCCGCACTGTCAGAGGGTCAATACTGAGGGAGAGCCGCACTGTCAGAGGGTCAGTCCTGAGGGAGTGCCGCACTGTCGGAGGGTCAGTGCTGAGGGAGCGCTGCACTGTCAGAGTGTCAGTACTGAGGGAGTGCCGCACTGTCGGAGGGTCAGTACTGAGCGAGTGCCGCACTGTCAGAGGGTCAGTGCTGAGGGAGTGCTGTACTGTCGGAGGGTCAGTACTGAGGGAGCGCTGCACTGTCAGAGGGTCAGTACTGAGGGAGTGCCGCACTGTCGGAGGGTCAGTACTGAGGGAGCGCTGCACTGTCAGAGGTTCAGTACTGAGGGAGTGCCGCACTGTCAGAGGGTCAGTACTGAGGGAGTGCCGCACTGTCGGAGGGTCTTTGCTGAGGGAGCGCCGCACTGTCAGAGGGTCAGTACTGAGGGAGCGCCGCACTGTCAGAGGGTCAGTGCTGAGGAAGCACCGCACTGTCTGAGGGTCAGTACTGAGGGAGCACCGCACTGTCTGAGTGTCAGTGCTGAGGGAGTGCCGCACTGTCAGAGGTTCAGTGCTGAAGGAGTGCCGAACTGTCAGAGGGTCAGTGCTGAGGAGTGCTGCACTGTCAGAGGGTCAGTACTGAGGGAGATCCGCACTGTCGGAGGGTCAGTGTTGAGGGAGATCCGGACTGTTGGAGGGTCAGTACTGAGGGAGCGCCGCACTGTCAGAGGGTCAGTACTGAGGGAGCACGGCACTGTCAGAAGGTCAGTACTGAGGGAGTGCTGCACTGTCAGAGGGACAGTACTGAGGGAGCACAGCACTGTCTGAGGGTCAGTGCTGAGGAAGCACCGCACTGTCTGAGGGTCAGTACTGAGGGAGTGCCGCACTGTCTGAGGATCAGTACTGAGGGAGCGCCGCACTGTTGGAGGTTCAGTGTTGAGGGAGATCCGCACTGTCGGAGGGTCAGTGCTGAGGGAGTGCCTCACTGTCAGAGGGTCAATACTGAGGGAGCGCCGCACTGTCAGATAGTCAGTACTGAGGGAGCGCCGCACTGTCAGAGGGTCAGTGCTGAGGGAGCGCCGCACTGTCAGAGGGTCAGTGCTGAGGGAGCGCCGCACTGTCAGATAGTCAGTACTGAGGGATCGCCGCACTGTCAGAGGGTCAGTGCTGAGGGAGCGCCGCACTGTCAGATAGTCAGTACTGTGGGAGCACCGCACTGTCAGAGGGTCAGTGTTGAGGGAGCGCTGCACAGTCAGAAGGTCAGAGCTGAGGGAGCACCGCACTGTCTGAGGGACCGTGCTGAGGGAGCACCGCACTGTCAGAGGGTCAGTACTAAGGGAGTGCCGCACTGTCAGACGGTCAGTACTGAGGGAGTGTCGCACTGTCAGAGGGTCAGTACTCAGGGAGTGCCGCTCTGTCAGAGGGTCAGTGCTGAGGGAGTGCCGCACTGTCTGAAGGTCAGTACTGAGGGAGCTCCGCACTGTCGGAGGGTCAGTGCTGAGGGAGCACCGTACAGTCAGAGGGTCAGTGCTGAGGGAGAACAACACTGTCTGAGGGTCAGTGCTGAGGGAGAACCGCACCGTCGGAGGGTCAGTAATGAGGGAGCGCTGCACTGTCAGAGGGTCAGTACTGAGGGAGAACCGCACTGTCTGAGGGTCAGTACTGAGGGAGCACCGCACTGTCTTAGGGTCAGTGCTGAGGGAGCACCGCACTGTCAGAGGGTCAGTACTGAGGGAGAACCGCACTGTCAGAGGGTCAGTACTGAGGGAGCACCGCACTGTCTGAGGGTCAGTACTGAGGGAGCACCGCACTGTCTGAGGGTCAGTACTGAGGGAGCACCGCACTGTCTGAGGGTCAATGCTGAGGGAGCACCGCACTGTCAGAGGGTCAGTGCTGAGGGAGTGCCGCACTGTCTGAAGGTCAGTACTGAGGGAGCTCCGCACTGTCGGAGGGTCAGTGCTGAGGGAGCACCGTACAGTCAGAGGGTCAGTGCTGAGGGAGAACAACACTGTCTGAGGGTCAGTGCTGAGGGAGAACCGCACCGTCGGAGGGTCAGTAATGAGGGAGCGCTGCACTGTCAGAGGGTCAGTACTGAGGGAGAACCGCACTGTCTGAGGGTCAGTACTGAGGGAGCACCGCACTGTCTTAGGGTCAGTGCTGAGGGAGCACCGCACTGTCAGAGGGTCAGTACTGAGGGAGAACCGCACTGTCAGAGGGTCAGTACTGAGGGAGCACCGCACTGTCTGAGGGTCAGTACTGAGGGAGCACCGCACTGTCTGAGGGTCAGTACTGAGGGAGCACCGCACTGTCTGAGGGTCAATGCTGAGGGAGCACCGCACTGTCTGAGGGTCAGTACTGAGGGAGCACCGCACTGTCTGAGGGTCAGTGCTCAGGGAGCACCGCACTGTCTGTGGGTCAGTGTTGAGGGAGCACCGCACTATCTGAGGGTCAGTGCTGAGGGAGCACCGCACTGTCTGAGGGTCAGTACTGAGGGAGCACAGCACTGTCTGAGGGTCAGTGTTGAGGGAGCACCGCACTGTCTGAGTGTCAGTACTGAGGAAGCACCGCACTGTCTGAGGGTCAGTACTGAGGGAGTGCCGCACTGTCTGAGGATCAGTACTGAGGGAGCGCCGCACTGTTGGAGGTTCAGTGCTGAGGGAGTGCCTCACTGTCAGAGGGTCAATACTGAGGGAGTGCCGCACTGTCAGAGGGTCAGTACTGAGGGAGCACCGCACTGTCTGAGGGTCAGTGTTGAGGGAGATCCGCACTGTCGGAGGGTCAGTGCTGAGGGAGTGCCTCACTGTCAGAGGGTCAATACTGAGGGAGCGCCGCACTGTCAGATAGTCAGTACTGAGGGAGCGCCGCACTGTCAGAGGGTCAGTGCTGAGGGAGCGCCGCACTGTCAGAGGGTCAGTGCTGAGGGAGCGCCGCACTGTCAGATAGTCAGTACTGAGGGATCGCCGCACTGTCAGAGGGTCAGTGCTGAGGGAGCGCCGCACTGTCAGATAGTCAGTACTGTGGGAGCACCGCACTGTCAGAGGGTCAGTGTTGAGGGAGCGCTGCACAGTCAGAAGGTCAGAGCTGAGGGAGCACCGCACTGTCTGAGGGACCGTGCTGAGGGAGCACCGCACTGTCAGAGGGTCAGTACTAAGGGAGTGCCGCACTGTCAGACGGTCAGTACTGAGGGAGTGTCGCACTGTCAGAGGGTCAGTACTCAGGGAGTGCCGCTCTGTCAGAGGGTCAGTGCTGAGGGAGTGCCGCACTGTCTGAAGGTCAGTACTGAGGGAGCTCCGCACTGTCGGAGGGTCAGTGCTGAGGGAGCACCGTACAGTCAGAGGGTCAGTGCTGAGGGAGAACAACACTGTCTGAGGGTCAGTGCTGAGGGAGAACCGCACCGTCGGAGGGTCAGTAATGAGGGAGCGCTGCACTGTCAGAGGGTCAGTACTGAGGGAGAACCGCACTGTCTGAGGGTCAGTACTGAGGGAGCACCGCACTGTCTTAGGGTCAGTGCTGAGGGAGCACCGCACTGTCAGAGGGTCAGTACTGAGGGAGAACCGCACTGTCAGAGGGTCAGTACTGAGGGAGCACCGCACTGTCTGAGGGTCAGTACTGAGGGAGCACCGCACTGTCTGAGGGTCAATGCTGAGGGAGCACCGCACTGTCTGAGGGTCAGTACTGAGGGAGCACCGCACTGTCTGAGGGTCAGTGCTCAGGGAGCACCGCACTGTCTGTGGGTCAGTGTTGAGGGAGCACCGCACTATCTGAGGGTCAGTGCTGAGGGAGCACCGCACTGTCTGAGGGTCAGCGCTGAGGGAGCACCGCACTATCTGAGGGTCAGTGTTGAGGGAGCACCGCACTATCTGAGGGTCAGTACTGAGGGAGGGCCGCACTGTCTGAGGGTCAGTACTGAGAGAGGACCGCACTGTCTGAGGGTCAGTACTGAGGGAGCACAGCACTGTCTGAGGGTCAGTGTTGAGGGAGCACCGCACTGTCTGAGTGTCAGTACTGAGGGAGCACCGCACTGTCTGAGGGTCAGTACTGAGGGAGCACCGCACTGTCTGAGGGTAAGTGCTGAGGGAGCTCTACACCGTCAGAGGGTCAGTACTGGGGGAGAACCGCACTGTCGGAGGGTCATTGCTGAGGGAGCACCGCACTGTCTGAGGGTCAGTGCTGAGAGGGAACCGCACTGTCTGAGGAACAGTGCTGAGGGAGCACGGCACTGTCTGAGGGTCAGTGTTGAGGGAGATCCGCACTGTCGGAGGGTCAGTGCTGAGGGAGTGCCTCACTGTCAGAGGGTCAATACTGAGGGAGCGCCGCACTGTCAGAGGGTCAGTACTGTGGGAGTGCCGCACTGTCAGAGGGTCAGTGTTGTAGGGGCGCCGCACTGTCGGAGGGTCAGTACTGAGGGAGTGCCGCACTGTCAGAGGGTCAATACTGAGGGAGAGCCGCACTGTCAGAGGGTCAGTACTGAGGGAGAGCCGCACTGTCGGAGGGTCAGTGCTGAGGGAGCGCTGCCCTGTCAGAGGGTCAGTACTGAGGGAGTGCCGCACTGTCGGAGGGTCAGTACTGAGCGAGTGCCGCACTGTCAGAGGGTCAGTGCTGAGGGAGTGCAGTACTGTCGGAGGGTCAGTACTGAGGGAGCGCTGCACTGTCAGAGGGTCAGTGCTGAGGGAGTGCTGCACTGTCAGAGGGTCAGTACTGAGGGAGATCCGCACTGTTGGATGGTCAGTACTGAGGGAGTGCCGCACTGTCAGAGGGTCAGTACTGAGGGAGCACGGTACTGTCACAGGGTCAGTGTTGAGGGAGCGCCGCACTGTCGGAGGGTCAGTACTGAGGGAGTGCCGCACTGTCAGAGGGTCAGTACTGAGGGAGTGCCGCACTGTCGGAGGGTCAGTGTTGAGGGAGCGCTGCACTGTCAGAGGGTCAGTACTGAGGGAGTGCCGGACTGTCGGAGGGTCAGTACTGAGCGAGTTTCGAACTGTCAGAGGGTCAGTGCTGAGGGAGTGCCGCACTGTCAGAGGGTCAGTACTGAGGGAGCGCTGCACTGTCAGAGGGTCAGTACTGAGGGAGTACCGCACTGTCGGAGGGTCAGTACTGAGGGAGCGCGGCACTGTCAGATGGTCAGTACTGAGGGAGTGTCGCACTGTCAGAGGGTCAGTGCTGAGGGAGTGCCGCACTGTCAGAGGGTCAGTACTGAGGGAGCACCGCACTGTCTGAGGGTCAGTACTGAGGGAGCACCGCACTGTCTGAGGGTCAGTGTTGAGGGAGCACCGCACTGTCTGAGGGTCAGTACTGAGGGAGCACCGCACTGTCTGAGGGTCAGTGCTGAGGGAGCTCTACACCGTCAGAGGGTCAGTACTGAGGGAGAACCGCACTGTCGGAGGTTCATTGCTGAGGGAGCACCGCACTGTCTGAGGGTCAGTGCTGAGGGAGCACCGCACTGTCTGAGGGTCAGTGCTGAGGGAGCACGGCACTGTCTGAGGGTCAGCGTTGAGGGAGATCCGAACTGTCGGAGGATCAGTGCTGAGGGAGTGCCTCACTGTCAGAGGGTCAATACTGAGGGAGCGCCGCACTGTCAGAGGGCCAGTACTGTGGGAGTGCCGCACTGTCAGAGGGTCAGTGTTGCGGGGGCGCCGCACTGTCGGAGGGTCAGTACTGAGGGAGTGCCGCACTGTCAGAGGGTCAATAGTGAGGGAGAGCCGCACTGTCAGAGGATCAGTACTGAGGGAGTGCCGCACTGTCGGAGGGTCAGTGCTGAGGGAGCGCTGCACTGTCAGAGGGTCAGTACTGAGGGAGTGCCGCACTGTCGGAGGGTCAGTACTGAGCGAGTGCCGCACTGTCAGAGGGTCAGTGCTGAGGGAGTGCCGTACTGTCGGAGGGTCAGTACTGAGGGAGTGCCGCACTGTCGGAGGGTCAGTACTGAGGGAGCGCCGCACTGTCAGAGGGTCAGTACTGAGGGAGCGCCGCACTGTCAGAGGGTCAGTGCTGAGGAAGCACCGCACTGTCTGAGGGTCAGTCCTGAGGGAGCACCGCACTGTCTGAGTGTCAGTGCTGAGGGAGTGCCGCACTGTCAGAGGTTCAGTGCTGAAGGAGTGCCGCACTGTCAGAGGGTCAGTGCTGAGGAGTGCTGCACTGTCAGAGGGTCAGTACTGAGGGAGATCCGCACTGTCGGAGGGTCAGTGTTGAGGGAGATCCGGACTGTTGGAGGGTCAGTACTGAGGGAGCGCCGCACTGTCAGAGGGTCAGTACTGAGGGAGCACGGCACTGTCAGAGGGTCAGTACTGAGGGAGTGCTGCACTGTCAGAGGGACAGTACTGAGGGAGCACAGCACTGTCTGAGGGTCAGTGCTGAGGAAGCACCGCTCTGTCTGAGGGTCAGTACTGAGGGAGTGCCGCACTGTCTGAGGGTCAGTACTGAGGGAGCGCCGCACTGTTGGAGGTTCAGTGCTGAGGGAGTGCCTCACTGTCAGAGGGTCAATACTGAGGGAGTGCCGCACTGTCAGAGGGTCAGTACTGAGGGAGCACCGCACTGTCTGAGGGTCAGTGTTGAGGGAGATCCGCACTGTCGGAGGGTCAGTGCTGAGGGAGTGCCTCACTGTCAGAGGGTCAATACTGAGGGAGCGCCGCACTGTCAGATAGTCAGTACTGAGGGAGCGCCGCACTGCCAGATAGTCAGTACTATGGGAGCGCCGCACTGTCAGAGGGTCAGTGCTGAGGGAGCGCCGCACTGTCAGATAGTCAGTACTGAGGGAGCGCCGCACTGTCAGAGGGTCTGTGCTGAGGGAGCGCCGCACTGTCAGATAGTCAGTACTGTGGGAGCACCGCACTGTCAGAGGGTCAGTGTTGAGGGAGCGCTGCACAGTCAGAAGGTCAGCGCTGAGGGAGCACCGCACTGTCTGAGGGACCGTGCTGAGGGAGCACCGCACTGTCAGAGGGTCAGTACTAAGGGAGTGCCGCACTGTCAGACGGTCAGTACTGAGGGAGTGTCGCACTGTCAGAGGGTCAGTACTCAGGGAGTGCCGCACTGTCAGAGGGTCAGTGCTGAGGGAGTGACGCACTGTCTGAAGGTCAGTACTGAGGGAGCACCGCACTGTCGGAGGGTCAGTGCTGAGGGAGATCCACACTGTCTGAGGGTCAGTGCTGAGGGAGAACCGCACCGTCGGAGGGTCAGTAATGAGGGAGCGCTGCACTGTCGGAGGGTCATTGCTGAGGGAGCGCCGCACTGTCAGAGGGTCAGTACTGAGGGAGAACCGCACTGTCTGAGGGTCAGTACTGAGGGAGCACCGCACTGTCTTAGGGTCAGTGCTGAGGGAGCACCGCACTGTCAGAGGGTCAGTACTGAGGGAGAACCGCACTGTCAGAGGGTCAGTACTGAGGGAGCACCGCACTGTCTGAGGGTCAGTACTGAGGGAGCACCGCACTGTCTGAGGGTCAGTGCTGAGGGAGCACCGCACTGTCTGAGGGTCAGTACTGAGGGAGCACCGCACTGTCTGAGGGTCAGTGCTCAGGGAGCACCGCACTGTCTGTGGGTCAGTGTTGAGGGAGCATCGCACTACCTGAGGGTCAGTACTGAGGGAGCACCGCACTGTCTGAGGGTCAGTGTTGAGGGAGTGCCTCACTGTCAGAGGGTCAATACTGAGGGAGTGCCGCACTGTCAGAGGGTCAGTACTGAGGGAGCGCCGCACTGTCAGAGGGTCAGTACTGAGGGAGCACCGTACTGTCTGAGGGTCAGTGTTGAGGGAGATCCGCACTGTCGGAGGGTCAGTGCTGAGGGAGTGCCTCACTGTCAGAGGGTCAATACTGAGGGAGCGCCGCACTGTCAGATAGTCAGTACTGTGGGAGCACCGCACTGTCAGAGGGTCAGTGTTGAGGGAGCGCCGCACAGTCAGAAGGTCAGCGCTGAGGGAGCACCGCACTGTCTGAGGGACCATGCTGAGGGAGCACCGCACTGTCAGAGGGTCAGTACTAAGGGAGTGCCGCACTGTCAGACGGTCAGTACTGAGGGAGTGTCGCACTGGCAGAGGGTCAGTACTCAGGGAGTGCCGCACTGTCAGAGGGTCAGTACTGAGGGAGAACCGCACTGTCGGAGGGTCAGTACTGAGGGAGCGCGGCACTGTCAGATGGTCAGTACTGAGGGAGTGTCGCACTGTCAGAGGGTCAGTGCTGAGGGAGTGCCGCACTGTCAGAGGGTCAGTACTGAGGGAGCACCGCACTGTCTGAGGGTCAGTACTGAGGGAGCACCGCACTGTCTGAGGGTCAGTGTTGAGGGAGCACCGCACTGTCTGAGGGTCAGTACTGAGGGAGCACCGCACTGTCTGAGGGTCAGTACTGAGGGAGCACCGCACTGTCTGAGGGTCAGTGCTGAGGGAGCTCTACACCGTCAGAGGGTCAGTACTGAGGGAGAACCGCACTGTCGGAGGTTCATTGCTGAGGGAGCACCGCACTGTCTGTGGGTCAGTGCTGAGGGAGCACCGCACTGTCTGAGGGTCAGTGCTGAGGGAGCACGGCACTGTCTGAGGGTCAGCGTTGAGGGAGATCCGAACTGTCGGAGGATCAGTGCTGAGGGAGTGCCTCACTGTCAGAGGGTCAATACTGAGGGAGCGCCGCACTGTCAGAGGGCCAGTACTGTGGGAGTGCCGCACTGTCAGAGGGTCAGTGTTGCGGGGGCGCCGCACTGTCGGAGGGTCAGTACTGAGGGAGTGCCGCACTGTCAGAGGGTCAATAGTGAGGGAGAGCCGCACTGTCAGAGGATCAGTACTGAGGGAGTGCCGCACTGTCGGAGGGTCAGTGCTGAGGGAGCGCTGCACTGTCAGAGGGTCAGTACTGAGGGAGTGCCGCACTGTCGGAGGGTCAGTACTGAGCGAGTGCCGCACTGTCAGAGGGTCAGTGCTGAGGGAGTGCCGTACTGTCGGAGGGTCAGTACTGAGGGAGTGCCGCACTGTCGGAGGGTCAGTACTGAGGGAGCGCCGCACTGTCAGAGGGTCAGTACTGAGGGAGCGCCGCACTGTCAGAGGGTCAGTGCTGAGGAAGCACCGCACTGTCTGAGGGTCAGTCCTGAGGGAGCACCGCACTGTCTGAGTGTCAGTGCTGAGGGAGTGCCGCACTGTCAGAGGTTCAGTGCTGAAGGAATGCCGCACTGTCAGAGGGTCAGTGCTGAGGAGTGCTGCACTGTCAGAGGGTCAGTACTGAGGGAGATCCGCACTGTCGGAGGGTCAGTGTTGAGGGAGATCCGGACTGTTGGAGGGTCAGTACTGAGGGAGCGCCGCACTGTCAGAGGGTCAGTACTGAGGGAGCACGGCACTGTCAGAGGGTCAGTACTGAGGGAGTGCTGCACTGTCAGAGGGACAGTACTGAGGGAGCACAGCACTGTCTGAGGGTCAGTGCTGAGGAAGCACCGCTCTGTCTGAGGGTCAGTACTGAGGGAGTGCCGCACTGTCTGAGGGTCAGTACTGAGGGAGCGCCGCACTGTTGGAGGTTCAGTGCTGAGGGAGTGCCTCACTGTCAGAGGGTCAATACTGAGGGAGTGCCGCACTGTCAGAGGGTCAGTACTGAGGGAGCACCGCACTGTCTGAGGGTCAGTGTTGAGGGAGATCCGCACTGTCGGAGGGTCAGTGCTGAGGGAGTGCCTCACTGTCAGAGGGTCAATACTGAGGGAGCGCCGCACTGTCAGATAGTCAGTACTGAGGGAGCGCCGCACTGTCAGATAGTCAGTACTATGGGAGCGCCGCACTGTCAGAGGGTCAGTGCTGAGGGAGCGCCGCACTGTCAGATAGTCAGTACTGAGGGAGCGCCGCACTGTCAGAGGGTCTGTGCTGAGGGAGCGCCGCACTGTCAGATAGTCAGTACTGTGGGAGCACCGCACTGTCAGAGGGTCAGTGTTGAGGGAGCGCTGCACAGTCAGAAGGTCAGCGCTGAGGGAGCACCGCACTGTCTGAGGGACCGTGCTGAGGGAGCACCGCACTGTCAGAGGGTCAGTACTAAGGGAGTGCCGCACTGTCAGACGGTCAGTACTGAGGGAGTGTCGCACTGTCAGAGGGTCAGTACTCAGGGAGTGCCGCACTGTCAGAGGGTCAGTGCTGAGGGAGTGACGCACTGTCTGAAGGTCAGTACTGAGGGAGCACCGCACTGTCGGAGGGTCAGTGCTGAGGGAGATCCACACTGTCTGAGGGTCAGTGCTGAGGGAGAACCGCACCGTCGGAGGGTCAGTAATGAGGGAGCGCTGCACTGTCGGAGGGTCATTGCTGAGGGAGCGCCGCACTGTCAGAGGGTCAGTACTGAGGGAGAACCGCACTGTCTGAGGGTCAGTACTGAGGGAGCACCGCACTGTCTTAGGGTCAGTGCTGAGGGAGCACCGCACTGTCAGAGGGTCAGTACTGAGGGAGAACCGCACTGTCAGAGGGTCAGTACTGAGGGAGCACCGCACTGTCTGAGGGTCAGTACTGAGGGAGCACCGCATTGTCTGAGGGTCAGTGCTGAGGGAGCACCGCACTGTCTGAGGGTCAGTACTGAGGGAGCACCGCACTGTCTGAGGGTCAGTGCTCAGGGAGCACCGCACTGTCTGTGGGTCAGTGTTGAGGGAGCATCGCACTACCTGAGGGTCAGTACTGAGGGAGCACCGCACTGTCTGAGGGTCAGTGTTGAGGGAGTGCCTCACTGTCAGAGGGTCAATACTGAGGGAGTGCCGCACTGTCAGAGGGTCAGTACTGAGGGAGCGCCGCACTGTCAGAGGGTCAGTACTGAGGGAGCACCGTACTGTCTGAGGGTCAGTGTTGAGGGAGATCCGCACTGTCGGAGGGTCAGTGCTGAGGGAGTGCCTCACTGTCAGAGGGTCAATACTGAGGGAGCGCCGCACTGTCAGATAGTCAGTACTGTGGGAGCACCGCACTGTCAGAGGGTCAGTGTTGAGGGAGCGCCGCACAGTCAGAAGGTCAGCGCTGAGGGAGCACCGCACTGTCTGAGGGACCATGCTGAGGGAGCACCGCACTGTCAGAGGGTCAGTACTAAGGGAGTGCCGCACTGTCAGACGGTCAGTACTGAGGGAGTGTCGCACTGGCAGAGTGTCAGTACTCAGGGAGTGCCGCACTGTCAGAGGGTCAGTACTGAGGGAGAACCGCACTGTCTGAGGGTCAGTACTGAGGGAGCACCGCACTGTCTTAGGGTCAGTGCTGAGGGAGCACCGCACTGTCAGAGGGTCAGTACTGAGGGAGAACCGCACTGTCTGAGGGTCAGTACTGAGGGAGCACCGCACTGTCTTAGGGTCAGTGCTGAGGGAGCACCGCACTGTCAGAGGGTCAGTACTGAGGGAGAACCGCACTGTCTGAGGGTCAGTACTGAGGGAGCACCGCACTGTCTGAGGGTGAGTGCTGAGGGAGCACCGCACTGTCTGAGGGTCAGTACTGAGGGAGCACCGCACTGTCTGAGGGTCAGTGCTCAGGGAGCACCGCACTGTCTGAGGGTCAGTGCTGAGGGAGCACCGCACTGTCTGAGGGTCAGTGTTGAGGGAGCACCGCACTATCTGAGGGTCAGTACTGAGGGAGGGCCGCATTGTCTGAGGGTCAGTACTGAGAGAGCACCGCACTGTCTGAGGGTCAGTACTGAGGGAGCACAGCACTGTCTGAGGGTCAGTGTTGAGGGAGCACCGCACTGTCTGAGTGTCAGTACTGAGGGAGCACCGCACTGTCTGAGGGTCAGTACTGAGGGAGCGCCGCACTGTCTGAGGGTCAGTACTGAGGGAGCACCGCACTGTCTGAGGGTCAGTGCTGAGGGAGCTCTACACCGTCAGAGGGTCAGTACTGGGGGAGAACCGCACTGTCGGAGGGTCATTGCTGAGGGAGCACCGCACTGTCTGAGGGTCAGTGCTGAGAGGGAACCGCACTGTCTGAGGGTCAGTGCTGAGGGAGCACGGCACTGTCTGAGGGTCAGTGTTGAGGGAGATCCGCACTGTCGGAGGTCAGTGCTGAGGGAGTGCCTCACTGTCAGAGGGTCAATACTGAGGGAGCGCCGCACTGTCAGAGGGTCAGTACTGTGGGAGTGCCGCACTGTCAGAGGGTCAGTGTTGTGGGGGCGCCGCACTGTCGGAGGGTCAGTACTGAGGGAGTGCCGCACTGTCAGAGGGTCAATACTGAGGGAGAGCCGCACTGTCAGAGGGTCAGTACTGAGGGAGAGCCGCACTGTCGGAGGGTCAGTGCTGAGGGAGCGCTGCACTGTCGGAGGGTCAGTACTGAGGTAGAGCCGCACTGTCAGAGGGTCAGTACTGAGGGAGTGCCGCACTGTCGGAGGGTCAGTACTGAGCGAGTGCCGCACTGTCAGAGGGTCAGTGCTGAGGGAGTGCTGTACTGTCGGAGGGTCAGTACTGAGGGAGCGCTGCACTGTCAGAGGGTCAGTGCTGAGGGAGTGCTGCACTGTCAGAGGGTCAGTACTGAGGGAGATCCGCACTGTTGAAGGGTCAGTACTGAGGGAGTGCCGCCCTGTCAGAGGGTCAGTACTGAGGGAGCACGGTACTGTCAGAGGGTCAGTGTTGAGAGAGCGCCGCACTGTCGGAGGGTCAGTACTGAGGGAGTGCCGCACTGTCAGAGGGTCAATACTGAGGGAGAGCCGCACTGTCAGAGGGTCAGTACTGAGGGAGTGCCGCACTGTCGGAGGGTCAGTGTTGAGGGAGCGCTGCACTATCAGAGGGTCAGTACTGAGGGAGTGCCGCACTGTCGTTGGGTCAGCACTGAGCGAGTGTCGCACTGTCAGAGGGTCAGTGCTGAGGGAGTGCCGCACTGTCGGAGGGTCAGTACTGAGGGAGCGCTGCACTGTCAGAGGGTCAGTACTGAGGGAGTGCCGCACTGTCGGAGGGTCAGTACTGAGGGAGCGCGGCACTGTCAGATGGTCAGTACTGAGGGAGTGTCGCACTGTCAGAGGGTCAGTGCTGAGGGAGTGCCGCACTGTCAGAGGGTCAGTGCTGATGGAGTGCCGCACTGTCAGAGGGACAGCACTGTGGGAGTGCCGCACTGTCTGAGGGTGAGTACTGAGGGAGCACCACACTGTCTGAGGGGCAGTGCTGAGGGTGCTCTACACCGTCGGAGGGTCAGTACTGAGGGAGAACCGCACCGTCGGAGGGTCAGTAATGAGGGAGCGCTGCACTGTCGGAGGGTCATTGCTGAGGGAGCGCCGCACTGTCTGAGGGTCAGTGCTGAGGGAGTGCTGCACTGTCTGAGGGTCAGTGCGGAGGGAGCACCGCACTGTCTGAGGGTCAGTGCGGAGGGAGCACCGCACTGTCTGAGGGTCAGTGCTGAGGGAGCACCGCACTGTCTGAGGGTCAGTGCGGAGGGAGCACCGCACTGTCTGAGGGTCAGTACTGAGGGAGCACCGCACTATCTGAGGGTCAGTACTGAGGGAGTGCCGCACTGTCTGAGGGTCAGTGCTGAGGGAGCACCGCACTGTCTGAGGGTCAGTGCTGAAGGAGATCCGAACTGTCTGTGGGTCAGTACTGAGGGAGCACCGCACTGTCTGAGGTTCAGTGCTGAGGGAATGCCGCACTGTCAGAGGTTCAGTGCTGAAGGAGTGCCGCACTGTCAGAGGGTCAGTGCTGAGGGAGTGCTGCACTGTCTGAGGGTCAGTGCTGAGGGAGCACCGCACTGTCAGAGGATCAAGTACTGAGGGAGCACCGCACTGTCTGAGGGTCAGTACTGAGGGAGCACCGCACTGTCTGAGGTTCAGTGCTGAGGGAATGCCGCACTGTCAGAGGGTCAGTGCTGAGGCGAGTGCTGCACTGTCAGAGGGTCAGTACTGAGGGAGATCCGCACTGTTGGAGGGTCAGTACTGAGGGAGTGCCGAACTGTCAGAGGGTCAGTACTGAGGGAGCACGGCACTGTCTGAGGGTCAGTACTGAGGGAGCACTGCACTGTCTGAGGGTCAGTGTTGAGGGAGATCCGCACTGTCGGAGGGTCAGTACTGAGGGAGCACCGCACTGTCAGAGGGTCAATACTGAGGGAGTGCCGCACTGTCAGAGGGTCAGTACTGAGGGAGCACCTCACTGTCGGAGGGTCAGTACTGAGGGAGCACCGCACTGTCTGAGGGTCAGTGTTGAGGGAGTGCCGCACTGTCAGAGGTTCAGTGCTGAAGGAGTGCCGCACTGTCAGAGGGTCAGTGTTTAGGGAGATCCGCACTGTTGGAGGGTCAGTACTGAGGGAGCGCCGCACTGTCAGAGGGTCAGTACTGAGGGAGCACGGCACTGTCTGAGGGTCAGTACTGAGGGAGCACCGCACTGTCTGAGGGTCAGTGTTGAGGGAGATCCGCACTGTCGGAGGGTCAGTGCTGAGGGAGTGCCTCACTGTCAGAGGGTCAATACTGAGGGAGTGCTGCACTGTCTGAGGGTCAGTGCTGAGGGAGTGCCGCACTGTCAGAGCGTCAAGTACTGAGGGAGTGCCACACTGTCAGACGGTCAGTGCTGAGGGAGTGCTGCACTGTCAGAGCGTCAGTACTGAGGGAGTGCCGCACTGTCAGAGGGTCAGTACTGAGGGAGTGCCGCACTGTCAGAGAGTCAGTGCTGAGGGAGTGCCGCACTGTCAGAGGGTCAGTACTGAGGGAGTGCGGCACTGTCAGAGGGTCAGTACTGAGGGAGGACCGCACTGTGAGAGGGTCAGTACTGAGGGAGTGCCGCACTGTCTGAGGGTCAGTGCTGAGCGAGTGCCGCACTGTCAGAGCGTCAAGTACTGAGGGAGTGCCGCACTGTCAGGGGGTCAGTGCTGAGGGAGTGCCGCACTGTCAGAGCGTCAAGTTCTGAAGGAGTGCCGCACTGTCAGAGGGTCAGTGCTGAGGGAGTGCACCACTGTCAGAGGGTCAGTACTGAGGGAGTGCCGCACTGTCAGAGCGTCAGTACTGAGGGAGTGCCTCACTGTCAGAGGGTCAGTACAGAGGGAGTGCCGCACTGTCAGAAAGTCAGTGCTGAGGGAGCACCGTACTATCTGAGGGTCAGTGCGGAGGGAGCACCGCACTGTCTGAGGGTCAGTGTTGAGGGAGCACCGCACTATCTGAGGGAGTGCCGCACTGTCTGAGGGTCAGTGCTGAGGCAGCACCACACTGTCTGAGGCTCAGTTCTGAGGGAGCACCGCACTGTCTAAGGGTCAGTACAGAGGGAGCACCACACTGTCTGAGGGTCAGTACTGAGGGAGCACCGCACTATCTGATGGTCAGTACTGACGGAGCACCGAACTGTCTGAGGGTCAGTACTGAGGGAGCACAGCACTGTCTGAGGGTCAGTGTTGAGGGAGCACCGCACTGTCTGAGTGTCAGTACTGAGGGAGCACCGCACTGTCTGAGTGTCAGTACTGAGGGAGCACCGCACTGTCTGTGGGTCAGTACTGAGGGAGCACCGCACTGTCTGAGGGTCAGTGCTGAGGGAGCTCTACACCGTCAGAGGGTCAGTACTGGGGGAGAACCGCACTGTCGGAGGGTCATTGCTGAGGGAGCACCGCACTGTCTGATGGTCAGTGCTGAGAGGGAACCGCACTGTCTGAGGCTCAGTGCTGAGGGAGCACGGCACTGTCTGAGGGTCAGTGTTGAGGGAGATCCGCACTGTCGGAGGGTCAGTGCTGAGGGAGTGCCTCACTGTCAGAGGGTCAATACTGAGGGAGCGCCGCACTGTCAGAGGGTCAGTACTGTGGGAGTGCCGCACTGTCAGAGGGTCAGTATTGTGGGGGCGCCGCACTGTCGGAGGGTCAGTACTGAGGGAGTGCCGCACTGTCAGAGGGTCAATACTGAGGGAGAGCCGCACTGTCAGAGGGTCAGTACTGAGGGAGAGCCGCACTGTCGGAGGGTCAGTGCTGAGGGAGCGCTGCCCTGTCAGAGGGTCAGTACTGAGGGAGTGCCGCACTGTCAGAGGGTCAGTGCTGAGGGAGTGCTGTACTGTCGGAGGGTCAGTACTGAGGGAGCGCTGCACTGTCAGAGGGTCAGTGCTGAGGGAGTGCTGCACTGTCAGAGGGTCAGTACTGAGGGAGATCCGCACTGTTGGAGGGTCAGTACTGAGGGAGTGCCGCCCTGTCAGAGGGTCAGTACTGAGGGAGCACGGTACTGTCAGAGGGTCAGTGTTGAGGGAGCGCCGCACTGTCGGAGGGTCAGTACTGAGGGAGTGCCGCACTGTCGGAGGGTCAATACTGAGGGAGAGCCGCACTGTCAGAGGGTCAGTACTGAGGGAGTGCCGCACTGTCGGAGGGTCAGTGTTGAGGGAGCGCTGCACTGTCAGAGGGTCAGTACTGAGGGAGTGCCGCACTGTCGGAGGGTCAGTACTGAGCGAGTGTCGCACTGTCAGAGGGTCAGTGCTGAGGGAGTGCCGCACTGTCGGAGGGTCAGTACTGAGGGAGCGCTGCACTGTCAGAGGGTCAGTACTGAGGGAGTGCCGCACTGCCGGAGGGTCAGTACTGAGGGAGCGCGGCACTGTCAGATGGTCAGTACTGAGGGAGTGCCGCACTGTCAGAGGGTCAGTGCTGAGGGAGTGCCGCACTGTCAGAGGGTCAGTTCTGATGGAGTGCTGCACTGTCAGAGGGATAGCACTGTGGGAGTGCCGCACTGTCTGAGGGTGAGTACTGAGGGAGCACCACACTGTCTGAGGGGCAGTGCTGAGGGAGCTCTACACCGTCGGAGGGTCAGTACTGAGGGAGAACCGCACCGTCGGAGGGTCAGTAATGAGGGAGCGCTGCACTGTCGGAGGGTCATTGCTGAGGGAGCGCCGCACTGTCTGAGGGTCAGTGCTGAGGGAGTGCTGCACTGTCTGAGGGTCAGTGCGGAGGGAGCACCGCACTGTCTGAGGGTCAGTGCTGAGGGAGCACCGCACTGTCTGAGGGTCAGTGTTGAGGGAGCATCGCACTATCTGAGGGTCAGTACTGAGGGAGTGCCGCACTGTCTGAGGGGCAGTGCTAAGGGAGCTCTACACCGTCGGAGGGTCAGTACTGAGGGAGAACCGCACCGTCGGAGGGTCAGTAATGAGGGAGCGCTGCACTGTCGGAGGGTCATTGCTGAGGGAGTGCCGTACTGTCTGAGGGTCAGTGCTGAGGGAGTGCTGCACTGTCTGAGGGTCAGTGCTGAGGGAGCACCGCACTGTCTGAGGGTCAGTGTTGAGGGAGCATCGCACTATCTGAGGGTCAGTACTGAGGGAGTGCCGCACTGTCTGAGGGTCAGTGCTGAGGGAGCACCGCACTGTCTGAGGGTCAGTGCTGAAGGAGATCCGAACTGTCTGAGGGTCAGTGCTGAGGGAGCACCGCACTGTCAGAGGATCAAGTACTGAGGGAGCACCGCACTGTCTGAGGGTCAGTACTGAGGGAGCACCGCACTGTCGGAGGTTCAGTGCTGAGGGAGTGCCGCACAGTCAGAGGTTCAGTGCTGAAGGAGTGCCGCACTGTCAGAGGGTCAGTGCTGAGGGAGTGCTGCACTGTCAGAGGGTCAGTACTGAGGGAGATCCGCACTGTTGGAGGGTCAGTACTGAGGGAGTGCCAAACTGTCAGAGGGTCAGTACTGAGGGAGCACGGCACTGTCTGAGGGTCAGTACTGAGGGAGCACTGCACTGTCTGAGGGTCAGTGTTGAGGGAGATCCGCACTGTCGGAGGGTCAGTACTGAGGGAGCACCGCACTGTCAGAAGGTCAATACGGAGGGAGTGCCGCACTGTCAGAGGGTCAGTACTGAGGGAGCACCGCACTGTCGGAGGGTCAGTACTGAGGGAGCACCGCACTGTCTGAGGGTCAGTGTTGAGGGAGTGCCGCACTGTCAGAGGTTCAGTGCTGAAGGAGTGCCGCACTGTCAGAGGGTCAGTGTTGAGGGAGATCCGCACTGTTGGAGGGTCAGTACTGAGGGAGCGCCGCACTGTCAGAGGGTCAGTACTGAGGGAGCACGGCACTGTCTGAGGGTCAGTACTGAGGGAGCAACGCACTGTCTGAGGGTCAGTGTTGAGGGAGATCCGCACTGTCGGAGGGTCAGTGCTGAGGGAGTGCCTCACTGTCAGAGGGTCAATACTGAGGGAGTGCTGCACTGTCTGAGGGTCAGTGCTGAGGGAGTGCCGCACTGTCAGAGCGTCAAGCACTGAGGGAGTGCCGCACTGTCAGAGGGTCAGTACTGAGGGAGTGCCGCACTGTCTGAGGGTCAGTGCTGAGGGAGAGCCGCACTGTCGGAGGGTCAGTGCTGAGGGAGCGCTGCCCTGTCAGAGGGTCAGTACTGAGGGAGTGCCGCACTGTCAGAGGGTCAGTGCTGAGGGAGTGCTGTACTGTCGGAGGGTCAGTACTGAGGGAGCGCTGCACTGTCAGAGGGTCAGTGCTGAGGGAGTGCTGCACTGTCAGAGGGTCAGTACTGAGGGAGATCCGCACTGTTGGAGGGTCAGTACTGAGGGAGTGCCGCCCTGTCAGAGGGTCAGTACTGAGGGAGCACGGTACTGTCAGAGGGTCAGTGTTGAGGGAGCGCCGCACTGTCGGAGGGTCAGTACTGAGGGAGTGCCGCACTGTCGGAGGGTCAATACTGAGGGAGAGCCGCACTGTCAGAGGGTCAGTACTGAGGGAGTGCCGCACTGTCGGAGGGTCAGTGTTGAGGGAGCGCTGCACTGTCAGAGGGTCAGTACTGAGGGAGTGCCGCACTGTCGGAGGGTCAGTACTGAGCGAGTGTCGCACTGTCAGAGGGTCAGTGCTGAGGGAGTGCCGCACTGTCGGAGGGTCAGTACTGAGGGAGCGCTGCACTGTCAGAGGGTCAGTACTGAGGGAGTGCCGCACTGCCGGAGGGTCAGTACTGAGGGAGCGCGGCACTGTCAGATGGTCAGTACTGAGGGAGTGCCGCACTGTCAGAGGGTCAGTGCTGAGGGAGTGCCGCACTGTCAGAGGGTCAGTTCTGATGGAGTGCTGCACTGTCAGAGGGATAGCACTGTGGGAGTGCCGCACTGTCTGAGGGTGAGTACTGAGGGAGCACCACACTGTCTGAGGGGCAGTGCTGAGGGAGCTCTACACCGTCGGAGGGTCAGTACTGAGGGAGAACCGCACCGTCGGAGGGTCAGTAATGAGGGAGCGCTGCACTGTCGGAGGGTCATTGCTGAGGGAGCGCCGCACTGTCTGAGGGTCAGTGCTGAGGGAGTGCTGCACTGTCTGAGGGTCAGTGCGGAGGGAGCACCGCACTGTCTGAGGGTCAGTGCTGAGGGAGCACCGCACTGTCTGAGGGTCAGTGTTGAGGGAGCATCGCACTATCTGAGGGTCAGTACTGAGGGAGTGCCGCACTGTCTGAGGGGCAGTGCTGAGGGAGCTCTACACCGTCGGAGGGTCAGTACTGAGGGAGAACCGCACCGTCGGAGGGTCAGTAATGAGGGAGCGCTGCACTGTCGGAGGGTCATTGCTGAGGGAGTGCCGTACTGTCTGAGGGTCAGTGCTGAGGGAGTGCTGCACTGTCTGAGGGTCAGTGCTGAGGGAGCACCGCACTGTCTGAGGGTCAGTGTTGAGGGAGCATCGCACTATCTGAGGGTCAGTACTGAGGGAGTGCCGCACTGTCTGAGGGTCAGTGCTGAGGGAGCACCGCACTGTCTGAGGGTCAGTGCTGAAGGAGATCCGAACTGTCTGAGGGTCAGTGCTGAGGGAGCACCGCACTGTCAGAGGATCAAGTACTGAGGGAGCACCGCACTGTCTGAGGGTCAGTACTGAGGGAGCACCGCACTGTCGGAGGTTCAGTGCTGAGGGAGTGCCGCACAGTCAGAGGTTCAGTGCTGAAGGAGTGCCGCACTGTCAGAGGGTCAGTGCTGAGGGAGTGCTGCACTGTCAGAGGGTCAGTACTGAGGGAGATCCGCACTGTTGGAGGGTCAGTACTGAGGGAGTGCCAAACTGTCAGAGGGTCAGTACTGAGGGAGCACGGCACTGTCTGAGGGTCAGTACTGAGGGAGCACTGCACTGTCTGAGGGTCAGTGTTGAGGGAGATCCGCACTGTCGGAGGGTCAGTACTGAGGGAGCACCGCACTGTCAGAAGGTCAATACGGAGGGAGTGCCGCACTGTCAGAGGGTCAGTACTGAGGGAGCACCGCACTGTCGGAGGGTCAGTACTGAGGGAGCACCGCACTGTCTGAGGGTCAGTGTTGAGGGAGTGCCGCACTGTCAGAGGTTCAGTGCTGAAGGAGTGCCGCACTGTCAGAGGGTCAGTGTTGAGGGAGATCCGCACTGTTGGAGGGTCAGTACTGAGGGAGCGCCGCACTGTCAGAGGGTCAGTACTGAGGGAGCACGGCACTGTCTGAGGGTCAGTACTGAGGGAGCAACGCACTGTCTGAGGGTCAGTGTTGAGGGAGATCCGCACTGTCGGAGGGTCAGTGCTGAGGGAGTGCCTCACTGTCAGAGGGTCAATACTGAGGGAGTGCTGCACTGTCTGAGGGTCAGTGCTGAGGGAGTGCCGCACTGTCAGAGCGTCAAGCACTGAGGGAGTGCCGCACTGTCAGAGGGTCAGTACTGAGGGAGTGCCGCACTGTCTGAGGGTCAGTGCTGAGGGAGTGCCGCTCTGTCAGAGCGTCAAGTACTGAGGGAGTGCCGCACTGTCAGACGGTCAGTGCTGAGGGAGTGCTGCACTGTCAGAGCGTCAGTACTGAGGGAGTGCCGCACTGTCAGAGGGTCAGTACTGAGGGAGTGCCGCACTGTCAGAGAGTCAGTGCTGAGGGAGTGCTGCACTGTCAGAGCGTCAGTACTGAGGGAGTGCCTCACTGTCAGAGGGTCAATACTGAGGGAGCGCCGCACTGTCAGATAGTCAGTACTGTGGGAGCACCGCACTGTCAGAGGGTCAGTGTTGAGGGAGCGCCGCACAGTCAGAAGGTCAGCGCTGAGGGAGCACCGCACTGTCTGAGGGACCATGCTGAGGGAGCACCGCACTGTCAGAGGGTCAGTACTAAGGGAGTGCCGCACTGTCAGACGGTCAGTACTGAGGGAGTGTCGCACTGGCAGAGGGTCAGTACTCAGGAAGTGCCGCACTGTCAGAGGGTCAGTACTGAGGGAGAACCGCACTGTCTGAGGGTCAGTACTGAGGGAGCACCGCACTGTCTTAGGGTCAGTGCTGAGGGAGCACCGCACTGTCAGAGGGTCAGTACTGAGGGAGAACCGCACTGTCTGAGGGTCAGTACTGAGGGAGCACCGCACTGTCTTAGTGTCAGTGCTGAGGAAGCACCGCACTGTCAGAGGGTCAGTAGTGAGGGAGAACCGCACTGTCAGAGGGTCAGTACTGAGGGAGCACCGCACTGTCTGAGGGTCAGGACTGAGGGAGCACCGCACTGTCTGAGGGTGAGTGCTGAGGGAGCACCGCACTGTCTGAGGGTCAGTACTGAGGGAGCACCGCACTGTCTGAGGGTCAGTGCTCAGGGAGCACCGCACTGTCTGGCGGTCAGTGTTGAGGGAGCACCGCACTATCTGAGGGTCAGTACTGAGGGAGCACCGCACTGTCTGAGGGTCAGTGTTGAGGGAGCACCGCACTATCTGATGGTCAGTACTGACGGAGCACCGCACTGTCTGAGGGTCAGTGCTGAGGGAGCACCGCACAGTCTGAGGGTCAGTGTTGAGGGAGCACCGCACTATCTGAGGGTCAGTACTGAGGGCCGCATTGTCTGAGGGTCAGTACTGAGAGAGCACCGCACTGTCTGAGGGTCAGTACTGAGGGAGCACAGCACTGTCTGAGGGTCAGTGTTGAGGGAGCACAGCACTGTCTGAGTGTCAGTACTGAGGGAGCACCGCACTGTCTGAGGGTCAGTACTGAGGGAGCACCGCACTGTCTGAGGGTCAGTGCTGAGGGAGCTCTACACCGTCAGAGGGTCAGTACTGGGGGAGAACCGCACTGTCGGAGGGTCATTGCTGAGGGAGCACCGCACTGTCTGAGGGTCAGTGCTGAGAGGGAACCGCACTGTCTGAGGGTCAGTGCTGAGGGAGCACGGCACTGTCTGAGGGTCAGTGTTGAGGGAGATCCGCACTGTCGGAGGGTCAGTGCTGAGGGAGTGCCTCACTGTCAGAGGGTCAATACTGAGGGAGCGCCGCACTGTCAGAGGGTCAGTACTGTGGGAGTGCCGCACTGTCAGAGGGTCAGTGTTGTGGGGGCGCCGCACTGTCGGAGGGTCAGTACTGAGGGAGTGCCGCACTGTCAGAGGGTCAATACTGAGGGAGAGCTGCACTGTCAGAGGGTCAGTACTGAGGGAGAGCCGCACTGTCGGAGGGTCAGTGCTGAGGGAGCGCTGCCCTGTCAGAGGGTCAGTACTGAGGGAGTGCCGCACTGTCGGAGGGTCAGTACTGAGCGAGTGCCGCACTGTCAGAGGGTCAGTGCTGAGGGAGTGCTGTACTGTCGGAGGGTCAGTACTGAGGGAGCGCTGCACTGTCAGAGGGTCAGTGCTGAGGGAGTGCTGCACTGTCAGAGGGTCAGTACTGAGGGAGATCCGCACTGTTGGAGGGTCAGTACTGAGGGAGTGCCGCCCTGTCAGAGGGTCAGTACTGAGGGAGCACGGTACTGTCAGAGGGTCAGTGTTGAGGGAGCGCCGCACTGTCGGAGGGTCAGTACTGAGGGAGTGCCGCACTGTCAGAGGGTCAATACTGAGGGAGAGCCGCACTGTCAGAGGGTCAGTACTGAGGGAGTGCCGCACTGTCGGAGGGTCAGTGTTGAGGGAGCGCTGCACTGTCAGAGGGTCAGTACTGAGGGAGTGCCGCACTGTCGGAGGGTCAGTACTGAGCGAGTGTCGCACTGTCAGAGGGTCAGTGCTGAGGGAGTGCCGCACTGTCGGAGGGTCAGTACTGAGGGAGCGCTGCACTGTCAGAGGGTCAGTACTGAGGGAATGCCGCACTGTCGGAGGGTCAGTACTGAGGGAGCGCGGCACTGTCAGATGGTCAGTACTGAGGGAGTGTCGCACTGTCAGAGGGTCAGTGCTGAGGGAGTGCCGCACTGTCAGAGGGTCAGTGCTGACGGAGTGCCGCACTGTCAGAGGGACAGCACTGTGGGAGTGCCGCACTGTCTGAGGGTGAGTACTGAGGGAGCACCACACTGTCTGAGGGGCAGTGCTGAGGGTGCTCTACACCGTCGGAGGGTCAGTACTGAGGGAGAACCGCACCGTCGGAGGGTCAGTAATGAGGGAGCGCTGCACTGTCGGAGGGTCATTGCTGAGGGAGTGCCGCACTGTCGGAGGGTCATTGCTGAGGGAGCGCCGCACTGTCTGAGCGTCAGTGCTGAGGGAGCACCGCACTGTCTGAGGGTCAGTGTTGAGGGAGCATCGCACTATCTGAGGGTCAGTGCTGAGGGAGCACCGCACTGTCTGAGGGTCAGTACTGAGGGAGCACCGCACTGTCTGAGGTTCAGTGCTGAGGGAGTGCCGCACTGTCAGAGGTTCAGTGCTGAAGGAGTGCCGCACTGTCAGAGGGTCAGTGCTGAGGGAGTGCTGCACTGTCAGAGGGTCAGTACTGAGGGAGATCCGCACTGTTGGAGAAACAGTACTGAGGGAGTGCCGAACTGTCAGAGGGTCAGTACTGAGGGAGCACGGCACTGTCTGAGGGTCAATACTGAGGGAGCACTGCACTGTCTGAGGGTCAGTGTTGAGGGAGATCCGCACTGTCGGAGGGTCAGTACTGAGGGAGCACCGCACTGTCAGAGGGTCAATACTGAGGGAGTGCCGCACTGTCAGAGGGTCAGTACTGAGGGAGCACCGCACTGTCGGAGGGTCAGTACTGAGGGAGCACCGCACTGTCTGAGGGTCAGTGTTGAGGGAGTGCCGCACTGTCAGAGGTTCAGTGCTGAAGGAGTGCCGCACTGTCAGAGGGTCAGTGTTGAGGGAGATCCGCACTGTTGGAGGGTCAGTACTGAGGGAGCGCCGCACTGTCAGAGGGTCAGTACTGAGGGAGCACGGCACTGTCTGAGGGTCAGTACTGAGGGAGCAACGCACTGTCTGAGGGTCAGTGTTGAGGGAGATCCGCACTGTCGGAGGGTCAGTGCTGAGGGAGTGCCTCACTGTCAGAGGGTCAATACTGAGGGAGTGCTGCACTGTCTGAGGGTCAGTGCTGAGGGAGTGCCGCACTGTCAGAGCGTCAAGTACTGAGGGAGTGCCGCACTGTCAGAGGGTCAGTACTGAGGGAGTGCCGCACTGTCTGAGGGTCAGTGCTGAGGGAGTGCCGCTCTGTCAGAGCGTCAAGTACTGAGGGAGTGCCGCACTGTCAGACGGTCAGTGCTGAGGGAGTGCTGCACTGTCAGAGCGTCAGTACTGAGGGAGTGCCGCACTGTCAGAGGGTCAGTACTGAGGGAGTGCCGCACTGTCAGAGAGTCAGTGCTGAGGGAGTGCGGCACTGTCAGAGGGTCAGTACTGAGGGAGGACCGCACTGTGAGAGGGTCAGTACTGAGGGAGTGCCGCACTGTCTGAGGGTCAGTGCTGAGGGAGTGCCGCACTGTCAGAGCGTCAAGTACTGAGGGAGTGCCGCACTGTCAGAGGGTCAGTGCTGAGGGAGTGCCGCACTGTGAGAGGGTCAGTGCTGAGGCAGTGCCGCACTGTCTGAGGGTCAGTGCTGAGGGAGTGCCGCACTGTCAGAGCGTCAAGATCTGAAGGAGTGCCGCACTGTCAGAGGGTCAGTGCTGAGGGAGTGCCGCACTGTCAGAGGGTCAGTACTGAGGGAGTGCCGCACTGTCAGAGCGTCAGTACTGAGGGAGTGCCTCACTGTCAGAGGGTCAGTACAGAGGGAGTGCCGCACTGTCAGAGGGTCAGTGCTGAGGGAGCACCGTACTATCTGAGGGTCAGTGCGGAGGGAGCACCGCACTGTCTGAGGGTCAGTGTTGAGGGAGCACCGCACTATCTGAGGGAGTGCCGCACTGTCTGAGGGTCAGTGCTGAGGCAGCACCGCACTGTCTGAGGGTCAGTGCTGAGGAAGCACCGCACTGTCTGAGGGTCAGTACTGAGGGAGCGCCGCACTGTCGGAGGGTCAGTGCTGAAGGAGATCCGCACTGTCTGAGGCTCAGTTCTGAGGGAGCACTGCACTGTCTAAGGGTCAGTACTGAGGGAGCACCACACTGTCTGAGGGTCAGTACTGAGGGAGCACCGCACTGTCGGAGGGACAGTACTGAGGGAGCACAGCACTGTCTGAGGGTCAGTGTTGAGGGAGCACCGCACTGTCTGAGTGTCAGTACTGAGGGAGCACCGCACTGTCAGAGGGTCAGTACTGAGGGAGCACCGCACTGTCTGAGGGTCAGTACTGAGGGAGCACCGCACTGTCTGAGGGTCAGTGCTGAGGGAGCACCACACTGTCTGAGGGTCAGTGTTGAGGGAGCACCGCACTATCTGAGGGTCAGTACTGAGGGCCGCATTGTCTGAGGGTCAGTACTGAGAGAGCACCGCACTGTCTGAGGGTCAGTACTGAGGGAGCACAGCACTGTCTGAGGGTCAGTGTTGAGGGAGCACCGCACTGTCTGAGTGTCAGTACTGAGGGAGCACCGCACTGTCTGAGGGTCAGTACTGAGGGAGCACCGCACTGTCTGAGGGTCAGTGCTGAGGGAGCTCTACACCGTCAGAGGGTCAGTACTGGGGGAGAACCGCACTGTCGGAGGGTCATTGCTGAGGGAGCACCGCACTGTCTGAGGGTCAGTGCTGAGAGGGAACCGCACTGTCTGAGGGTCAGTGCTGAGGGAGCACGGCACTGTCTGAGGGTCAGTGTTGAGGGAGATCCGCACTGTCGGAGGGTCAGTGCTGAGGGAGTGCCTCACTGTCAGAGGGTCAATACTGAGGGAGCGCCGCACTGTCAGAGGGTCAGTGTTGTGGGGGCGCCGCACTGTCGGAGGGTCAGTACTGAGGGAGTGCCGCACTGTCAGAGGGTCAATACTGAGGGAGAGCCGCACTGTCAGAGGGTCAGTACTGAGGGAGAGCCGCACTGTCGGAGGGTCAGTGCTGAGGGAGCGCTGCCCTGTCAGAGGGTCAGTACTGAGGGAGTGCCGCACTGTCGGAGGGTCAGTACTGAGCGAGTGCCGCACTGTCAGAGGGTCAGTGCTGAGGGAGTGCTGTACTGTCGGAGGGTCAGTACTGAGGGAGCGCTGCACTGTCAGAGGGTCAGTGCTGAGGGAGTGCTGCACTGTCAGAGTGTCAGTACTGAGGGAGATCCGCACTGTTGGAGGGTCAGTACTGAGGGAGTGCCGCCCTGTCAGAGGGTCAGTACTGAGGGAGCACGGTACTGTCAGAGGGTCAGTGTTGAGGGAGCGCCGCACTGTCGGAGGGTCAGTACTGAGGGAGTGCCGCACTGTCAGAGGGTCAATACTGAGGGAGAGCCGCACTGTCAGAGGGTCAGTACTGAGGGAGTGCCGCACTGTCGGAGGGTCAGTGTTGAGGGAGCGCTGCACTGTCAGAGGGTCAGTACTGAGGGAGTGCCGCACTGTCGGAGGGTCAGTGCTGAGGGAGTGCCGCACTGTCAGAGGGTCAGTGCTGACGGAGTGCCGCACTGTCAGAGGGACAGCACTGTGGGAGTGCCGCACTGTCTGAGGGTGAGTACTGAGGGAGCACCACACTGTCTGAGGGGCAGTGCTGAGGGTGCTCTACACCGTCGGAGGGTCAGTACTGAGGGAGAACCGCACCGTCGGAGGGTCAGTAATGAGGGAGCGCTGCACTGTCGGAGGGTTATTGCTGAGGGAGCGCCGCACTGTCTGAGGGTCAGTGCTGAGGGAGTGCTGCACTGTCTGAGGGTCAGTGCGGAGGGAGCACCGCACTGTCTGAGGGTCAGTGCTGAGGGAGCACCGCACTGTCTGAGGGTCAGTGCGGAGGGAGCACCGCACTGTCTGAGGGTCAGTGTTGAGGGAGCATCGCACTATCTGAGGGTCAGTACTGAGGGAGTGCCGCACTGTCTGAGGGTCAGTGCTGAGGGAGCACCGCACTGTCTGAGGGTCAGTGCTGAAGGAGATCCGAACTGTCTGTGGGTCAGTGCTGAGGGAGCACCGCACTGTCAGAGCGTCAAGTACTGAGGGAGCACCGCACTGTCTGAGGGTCAGTACTGAGGGAGCACCACACTGTCTGAGGTTCAGTGCTGAGGGAGTGCCGCACTGTCAGAGGTTCAGTGCTGAAGGAGTGCCGCACTGTCAGAGGGTCAGTGCTGAGGGAGTGCTGCACTGTCAGAGGGTCAGTACTGAGGGAGATCCGCACTGTTGGAGGGTCAGTACTGAGGGAGTGCCGAACTGTCAGAGGGTCAGTACTGAGGGAGCACGGCACTGTCTGAGGGTCATTACTGAGGGAGCACTGCACTGTCTGAGGGTCAGTGTTGAGGGAGATCCGCACTGTCGGAGGGTCAGTACTGAGGGAGCACCGCACTGTCAGAGGGTCAATACTGAGGGAGTGCCGCACTGTCAGAGGGTCAGTACTGAGGGAGCACCGCACTGTCGGAGGGTCAGTACTGAGGGAGCACCGCACTGTCTGAGGGTCAGTGTTGAGGGAGTGCCGCACTGTCAGAGGTTCAGTGCTGAAGGAGTGCCGCACTGTCAGAGGGTCAGTGTTGAGGGAGATCCGCACTGTTGGAGGGTCAGTACTGAGGGAGCGCCGCACTGTCAGAGGGTCAGTACTGAGGGAGCACGGCACTGTCTGAGGGTCAGTACTGAGGGAGCACCGCACTGTCTGAGGGTCAGTGTTGAGGGAGATCCGCACTGTCGGAGGGTCAGTACTGAGGGAGCACCGCACTGTCAGAGGGTCAATACTGAGGGAGTGCCGCACTGTCTGAGGGTCAGTGCTGAGGGAGTGCCGCTCTGTCAGAGCGTCAAGTACTGAGGGAGTGCCGCACTGTCAGACGGTCAGTGCTGAGGGAGTGCTGCACTGTCAGAGCGTCAGTACTGAGGGAGTGCCGCACTGTCAGAGGGTCAGTACTGAGGGAGTGCCGCACTGTCAGAGAGTGAGTGCTGAGGGAGTGCCGCACTGTCAGAGGGTCAGTACTGAGGTAGTGCGGCACTGTCAGAGGGTCAGTACTGAGGGAGGACCGCACTGTGAGAGGGTCAGTACTGAGGGAGTGCCGCACTGTCTGAGGGTCAGTGCTGAGGGAGTGCCGCACTGTCAGAGCGTCAAGTACTGAGGGAGTGCCGCACTGTCAGAGGGTCAGTGCTGAGGGAGTGCCGCACTGTGAGAGGGTCAGTGCTGAGGCAGTGCCGCACTGTCTGAGGGTCAGTGCTGAGGGAGTGCCGCACTGTCAGAGCGTCAAGTTCTGAAGGAGTGCCGCACTGTCAGAGGGTCAGTGCTGAGGGATTGCCGCACTGTCAGAGGGTCAGTACTGAGGGAGTGCCGCACTGTCAGAGCGTCAGTACTGAGGGAGTGCCTCACTGTCAGAGGGTCAGTACAGAGGGAGTGCCGCACTGTCAGAGGGTCATTGCTGAGGGAGCACCGTACTATCTGAGGGTCAGTGCGGAGGGAGCACCGCACTGTCTGAGGGTCAGTACTGAGGGAGCACAGCACTGTCTGAGGGTCAGTGTTGAGGGAGCACCGCACTATCTGAGGGTCAATACTGAGGGAGTGCCACACTGTCAGAGGGTCAGTACTGAGGGAGTGTCGCACTGTCGGAGGGTCAGTGCTGAGGGAGCGCTGCCCTGTCAGAAGGTCAGTACTGAGGGAGTGCCGCACTGTCGGAGGATCAGTACTGAGCGAGTGCCGCACTGTCGGAGGGTCAGTGCTGAGGGAGCGCCGCACTGTCAGAGGGTCAATACTGAGGGAGTGCCGCACTGTCAGAGGGTCAGTGCTGAGGGAGCGCCGCACTGTCAGAGGGTCAGTACTGAGGGAGGACCGCACTGTGAGAGGGTCAGTACTGAGGGAGTGCCGCACTGTCTGAGGGTCAGTGCTGAGGGAGTGCCGCACTGTCAGAGCGTCAAGTACTGAGGGAGTGCCGCACTGTCAGAGGGTCAGTGCTGAGGGAGTGCCGCACTGTGAGAGGGTCAGTGCTGAGGCAGTGCCGCACTGTCTGAGGGTCAGTTCTGAGGGAGTGCCGCACTGTCAGAGCGTCAAGTTCTGAAGGAGTGCCGCACTGTCAGAGGGTCAGTGCTGAGGGAGTGCCGCACTGTCAATGGGTCAGTACTGAGGGAGTGCCGCACTGTCAGAGCGTCAGTACTGAGGGAGTGCCTCACTGTCAGAGGGTCAGTACAGAGGGAGTGCCGCACTGTCAGAGGGTCATTGCTGAGGGAGCACCGTACTATCTGAGGGTCAGTGCGGAGGGAGCACCGCACTGTCTGAGGGTCAGTGTTGAGGGAGCACCGCACTATCTGAGGGAGTGCCGCACTGTCTGAGGGTCAGTGCTGAGGCAGCACCGCACTGTCTGAGGGTCAGTGCTGAGGAAGCACCGCACTGTCTGAGGGTCAGTACTGAGGGAGCGCCGCACTGTCGGAGGGTCAGTAATGAGGGAGCGCCGCACTGTCAGAGGGTCAGTACTGAGGGAGCACCGCACTGTCGGAGGGACAGTGCTGAAGGAGATCCGCACTGTCTGAGGCTCAGTTCTGAGGGAGCACCGCACTGTCTAAGGGTCAGTACTGAGGGAGCACCACACTGTCTGAGGGTCAGTACTGAGGGAGCACCGCACTGTCGGAGGGACAGTACTGAGGGAGCGCCGCACTGTCAGAGGGTCAGTGCTGAGGCAGTGCCGCACTGTCTGAGTGTCAGTACTGAGGGAGCACCGCACTGTCTGAGTGTCAGTACTGAGGGAGTGTCGCACTGTCTGAGGGTCAGTGTTGAGGGAGCACCGCACTGTCGGAGGGTCAGTGCTGAAGGAGTGCCGCACTGTCTGAGTGTCAGTACTGAGGGAGCACCGCACTGTCTGAGTGTCAGTACTGAGGGAGCACCGCACTGTCTGAGGGTCAGTACTGAGGGAGCACCGCACTGTCTGAGGGTCAGTGCTGAGGGAGCACAGCACTGTCTGAGGGTCAGTGTTGAGGGAGCACCGCACTGTCTGAGTGTCAGTACTGAGGGAGCACCGCACTGTCTGAGTGTCAGTACTGAGGGAGCACCGCACTGTCTGAGGGTCAGTACTGAGGGAGCACCGCACTGTCTGAGGGTCAGTGCTGAGGGAGCACCGCACTGTCTGAGGGTCAGTGTTGAGGGAGCACCGCACTATCTGAGGGTCAATACTGAGGGCCGCATTGTCTGAGGGTCAGTACTGAGAGAGCACCGCACTGTCTGAGGGTCAGTACTGAGGGAGCACAGCACTGTCTGAGGGTCAGTGTTGAGGGAGCACCGCACTATCTGAGGGTCAATACTGAGGGAGTGCCACACTGTCAGAGGGTCAGTACTGAGGGAGTGTCGCACTGTCGGAGGGTCAGTGCTGAGGGAGCGCTGCCCTGTCAGAGGGTCAGTACTGAGGGAGTGCCGCACTGTCGGAGGGTCAGTACTGAGCGAGTGCCGCACTGTCGGAGGGTCAGTGCTGAGGGAGCGCCGCACTGTCAGAGGGTCAATACTGAGGGAGTGCCGCACTGTCAGAGGGTCAGTGCTGAGGGAGCGCCGCACTGTCAGAGGGTCAATACTGAGGGAGTGCCGCACTGTCAGAGGGTCAGTACTGAGGGAGTGTCGCACTGTCGGAGGGTAAGTGCTGAGGGAGCGCTGCCCTGTCAGAGGGTCAGTACTGAGGGAGTGCCGCACTGTCGGAGGGTCAGTACTGAGCGAGTGCCGCACTGTCAGAGGGTCAGTGCTGAGGGAGTGCTGTACTGTCGGAGGGTCAGTACTGAGGGAGAGCCGCACTGTCGGAGGGTCAGTGCTGAGGGAGCGCTGCCCTGTCAGAGGGTCAGTACTGAGGGAGTGCCGCACTGTCGGAGGGTCAGTACTGAGCGAGTGCCGCACTGTCAGAGGGTCAGTGCTGAGGGAGTGCTGTACTGTCGGAGGGTCAGTACTGAGGGAGCGCTGTACTGTCAGAGGGTCAGTGCTGAGGGAGTGCTGCACTGTCAGAGGGTCAGTACTTAGGGAGATCCGCACTGTTGGAGGGTCAGTACTGAGGGAGTGCCGCCCTGTCAGAGGGTCAGTACTGAGGGAGCACGGTACTGTCAGAGGGTCAGTGTTGAGGGAGCGCCGCACTGTCGGAGGGTCAGTACTGAGGGAGTGCCGCACTGTCAGAGGGTCAATACTGAGGGAGAGCCGCACTGTCAGAGGGTCAGTACTGAGGGAGTGCCGCACTGTCGGAGGGTCAGTGTTGAGGGAGCGCTGCACTGTCAGAGGGTCAGTACTGAGGGAGTGCCGCACTGTCGGAGGGTCAGCACTGAGCGAGTGTCGCACTGTCAGAGGGTCAGTGCTGAGGGAGTGCCGCACTGTCGGAGGGTCAGTACTGAGGGAGCGCTGCACTGTCAGAGGGTCAGTACTGAGGGAGTGCCGCACTGTCGGAGGGTCAGTACTGAGGGAGCGCGGCACTGTCAGATGGTCAGTACTGAGGGAGTGTCGCACTGTCAGAGGGCCAGTGCTGAGGGAGTGCCGCACTGTCAGAGGGTCAGTTCTGATGGAGTGCCGCACTGTCAGAGGGACAGCACTGTGGGAGTGCCGCACTGTCTGAGGGTGAGTACTGAGGGAGCACCACACTGTCTGAGGGGCAGTGCTGAGGGTGCTCTACACCGTCGGAGGGTCAGTACTGAGGGAGAACCGCACCGTCGGAGGGTCAGTAATGAGGGAGCGCTGCACTGTCGGAGGGTTATTGCTGAGGGAGCGCCGCACTGTCTGAGGGTCAGTGCTGAGGGAGTGCTGCACTGTCTGAGGGTCAGTGCGGAGGGAGCGCTGCACTGTCTGAGGGTCAGTGCGGAGGGAGCACCGCACTGTCTGAGGGTCAGTGCGGAGGGAGCACCGCACTGTCTGAGGGTCAGTGCGGAGGGAGCACCGCACTGTCTGAGGGTCAGTACTGAGGGAGCGCTGCACTGTCTGAGGGTCAGTGCGGAGGGAGCACCGCACTGTCTGAGGGTCAGTGTTGAGGGAGCATCGCACTATCTGAGGGTCAGTACTGAGGGAGTGCCGCACTGTCTGAGGGTCAGTGCTGAGGGAGCACCGCACTGTCTGAGGGTCAGTGCTGAAGGAGATCCGAACTGTCTGAGGGTCAGTACTGAGGGAGCACCGCACTGTCAGAGGGTCAGTACTGAGGGAGCACCGCACTGTCAGAGGGTCAGTACTGAGGGAGCACCGCACTGTCTGAGGTTCAGTGCTGAGGGAGCACCGCACTGTCGGAGGGTCAGTGTTGAGGGAGCACCGCACTGTCAGAGGATCAAGTACTGAGGGAGTGCCGCACTGTCAGAGGGTCAGTACTGAGGGAGCACCGCACTGTCTGAGGGTCAGTACTGAGGGAGCACCGCACTGTCTGAGGTTCAGTGCTGAGGGAGCACCGCACTGTCTGAGGGTCAGTACTGAGGGAGCACCGCACTGTCTGAGGGTCAGTACTGAGGGAGCACCGCACTGTCTGAGGGTCAGTACTGAGGGAGTGCCGCACTGTCAGAGGGTCAGTACTGAGCGAGCACCGCACTGTCTGAGGGTCAGTACTGAGGGAGTGCCGCACTGTCAGAGGGTCAGTACTGAGGGAGTGCGGCACTGTCAGAGGGTCAGTACTGAGGGAGCACCGCACTGTCGGAGGGTCAGTACTGAGGGAGTGCCGCACTGTCAGAGGGTCAGTACTGAGGGAGCACCGCACTGTCGGAGGGTCAGTACTGAGGGAGCACCGCACTGTTTGAGGGTCAGTGTTGAGGGAGTGCCGCACTGTCAGAGGTTCAGTGCTGAAGGAGTGCCGCACTGTCAGAGGGTCAGTGCTGAGGGAGTGCTGCACTGTCAGAGGGTCAGTACTGAGGGAGATCCGCACTGTTGGAGGGTCAGTACTGAGGGAGTGCCGAACTGTCAGAGGGTCAGTACTGAGGGAGCACGGCACTGTCTGAGGGTCATTACTGAGGGAGCACTGCACTGTCTGAGGGTCAGTGTTGAGGGAGATCCGCACTGTCGGAGGGTCAGTACTGAGGGAGCACCGCACTGTCAGAGGGTCAATACTGAGGGAGTGCCGCACTGTCAGAGGGTCAGTACTGAGGGAGCACCGCACTGTCGGAGGGTCAGTACTGAGGGAGCACCGCACTGTCTGAGGGTCAGTGTTGAGGGAGTGCCGCACTGTCAGAGGTTCAGTGCTGAAGGAGTGCCGCACTGTCAGAGGGTCAGTGTTGAGGGAGATCCGCACTGTTGGAGGGTCAGTACTGAGGGAGCGCCGCACTGTCAGAGGGTCAGTACTGAGGGAGCACGGCACTGTCTGAGGGACAGTACTGAGGGAGCACCGCACTGTCTGAGGGTCAGTGTTGAGGGAGATCCGCACTGTCGGAGGGTCAGTACTGAGGGAGCACCGCACTGTCAGAGGGTCAATACTGAGGGAGTGCCGCACTGTCTGAGGGTCAGTGCTGAGGGAGTGCCGCTCTGTCAGAGCGTCAAGTACTGAGGGAGTGCCGCACTGTCAGACGGTCAGTGCTGAGGGAGTGCTGCACTGTCAGAGCGTCAGTACTGAGGGAGTGCCGCACTGTCAGAGGGTCAGTACTGAGGGAGTGCCGCACTGTCAGAGAGTGAGTGCTGAGGGAGTGCCGCACTGTCAGAGGGTCAGTACTGAGGTAGTGCGGCACTGTCAGAGGGTCAGTACTGAGGGAGGACCGCACTGTGAGAGGGTCAGTACTGAGGGAGTGCCGCACTGTCTGAGGGTCAGTGCTGAGGGAGTGCCGCACTGTCAGAGCGTCAAGTACTGAGGGAGTGCCGCACTGTCAGAGGGTCAGTGCTGAGGGAGTGCCGCACTGTGAGAGGGTCAGTGCTGAGGCAGTGCCGCACTGTCTGAGGGTCAGTGCTGAGGGAGTGCCGCACTGTCAGAGCGTCAAGTTCTGAAGGAGTGCCGCACTGTCAGAGGGTCAGTGCTGAGGGAGTGCCGCACTGTCAGAGGGTCAGTACTGAGGGAGTGCCGCACTGTCAGAGCGTCAGTACTGAGGGAGTGCCTCACTGTCAGAGGGTCAGTACAGAGGGAGTGCCGCACTGTCAGAGGGTCATTGCTGAGGGAGCACCGTACTATCTGAGGGTCAGTGCGGAGGGAGCACCGCACTGTCTGAGGGTCAGTGTTGAGGGAGCACCGCACTATCTGAGGGAGTGCCGCACTGTCTGAGGGTCAGTGCTGAGGCAGCACCGCACTGTCTGAGGGTCAGTGCTGAGGAAGCACCGCACTGTCTGAGGGTCAGTACTGAGGGAGCGCCGCACTGTCGGAGGGTCAGTAATGAGGGAGCGCCGCACTGTCAGAGGGTCAGTACTGAGGGAGCACCGCACTGTCGGAGGGACAGTGCTGAAGGAGATCCGCACTGTCTGAGGCTCAGTTCTGAGGGAGCACCGCACTGTCTAAGGGTCAGTACTGAGGGAGCACCACACTGTCTGAGGGTCAGTACTGAGGGAGCACCGCACTGTCGGAGGGACAGTACTGAGGGAGCGCCGCACTGTCAGAGTGTCAGTGCTGAGGGAGTGCCGCACTGTCTGAGTGTCAGTACTGAGGGAGCACCGCACTGTCTGAGTGTCAGTACTGAGGGAGTGTCGCACTGTCTGAGGGTCAGTGTTGAGGGAGCACCGCACTGTCGGAGGGTCAGTGCTGAGGGAGTGCCGCACTGTCTGAGTGTCAGTACTGAGGGAGCACCGCACTGTCTGAGTGTCAGTACTGAGGGAGCACCGCACTGTCTGAGGGTCAGTACTGAGGGAGCACCGCACTGTCTGAGGGTCAGTGCTGAGGGAGCACAGCACTGTCTGAGGGTCAGTGTTGAGGGAGCACCGCACTGTCTGAGTGTCAGTACTGAGGGAGCACCGCACTGTCTGAGTGTCAGTACTGAGGGAGCACCGCACTGTCTGAGGGTCAGTACTGAGGGAGAACCGCACTGTCTGAGGGTCAGTGCTGAGGGAGCACCGCACTGTCTGAGGGTCAGTGTTGAGGGAGCACCGCACTATCTGAGGGTCAGTACTGAGGGCCGCATTGTCTGAGGGTCAGTACTGAGAGAGCACCGCACTGTCTGAGGGTCAGTACTGAGGGAGCACAGCACTGTCTGAGGGTCAGTGTTGAGGGAGCACCGCACTATCTGAGGGTCAATACTGAGGGAGTGCCACACTGTCAGAGGGTCAGTACTGAGGGAGTGTCGCACTGTCGGAGGGTCAGTGCTGAGGGAGCGCTGCCCTGTCAGAGGGTCAGTACTGAGGGAGTGCCGCACTGTCGGAGGGTCAGTACTGAGCGAGTGCCGCACTGTCGGAGGGTCAGTGCTGAGGGAGCGCCGCACTGTCAGAGGGTCAATACTGCGGGAGTGCCGCACTGTCAGAGGGTCAGTGCTGAGGGAGCGCCGCACTGTCAGAGGGTCAATACTGAGGGAGTGCCGCACTGTCAGAGGGTCAGTACTGAGGGAGTGTCGCACTGTCGGAGGGTCAGTGCTGAGGGAGCGCTGCCCTGTCAGAGGGTCAGTACTGAGGAAGTGCCGCACTGTCGGAGGGTCAGTACTGAGCGAGTGCCGCACTGTCAGAGGGTCAGTGCTGAGGGAGTGCTGTACTGTCGGAGGGTCAGTACTGAGGGAGAGCCGCACTGTCGGAGGGTCAGTGCTGAGGGAGCGCTGCCCTGTCAGAGGGTCAGTACTGAGGGAGTGCCGCACTGTCGGAGGGTCAGTACTGAGCGAGTGCCGCACTGTCAGAGGGTCAGTGCTGAGGGAGTGCTGCACTGTCAGAGGGTCAGTACTTAGGGAGATCCGCACTGTTGGAGGGTCAGTACTGAGGGAGTGCCGCCCTGTCAGAGGGTCAGTACTGAGGGAGCACGGTACTGTCAGAGGGTCAGTGTTGAGGGAGCGCCGCACTGTCGGAGGGTCAGTACTGAGGGAGTACCGCACTGTCAGAGGGTCAATACTGAGGGAGAGCCGCACTGTCAGAGGGTCAGTACTGAGGGAGTGCCGCACTGTCGGAGGGTCAGTGTTGAGGGAGCGCTGCACTGTCAGAGGGTCAGTACTGAGGGAGTGCCGCACTGTCGGAGGGTCAGTACTGAGCGAGTGTCGCACTGTCAGAGGGTCAGTGCTGAGGGAGTGCCGCACTGTCGGAGGGTCAGTACTGAGGGAGCGCTGCACTGTCAGAGGGTCAGTACTGAGGGAGTGCCGCACTGTCGGAGGGTCAGTACTGAGGGAGCGCGGCACTGTCAGATGGTCAGTACTGAGGTAGTGTCGCACTGTCAGAGGGTCAGTGCTGAGGGAGTGCCGCACTGTCAGAGAGTCAGTTCTGATGGAGTGCCGCACTGTCAGAGGGACAGCACTGTGGGAGTGCCGCACTGTCTGAGGGTGAGTACTGAGGGAGCACCACACTGTCTGAGGGGCAGTGCTGAGGGAGCTCTACACCGTCGGAGGGTCAGTACTGAGGGAGAACCGCACCGTCGGAGGGTCAGTAATGAGGGAGCGCTGCACTGTCGGAGGGTCATTGCTGAGGGAGCGCCGCACTGTCTGAGGGTCAGTGCTGAGGGAGTGCTGCACTGTCTGAGGGTCAGTGCGGAGGGAGCACCGCACTGTCTGAGGGTCAGTGCTGAGGGAGCACCGCACTGTCTGAGGGTCAGTGCGGAGGGAGCACCGCACTGTCTGAGGGTCAGTGTTGAGGGAGCATCGCACTATCTGAGGGTCAGTACTGAGGGAGTGCCGCACTGTCTGAGGGTCAGTGCTGAAGGAGATCCGAACTGTCTGAGGGTCAGTGCTGAGGGAGCACCGCAATGTCAGAGGATCAAGTACTGAGGGAGCAACGCACTGTCTGAGGGTCAGTACTGAGGGAGCACCGCACTGTCTGAGGTTCAGTGCTGAGGGAGTGCCGCACTGTCAGAGGTTCAGTGCTGAAGGAGTGCCGCACTGTCAGAGGGTCAGTGCTGAGGGAGTGCTGCACTGTCAGAGGGTCAGTACTGAGGGAGATCCGCACTGTTGCAGGGTCAGTACTGAGGGAGTGCCGAACTGTCAGAGGGTCAGTACTGAGGGAGCACGGCACTGTCTGAGGGTCAATACTGAGGGAGCACTGCACTGTCTGAGGGTCAGTGTTGAGGGAGATCCACACTGTCGGAGGGTCAGTACTGAGGGAGCACCGCACTGTCAGAGGGTCAATACTGAGGGAGTGCCGCACTGTCAGAGGGTCAGTACTGAGGGAGCACCGCACTGTCGGAGGGTCAGTACTGAGGGAGCACCGCACTGTCTGAGGGTCAGTGTTGAGGGAGTGCCGCACTGTCAGAGGTTCAGTGCTGAAGGAGTGCCGCACTGTCAGAGGGTCAGTGTTGAGGGAGATCCGCACTGTTGGAGGGTCAGTACTGAGGGAGCGCCGCACTGTCAGAGGGTCAGTACTGAGGGAGCACGGCACTGTCTGAGGGTCAGTACTGAGGGAGAACCGCACTGTCTGAGGGTCAGTGTTGAGGGAGGTCCGCACTGTCGGAGGGTCAGTGCTGAGGGAGTGCCTCACTGTCAGAGGGTCAATACTGAGGGAGTGCTGCACTGTCTGAGGGTCAGTGCTGAGGGAGTGCCGCACTGTCAGAGCGTCAAGTACTGAGGGAGTGCCGCACTGTCAGAGGGTCAGTACTGAGGGAGTGCCGCACTGTCTGAGGGTCAGTGCTGAGGGAGTGCCGCTCTGTCAGAGCGTCAAGTACTGAGGGAGTGCCGCACTGTCAGACGGTCAGTGCTGAGGGAGTGCTGCACTGTCAGAGCGTCAGTACTGAGGGAGTGCCGCACTGTCAGAGGGTCAGTACTGAGGGAGTGCCGCACTGTCAGAGAGTCAGTGCTGAGGGAGTGCCGCACTGTCAGAGGGTCAGTACTGAGGGAGTGCGGCACTGTCAGAGGGTCAGTACTGAGGGAGGACCGCACTGTGAGAGGGTCAGTACTGAGGGAGTGCCGCACTGTCTGAGGGTCAGTGCTGAGGGAGTGCCGCACTGTCAGAGCGTCAAGTACTGAGGGAGTGCCGCACTGTCAGAGGGTCAGTGCTGAGGGAGTGCCGCACTGTGAGAGGGTCAGTGCTGAGGCAGTGCCGCACTGTCTGAGGGTCAGTGCTGAGGGAGTGCCGCACTGTGAGAGCGTCAAGTTCTGAAGGAGTGCCGCACTGTCAGAGGGTCAGTGCTGAGGGAGTGCCGCACTGTCAGAGGGTCAGTACTGAGGGAGTGCCGCACTGTCAGAGCGTCAGTAATGAGGGAGTGCCTCACTGTCAGAGGGTCAGTACAGAGGGAGTGCCGCACTGTCAGAGGGTCAGTGCTGAGGGAGCACCGTACTATCTGAGGGTCAGTGCGGAGGGAGCACCGCACTGTCTGAGGGTCAGTGTTGAGGGAGCACCGCACTATCTGAGGGAGTGCCGCACTGTCTGAGAGTCAGTGCTGAGGCAGCACCGCACTGTCTGAGGGTCAGTGCTGAGGAAGCACCGCACTGTCTGAGGGTCAGTACTGAGGGAGCGCCGCACTGTCGGAGGGTCAGTGCTGAAGGAGATCCGCACTGTCTGAGGGTCAGTTCTGAGGGAGCACCGCACTGGCTGAGCGTCAGTGCTGAGGAAGTGCCGCTCTGTCAGAGCGTCAAGTACTGAGGGAGTGCCGCACTGTCAGAGGGTCAGTGCTGAGGGAGTGCTGCACTGTCGGAGCGTCAGTACTGAGGGAGTGCCGCACTGTCAGAGGGTCAGTGCTGAGGGAGTGCCGCACTGTCAGAGGGTCAGTGCTGAGGGAGTGCCGCACTGTCAGAGGGTCAGTACTGAGGGAGTGCCGCACTCTCTGAGGGTCAGTGCTGAGGGAGTGCCGCACTGTCAGAGCGTCAAGTACTGAGGGAGTGCCGCACTGTCAGAGGATCAGTACTGAGGGAGTGCCGCACTGACAGAGGGTCAGTGCTGAGGGAGTGCCGCACTGTCAGAGGGTCAGTGCTGAGGGAGTGCCGCACTGTGGGAGGGTCAGTGCTGAGGCAGTGCCGCACTGTCTGAGGGTCAGTGCTGAGGGAGTGCCGCACTGTCAGAGCGTCAAGTTCTGAGGGAGTGCCGCACTGTCAGAGGGTCAGTGCTGAGGGAGTGCCGCACTGTCAGAGGGTCAGTACTGAGGCAGTGCCGCACTGTCTGAGGGTCAGTGCTGAGGGAGTGCCGCACTGTCAGAGCGTCAAGTTCTGAGGGAGTGCCGCACTGTCAGAGGGTCAGTGCTGAGGGAGTGCCGCACTGTCAGAGGGTCAGTACTATGGGGGTGCCGCACTGTCAGAGCGTCAGCACTGAGGGAGCACCGCACTGTCAGAGGTTCAGTGCTGAGGGAGTGCCGCACTGTCTGAGGTTCAGTGCTGAAGGAGTGCCGCACTGTCAGAGGGTCAGTGCTGAGGGAGTGCTGCACTGTCAGAGGGTCAGTACAGAGGGAGATCCGCACTGTTGGAGGGTCAGTACTGAGGGAGTGCCGAACTGTCAGAGGGTCAGTGCTGAGGGAGCACCGCACTGTCTGAGGGTCAGTACTGAGGGAGTGCCGCACTGTCAGAGGATCAAGTACTGAGGGAGCACCGCACTGTCTGAGGGTCAGTACTGAGGGAGCACCGCACTGTCTGAGGTTCAGTGCTGAGGGAGTGCCGCACTGTCAGAGGTTCAGTGCTGAAGGAGTGCCGCACTGTCAGAGGGTCAGTGCTGACGGAGTGCTGCACTGTCAGAGGGTCAGTACTGAGGGAGATCCGCACTGTTGGAGGGTCAGTACTGAGGGAGTGCCGAACTGTCAGAGGGTCAGTACTGAGGGAGCACGGCACTGTCTGAGGGTCAGTACTGAGGGAGCACTGCACTGTCTGAGGGTCAGTGTTGAGGGAGATCCGCACTGTCGGAGGGTCAGTACTGAGGGAGCACCGCACTGTCAGAGGGTCAATACTGAGGGAGTGCCGCACTGTCAGAGGGTCAGTACTGAGGGAGCACCGCACTGTCGGAGGGTCAGTACTGAGGGAGCACCGCACTGTCTGAGGGTCAGTGTTGAGGGAGTGCCGCACTGTCAGAGGTTCAGTGCTGAAGGATTGCCGCACTGTCAGAGGGTCAGTGTTGAGGGAGATCCGCACTGTTGGAGGGTCAGTACTGAGGGAGCGCCGCACTGTCAGAGGGTCAGTGCTGAGGCAGTGCCGCACTGTCTGAGGGTCAGTGCTGAGGGAGTGCCGCACTGTCAGAGCGTCAAGTTCTGAGGGAGTGCCGCACTGTCAGAGGGTCAGTGCTGAGGGAGTGCCGCACTGTCAGAGGGTCAGTACTATGGGGGTGCCGTACTGTCAGAGCGTCAGTACTGAGGGAGCACCGCACTGTCTGAGGGTCAGTGCGGAGGGAGCACCGCACTGTCTGAGGGTCAGTGTTGAGGGAGCACCGCACTATCTGAGGGTCAATACTGTGGGAGTGCCACACTGTCTGAGGGTCAGTGCTGAGGGAGCACCGCACTGTCTGAAGGTCAGTGCTGAGGAAGCACCGCACTGTCTGAGGGTCAGTACTGAGGGAGCGCCGCACTGTCGGAGGGTCAGTGCTGAAGGAGATCCGCACTGTCTGAGGGTCAGTACTGAGGGAGCACCGCACTGTCTAAGGGTCAGTGCTGAGGGAGCACTGCACTGTCTGAGGGTCAGTGCTGAGGGAGCACCGCACTGTCTGAGGGTCAGTGCGGAGGGAGCACCGCACTGTCTGAGGGTCAGTGTTGAGGGAGCATCGCACTATCTGAGGGTCAGTACTGAGGGAGTGCCGCACTGTTGGAGGGTCAGTGCTGAAGGAGATCCGCACTGTCTGAGGGTCAGTACTGAGGGAGTGCCGCACTGTCAGAGGTTCAGTGCTGAAGGAGTGCCGCACTGTCAGAGGGTCAGTGCTGACGGAGTGCCGCACTGTCAGAGGTTCAGTGCTGAGGGAGTGCCGCACTGTCAGAGGGTCAGTGCTGAGGGAGTGCTGCACTGTCAGAGGGTCAGTACTGAGGGAGATCCGCACTGTTGGAGGGTCAGTACTGAGGGAGTGCCGAACTGTCAGAGGGTCAGTACTGAGGGAGCACGGCACTGTCTGAGGGTCAGTACTGAGGGAGCACTGCACTGTCTGAGGGTCAGTGTTGAGGGAGATCCGCACTGTCGGAGGGTCAGTACTGAGGGAGCACCGCACTGTCAGAGGGTCAATACTGAGGGAGTGCCGCACTGTCAGAGGGTCAGTACTGAGGGAGCACCGCACTGTCGGAGGGTCAGTACTGAGGGAGCACCGCACTGTCTGAGGGTCAGTGTTGAGGGAGTGCCGCACTGTCAGAGGTTCAGTGCTGAAGGAGTGCCGCACTGTCAGAGGGTCAGTGTTGAGGGAGATCCGCACTGTCAGAGGGTCAGTAATGAGGGAGCACGGCACTGTCTGAGGGTCAGTACTGAGGGAGAACCGCACTGTCTGAGGGTCAGTGTTGAGGGAGATCCGCACTGTCGGAGGGTCAGTGCTGAGGGAGTGCCTCACTGTCAGAGGGTCAATACTGAGGGAGTGCTGCACTGTCTGAGGGTCAGTGCTGAGGGAGTGCCGCACTGTCAGAGCGTCAAGTACTGAGGGAGTGCCGCACTGTCAGAGGGTCAGTACTGAGGGAGTGCCGCACTGTCTGAGGGTCAGTGCTGAGGGAGTGCCGCTCTGTCAGAGCGTCAAGTACTGAGGGAGTGCCGCACTGTCAGACGGTCAGTGCTGAGGGAGTGCTGCACTGTCAGAGCGTCAGTACTGAGGGAGTGCCGCACTGTCAGAGGGTCAGTACTGAGGGAGTGCCGCACTGTCAGAGAGTCAGTGCTGAGGGAGTGCCGCACTGTCAGAGGGTCAGTACTGAGGGAGTGCGGCACTGTCAGAGGGTCAGTACTGAGGGAGGACCGCACTGTGAGAGGGTCAGTACTGAGGGAGTGCCGCACTGTCTGAGGGTCAGTGCTGAGGGAGTGCCGCACTGTCAGAGCGTCAAGTACTGAGGGAGTGCCGCACTGTCAGAGGGTCAGTGCTGAGGGAGTGCCGCACTGTGAGAGGGTCAGTGCTGAGGCAGTGCCGCACTGTCTGAGGGTCAGTGCTGAGGGAGTGCCGCACTGTCAGAGCGTCAAGTTCTGAAGGAGTGCCGCACTGTCAGAGGGTCAGTGCTGAGGGAGTGCCGCACTGTCAGAGGGTCAGTACTGAGGGAGTGCCGCACTGTCAGAGCGTCAGTAATGAGGGAGTGCCTCACTGTCAGGGGGTCAGTACAGAGGGAGTGCCGCACTGTCAGAGGGTCAGTGCTGAGGGAGCACCGTACTATCTGAGGGTCAGTGCGGAGGGAGCACCGCACTGTCTGAGGGTCAGTGTTGAGGGAGCACCGCACTATCTGAGGGAGTGCCGCACTGTCTGAGAGTCAGTGCTGAGGCAGCACCGCACTGTCTGAGGGTCAGTGCTGAGGAAGCACCGCACTGTCTGAGGGTCAGTACTGAGGGAGCGCCGCACTGTCGGAGGGTCAGTGCTGAAGGAGTTCCGCACTGTCTGAGGGTCAGTTCTGAGGGAGCACCGCACTGTCTGAGCGTCAGTGCTGAGGAAGTGCCGCTCTGTCCGAGCGTCAAGTACTGAGGGAGTGCCGCACTGTCAGAGGGTCAGTGCTGAGGGAGTGCTGCACTGTCAGAGCGTCAGTACTGAGGGAGTGCCGCACTGTCAGAGGGTCAGTGCTGAGGGAGTGCCGCACTGTCAGAGGGTCAGTGCTGAGGGAGTGCCGCACTGTCAGAGGGTCAGTACTGAGGGAGTGCCGCACTGTCTGAGGGTCAGTGCTGAGGGAGTGCCGCACTGTCAGAGCGTCAAGTACTGAGGGAGTGCCGCACTGTCAGAGGATCAGTACTGAGGGAGTGCCGCACTGTCAGAGGGTCAGTGCTGAGGGAGTGCCGCACTGTCAGAGGGTCAGTGCTGAGGGAGTGCCGCACTGTGGGAGGGTCAGTGCTGAGGCAGTGCCGCACTGTCTGAGGGTCAGTGCTGAGGGAGTGCCGCACTGTCAGAGCGTCAAGTTCTGAGGGAGTGCCGCACTGTCAGAGGGTCAGTGCTGAGGGAGTGCCGCACTGTGAGAGGGTCAGTGCGGAGGGAGCACCGCACTGTCTGAGGGTCAGTACTATGGGGGTGCCGTACTGTCAGAGCGTCAGTACTGAGGGAGTGCCGCACTGTCAGAGCGTCAGTACTGAGGGAGCACCGCACTGTCTGAGGGTCAGTGCGGAGGGAGCACCGCACTGTCTGAGGGTCAGTGTTGAGGGAGCACCGCACTAGCTGAGGGTCAATACTGTGGGAGTGCCACACTGTCTGAGGGTCAGTGCTGAGGGAGCACCGCACTGTCTGAAGGTCAGTGCTGAGGAAGCACCGCACTGTCTGAGGGTCAGTACTGAGGGAGCGCCGCACTGTCGGAGGGTCAGTGCTGAAGGAGAACCGCACTGTCTGAGGGTCAGTACTGAGGGAGCACCGCACTGTCTAAGGGTCAGTGCTGAGGGAGCACCGCACTGTCTGAGGGTCAGTGCTGAGGGAGCACCGCACTGTCTGAGGGTCAGTGCGGAGGAAGCACCGCACTGTCTGAGGGTCAGTGTTGAGGGAGCATCGCACTATCTGAGGGTCAGTACTGAGGGAGTGCCGCACTTTCTGAGGGTCAGTGCTGAGGGAGCACCGCACTGTCTGAGGGTCAGTGCTGAAGGAGATCCGAACTGTCTGAGGGTCAGTGCTGAGGGAGCACCGCACTGTCTGAGGTTCAGTGCTGAGGGAGTGCCGCACTGTCAGAGGTTCAGTGCTGAAGGAGTGCCGCACTGTCAGAGGGTCAGTGCTGAGGGAGTGCTGCACTGTCAGAGGGTCAGTACAGAGGGAGATCCGCACTGTTGGAGGGTCAGTACTGAGGGAGTGCCGAACTGTCAGAGGGTCAGTACTGAGGGAGCACGGCACTGTCTGAGGGTCAGTACTGAGGGAGCACTGCACTGTCTGAGGGTCAGTGTTGAGGGAGATCCGCACTGTCGGAGGGTCAGTACTGAGGGAGCACCGCACTGTCAGAGGATCAGTACTGAGGGAGTGCCGCACTGTCAGAGGGTCAGTGTTGAGGGAGTGCCGCACTGTCAGAGGGTCAGTGCTGAGGGAGTGCCGCACTGTGAGAGGGTCAGTGCGGAGGCAGTGCCGCACTGTCTGAGGGTCAGTGCTGAGGGAGTGCCGCACTGTCAGAGCGTCAAGTTCTGAGGGAGTGCCGCACTGTCAGAGGGTCAGTGCTGAGGGAGTGCCGCACTGTCAGAGGGTCAGTACTGAGGGAGTGCCGCACTGTCAGAGCGTCAGTACTGAGGGAGTGCCGCACTGTCAGAGCGTCAGTACTGAGGGAGCACCGCACTGTCTGAGGGTCAGTGCGGAGGAAGCACCGCACTGTCTGAGGGTCAGTGTTGAGGGAGCACCGCACTATCTGAGGGTCAATACTGAGGGAGTGCCACACTGTCTGAGGGTCAGTGCTGAGGAAGCACCGCACTGTCGGAGGGTCATTGCTGAGGGAGTGCCGCACTGTCTGAGGGTCAGTGCTGCGGGAGTGCTGCACTGTCTGAGGGTCAGTGCGGAGGGAGCACCGCTCTGTCTGAGGGTCAGTGCTGAGGGAGCACCGCACTGTCTGAGGGTCAGTGCGGAGGGAGCACCGCACTGTCTGAGGGTCAGTGTTGAGGGAGCACCGCACTATCTGAGGGTCAATACTGAGGGAGTGCCACACTGTCTGAGGGTCAGTGCTGAGGGAGCACCGCACTGTCTGAAGGTCAGTGCTGAGGAAGCACCGCACTGTCTGAGGGTCAGTGCTGAAGGAGATCCGCACTGTCTGAGGGTCAGTACTGAGGGAGCACCGCACTGTCTAAGGGTCAGTGCTGAGGGAACACTACACTGACAGAGTGTCAAGTACTGAGGGAGCACCGCACTGTCTGAGGGTCAGTACTGAGGGAGCACCGCACTGTCTGAGGGTCAGTTCTGAGGGAGCACCGCACTGTCTAAGGGTCAGTGCTGAGGGAACACCACACTGACAGAGTGTCAAGTACTGAGGGAGCACCGCACTGTCTGAGGGTCAGTACTGAGGGAGCACCGCACTGTCTGAGGGTCAGTGCTGAGGGAGTGCCGCACTGTCAGAGGGTCAATGCTGAGGGAGTGCTGCACTGTCTGAGGGTCAGTGCTGAGGAAGCATCGCACTGTCTGAGGGTCAGTGCGGAGGGAGCACCGCACTGTCTGAGGGTCAGTGTTGAGGGAGCACCGCACTGTCTGAGGGTCAGTGCGGAGGGAGCACCGCACTGTCTGAGGGTCAGTGTTGAGGGAGCATCGCACTATCTGAGGGTCAATACTGAGGGAGTGCCACACTGTCTGAGGGTCAGTGCTGAGGGAGCACCGCACTGTCTGAAGGTCAGTGCTGAGGAAGCACCGCACTGTCTGAGGGTCAGTACTGAGGGAGCGCCGCACTGTCGGAGGTTCAGTGCTGAAGGAGATCCGCACTGTCTGAGGGTCAGTACTAAGGGAGCACCGCACTGTCTAAGGGTCAGTGCTGAGGGAACACAACACTGACAGTGTCAAGTACTGAGGGAGCACCGCACTGTCTGAGGGTCAGTACTGAGGGAGCACCGCACTGTCTGAGGGTCAGTGCTGAGGGAGTGCCGCACTGTCAGAGGTTCAGTGCTGAAGGAGTGCCGCACTGTCAGAGGGTCAATGCTGAGGGAGTGCTGTACTGTCAGAGGGTCAGTCCTGAGGGAGATCCGCACTGTCTGAGGGTCAGTGTTGAGGGAGATCCGCACTGTTGGAGGGTCAGTACTGAGGGAGCGCCGCACTGTCAGAGGGTCAGTACTGAGGGAGCACGGCACTGTCAGAGGGTCAGTACTGAGGGAGTGCTGCACTGTCAGAGGGTCAGTACTGAGGGAGCACCGCACTGTCTGAGGGTCAGTGCTGAGGAAGGACCGCACTGTTGGAGGGTCAGTGCTGAGGGAGTGCCTCACTGTCAGAGGGTCAATACTGAGCGAGTGCCGCACAGTCAGAGGGTCAGTACTGAGGGAGCACGGCACTGTCTGTGGGTCAGTGTTGAGGGAGATCCGCACTGTCGGAGGGTCAGTGCTGAGGGAGTGCCTCACTGTCAGAGGGTCAATACTGAGGGAGCGCCGCACTGTCAGATAGTCAGTACTGTGGGAGCACCGCACTGTCAGAGGGTCAGTGTTGAGGAAGCACCGCACTGTCTGAGGGTCAGTACTGAGGGAGCGCCGCACTGTCGGAGGTTCAGTGCTGAAGGAGATCCGCACTGTCTGAGGGTCAGTACTAAGGGAGCACCGCACTGTCTAAGGGTCAGTGCTGAGGGAACACAACACTGACAGTGTCAAGTACTGAGGGAGCACCGCACTGTCTGAGGGTCAGTGCTGAGGGAGTGCCGCACTGTCAGAGGTTCAGTGCTGAAGGAGTGCCGCACTGTCAGAGGGTCAATGCTGAGGGAGTGCTGTACTGTCAGAGGGTCAGTCCTGAGGGAGATCCGCACTGTCTGAGGGTCAGTGTTGAGGGAGATCCGCACTGTTGGAGGGTCAGTACTGAGGGAGCGCCGCACTGTCAGAGGGTCAGTACTGAGGGAGCACGGCACTGTCAGAGGGTCAGTACTGAGGGAGTGCTGCACTGTCAGAGGGTCAGTACTGAGGGAGCACCGCACTGTCTGAGGGTCAGTGCTGAGGAAGCACCGCACTGTTGGAGGGTCAGTGCTGAGGGAGTGCCTCACTGTCAGAGGGTCAATACTGAGCGAGTGCCGCACAGTCAGAGGGTCAGTACTGAGGGAGCACGGCACTGTCTGTGGGTCAGTGTTGAGGGAGATCCGCACTGTCGGAGGGTCAGTGCTGAGGGAGTGCCTCACTGTCAGAGGGTCAATACTGAGGGAGCGCCGCACTGTCAGATAGTCAGTACTGTGGGAGCACCGCACTGTCAGAGGGTCAGTGTTGAGGGAGCGCCGCACAGTCAGAAGGTCAGCGCTGAGGGAGCACCGCACTGTCTGAGGGACCGTGCTGAGGGAGCACCGCACTGTCAGAGGGTCAGTACTAAGGGAGTGCCGCACTGTCAGACGGTCAGTACTGAGGGAGTGCCGCACTGTCAGAGGGTCAGTACTCAGGGAGTGCCGCACTGTCAGAGGGACAGTGCTGAGGGAGTGCCGCACTGTCTGAAGGTCAGTACTGAGGGAGCACCGCACTGTCGGAGGGTCAGTGCTGAGGGAGCACGGTACTGTCAGAGGGTCAGTGCTGAGGGAGATCCACACTGTCTGAGGGTCAGTGCTGAGGGAGAACCGCACCGTCGGAGGGTCAGTAATGAGGGAGCGCTGCACTGTCGGAGGGTCATTGCTGAGGGAGCGCCGCACTGTCAGAGGGTCAGTACTGAGGGAGAACCGCACTGTCTGAGGGTCAGTATTGAGGGAGCACCGCACTGTCTTAGGGTCAGTGCTGAGGGAGCACCGCACTGTCAGAGGGTCAGTACTGAGGGAGAACCGCACTGTCAGAGGGTCAGTACTGAGGGAGCACCGCACTGTCTGAGGGTCAGTACTGAGGGAGCACCGCACTGTCTGAGGGTCAGTGCTGAGGGAGCACCGCACTGTCTGAGGGTCAGTACTGAGGGAGCACCGCACTGTCTGAGGATCAGTGCTCAGGGAGCACCGCACTGTCTGTGGGTCAGTGTTGAGGGAGCACCGCACTATCTGAGGGTCAGTACTGAGGGAGCACCGCACTGTCTGAGGGTCAGTGTTGAGGGAGCACCGCACTATCTGAGGGTCAGTACTGACGGAGCACCGCACTGTCTGAGGGTCAGTGCTGAGGGAGCACCGCACTGTCTGAGGGTCAGTGCTGAGGGAGCACCGCACTGTCTGAGGGTCAGTGTTGAGGGAGCACCGCACTATCTGAGGGTCAGTACTGAGGGAGGGCCGCACTGTCTGAGGGTCAGTACTGAGGGAGCACCGCACTGTCTGAGGGTCAGTGCTGAGGAAGCACCGCACTGTCTGAGGGTCAGTACTGAGGGAGCGCCGCACTGTCGGAGGGTCAGTGCTGAAGGAGATCCGCACTGTCTGAGGGTCAGTACAGAGGGAGAACCGCACTGTCTAAGGGTCAGTACTGAGGGAGCACCGCACTGTCTGAGGGTCAGTGTTGATGGAGATCCGCACTGTCTGAGGGTCAGTACTGAGGGAGTGCTGCACTGTCTAAGGGTCAGTACTGAGGGAGCAATGCACTGTCTGAGGGTCAGTGCTGAGGAAGTGCCGCTCTGTCAGAGCGTCAAGTACTGAGGGAGTGCCGCACTGTCGGAGGGTCAGTACTGAGGGAGTGCCGCACTGTCAGAGGGTCAGTGCTGAGGGAGTGCTGCACTGTCAGAGCGTCAGTACTGAGGGAGTGCCGCACTGTCAGAGGGTCAGTGCTGAGGGAGTGCCGCACTGTCAGAGGGTCAGTGCTGAGGGAGTGCCGCACTGTCAGAGCGTCAAGTACTGAGGAAGTGCCGCACTGTCAGAGGATCAGTACTGAGGGAGTGCCGCACTGTCAGAGGGTCAGTGTTGAGGGAGTGCCGCACTGTCAGAGGGTCAGTGCTGAGGGAGTGCCGCACTGTGAGAGGGTCAGTGCTGAGGCAGTGCCGCACTGTCTGAGGGTCAGTGCTGAGGGAGTGCCGCACTGTCAGAGCGTCAAGTTCTGAGGGAGTGCCGCACTGTCAGAGGGTCAGTGCTGAGGGAGTGCCGCACTGTCAGAGGGTCAGTACTGAGGGAGTGCCGCACTGTCAGAGCGTCAGTACTGAGGGAGTGCCGCACTGTCAGAGCGTCAGTACTGAGGGAGCACCGCACTGTCTGAGGGTCAGTGCGGAGGGAGCACCGCACTGTCGGAGGGTCAGTGTTGAGGGAGCACCGCACTATCTGAGGGTCAATACTGAGGGAGTGCCACACTGTCTGAGGGTCAGTGCTGAGGAAGCACCGCCCTGTCTGAGGGTCAGTGCGGAGGGAGCACCGCACTGTCTGAGGGTCAGTGTTGAGGGAGCACCGCACTATCTGAGGGTCAATACTGAGGGAGTGCCACACTGTCTGAGGGTCAGTGCTGAGGGAGCACCGCACTGTCTGAAGGTCAGTGCGGAGGAAGCACCGCACTGTCTGAGGGTCAGTACTGAGGGAGCACCGCACTGTCGGAGGGTCAGTGCTGAAGGAGATCCGCACTGTCTGAGGGTCAGTACTGAGGGAGCACCGCACTGTCTAAGGGTCAGTGCTGAGGGAACACCACACTGACAGAGTGTCAAGTACTGAGGGAGCACCGCACTGTCTGAGGGTCAGTGCTGAGGGAGTGCCGCACTGTCAGATGTTCAGTGCTGAAGGAGTGCCGCACTGTCAGAGTTTCAATGCTGAGGGAGTGCTGCACTGTCTGAGGGTCAGTGCTGAGGAAGCACCGCACTGTCTGAGGGTCAGTGCGGAGGGAGCACCGCACTGTCTGAGGGTCAGTGTTGAGGGAGCACCGCACTATCTGAGGGTCAATACTGAGGGAGTGCCACACTGTCTGAGGGTCAGTGCTGAGGGAGCACCGCACTGTCTGAAGGTCAGTGCTGAGGAAGCACCGCACTGTCTGAGGGTCAGTACTGAGGGAGATCCGCACTGTCGGAGGGTCAGTACTGAGGGAGCACCGCACTGTCTGAGGGTCGGTTCTGAGGGAGCACCGCACTGTCTAAGGGTCAGTACTGAGGGAGTGCCGCACTGTCTGAGGGTCAGTGCTGAGGAAGTGCCGCTCTGTCAGAGCGTCAAGTACTGAGGGAGTGCCGCACTGTCAGAGGGTCAGTGCTGAGGGCGTGCTGCACTGTCAGAGCGTCAGTACTGAGGGAGTGCCGCACTGTCAGAGGGTCAGTGCTGAGGGAGTGCCGCACTGTCAGAGGGTCAGTGCTGAGGGAGTGCTGTACTGTCAGAGGGTCAGTACTGAGGGAGTGCCGCACTGTCTGAGGGTCAGTGCTGAGGGAGTGCCGCACTGTCAGAGCGTCAAGTACTGAGGGAGTGCCGCACTGTCAGAGGATCAGTACTGAGGGAGTGCCGCACTGTCAGAGGGTCAGTGTTGAGGGAGTGCCGCACTGTCAGAGGGTCAGTGCTGAGGGAGTGCCGCACTGTGAGAGGGTCAGTGCTGAGGCAGTGCCGCACTGTCTGAGGGTCAGTGCTGAGGGAGTGCCGCACTGTCAGAGCGTCAAGTTCTGAGGGAGTGCCGCACTGTCAGAGGGTCAGTGCTGAGGGAGTGCCGCACTGTCAGAGGGTCAGTACTGAGGGAGTGCCGCACTGTCAGAGCGTCAGTACTGAGGGAGTGCCGCACTGTCAGAGCGTCAGTACTGAGGGAGCACCGCACTGTCTGAGGGTCAGTGCGGAGGAAGCACCGCACTGTCTGAGGGTCAGTGTTGAGGGAGCACCGCACTATCTGAGGGTCAATACTGAGGGAGTGCCACACTGTCTGAGGGTCAGTGCTGAGGAAGCACCGCACTGTCGGAGGGTCATTGCTGAGGGAGTGCCGCACTGTCTGAGGGTCAGTGCTGCGGGAGTGCTGCACTGTCTGAGGGTCAGTGCGGAGGGAGCACCGCTCTGTCTGAGGGTCAGTGCTGAGGGAGCACCGCACTGTCTGAGGGTCAGTGCGGAGGGAGCACCGCACTGTCTGAGGGTCAGTGTTGAGGGAGCACCGCACTATCTGAGGGTCAATACTGAGGGAGTGCCACACTGTCTGAGGGTCAGTGCTGAGGGAGCACCGCACTGTCTGAAGGTCAGTGCTGAGGAAGCACCGCACTGTCTGAGGGTCAGTGCTGAAGGAGATCCGCACTGTCTGAGGGTCAGTACTGAGGGAGCACCGCACTGTCTAAGGGTCAGTGCTGAGGGAACACCACACTGACAGAGTGTCAAGTACTGAGGGAGCACCGCACTGTCTGAGGGTCAGTACTGAGGGAGCACCGCACTGTCTGAGGGTCAGTTCTGAGGGAGCACCGCACTGTCTAAGGGTCAGTGCTGAGGGAACACCACACTGACAGAGTGTCAAGTACTGAGGGAGCACCGCACTGTCTGAGGGTCAGTACTGAGGGAGCACCGCACTGTCTGAGGGTCAGTGCTGAGGGAGTGCCGCACTGTCAGAGGGTCAATGCTGAGGGAGTGCTGCACTGTCTGAGGGTCAGTGCTGAGGAAGCATCGCACTGTCTGAGGGTCAGTGCGGAGGGAGCACCGCACTGTCTGAGGGTCAGTGTTGAGGGAGCACCGCACTGTCTGAGGGTCAGTGCGGAGGGAGCACCTCACTGTCTGAGGGTCAGTGTTGAGGGAGCATCGCACTATCTGAGGGTCAATACTGAGGGAGTGCCACACTGTCTGAGGGTCAGTGCTGAGGGAGCACCGCACTGTCTGAAGGTCAGTGCTGAGGAAGCACCGCACTGTCTGAGGGTCAGTACTGAGGGAGCGCCGCACTGTCGGAGGTTCAGTGCTGAAGGAGATCCGCACTGTCTGAGGGTCAGTACTAAGGGAGCACCGCACTGTCTAAGGGTCAGTGCTGAGGGAACACAACACTGACAGTGTCAAGTACTGAGGGAGCACCGCACTGTCTGAGGGTCAGTACTGAGGGAGCACCGCACTGTCTGAGGGTCAGTGCTGAGGGAGTGCCGCACTGTCAGAGGTTCAGTGCTGAAGGAGTGCCGCACTGTCAGAGGGTCAATGCTGAGGGAGTGCTGTACTGTCAGAGGGTCAGTCCTGAGGGAGATCCGCACTGTCTGAGGGTCAGTGTTGAGGGAGATCCGCACTGTTGGAGGGTCAGTACTGAGGGAGCGCCGCACTGTCAGAGGGTCAGTACTGAGGGAGCACGGCACTGTCAGAGGGTCAGTACTGAGGGAGTGCTGCACTGTCAGAGGGTCAGTACTGAGGGAGCACCGCACTGTCTGAGGGTCAGTGCTGAGGAAGCACCGCACTGTCTGAGGGTCAGTACTGAGGGAGCACCGCACTGTTGGAGGGTCAGTGCTGAGGGAGTGCCTCACTGTCAGAGGGTCAATACTGAGCGAGTGCCGCACAGTCAGAGGGTCAGTACTGAGGGAGCACCGCACTGTCTGTGGGTCAGTGTTGAGGGAGATCCGCACTGTCGGAGGGTCAGTGCTGAGGGAGTGCCTCACTGTCAGAGGGTCAATACTGAGGGAGCGCCGCACTGTCAGATAGTCAGTACTGTGGGAGCACCGCACTGTCAGAGGGTCAGTGTTGAGGGAGCGCCGCACAGTCAGAAGGTCAGCGCTGAGGGAGCACAGCACTGTCTGAGGGACCGTGCTGAGGGAGCACCGCACTGTCAGAGGGTCAGTACTAAGGGAGTGCCGCACTGTCAGACGGTCAGTACTGAGGGAGTGCCGCACTGTCAGAGGGTCAGTACTCAGGGAGTGCCGCACTGTCAGAGGGTCAGTGCTGAGGGAGTGCCGCACTGTCTGAAGGTCAGTACTGAGGGAGCACCGCACTGTCGGAGGGTCAGTGCTGAGGGAGCACGGTACTGTCAGAGGGTCAGTGCTGAGGGAGATCCACACTGTCTGAGGGTCAGTGCTGAGGGAGAACCGCACCGTCGGAGGGTCAGTAATGAGGGAGCGCTGCACTGTCGGAGGGTCATTGCTGAGGGAGCGCCGCACTGTCAGAGGGTCAGTACTGAGGGAGAACCGCACTGTCTGAGGGTCAGTATTGAGGGAGCACCGCACTGTCTTAGGGTCAGTGCTGAGGGAGCACCGCACTGTCAGAGGGTCAGTACTGAGGGAGAACCGCACTGTCAGAGGGTCAGTACTGAGGGAGCACCGCACTGTCTGAGGGTCAGTACTGAGGGAGCACCGCACTGTCTGAGGGTCAGTGCTGAGGGAGCACCGCACTGTCTGAGGGTCAGTACTGAGGGAGCACCGCACTGTCTGAGGATCAGTGCTCAGGGAGCACCGCACTGTCTGTGGGTCAGTGTTGAGGGAGCACCGCACTATCTGAGGGTCAGTACTGAGGGAGCACCGCACTGTCTGAGGGTCAGTGTTGAGGGAGCACCGCACTATCTGAGGGTCAGTACTGACGGAGCACCGCACTGTCTGAGGGTCAGTGCTGAGGGAGCACCGCACTGTCTGAGGGTCAGCACTGAGGGAGTGCCTCACTGTCAGAGGGTCAGTACTGAGGGAGTGCTGCACTATCTGAGGGTCAGTACTGAGGGAGGGCCGCACTGTCTGAGGGTCAGTACTGAGGGAGCACCGCACTGTCTGAGGGTCAGTACTAAGGGAGCACCGCACTGTCTGAGGGTCAGTGTTGAGGGAGCACCGCACTGTCAGAGGGTCAGTAGTGAGGGAGTGCTGCACTATCTGAGGGTCAGTACTGAGGGAGGGCCGCACTGTCTGAGGGTCAGTACTGAGGGAGCACCGCACTGTCTGAGGGTCAGTACTGAGGGAGCACCGCACTGTCTGAGGGTCAGTGTTGAGGGAGCACCGCACTGTTAGAGGGTCAGTACTGAGGGAGTGCTGCACTATCTGAGGGTCAGTACTGAGGGAGGGCCGCACTGTCTGAGGGTCAGTACTGAGGGAGCACCGCACTGTCTGAGGGTCAGTACTGAGGGAGCACCTCATAAATATAAATTAAAGATCCTTATAAATTAAAGATTCCCTTAAATTTAAGATTCCTTTTTAATTGGCGTAGTCAGGCAGAAGGGGGGAGTACTGAGGACGACCTTCGGAGGCCCAGGTGACGACGGAAAGCTTCGAAGATAATCGGAGGAGGTCGGGAACCTGCGGGAAGCTTCGGAGATAATCGGAGGAGGCCCAGAAGACAGCCGGAACCCACGGCTAGACTGGGGTAAGAAATATCTTTTTCACCCATTAAAAGTCTTAAAGCCGCATCAATCAGTACTTCGACCCTTGAAAAGAACATTTTTTTATAGACTGTTAAATAAATCAAGTGCCAGTCGGTCAGACTATCAGACGTGACTGGAAGATTAGTCACTGCAGTAACTAAAATAAAACGGCAGTCAGCGATCAAGAAAAGTTATGGCTGATCCAATTCAAAGTGTAGATTCAGAGCCTTTAGCAGACAGAAAATTACTCCCCACTACATCCAAGGGGGGTGCTGGAATACCAGATGTTTCTGTTGAAGATATGTTGGGGGATTTTAGATCTTTCATTCGTAGACAATTTGGACTGTCTGAAGTTGCTACAAAAATTGAATCAAAATATGATATCCCCAAAGGACAGTGGTCCCTTGATAATATCAAGAAGGCATGGGGTAAGACCACACGGTTAAACGGTGGAAGACGTATGAAATGGTCTTTTGCAGTAATGGCACAGCTCCAAAAACATCAAGAGACAATTGCAAAAATTAAATTTGATCATGAGTATAGGTCCACTAAAGACCAACTAATGGCAGTTGTTGAAGAATTGCGAGATGCAAAATCCAAACTTGAGCATTATGATGAAATTAGAACAGATTTGCAAAATAAAACCTCTGAACTCCAGCAGTTATCTGTTCAAATCGGAGAATTTCAAAATCAAGTTTTTAAAGTGGAGTCAAAATACCAACAGTTGCAATTAAATACTGAACGAAGTGATGATGAGTATAGGTCTACTAAAAAACAACTAATTGCAGTTGTTGAAGAATTGCAAGATGCAAAATCCAAACTTGAATATTATGATGAAATTAAAACAGATTTGCAAGTTGCAAAATCCAAACTTGAGCATTATGATGAAATTAAAACAGAATTGCGAGATGCAAAATCCAAACTTGAGACAGATTTGCAAAACAAAACCTCTGAACTCCAGCAGTTATCTTTTCAAATAACAGAATTCCAAAATCAAGTCTTTGAAGTGGAGTCAAAATACCGACAATTGCAATTAAAAACTGAGCAAATTGAACTTGAAAATGGCAAGTTAATCGAAGAAAGATGTGTTTTAGCTGAACACTGCAAAATTTCTGTGCAGAAATTTGAACAAACAGCACAAACTCAGAAAGCAGCCCAAGCGCCCCACCTAGTGGCACAATCGGCAATTGCACAGCCAAGAACAAATGTCACGAATAAATCAGTTCCTTTGTCAGATGAATCAGACGAAGATAGTGTTCAAATCCAGCCCATGTTACCTGCTGCTCCAGCGGCGGCTGTTGCAGCACCTGCAGGAATATCAGCAGTAACTACAATTTCACCACCAGTGCGAGAGCAAACATGTACCCTTGCTCCATTAAAATCACGTAAGGAAATACCACAATGTCTTTCCTGTGGTAGAGTAGGACACTGGATGGCAAAATGCTATCAAAAACAACGGATGGATTCGAGAGATGATAATGAAGTAGACAATGTTCACTACAATACATCTCCACCTCGTGGTCAACCATGTAACACGTACCAACAAGACACACCCAGTATGGCTTCTGGTCAGCAACACTGGCTAAGCAACTACAACCATGGTTTGCTTTTACAGTTAATCAACAACAGTATCATAATAGCCCAACTGTTTACCACATGGCTTTACAGAATCATCTCAGGCAACTGCCTGTTCGGCCTTCCACCATTATCCAATATGAAGATGATGTTCTGATAACCTCCATCAATAAAGATGATCATGACAAAGACTTACGGGTGGTCTTGAACCCCCTCAGTACTAACAGTCACAAAGCTAGCTTTCACAAAGCACAAATTGCCCAGAAAGATGTTTACTTGGACAGAAAATTTCCAAACGAGAAAGGGAACTTACTCAGAAGAGAACGGCTGCCATCAAAGCAGCTAAAGAACCCTCAATGTATCGCTAAAAAGTTGCCAAGAACTGTCAACTTAAGAAAACTGTCATTCTGAACGTTGCTTTATTAATTTAAAGAAATTAACATATCTTGTTAGCTGTGTTTCCTTTAACAGAATCGACAAATTCATCTACAGAAAATCAAGATACAGCACAAGATTGGTTCAGTTATATATTTAATAAGTTATTGTATTTGATATTTTAAAATAAATGTTTAAAATTAGCCTGGAAATTAATACTTCAAACAATGTGGAAGCTGGTTTAAAAAAAAAACAACAATCTTTGATTAAAAGCCAAAAGAACATATCGTTCAAAGAAATTTGATAACGGGAATTTGGCAGCAATCCAACTTTTACTCCCAGTCCATTTGAGTGACAAAAAAAAAGTTTAAAGATGCGAATGGCATCATTCCAAGCTATACGCCTCTTTTTGTCTCTGTAAGAAAATTATCCCTTTCAACAAGCTTTTGTGTATTATCCAGAGGATGTCCATTTTGATAATCATTTTACCATTTATTACTAGATCATATGTTCAACTTTTATTGTATAATCATTTTACAAGAAGTTATTATTAATTACCAATGTGATCAAATTTGATTAATTTATTAATTATAATAATTATTTTGAAATGCCTGTTGCAATGTTAATTCCATTTTATTGTTTAAAACTGCAATGATTCTTTGCGCTTTTACCTATCCTATCGCATTAATGATGTATTTTAATCTTTCCTGATATATCTCAATTTTTCGATTTATCAAAGGGCCGACTGTAGAAGCCAGGTATTTCGAATACAACTAGTATAGGTAAAAGATAGCTGTTTAAGCATAAATGTTGAGCCCCACTATTAATACCCATTTATACAGCATAATTCACTTATACTGAAGTCCGTTGTTCTGGCAAATGCATATTTTCAAAGACAGTGTGACATTTAAAAAAAAGCACAGTTGCAAGATAATTTGACACTGTCTTGTGCTAATTGTCAAGGACAGGGACTGAATACACAGCAACATGAAGGCACCATTGTTCACAATGCAGATAACAGCTAAGTCAGAAAAGCTGATGTTGCACATTGAAGATGGACGGCTTGCCATCAAATCAAATGTGTTTGAGTCTAACCCAAACCAATTAGGATTATATTGGGGTGTAATTAGATGACTTAAGACAGATATGAAAGTGTATAACTAAAAAGTTTCTCCCGGCCATTTTAGGTTAGGTTAGGTTGGGGTTTTTGTTGTCTTTGTGAGTATTGTCTTTGTAGGTTAGGTTTGGTTTTAGTGTTTAGTTTAGTCAGTTTTGTTTTAGTGTTTAGATTTTAGGTTTATGTCTTTTGGGGGTTGTCAGTCTAACAGTCTGTGTCAGTGATGTTAGTCCACTTTTGACTTTGAGTTTGAGTTTAGCTGAAGATTAGCTCTCTCTCTCTCTTCATGTTTCATTGCCAGACTTTGACCTTTTAAAAGTTACTTTCGAGCTGTCTGCCTAAGCAAAGAAAGATAATGTCTGTAATTCTCTGAAAGCTTCGAATTGTCTACGAATTGCCTTTTAAATGACTTTCAAATTGTAATCAAGCGACTACAAATAACACAATTCTTTTTGGCACCTGAGGAGTTTATACTGCAAATTTCTGCTGAGTTCCAGTATTCGCAAAGTGCTACTGATAACCGAATAGCAGAGATGATATAAATTCCTTCAACTTTACACAGTCGAATAGTACAAGGAATCGAACAACTTAACACAGTCTACAAATATTACAAATCTTACAACTTGTCGTATTGCGCCAGGACTTGATTCATCAACTAAGCTTCCCCCAAACTTGGCGTAGTTCGACAGGTTAAGATTCCCTTAAATTATAGTTTCCTTTACACTGTCTGAGGGTCAGTACTGAGGGAGCACCGCACTGTCTGAGGGTCAGTGCTGAGGGAGCTCTACACCGTCAGAGGGTCAGTACTGAGGGAGAACCGCACTGTCGGAGGGTCATTGCTGAGGGAGCACCGCACTATCTGAGGGTCAGTGCTGAGGGAGCACCGCACTGTCTGAGGGTCAGTGCTGAGGGAGCACGGCACTGTCTGAGGGTCAGTGTTGAGGGAGATCCGCACTGTCGGAGGGTCAGTGCTGAGGGAGTGCCTCACTGTCAGAGGGTCAATACTGAGGGAGCGCCGCACTGTCAGAGGTCCAGTACTGTGGGAGTGCCGCACTGTCAGAGGGTCAGTGTTGCGGGGGCGCCGCACTGTCGGAGGGTCAGTACTGAGGGAGTGCCGCACTGTCAGAGGGTCAATACTGAGGGAGAGCCGCACTGTCAGAGGGTCAGTACTGAGGGAGTGCCGCACTGTCGGAGGGTCAGTGCTGAGGGAGCGCTGCACTGTCAGAGGGTCAGTACTGAGGGAGTGCCGCACTGTCGGAGGGTCAGTACTGAGCGAGTGCCGCACTGTCAGAGGTTCAGTGCTGAGGGAGTGCTGTACTGTCGGAGGGTCAGTACTGAGGGAGCGCTGCACTGTCAGAGGGTCAGTAATGAGGGAGTGCCGCACTGTCGGAGGGTCAGTACTGAGGGAGCGCTGCACTGTCAGAGGGTCAGTACTGAGGGAGTGCCGCACTGTCAGAGGGTCAGTACTGAGGGAGTGCCGCACTGTCGGAGGGTCAGTGCTGAGGGAGCTCTACACCGTCGGAGGGTCAGTACTGAGGGAGTGCCGCACTGTCAGAGCGTCAGTACTGAGGGAGTGCCTCACTGTCAGAGGGTCAGTACTGAGGGAGTGCCGCACTTTCAGAGGGTCAGTGCTGAGTGAGCACCGCACTATCTGAGGGTCAGTGCTGAGGGAGCACCGCACTGTCTGAGGGTCAGTGTTGAGGGAGCACCGCACTATCTGAGGGTCAGTACTGAGGGAGCACCGCACTGTCTGAAGGTCAGTGCTGAGGAAGCACCGCACTGTCTGAGGGTCAGTACTGAGGGAGCGCCGTACTGTCGGAGTGTGAGTGCTGAAGGAGATCCGCACTGTCTGAGGGTCAGTACTGAGGGAGCACCGCACTGCCTAAGGGTCAGTGCTGAGGGAACACCACACTGACAGAGTGTCAAGTACTGAGGGAGCACCGCACTGTCTGAGGGTCAGTACTGAGGGAGCACCGCACTGTCTGAGGGTCAGTGCTGAGGGAGTGCAGCACTGTCAGAGGTTCAGTGCTGAAGGAGTGACGCACTGTCAGAGGGTCAGTGCTGAGGGAGTGCTGCACTGTCAGAGGGTCAGTACTGAGGGAGATCCGCACTGTCTGAGGGTCAGTGTTGAGGGAGATCCGCACTGTTGGAGGGTCAGTGCTGAGGGAGTGCTGTACTGTCGGAGGGTCAGTGCTGAGGGAGCGCCGCACAGTCAGATAGTCAGTACTGTGGGAGCACCGCACTGTCAGAGGGTCAGTGTTGAGGGAGCGCCGCACAGTCAGAAGGTCAGCGCTGAGGGAGCACCGCACTGTCTGAGGGACCGTGCTGAGGGAGTGCCGCACTGTCAGAGGGTCAGTGCTGAGGGAGCGCCGCACTGTCAGACGGTCAGTACTGAGGGAGTGCCGCACTGTCAGAGGGTCAGTACTCAGGGAGTGCTGCACTGTCAGAGGGTCAGTGCTGAGGGAGTGCCGCACTGTCTGAAGGTCAGTACTGAGGGAGCACCGTACTGTCAGAGGGTCAGTGCTGAGGGAGATCCACACTGTCTGAGGGTCAGTGCTAAGGGAGAACCGCACCGTCGAAGGGTCAGTAATGAGGGAGCGCTGCACTGTCGGAGGATCAGTACTGAGGGAGCGCCGCACTGCCAGGGGGTCAGTACTGAGCGAGAACCGCACTGTCTGAGGGTCAGTATTGAGTGAGCACCGCACTGTATTAGGGTCAGTGCTGAGGGAGCACCGCACTGTCAGAGGGTCCGTACTGAGGGAGAACCGCACTGTCAGAGGGTCAGTACTGAGGGAGCACCGCACTGTCTGAGGATCAGTACTGAGGGAGCACCGCACTGTCTGAGGGTCAGTGCTGAGGGAGCACCGCACTGTCTGAGGGTCAGTACTGAGGGAGCACCGCACTGTCTGAGGGTCAGTGCTCAGGGAGCACCGCACTGTCTGTGGGTCAGTGTTGAGGGAGCACCGCACTATCTGAGAGTCAGTACTGAGGGAGCACCGCACTGTCTGAGGGTCAGTGTTGAGGGAGCACCGCACTATCTGAGGGTCAGTACTGACGGAGCACCGCACTGTCTGAGGGTCAGTGCTGAGGGAGCACCGCACTGTCTGAGGGTAAGTGCTGAGGGAGCACCGCACTGCCTGAGGGTCAGTGTTGAGGGAGCACCGCACTATCTGAGGGTCAGTACAGAGGGAGGGCCGCACTGTCTGAGGGTCAGTACTGAGGGAGCACCGCACTGTCTGAGGGTCAGTACTGAGGGAGCACCGCACTGTCTGAGGGTCAGTGTTGAGGGAGCACCGCACTGTCTGAGGGTCAGTACTGAGGGAGCACCGCACTGTCTGAGGGTCAGTACTGAGGGAGCACCGCACTGTCTGAGGGTCAGTGCTGAGGGAGCTCTACACCGTCAGAGGGTCAGTACTGAGGGAGAACCGCACTGTCGGAGGGTCATTGCTGAGGGAGCACCGCACTGTCTGAGGGTCAGTGTTGAGGGAGATCCGCACTGTCGGAGGGTCAGTGCTGAGGGAGTGCCGCACTGTCAGACGGTCAGTGCTGAGGGAGTGCTGCACTGTCAGAGCGTCAGTACTGAGGGAGTGCCGCACTGTCAGAGGGTCAGTACTGAGGGAGTGCCGCACTGTCAGAGGGTCAGTGCTGAGGGAGCACGGCACTGTCTGAGGGTGAGTACTGAGGGAGCACCGCACTGTCTGAGGGTCAGTGTTGAGGGAGATCCGCACTGTCGGAGGGTCAGTACTGAGGGAGCACCGCACTGTCAGAGGGTCAATACTGAGGGAGTGCCGCACTGTCAGAGGGTCAGTACTGAGGGAGCGCCGCACTGCCAGAGGGTCAGTACTGAGGGAGCACGGCACTGTCTGAGGGTCAGTACTGAGGGAGCACCGCACTGTCTGAGGGTCAGTGTTGAGGGAGATCCGCACTGTCGGAGGGTCAGTACTGAGGGAGTGCCGCACTGTCTGAGGGTCAGTGCTGAGGGAGTGCCGCACTGTCAGAGGGTCAGTGCTGAGGGAGTGCCGCACTGTCTGAGGGTCAGTGTTGAGGGAGATCCGCACTGTCGGAGGGTCAGTACTGAGGGAGTGCTGCACTGTCAGAGCGTCAGTACTGAGGGAGTGCCGCACTGTCAGAGGGTCAGTACTGAGGGAGTGCCGCACTGTCGGAGGGTCAGTACTGAGGGAGTGCGGCACTGTCAGAGGGTCAGTACTGAGGGAGTGCCGCACTGTCAGAGGGTTAGTACTGAGGGAGTGCCGCACTGTCAGAGGGTTAGTACTGAGGGAGCACCGCACTGTGGGCGTGTCAGTACTGAGGGAGCGCCGCACTGTCTGAGGGTCAGTGCTGAGGGAGTGCCGCACTGTCAGAGCGTCAAGGACTGAGGGAGCACCGCACTGTCAGAGAGTCAGTACTGAGGGAGTGCCGCACTGTGAGAGGGTCAGTGCTGAGGCAGTGCCGCACTGTCAGAGCGTCAGTACTGAGGGAGTGCCTCACTTTCAGAGGGTCAGTACTGAGGGAGTGCCGCACTGTCAGAGGGTCAGTGCTGAGGGAGCACCGCACTATCTGAGGGTCAGTGCTGAGGGAGCACCGCACTGTCTGAGGGTCAGTGTTGAGGGAGCACCGCACTATCTGAGGGTTAGTGCTGAAGGAGCACCGCACTGTCTGAGGGTTAGTGCTGAGGGAGCACCGCACTGTCTGAGGGTCAGTGCTGAGGAAGCACCGCACTGTCGGAGGGTCAGTAGTGAGTGAGTGCCGCACTGCCTGAGGGTCAGTACTGAGGGAGATCCGCACTGTCTGAGGGTCAGTTCTGAAGGAGATCCGCACTGTCTGAGGGTCAGTGCTGAAGGAGATCCGCACTGTCTGAGGGTCAGTGCTGAGGGAGCACCGCACTGTCTGAGGGTCAGTGCTGAGGGAGCGCCGCACTGTCTGAGGGTCAGTACTGAGGGAGCACCGCACTGTCTGAGGGTCAGTGCTGAGGGAGTGCCGCACTGTCAGAGGGTCAGTACTGAGGGAGTGCTGCACTGTCAGAGCGTCAAGTACTGAGGGAGTGCCGCTCTGTCAGAGCGTCAAGTACTGAGGGAGTGCCGCACTGTCAGAGGGTCAGTGCTGAGGGAGTGCTGCACTGTCAGAGCGTCAGTACTGAGGGAGTGCCGCACTGTCAGAGGGTCAGTACTGAGGGACTGCCGCACTGTCAGAGGGTCAGTGCTGAGGGAGTGCCGCACTGTCGGAGAGTCAGTACTGAGGGAGTGCCGCACTGTCGGAGGGTCAGTGCTGAGGGAGTGCCGCACTGTCAGAGAGTCAAGTACTGAGGGAGTGCCGCACTGTCAGAGGGTCAGTACTGAGGGAGTGCTATACTGTCAGAGGGTCAGTACTGAGGGAGTGCCGCACTGTCAGAGGGTCAGTACTGAGGGAGTGCTATACTGTCAGAGGGTCAGTGCTGAGGGAGCGCCGCACTGTCAGAGCGTCAAGTACTGAGGGAGTGCCGCACTGTCAGAGGGTCAGTACTGAGGGAGTGCTATACTGTCAGAGGGTCAGTACTGTGGGAGTGCCGCACTGTCTGAGGGTCAGTACTGAGGGAGTGCTGCACTGTCAGAGGGTCAGTACTAAGGGAGATCCGCACTGTCTGAGGGTCAGTGTTGAGGGAGTTCCGCACTGTTGGAGGTTCAGTACTGAGGGAGCGCCGCACTGTCAGAGGGTCAGTACTGAGGGAGCACGGCACTGTCAGAGGGTCAGTACTGAGGGAGTGCTGCACTGTCAGAGGGTCAGTACTGAGGGAGCACCGCACTGTCTGAGGGTCAGTGCTGAGGAAGCACCGCACTGTCTGAGGGTCAGTACTGAGGGAGCACCGCACTGTAGGAGGGTCAGTGCTGAGGGAGTGCCTCACTGTCAGAGGGTCAATACTGAGGGAGTGCCGCACTGTCAGAGGGTCAGTACTGAGGGAGCACCGCACTGTCTGAGGGTCAGTGTTGAGGGAGATCCGCACTGTCGGAGGGTCAGTGCTGAGGGAGTGCCTCACTGTCAGAGGGTCAATACTGTGGGAGCACCGCACTGTCAGAGGGTCAGTGTTGAGGGAGCGCCGCACAGTCAGAGGGTCAGTACTGAGGGAGCGCCGCACTGTCAGAGGGTCAGTGCTGAGGGAGTGCCGCACTGTCAGAGTGTCAGTACTGAGGGAGCACCGCACTGTCTGAGGGTCAGTGCTGAGGGAGTGCCGCTCTGTCAGGGCGTCAAGTACTGAGGGAGTGCCGCACTGTCAGACGGTCAGTGCTGAGGGAGTGCTGCACTGTCAGAGCGTCAGTACTGAGGGAGTGCCGCACTGTCAGAGGGTCAGTACTGAGGGAGTGCCGCACTGTCAGAGGGTCAGTGCTGAGGGAGTGCCGCACTGTCAGAGGGTCAGTACTGAGGGAGTGCGGCACTGTCAGAGGGTCAGTACTGAGGGAGCACCGCCCTGTGAAAGGGTCAGTACTGAGGGAGCGCCGCACTGTCTGAGGGTCAGTGCTGAGGGAGCACCGCACTGTCAGAGGGTCAGTACTGTGGGAGTGCCGCACTGTCAGTGGGTCATTGCTGAGGGAGTGCCGCACTGTGAGAGGGTCAGTGCTGAGGCAGTGCCGCACTGTCAGAGCGTCAGTACTGAGGGAGTGCCTCACTGTCAGAGGGTCAGTACTGAGGGAGTGCCGCACTGTCAGAGGGTCAGTGCTGAGGGAGCACCGCACTATCTGAGGGTCAGTGCTGAGGGAGCACCGCACTGTCTGAGGGTCAGTGTTGAGGGAGCACCGCACTATCTGAGGGTTAGTGCTGAGGGAGCACCGCACTGTCTGAGGGTTAGTGCTGAGGGAGCACCGCACTGTCTGAGGGTCAGTGCTGAGGAAGCACCGCACTGTCGGAGGGTCAGTAGTGAGTGAGTGCCGCACTGCCTGAGGGTCAGTACTGAGGGAGATCCGCACTGTCTGAGGGTCAGTTCTGAAGGAGATCCGCACTGTCTGAGGGTCAGTGCTGAAGGAGATCCGCACTGTCTGAGGGTCAGTGCTGAGGGAGCACCGCACTGTCTGAGGGTCAGTGCTGAGGGAGCGCCGCACTGTCTGAGGGTCAGTACTGAGGGAGCACCGCACTGTCTGAGGGTCAGTGCTGAGGGAGTGCCGCACTGTCAGAGGGTCAGTACTGAGGGAGTGCTGCACTGTCAGAGCGTCAAGTACTGAGGGAGTGCCGCTCTGTCAGAGCGTCAAGTACTGAGGGAGTGCCGCACTGTCAGAGGGTCAGTGCTGAGGGAGTGCTGCACTGTCAGAGCGTCAGTACTGAGGGAGTGCCGCACTGTCAGAGGGTCAGTACTGAGGGACTGCCGCACTGTCAGAGGGTCAGTGCTGAGGGAGTGCCGCACTGTCAGAGAGTCAGTACTGAGGGAGTGCCGCACTGTCGGAGGGTCAGTGCTGAGGGAGTGCCGCACTGTCAGAGAGTCAAGTACTGAGGGAGTGCCGCACTGTCAGAGGGTCAGTACTGAGGGAGTGCTATACTGTCAGAGGGTCAGTACTGAGGGAGTGCCGCACTGTCAGAGGGTCAGTACTGAGGGAGTGCTATACTGTCAGAGGGTCAGTGCTGAGGGAGCGCCGCACTGTCAGAGCGTCAAGTACTGAGGGAGTGCCGCACTGTCAGAGGGTCAGTACTGAGGGAGTGCTATACTGTCAGAGGGTCAGTACTGTGGGAGTGCCGCATTGTCTGAGGGTCAGTACTGAGGGAGTGCTGCACTGTCAGAGGGTCAGTACTAAGGGAGATCCGCACTGTCTGAGGGTCAGTGTTGAGGGAGTTCCGCACTGTTGGAGGTTCAGTACTGAGGGAGCGCCGCACTGTCAGAGGGTCAGTACTGAGGGAGCACGGCACTGTCAGAGGGTCAGTACTGAGGGAGTGCTGCACTGTCAGAGGGTCAATACTGAGGGAGCACCGCACTGTCTGAGGGTCAGTGCTGAGGAAGCACCGCACTGTCTGAGGGTCAGTACTGAGGGAGCACCGCACTGTAGGAGGGTCAGTGCTGAGGGAGTGCCTCACTGTCAGAGGGTCAATACTGAGGGAGTGCCGCACTGTCAGAGGGTCAGTACTGAGGGAGCACCGCACTGTCTGAGGGTCAGTGTTGAGGGAGATCCGCACTGTCGGAGGGTCAGTGCTGAGGGAGTGCCTCACTGTCAGAGGGTCAATACTGTGGGAGCACCGCACTGTCAGAGGGTCAGTGTTGAGGGAGCGCCGCACAGTCAGAGGGTCAGTACTGAGGGAGCACCGCACTGTCTGAGGGACCGTGCTGAGGGAGTGCCGCACTGTCGGAGGGTCAGTACTGAGGGAGCACCGCACTGTCGGAGGGTCAGTACTGAGGGAGCGCCGCACTGTCAGAGGGTCAGTACTGAGGGAGCGCCACACTGTCGGAGGGTCAGTGCTGAGGGAGCGCCGCACTGTCAGAGGGGCAGTGCTGAGGGAGTGCCGCACTGTCAGAGGGTCAGTACTGAGGGAGCACCGCACTGTCAGAGGGTCAGTGCTGAGGGAGTGCCGCACTGTCAGAGTGTCAGTACTGAGGGAGCATCGCACTGTCTGAGGGACCGTGCTGAGGGAGTGCCGCACTGTCAGAGGGTCAGTACTGAGGGAGCATCGCACTGTCTGAGGGACCGTGCTGAGGGAGTGCCGCACTGTCGGAGGGTCAGTACTGTGGGAGTGCCGCACTGTCGGAGGGTCAGTACTGAAGGAGCGCCGCACTGTCAGAGGGTCAGTACTGAGGGAGCGCCACACTGTCGGAGGGTCAGTGCTGAGGGAGCGCCGCACTGTCAGAGGGTCAGTGCTGAGGGAGTGCCGCACTGTCAGAGGGTCAGTACTGAGGGAGCGCCGCACTGTCGGAGGGTCAGTGCTGAGGGAGTTCCGCACTGTCTGAGGGTCAGTGTTGAGGGAGTTCCGCACTGTTGGAGGTTCAGTACTGAGGGAGCGCCGCACTGTCAGAGGGTCAGTACTGAGGGAGCACGGCACTGTCAGAGGGTCAGTACTGAGGGAGTGCTATACTGTCAGAGGGTCAGTACTGTGGGAGTGCCGCACTGTCTGAGGGTCAGTACTGAGGGAGTGCTGCACTGTCAGAGGGTCAGTACTAAGGGAGATCCGCACTGTCTGAGGGTCAGTGTTGAGGGAGTTCCGCACTGTTGGAGGTTCAGTACTGAGGGAGCGCCGCACTGTCAGAGGGTCAGTACTGAGGGAGCACGGCACTGTCAGAGGGTCAGTACTGAGGGAGCACCGCACTGTCAGAGGGTCAGTGCTGAGGAAGCACCGCACTGTCTGAGGGTCAGTACTGAGGGAGTGCTGCACTGTCAGAGGGTCAGTACTGAGGGAGCACCGCACTGTCTGAGGGTCAGTGCTGAGGAAGCACCGCACTGTCTGAGGGTCAGTACTGAGGGAGCACTGCACTGTTGGAGGGTCAGTGCTGAGGGAGTGCCTCACTGTCAGAGGGTCAATACTGAGGGAGTGCCGCACTGTCAGAGGGTCAGTACTGAGGGAGCACCGCACTGTCTGAGGGTCAGTGTTGAGGGAGATCCGCACTGTCGGAGGGTCAGTTCTGAGGGAGTGCCTCACTGTCAGAGGGTCAATACTGTGGGAGCACCGCACTGTCAGAGGGTCAGTGTTGAGGGAGCGCCGCACAGTCAGAGGGTCAGTACTGAGGGAGCGCCGCACTGTCAGAGGGTCAGTGCTGAGGGAGTGCCGCACTGTCAGAGTGTCAGTACTGAGGGAGCACCGCACTGTCTGAGGGTCAGTGCTGAGGGAGTGCCGCTCTGTCAGGGCGTCAAGTACTGAGGGAGTGCCGCACTGTCAGACGGTCAGTGCTGAGGGAGTGCTGCACTGTCAGAGCGTCAGTACTGAGGGAGTGCCGCACTGTCAGAGGGTCAGTACTGAGGGAGTGCCGCACTGTCAGAGGGTCAGTGCTGAGGGAGTGCCGCACTGTCAGAGGGTCAGTACTGAGGGAGTGCGGCACTGTCAGAGGGTCAGTACTGAGGGAGCACCGCACTGTGAAAGGGTCAGTACTGAGGGAGCGCCGCACTGTCTGAGGGTCAGTGCTGAGGGAGTGCCGCACTGTCAGAGCGTCAAGTACTGAGGGAGCACCGCACTGTCAGAGGGTCAGTACTGAGGGAGTGCCGCACTGTCAGTGGGTCATTGCTGAGGGAGTGCCGCACTGTGAGAGGGTCAGTGCTGAGGCAGTGCCGCACTGTCAGAGCGTCAGTACTGAGGGAGTGCCTCACTGTCAGAGGGTCAGTACTGAGGGAGTGCCGCACTGTCAGAGGGTCAGTGCTGAGGGAGCACCGCACTATCTGAGGGTCAGTGCTGAGGGAGCACCGCACTGTCTGAGGGTCAGTGTTGAGGGAGCACCGCACTATCTGAGGGTTAGTGCTGAGGGAGCACCGCACTGTCTGAGGGTTAGTGCTGAGGGAGCACCGCACTGTCTGAGGGTCAGTGCTGAGGAAGCACCGCACTGTCGGAGGGTCAGTAGTGAGTGAGTGCCGCACTGCCTGAGGGTCAGTACTGAGGGAGATCCGCACTGTCTGAGGGTCAGTTCTGAAGGAGATCCGCACTGTCTGAGGGTCAGTGCTGAAGGAGATCCGCACTGTCTGAGGGTCAGTGCTGAGGGAGCACCGCACTGTCTGAGGGTCAGTGCTGAGGGAGCGCCGCACTGTCTGAGGGTCAGTACTGAGGGAGCACCGCACTGTCTGAGGGTCAGTGCTGAGGGAGTGCCGCACTGTCAGAGGGTCAGTACTGAGGGAGTGCTGCACTGTCAGAGCGTCAAGTACTGAGGGAGTGCCGCTCTGTCAGAGCGTCAAGTACTGAGGGAGTGCCGCACTGTCAGAGGGTCAGTGCTGAGGGAGTGCTGCACTGTCAGAGCGTCAGTACTGAGGGAGTGCCGCACTGTCAGAGGGTCAGTACTGAGGGACTGCCGCACTGTCAGAGGGTCAGTGCTGAGGGAGTGCCGCACTGTCAGAGAGTCAGTACTGAGGGAGTGCCGCACTGTCAGAGGGTCAGTGCTGAGGGAGTGCCGCACTGTCAGAGAGTCAAGTACTGAGGGAGTGCCGCACTGTCAGAGGGTCAGTACTGAGGGAGTGCTATACTGTCAGAGGGTCAGTACTGAGGGAGTGCCGCACTGTCAGAGGGTCAGTACTGAGGGAGTGCTATACTGTCAGAGGGTCAGTGCTGAGGGAGCGCCGCACTGTCAGAGCGTCAAGTACTGAGGGAGTGCCGCACTGTCAGAGGGTCAGTACTGAGGGAGTGCTGCACTGTCAGAGCGTCAGTACTGAGGGAGTGCCGCACTGTCAGAGGGTCAGTACTGAGGGAGTGCCGCACTGTCAGAGGGTCAGTGCTGAGGGAGTGCCGCACTGTCAGAGGGTCAGTACTGAGGGAGTGCGGCACTGTCAGAGGGTCAGTACTGAGGGAGCACCGCACTGTGAAAGGGTCAGTACTGAGGGAGCGCCGCACTGTCTGAGGGTCAGTGCTGAGGGAGTGCCGCACTGTCAGAGCGTCAAGTACTGAGGGAGCACCGCACTGTCAGAGGGTCAGTACTGAGGGAGTGCCGCACTGTCAGTGGGTCATTGCTGAGGGAGTGCCGCACTGTGAGAGGGTCAGTGCTGAGGCAGTGCCGCACTGTCAGAGCGTCAGTACTGAGGGAGTGCCTCACTGTCAGAGGGTCAGTACTGAGGGAGTGCCGCACTGTCAGAGGGTCAGTGCTGAGGGAGCACCGCACTATCTGAGGGTCAGTGCTGAGGGAGCACCGCACTGTCTGAGGGTCAGTGTTGAGGGAGCACCGCACTATCTGAGGGTTAGTGCTGAGGGAGCACCGCACTGTCTGAGGGTTAGTGCTGAGGGAGCACCGCACTGTCTGAGGGTCAGTGCTGAGGAAGCACCGCACTGTCGGAGGGTCAGTAGTGAGTGAGTGCCGCACTGCCTGAGGGTCAGTACTGAGGGAGATCCGCACTGTCTGAGGGTCAGTTCTGAAGGAGATCCGCACTGTCTGAGGGTCAGTGCTGAAGGAGATCCGCACTGTCTGAGGGTCAGTGCTGAGGGAGCACCGCACTGTCTGAGGGTCAGTGCTGAGGGAGCGCCGCACTGTCTGAGGGTCAGTACTGAGGGAGCACCGCACTGTCTGAGGGTCAGTGCTGAGGGAGTGCCGCACTGTCAGAGGGTCAGTACTGAGGGAGTGCTGCACTGTCAGAGCGTCAAGTACTGAGGGAGTGCCGCTCTGTCAGAGCGTCAAGTACTGAGGGAGTGCCGCACTGTCAGAGGGTCAGTGCTGAGGGAGTGCTGCACTGTCAGAGCGTCAGTACTGAGGGAGTGCCGCACTGTCAGAGGGTCAGTACTGAGGGAGTGCTATACTGTCAGAGGGTCAGTACTGAGGGAGTGCCGCACTGTCAGAGGGTCAGTACTGAGGGAGTGCTATACTGTCAGAGGGTCAGTGCTGAGGGAGCGCCGCACTGTCAGAGCGTCAAGTACTGAGGGAGTGCCGCACTGTCAGAGGGTCAGTACTGAGGGAGTGCTGCACTGTCAGAGCGTCAGTACTGAGGGAGTGCCGCACTGTCAGAGGGTCAGTACTGAGGGAGTGCCGCACTGTCAGAGGGTCAGTGCTGAGGGAGTGCCGCACTGTCAGAGGGTCAGTACTGAGGGAGTGCGGCACTGTCAGAGGGTCAGTACTGAGGGAGCACCGCACTGTGAAAGGGTCAGTACTGAGGGAGCGCCGCACTGTCTGAGGGTCAGTGCTGAGGGAGTGCCGCACTGTCAGAGCGTCAAGTACTGAGGGAGCACCGCACTGTCAGAGGGTCAGTACTGAGGGAGTGCCGCACTGTCAGTGGGTCATTGCTGAGGGAGTGCCGCACTGTGAGAGGGTCAGTGCTGAGGCAGTGCCGCACTGTCAGAGCGTCAGTACTGAGGGAGTGCCTCACTGTCAGAGGGTCAGTACTGAGGGAGTGCCGCACTGTCAGAGGGTCAGTGCTGAGGGAGCACCGCACTATCTGAGGGTCAGTGCTGAGGGAGCACCGCACTGTCTGAGGGTCAGTGTTGAGGGAGCACCGCACTATCTGAGGGTTAGTGCTGAGGGAGCACCGCACTGTCTGAGGGTTAGTGCTGAGGGAGCACCGCACTGTCTGAGGGTCAGTGCTGAGGAAGCACCGCACTGTCGGAGGGTCAGTAGTGAGTGAGTGCCGCACTGCCTGAGGGTCAGTACTGAGGGAGATCCGCACTGTCTGAGGGTCAGTTCTGAAGGAGATCCGCACTGTCTGAGGGTCAGTGCTGAAGGAGATCCGCACTGTCTGAGGGTCAGTGCTGAGGGAGCACCGCACTGTCTGAGGGTCAGTGCTGAGGGAGCGCCGCACTGTCTGAGGGTCAGTACTGAGGGAGCACCGCACTGTCTGAGGGTCAGTGCTGAGGGAGTGCCGCACTGTCAGAGGGTCAGTACTGAGGGAGTGCTGCACTGTCAGAGCGTCAAGTACTGAGGGAGTGCCGCTCTGTCAGAGCGTCAAGTACTGAGGGAGTGCCGCACTGTCAGAGGGTCAGTGCTGAGGGAGTGCTGCACTGTCAGAGCGTCAGTACTGAGGGAGTGCCGCACTGTCAGAGGGTCAGTACTGAGGGACTGCCGCACTGTCAGAGGGTCAGTGCTGAGGGAGTGCCGCACTGTCAGAGAGTCAGTACTGAGGGAGTGCCGCACTGTCGGAGGGTCAGTGCTGAGGGAGTGCCGCACTGTCAGAGAGTCAAGTACTGAGGGAGTGCCGCACTGTCAGAGGGTCAGTACTGAGGGAGTGCTATACTGTCAGAGGGTCAGTACTGAGGGAGTGCCGCACTGTCAGAGGGTCAGTACTGAGGGAGTGCTATACTGTCAGAGGGTCAGTGCTGAGGGAGCGCCGCACTGTCAGAGCGTCAAGTACTGAGGGAGTGCCGCACTGTCAGAGGGTCAGTACTGAGGGAGTGCTATACTGTCAGAGGGTCAGTACTGTGGGAGTGCCGCACTGTCTGAGGGTCAGTACTGAGGGAGTACTGCACTGTCAGAGGGTCAGTACTAAGGGAGATCCGCACTGTCTGAGGGTCAGGGTTGAGGGAGTTCCGCACTGTTGGAGGTTCAGTACTGAGGGAGCGCCGCACTGTCAGAGGGTCAGTACTGAGGGAGCACGGCACTGTCAGAGGGTCAGTACTGAGGGAGTGCTGCACTGTCAGAGGGTCAGTACTGAGGGAGCACCGCACTGTCTGAGGGTCAGTGCTGAGGAAGCACCGCACTGTCTGAGGGTCAGTACTGAGGGAGCACCGCACTGTAGGAGGGTCAGTGCTGAGGGAGATCCGCACTGTCGGAGGGTCAGTGCTGAGGGAGTGCCTCACTGTCAGAGGGTCAATACTGTGGGAGCACCGCACTGTCAGAGGGTCAGTGTTGAGGGAGCGCCGCACAGTCAGAGGGTCAGTACTGAGGGAGCGCCGCACTGTCGGAGGGTCAGTACTGAGGGAGCACCGCACTGTCGGAGGGTCAGTACTGAGGGAGCGCCGCACTGTCAGAGGGTCAGTACTGAGGGAGCGCCACACTGTCGGAGGGTCAGTGCTGAGGGAGCGCCGCACTGTCAGAGGGTCAGTACTGAGGGAGCACCGCACTGTCTGAGGGACCGTGCTGAGGGAGTGCCGCACTGTCGGAGGGTCAGTACTGAGGGAGCACCGCACTGTCGGAGGGTCAGTACTGAGGGAGCGCCGCACTGTCAGAGGGTCAGTACTGAGGGAGCGCCACACTGTCGGAGGGTCAGTGCTGAGGGAGCGCCGCACTGTCAGAGGGTCAGTGCTGAGGGAGTGCCGCACTGTCAGAGGGTCAGTACTGAGGGAGCACCGCACTGTCAGAGTGTCAGTACTGAGGGAGCACCGCACTGTCTGAGGGACCGTGCTGAGGGAGTGCCGCACTGTCGGAGGGTCAGTACTGTGGGAGTGCCGCACTGTCGGAGGGTCAGTACTGAGGGAGCGCCGCACTGTCAGAGGGTCAGTACTGAGGGAGCGCCACACTGTCGGAGGGTCAGTGCTGAGGGAGCGCCGCACTGTCAGAGGGTCAGTGCTGAGGGAGTGCCGCACTGTCAGAGGGTCAGTACTGAGGGAGCGCCGCACTGTCGGAGGGTCAGTGCTGAGGGAGATCCGCACTGTCTGAGGGTCAGTGTTGAGGGAGTTCCGCACTGTTGGAGGTTCAGTACTGAGGGAGCGCCGCACTGTCAGAGGGTCAGTACTGAGGGAGCACGGCACTGTCAGAGGGTCAGTACTGAGGGAGTGCTATACTGTCAGAGGGTCAGTACTGTGGGAGTGCCGCACTGTCTGAGGGTCAGTACTGAGGGAGTGCTGCACTGTCAGAGGGTCAGTACTAAGGGAGATCCGCACTGTCTGAGGGTCAGTGTTGAGGGAGTTCCGCACTGTTGGAGGTTCAGTACTGAGGGAGCGCCGCACTGTCAGAGGGTCAGTACTGAGGGAGCACGGCACTGTCAGAGGGTCAGTACTGAGGGAGTGCTGCACTGTCAGAGGGTCAGTACTGAGGGAGCACCGCACTGTCTGAGGGTCAGTGCTGAGGAAGCACCGCACTGTCTGAGGGTCAGTACTGAGGGAGCACTGCACTGTTGGAGGGTCAGTGCTGAGGGAGTGCCTCACTGTCAGAGGGTCAATACTGAGGGAGTGCCGCACTGTCAGAGGGTCAGTACTGAGGGAGCACCGCACTGTCTGAGGGTCAGTGTTGAGGGAGATCCGCACTGTCGGAGGGTCAGTGCTGAGGGAGTGCCTCACTGTCAGTGGGTCAATTCTGTGGGAGCACCGCACTGTCAGAGGGTCAGTGTTGAGGGAGCGCCGCACAGTCAGAGGGTCAGTACTGAGGGAGCACCGCACTGTCTGAGGGACCGTGCTGAGGGAGTGCCGCACTGTCGGAGGGTCAGTACTGAGGGAGCACCGCACTGTCGGAGGGTCAGTACTGAGAGAGCGCCGCACTGTCAGAGGGTCAGTACTGAGGGAGCGCCACACTGTCGGAGGGTCAGTGCTGAGGGAGCGCCGCACTGTCAGAGGGTCAGTGCTGAGGGAGTGCCGCACTGTCAGAGGGTCAGTACTGAGGGAGCACCGCACTGTCTGAGGGACCGTGCTGAGGGAGTGCCGCACTGTCGGAGGGTCAGTACTGTGGGAGTGCCGCACTGTCGGAGGGTCAGTACTGAGGGAGCACCGCACTATCTGAGGGTCAGTGCTGAGGGAGCACCGCACTGTCTGAGGGTCAGTGTTGAGGGAGCACCGCACTACCTGAGGGTTAGTGCTGAGGGAGCACCGCACTGTCTGAGGGTTAGTGCTGAGGGAGCACCGCACTGTCTGAGGGTCAGTGCTGAGGAAGCACCGCACTGTCGGAGGGTCAGTAGTGAGTGAGTGCCGCACTGCCTGAGGGTCAGTACTGAGGGAGATCCGCACTGTCTGAGGGTCAGTTCTGAAGGAGATCCGCACTGTCTGAGGGTCAGTGCTGAAGGAGATCCGCACTGTCTGAGGGTCAGTGCTGAGGGAGCACCGCACTGTCTGAGGGTCAGTGCTGAGGGAGCGCCGCACTGTCTGAGGGTCAGTACTGAGGGAGCACCGCACTGTCTGAGGGTCAGTGCTGAGGGAGTGCCGCACTGTCAGAGGGTCAGTACTGAGGGAGTGCTGCACTGTCAGAGCGTCAAGTACTGAGGGAGTGCCGCTCTGTCAGAGCGTCAAGTACTGAGGGAGTGCCGCACTGTCAGAGGGTCAGTGCTGAGGGAGTGCTGCACTGTCAGAGCGTCAGTACTGAGGGAGTGCCGCACTGTCAGAGGGTCAGTACTGAGGGACTGCCGCACTGTCAGAGGGTCAGTGCTGAGGGAGTGCCGCACTGTCAGAGAGTCAGTACTGAGGGAGTGCCGCACTGTCGGAGGGTCAGTGCTGAGGGAGTGCCGCACTGTCAGAGAGTCAAGTACTGAGGGAGTGCCGCACTGTCAGAGGGTCAGTACTGAGGGAGTGCTATACTGTCAGAGGGTCAGTACTGAGGGAGTGCCGCACTGTCAGAGGGTCAGTACTGAGGGAGTGCTATACTGTCAGAGGGTCAGTGCTGAGGGAGCGCCGCACTGTCAGAGCGTCAAGTACTGAGGGAGTGCCGCACTGTCAGAGGGTCAGTACTGAGGGAGTGCTATACTGTCAGAGGGTCAGTACTGTGGGAGTGCCGCACTGTCTGAGGGTCAGTACTGAGGGAGTACTGCACTGTCAGAGGGTCAGTACTAAGGGAGATCCGCACTGTCTGAGGGTCAGGGTTGAGGGAGTTCCGCACTGTTGGAGGTTCAGTACTGAGGGAGCGCCGCACTGTCAGAGGGTCAGTACTGAGGGAGCACGGCACTGTCAGAGGGTCAGTACTGAGGGAGTGCTGCACTGTCAGAGGGTCAGTACTGAGGGAGCACCGCACTGTCTGAGGGTCAGTGCTGAGGAAGCACCGCACAGTCTGAGGGTCAGTACTGAGGGAGCACCGCACTGTAGGAGGGTCAGTGCTGAGGGAGTGCCTCACTGTCAGAGGGTCAATACTGAGGGAGTGCCGCACTGTCAGAGGGTCAGTACTGAGGGAGCACCGCACTGTCTGAGAGTCAGTGTTGAGGGAGATCCGCACTGTCGGAGGGTCAGTGCTGAGGGAGTGCCTCACTGTCAGAGGGTCAATACTGTGGGAGCACCGCACTGTCAGAGGGTCAGTGTTGAGGGAGCGCCGCACAGTCAGAGGGTCAGTACTGAGGGAGCGCCGCACTGTCGGAGGGTCAGTACTGAGGGAGCACCGCACTGTCGGAGGGTCAGTACTGAGGGAGCGCCGCACTGTCAGAGGGTCAGTACTGAGGGAGCGCCACACTGTCAGAGGGTCAGTATTGAGGGAGCGCCACACTGTCGGAGGGTCAGTGCTGAGGGAGCGCCGCACTGTCAGAGGGTCAGTGCTGAGGGAGTGCCGCACTGTCAGAGGGTCAGTACTGAGGGAGCACCGCACTGTCAGAGTGTCAGTACTGAGGGAGCACCGCACTGTCTGAGGGACCGTGCTGAGGGAGTGCCGCACTGTCGGAGGGTCAGTACTGTGGGAGTGCCGCACTGTCGGAGGGTCAGTACTGAGGGAGCGCCGCACTGTCAGAGGGTCAGTACTGAGGGAGCGCCACACTGTCGGAGGGTCAGTGCTGAGGGAGCGCCGCACTGTCAGAGGGTCAGTGCTGAGGGAGTGCCGCACTGTCAGAGGGCCAGTACTGAGGGAGCGCCGCACTGTCGGAGGGTCAGTGCTGAGGGAGATCCGCACTGTCTGAGGGTCAGTGTTGAGGGAGTTCCGCACTGTTGGAGGTTCAGTACTGAGGGAGCGCCGCACTGTCAGAGGGTCAGTACTGAGGGAGCACGGCACTGTCAGAGGGTCAGTACTGAGGGAGTGCTATACTGTCAGAGGGTCAGTACTGTGGGAGTGCCGCACTGTCTGAGGGTCAGTACTGAGGGAGTGCTGCACTGTCAGAGGGTCAGTACTAAGGGAGATCCGCACTGTCTGAGGGTCAGTGTTGAGGGAGTTCCGCACTGTTGGAGGTTCAGTACTGAGGGAGCGCCGCACTGTCAGAGGGTCAGTACTGAGGGAGCACGGCACTGTCAGAGGGTCAGTACTGAGGGAGTGCTGCACTGTCAGAGGGTCAGTACTGAGGGAGCACCGCACTGTCAGAGGGTCAGTACTGAGGGAGCACCGCACTGTCAGAGGGTTAGTACTGAGGGAGCACCGCACTGTCTGAGGGTCAGTGTTGAGGGAGATCCGCACTGTCAGAGGGTCAGTACTGAGTGAGCGCCGCACTGTCAGAGGGTCAGTACTGAGGGAGCGCCGCACTGTCAGAGGGTCAGTGTTGAGGGAGCGCCGCACAGTCAGAGGGTCAGTACTGAGGGAGCGCCGCACAGTCAGAGGGTCAGTGCTGAGGGAGTGTCGCACTGTCAGAGGGTCAGTACTGAGGGAGCACCGCACTGTCTGAGGGTCAGTGCTGACGGAGTGCCTCACTGTCAGAGGGTCAGTGCTGACGGAGTGCCTCACTGTCAGAGGGTCAGTACTGAGGGAGTGCCGCACTGTCAGAGGGTCAGTACTGAGGGAGCGCCGCACTGTCAGAGGGTCAGTGTTGAGGGAGCGCCGCACTGTCAGAGGGTCAGTACTGAGGGAGCACCGCACTGTCTGAGGGACCGTGCTGAGGGAGTGCCGCACTGTCGGAGGGTCAGTACTGAGGGAGCACCGCACTGTCGGAGGGTCAGTACTGAGAGAGCGCCGCACTGTCAGAGGGTCAGTACTGAGGGAGCGCCACACTGTCGGAGGGTCAGTGCTGAGGGAGCGCCGCACTGTCAGAGGGTCAGTGCTGAGGGAGTGCCACACTGTCAGAGGGTCAGTACTGAGGGAGCACCGCACTGTCTGAGGGACCGTGCTGAGGGAGTGCCGCACTGTCGGAGGGTCAGTACTGTGGGAGTGCCGCACTGTCGGAGGGTCAGTACTGAGGGAGCGCCGCACTGTCAGAGGGTCAGTACTGAGGGAGCGCCACACTGTCGGAGGGTCAGTACTGAGGGAGTGCCACACTGTCAGAGGGTCAGTGCTGAGGGAGTGCCGCACTGTCAGAGGGTCAGTACTGAGGGAGCGCTGCACTGTCGGAGGGTCAGTGCTGAGGGAGATCCGCACTGTCGGAGGGTCAGTGCTGAGGGAGATCCGCACTGTCAGAGGCTCTGTACTGAGGGAGCGCCGATCTGTCGGAGGGTCAGTACTGAGGGAGCACCGCACTGTCGGAGGGTCAGTACTGAGAGAGCGCCGCACTGTCAGAGGGTCAGTACTGAGGGAGCGCCACACTGTCGGAGGGTCAGTGCTGAGGGAGCGCCGCACTGTCAGAGGTTCAGTGCTGAGGGAGTGCCGCACTGTCAGAGGGTCAGTACTGAGGGAGCACCGCACTGTCAGAGGGTCAGTGCTGAGGGAGTGCCGCACTGTCAGAGTGTCAGTACTGAGGGAGCACCGCACTGTCTGAGGGACCGTGCTGAGGGAGTGCCGCACTGTCGGAGGGTCAGTACTGTGGGAGTGCCGCACTGTCGGAGGGTCAGTACTGAGGGAGCGCCGCACTGTCAGAGGGTCAGTACTGAGGGAGCGCCACACTGTCGGAGGGTCAGTACTGAGGGAGTGCCACACTGTCAGAGGGTCAGTGCTGAGGGAGTGCCGCACTGTCAGAGGGTCAGTACTGAGGGAGTGCCACACTGTCGGAGGGTCAGTGCTGAGGGAGATCCGCACTGTCGGAGGGTCAGTGCTGAGGGAGATCCGCACTGTCAGAGGGTCAGTACTGAGGGAGCGCCGCACTGTCAGAGGGTCAGTACTGAGGGAGTGCCACACTGTCGGAGGGTCAGTGCTGAGGGAGATCCGCACTGTCGGAGGGTCAGTACTGAGGGAGAGCGGCACTGTCAGAGGGTCAGTACTGAGGGAGCACCGCACTGTCGGAGGGTCAGTACTGAGAGAGCGCCGCACTGTCAGAGGGTCAGTACTGAGGGAGCGCCACACTGTCGGAGGGTCAGTGCTGAGGGAGCGCCGCACTGTCAGAGGTTCAGTGCTGAGGGAGTGCCGCACTGTCAGAGGGTCAGTACTGAGGGAGCACCGCACTGTCAGAGGGTCAGTGCTGAGGGAGTGCCGCACTGTCAGAGTGTCAGTACTGAGGGAGCACCGCACTGTCTGAGGGACCGTGCTGAGGGAGTGCCGCACTGTCGGAGGGTCAGTACTGTGGGAGTGCCGCACTGTCGGAGGGTCAGTACTGAGGGAGCGCCGCACTGTCAGAGGGTCAGTACTGAGGGAGCGCCACACTGTCGGAGGGTCAGTACTGAGGGAGTGCCACACTGTCAGAGGGTCAGTGCTGAGGGAGTGCCGCACTGTCAGAGGGTCAGTACTGAGGGAGTGCCACACTGTCGGAGGGTCAGTGCTGAGGGAGATCCGCACTGTCGGAGGGTCAGTGCTGAGGGAGATCCGCACTGTCAGAGGGTCAGTACTGAGGGAGCGCCGCACTGTCAGAGGGTCAGTACTGAGGGAGTGCCACACTGTCGGAGGGTCAGTGCTGAGGGAGATCCGCACTGTCGGAGGGTCAGTACTGAGGGAGAGCGGCACTGTCGGAGGGTCAGTACTGAGGGAGAGCGGCATTGTCAGAGGGTCAGTAATGAGGGAGTGCCGCACTGTCAGAGGGTCAGTACTGAGGGAGCTCCGCACTGTCGGAGGGTCAGTGCTGAGGGAACGCCGATCTGTCTGGTGAATTCGACATTCCGAATTCTCACTCGGTGTCCCCGAACAGACGCCGGAGTGTGGCGACTAGGGGCTTTTCACAGTAACTTCATTGCAGTGTTAATGCCAGCCTACTTGTGTCAATAAACATTATTTGAAATCAAATAATAGCAACTGGCACGACGGCCGGCCAATTCCACGTCTCCACAAGTCAGTTCGCTGCCGATGGGGTAACGTGTTTGTTCAAGTTGCACTGTCTATCGGGACTTGTGGGAGGAAACCGGAGCACCCGGAGGAAACCCACGCAGACACGGGGAGGACGTGCAGACTCCGCACAGACAGTGACCCAGCGGGGAATCGAACCCGGGACCCCGGCGCTGTGAAGCCACAGTGCTAACCACTGTGCTACCGTGCTGCCCATGCATGATGCAGGTTATATTTTCTGATGTAGTTTCCATTTGTTTGCTAAACTTTTCACCACAATTACAATGATGGAATCACAGGTCTGTCTCTTGTGAAATGGAAATCGCTTATTGTCACAAGTAGGCTTCAATGAAGTCACTGTGGTTGTTGGAGCCTCTGTGAGTGGCAGTCCTGGTGTCCGCCCAGCAGAGGGCAGGAGGGAGCTGGGAGGAGTGGGAGGACCGAGAAGCCTTCCCGGCCTGCCCCGCGGGAATGCCGGCCCCGCCTCTTTGTGCCGCGTGGCATGGGGGAGGGACACGACGCGACTGTGGTCAGGCGGCGGGGAGACGCATGCGCGCTGGCAGCAAACCCCCCCAACGTCATCCGGTAACGTCAATTTTTGTCGGAAAGAGCAGAACCCCCGCGACAAGGGGCTGATTAAAGTTCAAACTGGAAGGTCAGCATCAAACGGCCGTCTGCCGGCAGGTGACGTCATGCTTGGACAACAAAGACCAGCAGGCAGCGCGCACGTTGCGTCATTACGTTACGTTCAACTTTTCCCATCAAGAACAAATTTATCGACTTACAAACATAAATTTAAAAAACCATAAAGCCGCAGAGGCACTTGGTAAAGGAGAGGAAGAATTTACATATCATTTACTGAAGCTAAGATCTGAGTGGCTGACAGTTGGGCAGGTGACGTCATTATTCGACAGGCCCACCATGCAGCTGGCTGTGACGTCAGGCGGTTGGACGCGCGCCTTTGTCCTTCCTACTGTTACGTCACGCCAGTCTACCAGAAGACGTCACCGCTGCACTACAACACCCACAATGCTACGGGCGTCTTCAGCGGCCGTTGTGTCGTCACTAGCCGCGTCCCGCCCAGCCAACAAAGTGGCGCTTGGGACGGATTGTAGTTCCCGGCCATTACAGGCGGCCGTGGACCACAATGGAAGTGACGTCACCGGGGGACTGCATGTCCCGGCATTCACGGCTGGCTGATGACCCGGATGTTGACGACAGGAGGAGGGGGGAAAGCGAAGGAGACAAGATGGCGGCGCCGCCCCCGCCCGCCCTGCGGGAAATGGAGGCTTCGGCCGCCAGCTCTCTCCGGCAGTGCGCCGCCCAGCTGGGCCCCGGGATCGAGCCCGGCCGCCGCCTCCAGGCGCTCCTCGCGCTCCGCACCAAACACCTGAAGGAGGCGGGGGCGGCGGAGCGGTTTCGCCGGGCGGGGGGGGTCCGGGCGCTGGTGGACCTGCTGCTGCACCGCGAGCGGGGCCGGCTCCAGAGGAAAGAGCTGGAGGTGGGGCTCAGCATCCTGGCCAACTGCTGCACCCAGGAGGCGGCCCGCAAGGAGGTGAGACCTGACCGGGTCAACCGGCGTCACCGGGTCAGGAGGGATCAAAGGGGGTCAATATGGGGTCGCGGGGTCAATATGGGGTCGCGGGGTCAATATGGGGTCGCGGGGTCAATATGGGGTCGCGGGGTCAATATGGGGTCGCGGGGTCAATTTGGGGTCGCGGGGTCGCTGCTCCCGGGCTGTCGCGGGGTCGCTGCCCCCGGGCTGTCGCGGGGTCAATGCGGGGTCGCTGCCCCCGGGCTGTCGCGGGGTCGCTGCTCCCGGGCTGTCGCGGGGTCGCTGCCCCCGGGCTGTCGCGGGGTCGCTGCCCCCGGGCTGTCGCGGGGTCGCTGCCCCCGGGCTGTCGCGGGGTCGCTGCCCCCGGGCTGTCGCGGGGTCGCTGCCCCCGGGCTGTCGCGGGGTCGCTGCCCCCGGGCTGTCGCGGGGGCGCTGCCCCCGGGCTGTCGCGGGGTCGCTGCCCCCGGGCCGTCGCGGGGTCGCTGCTCCCGGGCTGTCGCGGGGTCGCTGTCGCGGGGTCGCTGCCCCCGGGCTGTCGCGGGGTCGCTGCCCCCGGGCCGTCGCGGGGTCGCTGGTCCCGGGCTGTCGCGGGGTCGCTGTCGCGGGGTCGCTGCTCCCGGGCTGTCGCGGGGTCGCCGCTCCCGGGCTGTCGCGGGGTCGCTGCTCCCGGGCTGTCGCGGGGTCGCTGTCGCGGGGTCGCTGTCGCGGGGTCGCTGTCGCGTTGTCGCTGCTCCCGGGCTGTCGCGGGGTCGCTGCTCCCGGGCTGTCGCGGGGTCGCTGCCCCCGGGCCGTCGCGGGGTCGCTGCCCCCGGGCTGTCGCGGGGTCGCTGCCCCCGGGCTGTCGCGGGGTCGCTGCCCCCGGGCTGTCGCGGGGTCGCTGCCCCCGGGCTGTCGCGGGGTCGCTGCCCCCGGGCTGTCGCGGGGTCAATGCGGGGTCGCCGCCCCCGGGCTGTCGCGGGGTCGCTGCCCCCGGGCTGTCGCGGGGTCGCTGCCCCCGGGCTGTCGCGGGGTCGCTGCCCCCGGGCTGTCGCGGGGTCGCTGCCCCCGGGCTGTCGCGGGGTCGCTGCCCCCGGGCTGTCGCGGGGTCGCTGCCCCCGGGCTGTCGCGGGGTCGCTGCCCCCGGGCTGTCGCGGGGTCAATGCGGGGTCGCCGCCCCCGGGCTGTCGCGGGGTCGCTGCTCCCGGGCTGTCGCGGGGTCGCTGCCCCCGGGCTGTCGCGGGGTCGCTGCCCCCGGGCTGTCGCGGGGTCAATGCGGGGTCGCCGCCCCCGGGCTGTCGCGGGGTCGCTGCCCCCGGGCTGTCGCGGGGTCAATGCGGGGTCGCTGCCCCCGGGCTGTCGCGGGGTCGCCGCCCCCGGGCTGTCGCGGGGTCGCTGCTCCCGGGCTGTCGCGGGGTCGCTGCTCCCGGGCTGTCGCGGGGTCGCTGCTCCCGGGCCGTCGCGGGGTCGCTGCTCCCGGGCCGTCGCGGGGTCGCTGCCCCCGGGCTGTCGCGGGGTCGCTGCTCCCGGGCTGTCGCGGGGTCGCTGCTCCCGGGCTGTCGCGGGGTCGCTGCTACCGGGCTGTCGCGGGGTCGCTGCCCCCGGGCCGTCGCGGGGTCGCTGCCCCCGGGCCGTCGCGGGGTCGCTGCCCCCGGGCTGTCGCGGGGTCGCCGCTCCCGGGCTGTCGCGGGGTCGCTGCCCCCGGGCTGTCGCGGGGTCGCCGCTCCCGGGCTGTCGCGGGGTCGCCGCTCCCGGGCTGTCGCGGGGTCGCTGCCCCCGGGCCGTCGCGGGGTCGCTGCCCCCGGGCTGTCGCGGGGTCGCCGCTCCCGGGCTGTCGCGGGGTCGCTGCTCCCGGGCTGTCGCGGGGTCGCTGCTCCCGGGCTGTCGCGGGGTCGCCGCTCCCGGGCTGTCGCGGGGTCGCTGCTCCCGGGCTGTCGCGGGGTCGCTGCTCCCGGGCTGTCGCGGGGTCGCCGCTCCCGGGCTGTCGCGGGGTTGCTGCTCCCGGGCTGTCGCGGGGTCGCTGCTCCCGGGCTGTCGCGGGGTCGCTGCTCCCGGGCTGTCGCGGGGTCGCTGCTCCCGGGCTGTCGCGGGGTCGCTGCCCCCGGGCCGTCGCGGGGTCGCTGCCCCCGGGCTGTCGCGGGGTCGCTGCTCCCGGGCTGTCGCGGGGTCGCTGCCCCCGGGCTGTCGCGTGGTCGCCGCTCCCGGGCCGTCGCGGGGTCGCTGCTCCCGGGCTGTCGCGGGGTCGCTGCTCCCGGGCTGTCGCGGGGTCGCTGCTCCCGGGCCGTCGCGGGGTCGCTGCTCCCGGGCTGTCGCGGGGTCGCTGCTCCCGGGCTGTCGCGGGGTCGCTGCCCCCGGTCTGTCGCGGGGTCGCCGCTCCCGGGCCGTCGCGGGGTCGCCGCTCCCGGGCCGTCGCGGGGTCGCTGCTCCCGGGCCGTCGCGGGGTCGCTGCTCCCGGGCTGTCGCGGGGTCGCTGCTCCCGGGCTGTCGCGGGGTCGCTGTCGCGGGGTCGCTGCTCCCGGGCTGTCGCGGGGTCGCTGCTCCCGGGCTGTCGCGGGGTCGCTGCCCCCGGGCTGTCGCGGGGTCGCTGCTCCCGGGCTGTCGCGGGGTCGCTGCCCCCGGGCTGTCGCGGGGTCGCTGCCCCCGGGCTGTCGCGGGGTCGCTGTCGCGGGGTCGCTGCTCCCGGGCTGTCGCGGGGTCGCTGCTCCCGGGCTGTCGCGGGGTCGCTGCCCCCGGGCTGTCGCGGGGTCGCTGCTCCCGGGGTGTCGCGGGGTCAATGCGGGGTCGCTGCCCCCGGGCTGTCGCGGGGTCGCTGCCCCCGGGCTGTCGCGGGGTCGCTGCCCCCGGGCTGTCGCGGGGTCGCTGCCCCCGGGCTGTCGCGGGGTCGCTGCCCCCGGGCTGTCGCGGGGGCGCTGCCCCCGGGCTGTCGCGGGGTCGCTGCCCCCGGGCCGTCGCGGGGTCGCTGCTCCCGGGCTGTCGCGGGGTCGCTGTCGCGGGGTCGCTGCCCCCGGGCTGTCGCGGGGTCGCTGCCCCCGGGCCGTCGCGGGGTCGCTGGTCCCGGGCTGTCGCGGGGTCGCTGTCGCGGGGTCGCTGTCGCGGGGTCGCTGTCGCGGGGTCGCTGTCGCGGGGTCGCTGTCGCGGGGTCGCTGTCGCGGGGTCGCTGGTCCCGGGCTGTCGCGGGGTCGCCGCTCCCGGGCTGTCGCGGGGTCGCTGCTCCCGGGCTGTCGCGGGGTCGCTGTCGCGGGGTCGCTGTCGCGGGGTCGCTGTCGCGGGGTCGCTGCCCCCGGGCTGTCGCGGGGTCGCTGCTCCCGGGCTGTCGCGGGGTCGCTGCTCCCGGGCTGTCGCGGGGTCGCTGCTCCCGGGCCGTCGCGGGGTCGCTGCTCCCGGGCTGTCGCGGGGTCGCTGCTCCCGGGCTGTCGCGGGGTCGCTGCCCCCGGTCTGTCGCGGGGTCGCCGCTCCCGGGCCGTCGCGGGGTCGCCGCTCCCGGGCCGTCGCGGGGTCGCTGCTCCCGGGCCGTCGCGGGGTCGCTGCTCCCGGGCTGTCGCGGGGTCGCTGCTCCCGGGCTGTCGCGGGGTCGCTGCTCCCGGGCTGTCGCGGGGTCGCTGCTCCCGGGCTGTCGCGGGGTCGCTGCCCCCGGGCTGTCGCGGGGTCGCTGCTCCCGGGCTGTCGCGGGGTCGCTGCCCCCGGGCTGTCGCGGGGTCGCTGCCCCCGGGCTGTCGCGGGGTCGCTGCCCCCGGGCTGTCGCGGGGTCGCTGTCGCGGGGTCGCTGCTCCCGGGCTGTCGCGGGGTCGCTGCTCCCGGGCTGTCGCGGGGTCGCTGCCCCCGGGCTGTCGCGGGGTCGCTGCTCCCGGGGTGTCGCGGGGTCAATGCGGGGTCGCTGCCCCCGGGCTGTCGCGGGGTCGCTGCCCCCGGGCTGTCGCGGGGTCGCTGCCCCCGGGCTGTCGCGGGGTCGCTGCCCCCGGGCTGTCGCGGGGGCGCTGCCCCCGGGCTGTCGCGGGGTCGCTGCCCCCGGGCCGTCGCGGGGTCGCTGCTCCCGGGCTGTCGCGGGGTCGCTGTCGCGGGGTCGCTGCCCCCGGGCTGTCGCGGGGTCGCTGCCCCCGGGCCGTCGCGGGGTCGCTGGTCCCGGGCTGTCGCGGGGTCGCTGTCGCGGGGTCGCTGTCGCGGGGTCGCTGTCGCGGGGTCGCTGTCGCGGGGTCGCTGTCGCGGGGTCGCTGGTCCCGGGCTGTCGCGGGGTCGCCGCTCCCGGGCTGTCGCGGGGTCGCTGCTCCCGGGCTGTCGCGGGGTCGCTGTCGCGGGGTCGCTGTCGCGGGGTCGCTGTCGCGGGGTCGCTGCCCCCGGGCTGTCGCGGGGTCGCTGCTCCCGGGCTGTCGCGGGGTCGCTGCTCCCGGGCTGTCGCGGGGTCGCTGCCCCCGGGCCGTCGCGGGGTCGCTGCTCCCGGGCTGTCGCGGGGTCGCTGCCCCCGGGCTGTCGCGGGGTCGCTGCCCCCGGGCTGTCGCGGGGTCGCTGCCCCCGGGCTGTCGCGGGGTCGCTGCCCCCGGGCCGTCGCGGGGTCGCTGCTCCCGGGCTGTCGCGGGGTCGCTGCCCCCGGGCTGTCGCGGGGTCGCTGCCCCCGGGCTGTCGCGGGGTCGCTGCCCCCGGGCTGTCGCGGGGTCGCTGCCCCCGGGCTGTCGCGGGGTCGTTGCCCCCGGGCTGTCGCGGGGTCGCTGCCCCCGGGCTGTCGCGGGGTCGCTGCCCCCGGGCTGTCGCGGGGTCAATGCGGGGTCGCCGCCCCCGGGCTGTCGCGGGGTCGCTGCCCCCGGGCTGTCGCGGGGTCGCTGCTCCCGGGCCGTCGCGGGTGTCGCTGCCCCCGGGCTGTCGCGGGGTCGCTGCCCCCGGGCTGTCGCGGGGTCAATGCGGGGTCGCCGCCCCCGGGCTGTCGCGGGGTCGCTGCTCCCGGGCTGTCGCGGGGTCAATGCGGGGTCGCCGCCCCCGGGCTGTCGCGGGGTCGCCGCCCCCGGGCTGTCGCGGGGTCGCTGCTCCCGGGCTGTCGCGGGGTCGCAGCTCCCGGGCTGTCGCGGGGTCGCCGCCCCCGGGCTGTCGCGGGGTCGCCGCCCCCGGGCTGTCGCGGGGTCGCTGCTCCCGGGCTGTCGCGGGGTCGCTGTCGCGGGGTCGCTGCTCCCGGGCTGTCGCGGGGTCGCTGCTCCCGGGCCGTCGCGGGGTCGCTGCCCCCGGGCCGTCGCGGGGTCGCTGCTCCCGGGCTGTCGCGGGGTCGCCGCTCCCGGGCTGTCGCGGGGTCGCCGCTCCCGGGCTGTCGCGGGGTCGCTGCTCCCGGGCTGTCGCGGGGTCGCTGCTCCCGGGCTGTCGCGGGGTCGCCGCTCCCGGGCTGTCGCGGGGTCGCTGCTCCCGGGCTGTCGCGGGGTCGCTGCTCCCGGGCTGTCGCGGGGTCGCTGCTCCCGGGCTGTCGCGGGGTCGCCGCTCCCGGGCTGTCGCGGGGTCGCTGCTCCCGGGCTGTCGCGGGGTCGCTGCTCCCGGGCTGTCGCGGGGTCGCTGCTCCCGGGCTGTCGCGGGGTCGCTGCTCCCGGGCTGTCGCGGGGTCGCTGCTCCCGGGCTGTCGCGGGGTCGCTGCTCCCGGGCTGTCGCGGGGTCGCTGCCCCCGGGCCGTCGCGGGGGTCGCTGCCCCCGGGCCGTCGCGGGGTCGCTGCCCCCGGGCCGTCGCGGGGTCGCTGCCCCCGGGCTGTCGCGGGGTCGCTGCTCCCGGGCTGTCGCGGGGTCGCTGCCCCCGGGCTGTCGCGGGGTCGCTGCTCCCGGGCCGTCGCGGGGTCGCTGCTCCCGGGCTGTCGCGGGGTCGCTGCTCCCGGGCTGTCGCGGGGTCGCTGCTCCCGGGCCGTCGCGGGGTCGCTGCTCCCGGGCTGTCGCGGGGTCGCTGCTCCCGGGCTGTCGCGGGGTCGCTGCTCCCGGGCTGTCGCGGGGTCGCTGCTCCCGGGCTGTCGCGGGGTCGCTGCCCCCGGTCTGTCGCGGGGTCGCCGCTCCCGGGCTGTCGCGGGGTCGCTGCCCCCGGGCTGTCGCGGGGTCGCTGCCCCCGGGCTGTCGCGGGGTCGCTGTCGCGGGGTCGCTGCTCCCGGGCTGTCGCGGGGTCGCTGCTCCCGGGCTGTCGCGGGGTCGCTGCCCCCGGGCTGTCGCGGGGTCGCTGCTCCCGGGCTGTCGCGGGGTCGCTGCTCCCGGGCTGTCGCGGGGTCGCTGTCGCGGGGTCGCTGCTCCCGGGCTGTCGCGGGGTCGCTGCTCCCGGGCTGTCGCGGGGTCGCTGCCCCCGGGCTGTCGCGGGGTCGCTGCTCCCGGGCTGTCGCGGGGTCGCTGTCGCGGGGTCGCTGCTCCCGGGCTGTCGCGGGGTCGCTGTCGCGGGGGTCGCTGCTCCCGGGCTGTCGCGGGGTCGCTGCTCCCGGGCTGTCGCGGGGTCGCTGCTCCCGGGCTGTCGCGGGGTCGCTGCTCCCGGGCTGTCGCGGGGTCGCTGCTCCCGGGCTGTCGCGGGGTCGCTGCTCCCGGGCTGTCGCGGGGTCGCTGCCCCCGGGCCGTCGCGGGGTCGCTGCTCCCGGGCTGTCGCGGGGTCGCTGCTCCCGGGCTGTCGCGGGGTCGCTGCTCCCGGGCTGTCGCGGGGTCGCTGCTCCCGGGCTGTCGCGGGGTCGCTGCTCCCGGGCTGTCGCGGGGTCGCTGCTCCCGGGCCGTCGCGGGGTCGCTGCTCCCGGGCTGTCGCGGGGTCGCTGCTCCCGGGCTGTCGCGGGGTCGCTGCTCCCGGGCTGTCGCGGGGTCGCTGCTCCCGGGCCGTCGCGGGGTCGCTGCTCCCGGGCTGTCGCGGGGTCGCTGCCCCCGGGCTGTCGCGGGGTCGCTGCCCCCGGGCTGTCGCGGGGTCGCTGCCCCCGGGCTGTCGCGGGGTCGCTGCTCCCGGGCTGTCGCGGGGTCGCTGCCCCCGGGCTGTCGCGGGGTCGCTGCTCCCGGGCTGTCGCGGGGTCGCTGCTCCCGGGATGTCGCGGGGTCGCCGCTCCCGGGCCGTCGCGGGGTCGCTGCTCCCGGGCTGTCGCGGGGTCGCTGCTCCCGGGCCGTCGCGGGGTCGCTGCTCCCGGGCCGTCGCGGGGTCGCTGCTCCCGGGCCGTCGCGGGGTCGCTGCTCCCGGGCTGTCGCGGGGTCGCTGCTCCCGGGCTGTCGCGGGGTCGCTGCTCCCGGGCTGTCGCGGGGTCGCTGCTCCCGGGCCGTCGCGGGGTCGCCGCTCCCGGGCTGTCGCGGGGTCGCTGCTCCCGGGCTGTCGCGGGGTCGCTGCTCCCGGGCTCTGGCTGGGTCGCTGCTCCCGGGCTGTCGCGGGGTCGCTGCCCCCGGGCTGTCGCGGGGTCGCTGCTCCCGGGCTGTCGCGGGGTCGCTGCCCCCGGGCTGTCGCGGGGTCGCTGCTCCCGGGCTGTCGCGGGGTCGCTGCCCCCGGGCTGTCGCGGGGTCGCTGCCCCCGGGCTGTCGCGGGGTCGCTGCTCCCGGGCTGTCGCGGGGTCGCTGCTCCCGGGCTGTCGCGGGGTCGCTGCCCCCGGGCTGTCGCGGGGTCGCTGCTCCCGGGCTGTCGCGGGGTCGCCGCTCCCGGGATGTCGCGGGGTCGCCGCTCCCGGGCTGTCGCGTGGTCGCTGCTCCCGGTCTGTCGCGGGGTCGCTGCCCCCGGGCTGTCGCGGGGTCGCTGCTCCCGGGCTGTCGCGGGGTCGCTGCTCCCGGGCTGTCGCGGGGTCGCTGCTCCCGGTCTGTCGCGGGGTCGCTGCCCCCGGGCTGTCGCGGGGTCGCTGCCCCCGGGCTGTCGCGGGGTCGCTGCTCCCGGGCTGTCGCGGGGTCGCTGCTCCCGGGCTGTCGCGGGGTCGCTGCTCCCGGGCTGTCGCGGGGTCGCTGCTCCCGGGATGTCGCGGGGTCGCCGCTCCCGGGATGTCGCGGGGTCGCCGCTCCCGGGCTGTCGCGTGGTCGCTGCTCCCGGTCTGTCGCGGGGTCGCTGCCCCCGGGCTGTCGCGGGGTCGCTGCCCCCGGGCTGTCGCGGGGTCGCTGCTCCCGGGCCGTCGCGGGGTCGCTGCTCCCGGGCTGTCGCGGGGTCGCTGCTCCCGGGCTGTCGCGGGGTCGCTGCTCCCGGGCTGTCGCGGGGTCGCTGCTCCCGGGCTGTCGCGGGGTCGCTGCTCCCGGGCTGTCGCGGGGTCGCTGCTCCCGGGCTGTCGCGGGGTCGCTGCTCCCGGGCCGTCGCGGGGTCGCTGCTCCCGGGCTGTCGCGGGGTCGCTGCTCCCGGGCTGTCGCGGGGTGGCTGCTCCCGGGCTGTCGCGGGGTCGCCGCTCCCGGGCTGTCGCGGGGTCGCTGCTCCCGGGCTGTCGCGGGGTCGCCGCTCCCGGGCTGTCGCGGGGTCGCTGCTCCCGGGCTGTCGCGGGGTCGCCGCTCCCGGGCTGTCGCGGGGTCGCTGCTCCCGGGCTCTGGCGGGGTCGCTGCCCCCGGGCTGTCGCGGGGTCGCTGCTCCCGGGCTGTCGCGGGGTCACGGGGTCGCTGCTCCCGGGCTGTCGCGGGGTCGCTGCTCCCGGGCTGTCGCGGGGTCGCTGCTCCCGGGCTGTCGCGGGGTCGCTGCTCCCGGGCTGTCGCGGGGTCGCTGCTCCCGGGCTGTCGCGGGGTCGCTGCCCCCGGGCTGTCGCGGGGGTCGCTGCTCCCGGGCTGTCGCGGGGTCGCTGCTCCCGGGCTGTCGCGGGGTCGCTGCTCCCGGGCTGTCGCGGGGGTCGCTGCCCCCGGGCTGTCGCGGGGTCGCTGCCCCCGGGCTGTCGCGGGGGTCGCTGCTCCCGGGCTGTCGCGGGGTCGCTGCTCCCGGGCTCTGGCGGGGTCGCTGCCCCCGGGCTGTCGCGGGGTCGCTGCCCCCGGGCTGTCGCGGGGTCGCTGCTCCCGGGCTGTCGCGGGGTCGCCGCTCCCGGGCTGTCGCGGGGTCGCTGCCCCCGGTCTGTCGCGGGGTCGCTGCTCCCGGGCTGTCGCGGGGTCGCTGCTCCCGGGCTGTCGCGGGGTCGCTGTTCCCGGGCCGTCGCGGGGTCGCTGCTCCCGGGCCGTCGCGGGGTCGCCGCTCCCGGGCCGTCGCGGGGTCGCTGCTCCCGGGCTGTCGCGGGGTCGCTGTTCCCGGGCCGTCGCGGGGTCGCTGCTCCCGGGCCGTCGCGGGGTCGCTGCTCCCGGGCCGTCGCGGGGTCGCTGCTCCCGGGCCGTCGCGGGGTCGCTGCTCCCGGGCCGTCGCGGGGTCGCTGCTCCCGGGCCGTCGCGGGGTCGCTGCTCCCGGGCCGTCGCGGGGTCGCTGCTCCCGGGCCGTCGCGAGGTCGCTGCTCCCGGGCCGTCGCGGGGTCGCTGCTCCGGGCCGTCGCGGGGTCGCTGCTCCCGGGCCGTCGCGGGGTCGCTGCTCCCGGGCTCTGGCGGGGGTCGCTGCCCCCGGGCTGTCGCGGGGTCGCTGCTCCCGGGCTGTCGCGGGGTCACGGGGTCGCTGCTCCCGGGCTGTCGCGGGGTCGCTGCTCCCGGGCTGTCGCGGGGTCGCTGCTCCCGGGCTGTCGCGGGGTCGCTGCTCCCGGGCTGTCGCGGGGTCGCTGCTCCCGGGCTGTCGCGGGGTCGCTGCCCCGGGCTGTCGCGGGGTCGCTGCTCCCGGGCTGTCGCGGGGTCGCTGCTCCCGGGCTGTCGCGGGGTCGCTGCTCCCGGGCTGTCGCGGGGTCGCTGCCCCCGGGCTGTCGCGGGGTCGCTGCCCCCGGGCTGTCGCGGGGGTCGCTGCTCCCGGGCTGTCGCGGGGTCGCTGCTCCCGGGCTCTGGCGGGGTCGCTGCCCCCGGGCTGTCGCGGGGTCGCTGCCCCCGGGCTGTCGCGGGGTCGCTGCTCCCGGGCTGTCGCGGGGTCGCCGCTCCCGGGCTGTCGCGGGGTCGCTGCCCCCGGTCTGTCGCGGGGTCGCTGCTCCCGGGCTGTCGCGGGGTCGCTGCTCCCGGGCTGTCGCGGGGTCGCTGTTCCCGGGCCGTCGCGGGGTCGCTGCTCCCGGGCCGTCGCGGGGTCGCCGCTCCCGGGCCGTCGCGGGGTCGCTGCTCCCGGGCTGTCGCGGGGTCGCTGTTCCCGGGCCGTCGCGGGGTCGCTGCTCCCGGGCCGTCGCGGGGTCGCTGCTCCCGGGCCGTCGCGGGGTCGCTGCTCCCGGGCCGTCGCGGGGTCGCTGCTCCCGGGCCGTCGCGGGGTCGCTGCTCCCGGGCCGTCGCGGGGTCGCTGCTCCCGGGCCGTCGCGGGGTCGCTGCTCCCGGGCCGTCGCGAGGTCGCTGCTCCCGGGCCGTCGCGGGGTCGCTGCTCCCGGGCCGTCGCGGGGTCGCTGCTCCCGGGCCGTCGCGGGGTCGCTGCTCCGGGCCGTCGCGGGGTCGCTGCTCCCGGGCCGTCGCGGGGTCGCTGCTCCCGGGCCGTCGCGGGGTCGCTGCTCCCGGGCCGTCGCGGGGTCGCTGCTCCCGGGCCGTCGCGGGGTCGCTGCTCCCGGGCCGTCGCGGGGTCGCTGCTCCCGGGCCGTCGCGGGGTCGCTGCTCCCGGGCCGTCGCGGGGTCGCTGCTCCCGGGCTGTCGCGGGGTGGCTGCTCCCGGGCTGTCGCGGGGTCGCTGCCCCGGGCTGGCGCGGGGTCGCTGCTCCCGGGGTGTCGCGGGGTCGCTGCTCCCGGGCCGTCGCGGGTCGCTGCTCCCGGGCCGTCGCGGGGTCGCTGCTCCCGGGCCGTCGCGGGGTCGCTGCTCCCGGGCTGTCGCCTGGTCGCTGCCCCCGGGCTGTCGCGGGGTCGCTGCTCCCGGGCTGTCGCCTGGTCGCTGCCCCCGGGCTGTCGCCTGGTCGCTGCTCCGGGCTGTCGCCTGGTCGCTGCCCCCGGGCTGTCGCCTGGTCGCTGCTCCCGGGCTGTCGCGTGGTCGCTGCTCCCGGGCTGTCGCGGGGTCGCTGCTCCGGGCTGTCGCGGGGTCGCTGCCCCGGGCTGTCGCGGGGTCGCCGCTCCCGGGCTGTCGCGGGGTCGCCGCTCCCGGGCCGTCGCGGGGGTCGCCGCTCCCGGGCTGTCGCGGGGTCGCTGCCCCCGGGCTGTCGCGGGGTCGCTGCTCCCGGGCTGTCGCGGGTCGCTGCTCCCGGGCCGTCGCGGGGTCGCTGCTCCCGGGCCGTCGCGGGGTCGCTGCTCCCGGGCTGTCGCGGGGTCGCTGCCCCCGGGCTGTCGCGGGGTCGCTGCTCCCGGGCCGTCGCGGGGTCGCTGCTCCCGGGCCGTCGCGGGGTCGCTGCTCCCGGGCTGTCGTGGGGTCGCCGCTCCCGGCCGTCGCGGGGTCGCTGCTCCCGGGCCGTCGTGGGGTCGCTGCTCCCGGGCCGTCGCGGGGTCGCTGCTCCCGGGCCGTCGCGGGGTCGCTGCCCCCGGGCTGTCGCCTGGTCGCTGCCCCCGGGCTGTCGCCTGGTCGCTGCTCCCGGGCTGTCGCCTGGTCGCTGCCCCCGGGCTGTCGCCTGGTCGCTGCTCCCGGGCTGTCGCGTGGTCGCTGCTCCCGGGCTGTCGCGGGGTCGCTGCTCCCGGGCTGTCGCGGGGTCGCTGCCCCCGGGCTGTCGCGGGGTCGCTGCTCCCGGGCTGTCGCGGGGTCGCTGCTCCCGGGCCGTCGCGGGGTCGCCGCTCCCGGGCTGTCGCGGGGTCGCCGCCCCCGGGCTGTCGCGGGGTCGCTGCTCCCGGGCTGTCGCGGGGTCGCTGCTCCCGGGCCGTCGCGGGGTCGCTGCTCCCGGGCTGTCGCGGGGTCGCTGCCCCCGGGCCGTCGCGGGGTCGCTGCCCCCGGGCCGTCGCGGGGTCGCTGCTCCCGGGCCGTCGCGGGGTCGCTGCTCCCGGGCCGTCGCGGGGTCGCTGCTCCCGGGCCGTCGTGGGGTCGCCGCTCCCGGGCCGTCGCGGGGTCGCTGCTCCCGGGCCGTCGTGGGGTCGCTGCTCCCGGGCCGTCGCGGGGTCGCTGCTCCCGGGCCGTCGCGGGGTCGCTGCTCCCGGGCCGTCGCGGGGTCGCTGCTCCCGGGCCGTCGCGGGGTCGCTGCTCCCGTGCTGTCGTGGGGTCGCTGCTCCCGGGCTGTCGCGGGGTCGCTGCTCCCGGGCTGTCGCGGGGTCACGGGGTCGCTGCTCCCGGGCTGTCGCGGGGTCGCTGCTCCCGGGCCGTCGCGGGGTCGCTGCTCCCGGGCTGTCGCGGGGTCGCTGCTCCCGGGCTGGCGCGGGGGTCGCTGCTCCCGGGCTGGCGCGGGGTCGCTGCTCCCGGGGTGTCGCGGGGTCGCTGCCCCCGGGCTGTCGCGGGGTCAATGCGGGGTCGCTGCTCCGGGCTGTCGCGGGGTCGCTGCCCCCGGGCCGTCGCGGGGTCGCTGCCCCCGGGCCGTCGCGGGGTCGCTGCTCCCGGGCCGTCGCGGGGTCGCTGCTCCCGGGCCGTCGCGGGGTCGCTGCTCCCGGGCTGTCGCGAGGTCGCTGCTCCCGGGCTGTCGCGGGGTCGCTGCTCC